>NC_133818.1:3614121-4253326 GCF_043250625.1 Sebastes fasciatus | reverse complement strand
CTTTTACTGTAACAGAGTATTTTCAAAGTGTGGTATTAGTACTTTTAATGTAACAGAGTATTTTACATTGTAGTTTTACTGTAACAGATTATTTTTTACTATGCAGTATTAGTACTTTTCCTGTAACAGATTATTTTTCCTGTGTGGTATTAGTACTTTTACTGTAACAGAGTATTTTTTACAGTGTACTTTTACTGTAACAGAGTATATTTACTGTGCACAATAAAAATACTCTGTCATATTGCCGGTAGTGTGACCTTTCAGTGTCTACTAGTCAGAGTAGTACTTGTAGAGCTGCTGCTGCAGGGTTAAGTGGCTCTTTAAGAGTTGTATTGTTGGGTTAAAGCCTCATCGCCACACCCTCAACCTGTAATTTTCAACCTTAATTCACACAGGGAAGGTCTCTTAAGCATTTAAAATCTTGGCGTGGCTGAGAAACTCAAGCAAGCGAAGCGTACGAGAATCTCTCTCCACTTCGTCGGTAATGACCCTCAAAACACAGAGGCACTTAAAGCTACAAAGAGACTGTGGCTACGAGGGTGAGTGAAGCACAACGGGGCTCAAATCCACCTTCTCTGGATAAACAAGGCTTATAAAAGCAGAAGTATATTGTAATTATGGATTAGCTCCTAAGGCGACCAAACTGAATCAATACAATGTGAAGGTTTCATGCATGTTTTCCTCTTCTTTCCAGTGTTTACATCTTTGTTAGCAGTCTGTCCCGGGGGCTTTTACTACTGTATACATAAGCACAAGACGTTACGCCAATACTACTATAGAGCTGTCTTCACATGGACACAAATAACCTGGGTCGTAACTGGAAAACACGCGTTCACAGTAATCACTTCTCTCCAGTGGCATATTTCTGTTATATGTTTATTTATTTATTACGATGTGAATGTGTCTGAATTTGACTGTTCAGTTGTGGAAACTTGAGTACTTATTTGGACTTCAGTCTTCGTTTCAGTTACACTCGAGATTGAATTATTTTGGATGCACCACCAACAGCTTTCCTTTCATCCTTTCACCCCTCTGCATTGTTGTTACAGCACTACTTTCCCGGTCTAATGTCTCTGTCAGTGGTAGCAAGTGTTGAGTTAAAGCCAGCTTAGCATAGCACGGGATGTCAAGTTTAAATCAAAGTTAGAAGTTGGTTTGGATTGGCTCTTAATTATGTAATTTGGGAACTAATGTGCACATAGAAAACACCTAAAAACTATGAGAACATAGCCTTTAACATAGCTATGTTACTCCTATGTAACATTAATTAAGTAATTAATCTCTGCATAGTTAGGAGAGAGATTATTAATGTGTAATCTCGCCAATCATCTCCCCCATAGGAAAACAGTGCACTGCTAACAGTGTAGCTAATGCTAACCGTTCCATGTAAGTGAATGGAAAAGGCTAAAAGATTAGCGCCATACTCTGGGAGGTATACTTAATCATTTATATCTTATATCATATATGCATTTTTACTTTGAAGCCAAGTTTCCAGCATGTATTGCTTTGCTATTAAACTGGATCACAATCCTGTATCATGTACAACCACTTCTTCTCCTGTGCTTGTTAAAAATCTGTCTATTTCTTATAAAACAAAAGATGACTCAATAAAATAAAAGGTGGTGCAGCTCCATGGCGGACAGCGTACCTTGTCGTGGTAGGCGGTGATGAGCCACAGCTCCAGGTCCAGGTTGTTGTTCCTCTTCTCCGCGCCGATAAAGTGGAGGATGTTGTCGTGCTTCATGCCGCTCACGCTGAAGATCTCATACTCGTTCTGCCAAGACAGCTTGTCCTAAACAAGAGCACAGAGACACATGCAGATGTTATATCTGTCATCAAGCCACCTAATTAAAGGGTAATTTCGGACCCTAATATCCTATGTTTTTGTGTGCAAAGCCCCAAACATCCACTAACATCTGGCTTTTGTCTTCGGCATTTATTCTCAGGACAAATGACTCTGCAGTAGTCACAGGTATTTATCGGCTCGGTACATTGCAGCCTGTTTAGCGGCTGCCGTCTGCAGAATTCTCCCTCAATACTGGACCAAGTTTCTCTTTAACAAAAGCATTAAACATAGTTTGTAGAAGAAAAGTAAGGTGTTGACAAGTAGTGTAAAGTGTAGTAGTAAATTATTAGATATAACACAAAGTTTGAAATAAGTCTTTTTTTATGTGAGCAACAAGCTCATCACTCAGAACAGGAATAAAATAAACTCTTAAATATAAAATAAGCTTCTTCTTTTATCTTTAATGTTGCGATGCCTCATTGCTTTTTACATTCTGTATTAAATCTATAAGCTGCCTGTTTGTCTTATCATCTACACGCTTCACAAAGTCGTAATAATACCTGGATGGGGAAGATCTTAACAGCCACAAAGTCGTTGAGCAGCTGGGCCTTCCACACACACCCGAAGCGCCCTCTGGCTTTCATCTCAATCAGCTGCAGCGGTTTGTGCCCCAAAATGGGGGACGGGGGTGATGGCCCGGGATCCTGTAGAGAGAGGGCAGAGAAAAAAAAGACAGAGGACGGTGTTATTCTTTATTTTTTTTGTCTTTGCAGGGCATTAAAATAGCATTGGCTTACACTGAAGGTGACCGGGCTTTTGGCTCTGCAACAACGTGCCGGAGGAGCTTAGGCCAGCAGAATCACTATCATCTTCACATCTTAAATCTCACATTTATAGACTCGCTTTGATATATTTTTTTGCCAACATACTGTTTCTTTATTCTTTATATTGCTTTTATATATTTTATGGGTCTGTTGTTTGCTTTATTTGATTGTTAAAGCAGTTTAGGAAGTGCTGCATGTTTAAGTTCAGCGTTATTATTATTATTACTGTGAAGTTTTTCTGGCAGTGAGGACACAGCATACCAAGCAGGGTATGGATTCATTCATTTTAAACTCAATTAAACCCCTCAGAGCTGCATTTGCTTGAGTTTACAAAAGCAGGATTGTAGCTGGAAAGTTGCCTGTTTCAATCTAATGAGGAAAAGTGGGTGGGGGGAGATCTAAAACAAGGCACGTAAAGATCTGAATATGAAACAGTAATTAGTGGTTAAATAAAAAAACATTTCGTTGTCGTGTCTAACCCTGGTAGGTCAAATCTCATGCGTGTGTGCTAATCCCGTATAAACAAAAGTGAAAGCAAGGAAGCCAAGTGCTCCAAATCTAAAGTAGGTTAAACACAGCTGGTGATCGGGATTAAGCTGATCACTTTCACATGTGACTTCACAGGGAAGGACGGAGGGTGAGCGAGGATACAGAGACAGAAGCATGCAGCGAGGGAGTCACATTTCCAAAAGGATAAAAGGCGAAGGAGAAAGACTAGCATATGACTGATGGCCTTTGATGAAACCAGATACTGTAAAATCTCAGCTTTACTTCCATGCCTCTGTATCGCTGCCGTCAGTAAAAAAGAGAAATCTTTCCCTCTGCAACGCCGCCGATGTTCATGTTTTTACTTGAACTGAAGGTGCTTGATAAGCTGGAGCAAGTTTCAAGACCCTGAGGCCCAGAGGATCCATTCAGGCACTGTGATACTATATCAAACACGCTTGTCAATCACAGTCTGTTTTTCTAACTTCACCATAAAATGCCCCCCATTTGGCCTACCGATACAAGATCTAATACATGGAAGCAACACTCGCACCAATGAGTTCTCTCTGCAGGTGTCAAGATTTTGGCAACCACCCTTTCTTAAAGACTGGTGATATCCAAGTCTTTCTAACTGCCTGTCCTGACAAGATTACTGTGGCATCAGAAGCAAACACAATTTATTAGCCTTTATGGGTTTTACCCATTTGAAATTGCTCACCTGGTCATGAACTTTGTGGCCTTTAGTTTATAAAGACAGAACTGTTTGATTGAAAAGAGAGAAAGTGTCTCAGATGCAGTGTGACATTTCACACTTTCATTTTTGAAAATCCTTTAGTCTGACTCTCCAGTTTAAAAGGCCTTGACACACCGGGGGCGACAACAAAAAAATGCTGAATACTCACCTGCTAATATTGTGTATCTAGACGCTTTTATAAGCGAACGGCACCAATGTGCAACCTCCGAGTCTGAAAAGGGAAGCCAATGCTTCATTCTTTCTACCAGCCAGCAGGGGGCGACTACTCTGGTTGCAAAAAGAAGTCTGATTGTATAGAAGTCTATGAGAAAATGAGCCTACTTCTCACTTGATTTATTACCTCAGTAATCATTGTAAACATGAGTTTATGGTCTCAATCTCTAGTTTCAAGTCTTCTTCAATACAGCATGATGTTCATTTAGTAAATTATGGTCCCATTTAGAGTCAAATAGACCATAAAGCAGGGGATGCTTTAGGGCGGGGCTACCTTGTGATTGACAGGTCCCTACCATGGCGTTGTCCAGTCTTCCGTAAAAAAAAGTATGACGCTTTTTCGCTGCGTAATATTCATGCTCTGTGGGAAATTATTCATGGCAAAAACAACAGTTCAAAAACATATATTGACACGAAAAAAAAGACCTTAAAAGCGTTCTTATTCATGGCTGTTGGTAAAGCATGATATATGTTGTCCAAGAAAGGAATAAAGCAAAGGATTTAGATGTAAAACCGTGGGAATATAAAACAAAATTAACCTTGTTTGGCATTTATTCCTGGAGAGATGCCTGTTATGACATGTAATATTAGAAAAATGAATAAAAAGAATATTAATTTGCAGTTAAAGGATCATTTCTGTAGTCGGATTACCATGATATGATGCTGTTCAAATGCTTCTCAATAAGAATTTAAACTCTCCTGAAAGGATCACCATGCAGTCTTTTACAAATAAGTTGCATAATGTTAGTTCTACTCGAGAGCCGCTAGCATGACTGCAGACTCGTAGTCTTGTTAATATCTAATACCTAATTTATATAGTATTTTCTGCTCCCCAGGGATGATGAATTTTCATCCAGTCTAATCTGTTATTGAGCGGAGGTTGCTCTAGTACACATCATTCTAGTAGCAGCTGCAGATTAACAAGAAGCTTTGTAAGAATAACACTTTTCTTTTGTTTTGTTTGGGTGTCTGTGTCTTTCATAAGCTGCCTGGCAGAGCAAAGGGGGGGAACGGAGGATTCGAGTGGGAACTGCCGTGTTTACTCAAAGCCTTTTCCCCTCTAACAGAGAGCTGCGAGGCAGACCTGCTGTCTCTACACACTGCTTTCACACTGAACGCCAGCCAAATGACGGGGAAAATTACCCACGACGGTGCCGAGGTTGGATTACAGAGCGGCCCAAGCGCTCCCAAGTTGGCACCTTGAGAAACATCTTCAAGAACACATTGTACCAACCAAAATACTGAATCTGAAGTACCACAGAAATGTTTCTTTACATCTGTTTTTAATGCTGTTTTGTATATAAGAGAAAGTACAGTCCTTGCCTTATTTTTTCTTCATGTTTCAACATGACCACCCTCACTGCGCTAGAAGTTGATTGGGTAATGATCAGATAGAGCATATTTACGTTATAATGACTTTATCATATCAGAAAGTTAGCTTGCAGTCCTGTACTGATTTATTCACTAAAGTCAAAGGATTTGATGCTCAGCAGGCTGTAATTTCAGACCTTGTGTATGAGCGTACTTGGCAACTCTCTTCATTTGGCACCACTGTTTGAGCTTAAAGAATAACTGACACTGAATGGACTTTTTGATAAACCTGCAGCAGAAGACTGGATACAAGTGAATATGGGAGGTTTGAGAGTTTAGGTATAGCTTACATAGACTGTAGTTGAAAGGCTTATATAGGTAGCATGGCACAGTGCTGCACCATGTAATTAGGAGACTAGAATTACCGCCTCACGGTTGTATGGCTCCACCAACCAGTCAGGTTGCAGTTTACATCCATGTCAACAAAATGTCATCACTTCATCACTTTATCCAGTTAAACACGTGTGAAATCATAATTTGCGTATGAATTATTGAGTTAGTGGACATTTGTGCCAAATTTGAAGAAATTTGCTCAAGCCATTCCCAAGATATCACGAGAATTAAACGGATGTGAGACCTTTGACCACCAAATTGTTATCAGTTTATCTTTGAATCCAAGTGGATGTTTGTGCCAAATTTGAAGAAATTCCCTCCAGGCGTTCCTGAGATATCACGCCATAAAAAGTTAAAGTAAGTCCAAAAATAAGTATCTTCAGTAACAGTAAAATCATCAAAACACTAAGTTTGTAATACTGTAAAATTTATAATACTTTCAAGCCTTTTCTCTTGGTCTCTCTCCCTTCCTGATTGTGTTTTATGTCTCTTACCTGACCCACTTAAAAGCCCCCAATATAAGAAATAATGAAATCCAGGGAAGGTCAGGTGACAATTTTATCCAACCTTTATCCAACACTTCCCCTCCCCCCCAGCCTGACAGTCAAATGTGCATAAATTTCTAAATTACCAACACTATAAACAAGTAAAAACAAGCGCACAACAATGAGAAACAGTGACCCGACAACAGATATAAAGAGAGCGTTTTATGTCCCAAGAGCAATTAGATATGACAGGAAATTGCGGGGGAAAGAAGAACCAGAGTGGTACACCTGCTGTGAATGTCAGTGAAAATGGGGCAACGCTTGTTATTGAAGGACTCCCTTTGTGCCATTACTGTTCCACGAGCAGAAACGTCACCAAACCCAATTTTAGTACATTTATTGAGCAGTCTGAAGCTATTATTATTCGGATCACGACTTTGTGGAGAAAATTAGGGTATTATCCAAGGACCATTTTACCATGCAGGTTGTTAATAAGTTGCAGATTTGTCACAAAGCGACCATGTCTCCTTCGAAGGAAAGGTATTTTCTCCCGGATTACGGACAGTATTAAACACGTGGTTAGCGTTGTGAATTGAAACAAAACAAAAAAATGCAACAAAACTTCTTGGTTTAGTTAGAAAACATCCTGGTTTGGTATAAAATGACTACGATTTTGAGACAAAACAAAACAAAAATGCATCACAACTACAAAAATAAGTGAACGTTGACTTTTCGTTTCACACGGGACAACAACAGCGGTCTCCTGGGTGAAAGTTTGTTGGACCCATCCACCCATTCCCACCCATCAACTTAGTTATATGGAAACATCATTTTTAGGAGACAGGGCTGCACAAAGACAAGTCCCAGCCTTAAAATGTACCAAAACAAGTTTCTGTCGGTCCTCAGTCCTTAGTAAGATATCAGTAATGGCTGCACCGTCTTATCTATTCCTGTTGCGTTGCGGCACAATGAAGCCATCAGTATGTCTGCAGAAAATGTCACCAAGACAAATTCCTGAGCGTTCATTGTGCTCGGTGAAATATGTGATACCGACTCTGATCATGAGAGAAATGATCACAAAAGGCCTCTGGCGTGCTCGACATACCAGCGTTCTTCAAAGGGTACAATGCAAGTCATCATTAAGATATAAGACCAAAGAGAATTCCTGCACTGCTAATGTGCCGGGCAACATAGACTGATGGATTTGATCCTCAGCACCAGCAGTGCGTCATGTTTCAATGCAAGTCATCAACATGTTGACGACTTCCCAGAGATGATTCTGATGATGATGATGATGATGAGGTCGAAAAATTATTACAGGACTCAATTCTTTCTTTGCGTCTGCATTGTTTCTGGAAACTCTTTGTCTGTCTTCCGGGCTTCGGCCTGACGAGGCGGCCCGGCCCGGCCAGCACCGGCCTCCCTCGGGAGTCACCGGATCCCTTGTCCGATTGCAGGGCGCCGTGGCCTCAAACGGGGGCGCATTACACTTAGTCAGCAGACCACAGGAAACAGGAAAACAGAATCTGCTGCTTCACGCCGTTCTTCCCAACCCTCAACCGTCTCCCATGGCCTAATCGGATTACACCTTCATCTATTACATCAGAACGGGTCCTTTAGGCCTGGTTTGTCCTGGGTTTCGGTGCAGATAAGTATACATAGACATAATCAAAATGCTAAGTTTGATTCTAGTCATGAAAGTGGGTAGATACTCTGAACTTTATCAGTTTAAGTGTACGCTATATTTAGAATATTTTCACCGCTTTACCTTGCTGTTAGACTGCCCTTTCTGACGGGGAACTGGAGCCGTTATATCCATCTATACTCTTGCCAAAGCAACCAGACTGTATTTTTACCTCCCAGAACAAGGGGGTTGCTGGTCTACTGCTGCCTCGATCGGTTAGTTTACTCATGTTATTGTGTGACTTTGTTGAATCCGAACAAACCAAAGTCACACAATAACACAAACAAACTAACCGATCGATTCAGGGGTAGACCAGCATCCTGGTGGCTTTGGTGCGAGCAAGACAACGGCTTCAGTTCCCTGTTGGAAATAAACTGTATAGCTGTCTCACGGCAAGATAAAGCGGTGAAAATATTGAAAATATAACGTACACTTAAACTGATATTGATTTTTTTAGGTGGGCCTTTCTTTTAGGTGTTTAAACTGGGGGCGTGCCGACCGCCATCTACTGTAGGTAATACACCGACTGTGGATAATTACCTCATACAACCCCACTTCAAAACACCCAAACTGTCCCTTTAAGGTCATATCTTGTTGTTGACATGACCATAAAACTTGAGGTTATATCAAACACAAAAAGTTGCTGTAGACATGACCTTAAAAACTGACAATAAGCCAGGGTCTAAACTCTGTCAGAGTCTGGCTTTTATGCAGTGAGCTGCTACCTCCTCTTTCTTAAATGAGAATTTTCTGTGATGTCTGCAGCCATTACTTCTACTCCAGTTTGATAAAATTTGAGCCAAAGTACATTTGCAAAAGGCTTATGCTCCTCTTGTACTTAAGTAATTTACACTCGCTGACTTGAAACATGTTCCAGGTAAGTGGCAATTCTCCTACTTATGCAAAATGTATCTGCACTCCTCCTCAGTCTGCATATAAGATGGAAAAAGCATGCTGCAGTTTCAAACACTCCTGCTCCGTCTCTCTCTGCATGGTGAGCCATAGGTCTAGCAGATACCATTGTGGAAACTGGGTCACATCAGGCACAATACGTTACATAAACATCACAGGTGGACATTCATACAAAAAAAGGGGGGCTGCATTCGGAGCCACGTTGGCCACTTTCCACCATGCACAATACATTTTCAGCACAAAAGACATCCATCCATGCAATAAACCCAGGCAGAAAAAAAAACAGAAATGTGCTACGAACCGAATAAGCAAGACGCTGTCGAAAAAGCAAAGAGAAGAACAAAATGGTGGTCTGGGATTGAGGTGGAGGATTCATACCAAGCTCTGAACCCAAAAAGAAGGGGAAACTAATAGTGTTTCAACTTCAATTGAACTGCTCTTACCTCCACCATAATGTGAAAGGCGTGCTTGTTGAAAAAGGAACATAAGAAGCAAACAGAGAAATTATTTCCTGTCAGTTAGTGGATGAAATAGAGGCAGATAAAAGGTAGGAGATGATGGGTCCTTTTGTTCTCCTTCACACTCCAGACCAGCGCTTCCAAAGCTATGGTTTGGGACTCATGAAGGACGTTTGTAATCCCACATGGATCATAGATGGTGTTAATAAGAAGCATGGCACCAAAGGCAAGATGGTTAGGAACTTAAATGACGCTCTTAAGCAGAGCAACTGAAGATGGATGTGTAAAAAGGAAAAAAAACAGTTTTCCGACAAACATAAATGCAAAGTTCAGAGCACCCTGATGACAGATGCATGAATGTACCCACAGAAATCATGTAAGACACAGAAATGTTGGGTTAAGAATGTGAATGAAAGGATTAACACAGAGCTCAGACAAAAAAATATGTCTTTCTCAACAAGGGCTGGGTAATGTTTTGCCTTTTTTTGATACCTTACTTTGATAAATATATAAATATTTTCACATATAACACAAGATGCTCGAAGCTCGAAGAGATTTGTCTGGATACAACTTTATAAAATAGAAAATATTTATAGGTCGGGTCCATCTGTGTTCTTTTCCGCTTCTTTCAAATGGAAACGCCCACCCAAATGTGAATGTTCTGATTTGAATACATAAGGAACACCACTGTGAAGCTACAGTATGATATAAAAACCTAAAAAAAAACAAATAATGGACCAGCCTTTTAATTTAAACCAGGAAATATCCGATACCATTGGTCAATACCAAGACAAATAAATGTAAGGTGAAGAAAAAGTCCCTCGCTGAGGAGATTTCAAGCATAACTCTGGATATAAAAAACAACCCCAAACAAAAGAAGTAGCTCTTTCTCAACCAGCTTTCTTTAACAACAAGTCCCAAAAATCATTTGGGAGCTGTCAAAAGGCTTTGGGGGAGTCCACTGGCCCATTAGGAGTCCTTTGGAAAGCTGCACCCAGACAAACAAGATGCAAGTAGCTCCATAATAAAGCAAATGATGAGATTTTGGTCAGAATCGATCTGCGAGATGGATAGAGATAAGAAAATAGGGTCCAGGTCGAAAAATGTGCAGACTTTATGTTTAAGTGCTTCGGGGCTCTCCGTGTGAAAGCTGTGGGTCTGTGTACTCAGACAGAATCAATTCCAGTTTGCCTCCACTTGGCACTGTGGTGTGAATAATGGAGGCTTGGTGGCAAATATGCAGTCCGTGATGGACCACCATCATAACGACATAATGACACTGGGCAATTAAGTTGCCGCATATAATTTTCTGTATTTCACACTGGATTTAATCTTTTTAAGGGTTGCAGAGTCTAGAAAGTAAGTAAGAAAATCATGCACTTCTTGATGAAGTCCACCAAACAGCCGAACCTTCAGCCTGTCCAAATGTAAAGCTGACGACTACAGTGTATGTGAAACTACAACAGGAGCTCGGTTTGATTTCTTTCTTTCTTCAGTGCGTTGCAAAATTAGAGAGCAGAGGCGTGATAATGAATCCGTTAATGACCATTAAGTGGGAACAATTACTTTTGCATCATGAAGACTGCATGTTTCATTACCTACCAAAGAAAATAATGGAGGCAACTTGATGTAGTTTTTTTCTTTGACTGACTATGAACCAGGGTTATTACAGGAAACTAAAACGAAAATGAAAAAAAGCAGTGAAAAAAACTGGTTAAAAATTAAGAAAAATAAAATAAAAATTGACGTAAATTATTTTCACGATACGATATTATCACGACATGCTATTATTTATTATTTAATTAGAGATGTATATTAAATGTGAGCAGTGTGATGTCAGTTTAAAAGACAGCATCATTGAAGTTGACACATGGATGTTAGGGAACAGGGGAAAACACCTGTGAGGAACAACTATAATGACTTCCCATACACACAGGGCGTTTTACAATCTAACTAGCAACAAGTGTGGGCAATTTGTTACTGTCACATTAAAAATACATGACTAAGTATAGTGCATTGTGCTCTGATGAATGCAGCAGCATGATGAAGCAGAAATTAAAGTCCAGCGTGCTGGTGCTCTTTTAGACTAAATCTATAAAATATATTCTGCTTTTTAAAGATTCACTGAGTGGCCGAAAGTTGATATGAAACAAGAGATATTCATGTTGACTCTTTCAAAAAACATAGACAGACAAATTATTCAAAATGTAATCAGTTAACAGGGTGACTTGCAAAAAAGCTGTCCATAATTTGTTAAAAGTGCATTTGGACAACACTTGCACAGAGAGTGACTTTAGACCCTAAACAGTCTTTGAATTACATAAATTGGGTCTCACTGTAAAGCTGAGACTCTTGTGGATCCAATGAGCCCAACTGTATTCATGTGTGATGATGTTAGTCCCCATAGGAGCCATTTCATTGTAGTGACACCATTTTTTTAAAACTTGACCTCGCTGTATAAAATGACTTGTGGTGACCTCTAGGATAATCACAGCCTCATGAAACTTTACAGTCACAAACTAGAGACTTAGAGCATTCAGAAGATGGATGGCTTTCCTAGCCAACAAAAAAAATAAAAAAGTTTCTGAGCAGTTTACACAACAGAAGTGCTCGCCCATCCAATCGCCGAAAAATGCAATTCTTGCAGAAACCTCCAAATGTCAAAAGTTTTTGATCCCAAATCACAGCATGGCTTTTTCTATGGTGTTCTTCAAGGTCTTGGTGTCTTAATGTGGAATTTTGGAGGGATTACTGATCATTTTTTATCAATTCTCCAGTGGTAAAAAATGGTTAAATTTAGCACCAAATCTGTGTAACAAATGACATCAACCCAAAAATTGCTGCAACAAGTTATGAGACGTAATAGAGCATGGGGATGACCATCATATACGTCTATCATAATGTTCTAAACCCTTATACACTTGACACACAGTGCTGAGCAGCATCTCAAATTAATCTCCAGGTTCCCAGCTTTCAGATGATGTACACCACTTCTATGTGACATCTACTTTTGGCTTTTTAATTACCCCTGAACATCCCCTGTCCCCCTCCTCTACCCCGCTAAAAAAAAGGGCGGAATGGTAAGAGGTTAACACCGATGACTCGTGACTTCACTTGGACTTTTAACTTGAAAATACTTGATACCTTCACCCAAGCACAAAGATTAAAACTTGACTTGAGTGTAAAGAATTGAGACTTACTTGTGACTTGCAAAACAACGACTTGGTCCCTCCTCTGGAAATACGCTTATTTGTTTGCTTGCCAGGAGCTATACTAGAAGTCGTTTTCAACAGTAGGCGTTGCTTATAAAAACTCTTGAGCTCTTATTTATATATATATATATATATATATAAATATATATATATTTATATATATATATATATATATGTGTGTTTGTGATTTCATCAGGCAGGTGTTTTTACTCTCAGCAGTGTAAGAATCGCTAGAAGCTGTCCTCCATGACTTTGCGAGAGTGAGCTGTTTGAGTGATTGTCGTAGTCACCTCTGCTTTTTTTAATACAGCCTGTGGTGCAACACAAAAATCTTCAACAACAACCCACCCTCCCACAAAAAAAAGAAGATAGAAATAAATCCCCTCCCGGTGCATCCATCTCGATGCCTTCCTCTATCTCCTATATTGAAAAACCTGGTTCAATCAATTGCAAAACAAGCCGAACTGAATAGTGATTGCAAATATGTTTTAGCCTCCTTCAAGCAGCAGCAGGCGCATCACCTCCTTCCAGAAAAGCATCACTTTTAACTACATCCTTGTACGAGTGACCTCCTTTCCTCCCCCTGTCCTTGCACACCTACTCATTCATGCATTAAATACTTCTGCACACACCATTATACACATCCGGCGTGACTTCATTTGTTCCATCCCGGCTGTTTGATTTTCTCCCCCTTGTGATTTTATGAATATTTTAGCTGTTTTTTCCCCCATCATTAGTTATCTGATCCACTCTTCTTTGGTCATGTCTTTGTTTTATGTTGTTTATTTATTATCTGTTTCCAGGTAAGATGATTCATAAGCCTCTTAGCAGTGTTGTTCTTTCCAATGCACATTAGCATTTGTTTCCTGATTGTGTTGTGTCACTGTCTCTTTATCTCTTCCCTGCGATGCTTTAGCGCTGTGCAAATACAATAACTAAGTTGAAAGAATTGCATGTCTCTACTCACTCCCTCCCCCGCGCTGCTCTACCCACCCACCCACCACCACCACCACCACCACCATCGCCATCCTCCGAGGCAGAGCTGCGAGCGTCTCTGTGTTTAGTTTTGTTTGCCTATATAAAGTCTCATCAATAATGCAGAGGCCCCTGACTCCTCTTCCATACGGTGGAAGCTCTGCTTGGGTTTTCTTTCTCCCCTGCTGCCGAGCAGAGAGAGAATATGCTGCTTCTTTCGGGTTAAAGCAGCCTGTAAGTCATAAAAAAAAACTAATGAATCAGGAATTTGGAGTCAGTCCTACAAGAATGGAGATGTTTAAAAGGTTGGTGATGAAACTGGTTGCTTCAAGTGAAGACATGAAGACGATCAAAAGTGTAGATAAGATGTTTTTCCCACCAAGCAGCTATGGAAAAAGCCTGATGGCTGAATAGAAAAAGAAGATTAATGATTGTAAATCACAAGTTTCATCAATAATTCTGCTCGCCTACACCGCTCGCTTGCTCCACTCGTTTCCTCGTCATGATCCCACGCCAGTTCATGTCAGTGCAGCCGACGAACGAACGATTTGTACGTTCAGGAATGAGGTGCGCTTGGACGGAAATGGTGAAACAGACGTGCCAAGGGAATTTCAAAATAAAGACGTATCTTAAAGATAATGATATGTATCGATGTTTTGACTTTGCGTCGATGATACTGGATTGTTGATCACTGAATCAATATATCGATCTGGATCGATGGATCGTTACACCCCCAGGGAGCACACGATCAGATGTCCGTCAACACAAGCTGACACACAGTATGAACCATCTCAACTCTAGTCTGGTGCATTAAAAGCAAGTCTGAGAAGTGTTTGCTCAGAAAGAGACTCAAGGAAAAAGAAACCAGGGCTCCTCTCATCCGTCTATACAACTCTGAAAGAAGAAACTGAAAAAGCAATTATCCCAACGTAAACTCTCCACACAGAGCGTCTGTTCTGTCTGACCGGAGCTCCGTCCCTCCGCTGCTCGGGGCACGAAAGGCCAGGGCTGTTTCAGCCCAAAAGAAAACTAGAGAAACTAGATCAGTGGTAAAGTTGAAGGTTGGTTAAAGAGAGAAGAGCACAGTGTTTTACTGTATCACACTGCAAACATCCAACAATACAAGAGTGTCCTCTTTTTACAGGAGCAGCTAATTAGCAAACTCAAAGCAACCGGAGCAGAGCGAGACATCCTCTGCAAATGATTATTTTAGATTTTTTAAAGGTCTTATTGAGAACATTTAGACATGTAGATGAATATTTCTAAAAATAATACATTCACAGAACTTTTAGAAAGGTGCCGAACAAAAGTATGGCTTTTCCTGAAAAAAATGAGCATTGGTTGAAGGTAAATTTTAACGTTATGATGATGCGTTCAAATGTAATCCAGTAAAATGTCATTTTTGGTGAGAAACTTGAATCCAGTTGTTTGAAGGAAATGTTTTCACAGCAATATATAATAGATAATAGAGAGGGAATTATGAGCTTTTTAACTTCCTAACAACCAGTATGCAAACTGTAATAAAGGAGTGGATGTTGAAGTACATGGGATTTATTGTTTTACTTTTGTTTTTTACCGTGGTATGGAGAATCGTGGAATTTCCCTGGTAGTGGTATCGACTACAAACTTTCTGGTATGGGGTAACTTTGAACTATTTTGTTTATTCCTGTTTATTTCCAAGCTTGTGTTTTTGCACTTACAGTATGTGTTTCCAAGAAATAAATCATTTGGATCATCAGGAAACGATGCGTTTTACATTTCCCCTTTGTTTGCAATTAACAGATGAAGTGGGAACGCAACGGCCGCCGTGGCTGAGCAGACAAAAAGAGAAACTCTAACTGCATCAGCAGCAACTTCAAAGAAAGAGGACACCACCGTCCCTGCCACGCTGTTTGATTGACAGGTGACCTCTGGGACCGCACTACAGTGATGAAGACCAAAGATGAAGACAGAAAAACGTGGTCATGGGCTGGAGTTTAAGACTTACATGTGTGGGGACGAGGGCCGCCGGGTAGGCCAGTTTGTGGTGTCGCCACATCCAGAAGGAGAAGAGGACGACGGCGGCCAGGCCTATGATGGGAACCAGCGAGTAAAGCAGGGTGCTGAAGAGCTGGGGCTTCTGGGAAAATGGGTTGGAGGTGGCTGTGGGGAGAGAAAGATAGATTTTAATTTGCTTATTTTTATCTTTATAGACATAAAAATAAAGCATGAAATATAAAACATGGTAGAAAACAGCATGTCTGATTGGCCTGACATTGTGCTACATCATCTCTAAGTGCAGAACCATCCCTGCTTACAGCTTACTGCCACTGTGCTTAGGGATCATATCAATGTACGCACGCACACACATACACACACGCAGCAGGATTAGCAAATCTATCTCGTGACATAACGTAATCCGCCTGCCAAAAATAACAGAGCTCTGAACTGTGTCCGACCCCTGCAGGAGTCGCTGGGTGACGCCTGCTGGCTCAGCCCGTCCTCCCATCACAAGGTGTGACAGTCTGATTCGGCAGTGCTGTCACAGCGCCGACGCTCGGACGCCACTGCCGTCCTCGGGGCGGTGGGAGGGAAACAACGAGCAGGGGGCCGATGGGTTTGCACCAGCTGCATCATGGGACACTCGGGGCGTTTGTCAAAGAGTTTTTCTCTACAGGGTGTCTGCAGGTTTCAGAGAGTCAAATTTAAAGGAATAGGAAAAGACAGACGGGCCTGTTGGACAATTCTGCAGTAAAGTGATGAGTGCAAGGACACCCGGATGGTGAACGCACACAAAATGTTACATGCTCAAGGCAGTGACATCATTTTGTATTTGCAATAGTCATACCTGTGTAGCCTGACTCCGATCCAACTCTCAAATCTCTCTGACACACCCCGAGAGCCTCATTACTATTATTAGATAACTCCAATTTGTCTCTGCTCTCAGCTTAAATTACTTGATAAATAAATTAATATACCAATAGATGTACCAAAAATAATATTAAAAATAAAAGTAGACATTAATTAATTGATAAAATGTGACATAAATTGACATTTCTGTTTTAAATTGACTTCATTATTTATTTATCCTTGTATTAATTCCCCTATTTGTATATATATGTATATAAATATATATATATATTTGTTTTTATCACCTTCTTCTTCCACTTAACTACTTTATTATTATGGACATGTTCTGTTTTAACATTTACTTATTTTTTTACGTTATTTATCTGCTTTTATTGTCTTGGAGCACTTAGTAACATCTGTTTTGAAAAGTGCTATATAAATACATTTATTATTATTGTTATTATTATATCTACTCTTCTATTTAATTTTACCCATTATTTGTTTATTTTATTAACTTGAATTTTTTTTTTGCATTTTCTTTTATTTAAAATGTATTTTTTTAATTTATTTATTCATTATTCAATTTATTTATTATTTATTTATGCAATATTTTGAGCATATTTGTTATGCTAAATGCAGTACCTGTGAGGGTTTCTGGACAATATTTGTCATTGTTTTGTGTTGTTAATTTATTTCCAATAATAAATATATACATACATTTGCATAAATCAGCATATTTGCCCACCCCCATGTTGATAAGAGTATTAAATACTTGACAAATCTCCCTTACGGTACATTTTGAACGGATAAAACATGTACGATTACCAAATAAAGCACTTCTTTCGCTGCTCAGTAGCTGGCAAATATCCTTATATCTTCAAAGTAAAAGCCTAGATGTTGTGTCAAAGTATTGAGATGGTAAAAAAAAAGTTAAATATACATCAAACTTTAGAAATACTTGACTACATATATGTACCGAGGCAACGTTACTTTGAAAAGTAACTTTTCCCACTACTGTTTTCGTTCACAACTCGGTGTGGCTGCAACACAAACCTGGTGTAAATGTCTGTCATTTTCAATAGAATACTGCGGTGTGTGTGTTGGACTGTACATACTGTAGGCGGTTGAATGGTGCGGGTCGCTCTGCGGAGGCGCTTCAGGGGCATACAGGAACCTCTCGTTGCACATGTTGCCTTCACAGCAGCAGAAGAACACGTCGGGACTCTCCTTCCTCTCCACGCACTCGTTACTGCAGAGGACACGGAGGTGGAAATTAGAAACACTGCACACTGAGAAGGACATGGAGGCAATTTATTTTTATTTAAGTGCAAGTGAGTGCACACACGCGCGCGCACGCGCAAAAACCATCATCTGCATGCACTCACTGCAGAACACATGATGTTTTCTAATAAAGCATCAGCACACTCTCCTTCCTCTCTGCTGCAGAAGACATGAAAGAAAAACACTTATAAAATAACTCCTACACACGCTAATACACACACACATGTACACTAACAATCACACACACTCTCTCTCTTTCACACTCACACAGTCATCAGATAAAAGCCAAAGGAAGTGGCAGCCGCCCTCGACTTGCTCTGGACTCTCCAGGGAGGCGAGGCGGCGCCGTCTGAGTAGAGGTACCCAAACTGTGCGGGCTGCAGAATCTACAGCAACTTTATCGCTCAGGAATCAAAGGAAAACACAAGCAGAACCGGCTCAAACCAGCATCTGGAGCCAGCAAGGAAGAAACTATAATAACACCACGTATGAAATGTCTGTTTACTGCTCTGGGTTTGGACACATTTTCCATTTCCAGTGGAGATTCACACAGCAATTTCAATTTCCTCAGCCTGGTAATTAAAAATGCAGCCTTGTGCCAGTCATTCAGACGAAGAAGCAGCACACAGAGGAACAAAAACGGTGCCCAAGGTGATTTTAAGAGTATTCAGAGTGGAGTTCTCCTCATGATGTGCTGGATTGAAATGAATGTACTGTACAGCTTTGTACCATAATTAAAATGTAAGTGGCTAAAAGGCTCATTTGCTTGTGCTGGAGTAGTGGATGGATACACTGGTAGTCTTTGATATGTTTATACTTTGACCTTTTTATCTGCTGATGGTCTTTTAAATCCCAAATCATGCATTCAGTTTATTCAACTAGTCCTTCGTCGCATTTTACCGACAGCATGTTGAAATGACACCACATACTTGACCTGCCTGTCCACCAGAAGAAAGCAGAGACGTGAATATTATACGGCTGCATGAAGGTGCAGTGTTTTGTAGTGACGGTGATGTTTGTCATGTGTTGTGTAAAGTGAGACAGACCACTTATGGCGGACAGGTGGGGAGGTGGATGGGTCCAACAAACACGTTGTTACGTTGTTTTACATATTTTACTTAGTTTATGTACTTATTTTAAGCTCGACAATGCCGTTTTCCTTTAACCTAACTAAGTGGTTTTGTTGCCTAATCCTAAGTGAGAGGCTATATATGAAGCCGGACATTGCCAGAGAGGCGGTGCGTAATGCGAGGAGACATCCACCTCAAAACGGCGCCGTCTAGGGGGAGAGCCAACCCGCAAACGTGACTTTGAGGTAATAGGCGAGGTATTTCATGATGTGCCGCGTCATTCCCCGAGTTTCAAACGCCCTTACCCGTCTGCTGTAAAATCTCTTTCAATTAAAGCTTGTCCTTAACTAGGGAAACCTAAGGTAAGTTCCTCAGCGTACCTGTCGTAGCAGTTGACGTCGTCCAGCCAGCAGCCTTGCTTGACGACCTCCACGCTGCCGGAGACGTTCTTCCACGTGGCGAAGCAGTGCCGCCGCTTGTCTTTCTCGCCATAACAGGGTTCGATGCCGCTGCGGTTGGTGCGCTCCTTCTCCCAGCTGGAGTTGTAGTAGGCGCACTCCTGCGTCTCCGAGCGTCCCAGGATGGCACCTGGAGAGGACGAAGAGGGCGTTGTGACGTTGTTAAAGATATCAATTGTTCTATCAAACATTTTGCCCTCAAAAACTTTTTGAATTTGAGGATTTACGAGCCACTGTGGCTGCGAGATGAAAAGGTTATGTTCCTCGTCTGTCATTGATAAAAAAGATAATTTAGTTTGTATCAATAACTGGTGGAATGACATTTCTTTACGGCCTCAAAGTATGTAATATAGTGAAGCATTTAGTAATAATAAAATTCACTTCTGTGGTACTTTTTTATCAGAGTTCCCAAGTGCTTCAGAGTCAATACACCAATGAAAAATGAGTTTTTTAAGATGAGCAATAAAACTATCCAGCCATGACAGAGAAAATAAGGTTCTAGAGAAATAGAAGCAAAGCAACACAAACACAACAGAAGCGAGCCGACTGACTTCCCTCCCCGCCAAAATAAAGCAGACTCTGATTTCCTGCGGATGAACGCAGGCAGCAGGTTTTCGCAAACCGATATCCAGGGAAAAATACCGCATGACAGCTTGTCAGTTTAGCGCTGCTGCTGCCGCCTCTCATCACCTGTCAGAGAGTTAGTCCAGTTTAGACTGCTGACAAGACTGAAGATAGTCAGCCTCCGCTCGCCTGCTTCCAGCCAAACGGTTCAGACACACAGGAAACCAGCAGTGCTTCCTACGTTATCAATCTGTTTGTGCTCACAAAGGTGCAATAAGTAGGTTTTTACAGCTCTTAGACATCCTTGATAACAGACATCCGGATGCTCAATGCCACGAGAAATTTCAGTTCTTGACCCAAGAAACCAAATTTCAAAGCCGTTTTATTATTTTCCGGTACTTATCAAGGTGAGATTTTTTCCTTTTCACTCAGACATTTCTGCTAAAAATCACACTCAACAGCCAACTTACTCCTCTGGTGCGAATGCAACTTGGAGTTAACCCTTAGAGACCGACATTTTACTCTTTTTTGAAGGGGTACAGGGGGTCTTTAGGGGGAGATAGCAGGTCAACAGTAGATGTCACATAGAAGTGGTGTACATCATCTGAAAGCTGGGAACCTGAAGATTAATTTGAGATGCTCACCACTGTGTGTCAAGTGTATAAGGGTTTAGAACATTATGATAGAAGTATATGATGGTCATTCCCATGCTGTATTATGTCACATATGTTGTTGCAGCAATTTCTGGGTTGATACCATTTGTTACACAGATTTGGTGCTAAATTTAACCATTTTTTACCACTCGAGAATTGCTAAAAATGATCAATAATCCTTACAAAATACCACATTAAGACACCAAGACCTTGAGGAACACAAAAAAAAGCCATGCTTTGATTTGGTTTCAAAAACTTTTGTCATTTGGAGATTTCTGCAAGAATTGCCGAGCACTTCTGTTGTGTAAACTGCTCAGAAACCCCCTTATTGTCCATCTACCTAGGAAAGGTAGATGGACAATCTTTCATCCTCTGAATGCTCTAGGTCTCTAGTTTGTGGTTGTAAAGTTTCATGAGACTGTGATTATCCTAGAGGTCACAACATGACATAGTTGGTACCAATGGATCCCTTAGGTCGTCTAGTTTCAAATGATACCAGTATCGCCATTCTCGCTTTAAAAGCGAGCCCGCTACATCCTCTTAAAGACAGTAATGTCAGCCGGGATCGCCGCGGATTAAACGCTGTATTTTGGGTTCTAATGTGCGATTACGGAGGTTTGTGATCTACTTAGTGCATCTATTTAGGGTTTGCCATGAAAACATTTGAGGAATCCCTCCTGTGCAGAGGTATCAGAGCGGTTTGTTTTATAGGCTTTCTTATTTATACACTTTAAATTCTCATTTTTTATTCTTCCAGCCAGCAAGGATCTGCACTTTTGCCCTTACCAGCTTTTATTTATTGTTGCTTTTAATGTGTCAAAAGCGCCATCGTAATTTAACGGAGAAGTGCAGGTCAAATGAAGAATAATGCTCCAATTTATGTGATCATTATCCACTTCTCCTCTGCCAGTGAAATAACGTCGCAGAGGAGAGGCGTCCTGTCCACCCTGACCGCGTCTCCGGTGACAGCAGCTTCCAGAAATTAGGGCTCAGCTTCCGTAATGGAGGCTACCTTTAGGAAGATCATCTATTTTTCAATAAAATGGCTGCTTAAGTAAAGCCAGTTAATGCCAGCGCGGGGCCTGGAAGTGCTGCAGGTCTCTTTTCACCGACATTAACAGCTGCAGATGGAAGAGAGGCTACTTCACTGGCAGGCGAGGTCACTCTGCCTCTTAGCGGCGCCGCTGACGGAGCTTTCTCTCGTCAAATCCATTTCCCATGAAGCCCCAAACTATTTCACAGCAACAGGTGCAACTGTTGATCGAGAGCAAATGGCTGAAGCAGATAGAGAGACGAGAAAAATAGTCTGGGCTGATAATTGAGTGGAGCCCACGCAAGCATACAGTATGATGGAAATGCATGTCTGGAAAAACTGGAAAACTGGAAGCAAATTAAAACACGAGTAAATAGACACAGATATATATATATATATATGCCCACTGCCATGTTTATAAAGAGTATTAAATACTTGACAAATCTCCCTTTAAGGTGCATTTTGAACAGATAAAACAATGTGATTAATTAGCTAATTAACTATGGACAATCATGCGATTAATCACTATTCAATATTTGAATCGATTGACAGCCCGATTATGAATATTATATTCCAATTCTGCTAATAGATCCACCGAAATGTTAACACACTTTTCCTTTTAAGGTAAACAATAGTTTGAGCTCTGCAAAATCAAGCCAAGGAAAAGGAAAATTAACTTGTTTTTTTTCCATTACAAACTAATGCCAAGATACCCTTGAGCAAAACGCACAAATCTGCAGCAGGTATTAGGTGCAAAAAGAGTTGTTGAAAAGGCAGAACCATAAAATGTCTGCATGAAACACTACTCACAACAAAAAAACAGCCTTACGTATATAATGCAAACAATAAGTCAAGTGCTTGGTGAGCCTTTAAATATCCCATCAAGCCTTTAGGGTGTTACCTGTCTCAAACAACAGGCAACATAAGGTAAGAAAACAGGTTTGATGTTTTCCTTGGAAGACCCTGTCCTTAAGTAACCTCCTACTGCTAGTATGATACTGCTGCTACACCGTGATGCATGCTATGACTTTGTCTAAAAATGAGGTGCAACATACCCGGCTGTGTTTGGTAAATTCATCCACTCCATCAGGCCCTGCAGCAGTTTAAGTGTCCATTGTATGGCGCCTGGTTTCTACTCTTTCTACTCTTCCTGGATGGGGATGAATGCATCGCTCCCTTCGCTGGCCCTCGTGGGAGCTGAAGGCGATAATTATAGGGAGGTATGCAGAGGTAAAGCGGAAGGTTAGCTCATTAGCCACGTCTGGTGTAACAGCATTAGCCATGCTAGCGCTGATCCCCGTGGACGTCGCATCGAGGTGCTTGGCATACGCATTTCCATTTTACTGGGGAGTGATTTACAGTGAATGCGGCAGGAAGGATGAGTTCCTGTATGAACTTCATTACAAGCAACTCAATGCAATAATAATGAGCATGCAGCGCACAGAAAACAGGTGAAACTAATACTGGATGTTCCTAGAAGTATGTTGCTTAGCTTCCTGTCTGCTTCTCCGAACTGGGAGCACGCCGACCGCCATCTAAGTTACTGAACTTAACCCCAATACACCGACTATAAGGATGTATATATACTGTACATGTAGCAGCGTCATCATGCAGAAACCTATGTCGGGTTACGTGGGAAAACGTTTTTAGAAAGGTTTGAGGGGAAAATAACATTTTGATAATTTGAATGTTTGGATTTGAATACATAAGGAACACCACTGGGAAGCTACAGACTATTGTTATTAGGGCTGCAACTAATGATTACTTTCTAGTAATTAATCTGCAGATTTTGTCGATTAGTCCATTAATAGTTTTGACTTTAATATGTCGAGTAAAGTGAAAAATTCCCTGTAAAATTTCCCACAACCCAAGAAGATGTATTGAAGTTGTGAACAGTCCTAAACCCAAAGATATTAAAATTATTTACGACAAACAAAAAGCATGAAATCCTCACATCTGAGATGCTGGAACCAGCAAATGTTTGACACTTCTGGTTTGATGTCCTGCACTGACAGGAAAGTTGGCTTTTTCCGTGAGATGATTTGGTTTCTATAATCACATTTATGCGCACTAATACGAATTTAAATATATGTAAATTGCGAGTAAACTGATGTTTTTCTAAATACGGCACAACTCAAAGACAAAAGGCCAGTCGTCTTTGTTGTACTCGGCCAAGACAAGCTGCAACACCTCAATAGCTCCACTGATAACGCCTCCATTCAGGTATTACTCTGTGTTAGAAAGAGCTGTGAGCCATGTGAACTGCAAATACAGTGCTCCGTTGTAAATACAGCCGCTAACAGCTCAAATCAATCACTTCTCTGAAATGAGGTGACAATACAGGCCCACTGCCTATAGTGCCGTGTGCCAAAGGTGGGCCAGAGCTGCCCGGCAGTATGGCGGATATGAAGGATATAAAGCAGAGAAATCAATCTTCTGACTAAGTCGCAGCTCAGAGTTCAGTAAAGCGGATAATGTCAGCCAGTGCAGAGCCTACACCAGCGATTGTGCAAGGACATACAATAGGGCTTCCACCCACCAGCACACATCCAGGCAATAAAGAGAGAAGCCTCTTTGTCTCAGAGATATTTCACGCATGGAAATGTCAAACATGAGTGGCACAGGCTCACTTTGTTTGTCGTAATGAGGTTTGTTGGAGAGAAAGATCAGGGAAGAAAAACAACGTTGGGCGGCTACAGATGCATGCCACTAATGCAAGGTCGTTTTCTTGGTGACGACGCTTGTAACATATTTAATTCATCAGGCACTAAAGGAAAATGTAGTGAGTGTAGGGGTGGGCGATATGACCTAAAATGTACATCACGGTATTTATTTTGGTTTTTGAGGTATTATATCACGTTGTGTTACAAAATGAAAAAGGGATACTCCACTCAAAACATGATTCTACCTCTTTCTATTTGCAATATAAGGGGACATATCTTAAGAAAGAAAATATATTTTTTTAAATCAGATGTGTTTATTGGCTCCAAAATAAGATTGAAAATTAGTTCTGGTCTGTAAACAGACTGTCTGTCTGAATGAACACCATCGCTACCATGGATGTATAAAGAGCTGATTTGCTTACTGTTGCACCGTGAAAAAGGTTTTGACGTCAAAATATTGATTGAGCATCACGTTTTCCCATGGTCATTGGGGCACCCCACAGTTTGGGAACCGCCGCACTAAAAGGAAATGTCACAGAGTGTTTAAATAAAAGAAACAAAACAAGTGAAACAAAAGCGTAAAAGCAACAAAAAGCTATTTAGTCTTAATCAGCACGTCTAGGTAATTGATAATAATGGCTGAAATGTCAGCTCATGCAAAGAAAAACATCTATTTCATATGTAAGACATGCATCACTGTGAGGCCACTTCTGAGAAACTCCAACAACAAGAGGTTTTGTGATGTTTAATTTATCGCCTCCCCTCAAAAGGAAAGTGTCCTTTACTAAGAGATTTATCAAGGTTAACCGCGACCTACTTTAGCTGCGGACATTTCAGCAATGCCTCCCCTGCAAAACGTCTAAACACCCGACCCACTTCTCAATCCACTGGGGCTTTTTCTGAAAAACTGCTTCTCTCACCCACCCTCACCCCTCGCTAGCTGCCTGGTGGCTCTGAAAATTCACTCTGACATTTTACATTTTGGGCGTTTAGCTGATGCTCTTTTTCCACTAAGCTCCCACCGAACTTACAAGAAATCATCAGTAAGGGTGCGACCACAGAACAATCTGATAAGGTAATTACACCGGATTTTTTTAAAGAACAATTAGGCTGCAATCGGGGGATGTGATTCACTAGAGAGAGTGTAATATGAAGATGGAGAAGATTGTGAACCTGGCAGAGATGCTGCGACTGGAGAGATTACTGATTATCTGCTGCCGGCTCCGAAAATTCAATCTTTTGTGTGGCGGCCAACAGGTCATGTCAGGTAGAGGCAATTCCGAGAACGAGGCCCTGACACCGAGAGCAGGACGCAGAGGGTGATGCTTTTCCTCTCTGATAGCGAGATGCGCCGTGATAGGCTGACAAACAGCCAACTCGCTGCTGGCCCGAGTTCACCTGAAGCTTCAAAAAGGAAACCGATATCCGCGAAATTGATTCGAGCTCCCAGAGCAAGTTAAATGTTCAATCATGATGTATGCTGAGCAAATTCACAGCAATACCACGGATAATTAACCAAATGATAGTTTGGAAACGAGCTACGCAAGTTGCTGTTATTAAGCTAAGTTAAAGTTGAATGTGCGATCTTAAAGAAGTAATTGCAATTACTTACTAATAGTGCTACGTCTTGTCACAGATTTTCTTGTATTCATGTAAATAGATGTTGCTGAATGTTTTACAGTAATCATTTGAATAAAAAGTAAATATTTTCTTACCCGAACGAAGAATCTTTCATTTTCCAATATTAATAACTTCACTAGTTTTCATTTTCTTGTAACCAAATGTTTATTCTGTGTAGTGTTAATATAGTTCTATCACATCTAGAAGTTATTTGGTCCTGCATAATAAATGACTGCCACAGATCTTTTGCTAAATGTAGCTTCGGAGCTGAAAAACCCACTTTTAAAGACATGTATATATATTATATATATATTTCAGTATAAATATGTTAGATTACCCCATCATTTAATAACTTTTTTAAAATAGCTAATTTTTCTATTTTTGTGATCAAATTTTTCTTTTTCAATACTGGGGGTTAGTTTGCTTAAAAATCCCAAGATACAGAGTTTGCGTTTTGGAGCACAAATGGGCCCTGCACTGAAATATTGCATTATTGGTTGTTTCCATTATTTCTCTGACCCACTGTATTTCTCCATAAGCATTTTCTCCTCCAAGCATTTCCATTTATGAGACAGTAAGTAGCCTGAGCTGGCACAAACTCACCCTCTCACTCAAATGACATGCACTCACTCAACCACCACTTCCATCTCAACTACCAGCCAGACTCCCAAAGAGGAAACAAAAAGCACAAGGGAGAGCTACATCAGATCCTGTGTGTTAGCACATGTCTCTTTATTAGCAAAGTGAGAGGGCTGCGAGGTCGGAGCCACGCAGCAGAGATGGTTCTGGTCTGATCTGCGGCCAGGCCGGTGAGGTGCATGCTGGGTGGGAAATGACCACCAACCACCTGCCAAACGTTGGAGAAAAGTCACTTTGGCAGGTAGCCAGCCAACGCCTGAGGGTTTTGTTCTCTCTATTCCAAAAACTAAAGCTAGTTGGTGGAACAGATAAAGTGGCTGATTCATTTAGGAATCATTGAGCTGCAGTTTTAACA
The DNA here is from genome assembly GCF_043250625.1 of Sebastes fasciatus. Lineage (NCBI taxonomy): Eukaryota > Metazoa > Chordata > Actinopteri > Perciformes > Sebastidae > Sebastes > Sebastes fasciatus. The sequence continues at coordinate 4,226,668 of NC_133818.1, read as the reverse complement.
GCTGAATATGTTTACATGCACACTAATATTCAAAATATATTGTGCATGTAAACGTAGACACAACATCTGACAAAGAGGCTACTTTTTAACCTCGCTGTTTTGAACACCTATATCTTTATATAAATGTATACTTGGCTCGTCTCCTTTACCAGTTGTCTTAACACCACATTGATTCATTCAACCTGTACGGTGTTCATTTTTCTTCCTGCCACATGAGAAGTAATGACTTCACGTTTCTGTTTTCACTGACAGGTGATCTCCGGGTCGGAAACATCACAGCAATAAGATTTTAAAAAGAAAGAAAAATAAAACAGGTGAGTTTATTATCTGTCAATAATTGCATTACGGTGCGACATTTCAGACTCAAGAACTGACAACTTATATCCAATTTCCACAGAGGCAGGCCGCGCTGCACTCTGCTCTGCAGTCTCATAATGAAAAGGCATTTTGGCGGGCCAGGCCTGCACCCGGCCCTGCATGCACCGAAGTAGGCAAACAACTCTTTCATCAAGGCTTTTTTTGTGTGCCTGCCAGGAGCAGGGATTGTTCGTTATGATGGAATTTGTTCTAAGGATCAACTTATCATCTGCGTCCAGGCAGAGATGAAATAGATTCGAGGTGATGTATGGTTGTTCGGGGCGTTGGTTTGTGTGGGAATATGTGCGACCGGCGCTAAGAACAACTGTGAGTGATGATTTTTGAATAGCGTTGAATAAAGAAGTTAGACCAGGGGTCAAAATGACATCTGCAGAGCTGGCCTCTTGGCTTTCAAGCAATACTTGTTGTTGTTGCTCCTGATGCAATTTGACACTCCTCCCCCACGTTACTGACTCAAGACACAACTAAATGCAGCTTTTGTATGTGTGAATAACCGCATACATTTAGCAGAAATCTTCTAATCATAGTAGTGTTAACACCTTAGCACCAACTGGATAAAAGCAGTGATAATGTCTGAAAAAAATCGTCCATAAATCCTGCAAATATTCTGCACATGTTGGGCAGTAGAAGAAGAAAGTAACTGTCGGGGAGGGAGGGAAATTGAAAGATTTGACATGGCTTAGTGATGAAGTTGGGTTGGGCTACAGCTCTAGTTAAACAGATAAATAATACATTTACTGGCATGTTTTTAGGCAAAAAAATGCAGAAAAGCTACAAGTGTGCTACAAACATTTTACCCAAATTTAAATCAAGTTTTCTATGAGCGGAGCACGCATTTTAAATTAGTAGTAACAGTCGATCATGTTAATTTAATTGTGGGAAGCCAAAACCTTGATTGTGATTAATATTTGATTAATTGTATAGCCCTAAAAGGAGTGCAATAGCACGGCATACTCACATTGCCTATTTTTAGCCGATTTTTCCTGTGTTTAAAAACCTGCACATACACGCTTATTTTGGTGGGAAATATCTGTAATTTTCCTGCAGGATGAAGCAAACAGTGTTGGGGACAAGAGCGATCAAAAACTTGCATCGTAACGGCACATCAACAAAAGAAAGAAACATGGGAAATGCATCCCACCACCACCAAATTGCCTTTAGGACTGTTTTAACACCACTATCTCGTGCATTAGGGACCAGGGGCAGCATGGGAGACCGCTATCCCACAATGAGGTTACCACTATCTTAGAGCTGGCGGCGGATTCCCAACTCCCATTGCACAAAGTTTGATAAGAAGTTAGCCATGGTGCTTAATCAGTGCTTCTGTGATGTGAGAGCGTTTTATCACCCTGATGGTAATAATCATAAAAAATGATTATAGGAGGAGATGTGGGGGAAATAATACAGATTTGTTCTTTGGATGTGGAAAATGTGGCAAAGCTGTATAATTTTATTAATTTCACATTTTCTCCAGCAGGAGTGGTAATCTTGTGTCTGAATGAATAGAGAGGTAAAAGACTAGTTGGCCAGACACTATTTTACAGTAGACAGTAATTTCACAGAGCAGCCTGGCTCTCGCCGGAGTGCTACATTAATGCTCAATCAGATGGTGTCGTGACATGGCAGGGGTGGTCGGGTTGGCTCGGGTGAGCTGGTCACAAAGACTGCAGTCTTTCCATGGCGGGGAGGAGGGACATGGCGAGGGAGGGGGGGCATTAAAAACCACAGCACTCAGCAACTGAATCCAATCCCTTTAATCCCTGCTGGTATGCCCGAGCGACAAACGCCCATTGGTCTCCGCCTCAATTAGCGCTGATGGGGCCGGTTGCCGGACAGGTCAGGAGAGCGCCGTGAATCGACGACTGTACCGTTTGCACAAGGAGCACATGTCCGCCGTGCGTAATGGGCTGCAGTCGTCCACGGCATTCCTTTCATTCTTTAGCAATTTAAAACTTAGCTCTCGCAGGGTACTGTACTGCAAAATCCCCCCAGCTCCCCCACGTCCTCTCTCTGCTCGGATTGTTTGGATTTATTTGAAGGGTGTGTTAAGGGCCACTTGAGCTTAAAGCTGAACCGTTTGCAGTGATATTGTAATATCACAAAGCCTGCAGCATGGACATTTCAATTCATTTTCATAAAGTAGAACTGTCAATGTTAACGCAACAATAACGCAAATTTGTTTTAACACCCTAATTCCTTTAACGCTATAAATCTTTCGCAGGTTGTAGTGAGCTCAGTTTTAAAGCTAGAGAAGATACTGGTATGAAACTACAAAAACCTGAGGAATACATTGATACCAACAATGTCATACTAGCCTGTCAGGAAGGAGGCTAAATAACGCTCAATTTTGGCAAGGAAAACTGTCATGGCCACTTTCAAAGGGGTCCCTTGACCCCTGACCTCAAGATATGAGTCTCCCACAAGTGTCCCCATTACATGTTATGATTTGAGCATATTTTTTAATGCAAAATGCAGTACCTGTGAGGGTTTCTGGTCAATATTTGTTATTGTTTTGTGTTGTTAATTGATTTCCAATAATAAATATACACATACATTTGCAAAAAGCAGCATATTTGCCCACTCCCATGTTGATAAGAGTATTAAATACTTGACAAATCTCCCTTTAAGGAACATTTTGAACAGATAAAAGAAGAATGGAGGGGGGAGGCACAGAGAGACTGGCAGACAAGCCTTTATAAGACAAGCCTATATAAACTGTACATCCTGTAGGTGGTCCTTTGTGAATCCAGTCCACTTCCCATAATCCACTGCTGTAAAGCTATTGAGTGTGCTTCAAGCACCCATCACAAGGTAGCACAGACTTACAATAAAACCTTTAAAAACAGTGTCACCATTCCTATTGAAAATACCATTTCTGTCAGGGTAATCAAACGTCGTGTTCAGCTTCTGCAGCACATCAGAAAAGAGAAAGTCTAAAAGTGTACACGGTCAAGGTTAGTCCACACTATATCACAGACTGCTGCTGCTGATGTGTGTAACGAATGTGCCGCCCCATTCTGAGTCATCTCACGTGGCCCTCCAAGACATGTCGCCCGCCGTTCAATTACGTCCACTGTTTGCACTTGCCGGCTTCACATTTGTGCAAGACAAACCAATAAACGCTGGGAGTCAATAAATCCCCCTCCAGCCATCAGACGACCTCGCTGACTCCTCTTTATATTTAGTGTAAACTAATGACACACTCCGGTCACGAGGCAGCCAAAATAAAACACCAACACTTGTGTATTTTTAATTGAGATTACATTACAGGTGCAGTAAGCTAATTTGACTCCACCAATGCAGAGAATAATATATCTGCAGGGTTTTATCGTTTTGTTTATCAATACCAATGATGACTCAGTGACTACCAGGCACTGCTGAGATTTCAAAACTCTCTTTCCCGTCAATACTGGGAAGAAAAACTTGTCAGCGGACCAAGAGTTTCAAGACTGAACAAATCCCCTCTTCACCTCGCTGGAAATTCAGATAAAGGTTTGAGCTACAAGTGTGTCAACAGGTAAGAGCTGAAAAGGCTAAAAAAGCTTGGATTTTTGTACTGGATTTTGTGTTTCCTTTCAATTATCAAGCAAATTTTAAGTAAAATTTTTAAATGTCGCAAAAAAACAGAAATGCAAATTAGACGTGTTTCCATTAGCTGGTTTGGAGTCTGGTTGCTTTGGCAAGAGCATAGATAACGGCTTCAGTTCCACGTCGGAAACAGACTGTAAAGCTGTCTCATGGCAAGATAAACCAGCGGAAATATTTCAAACATCGTGCTGGTACTCCTGTCTGTTTCTCCAAACTGGGGGTGAGATGACTGCCATCTACTGAAGGTAATACACTGTGTGTTGTTATCGTGTAACTTTGGTGTTTTTTTTGTACTGATTTACTTATTATTCTTTCAATTTTTGTGTTGATTACAGGAAAAAAAATGTCAGACCAAAGACCTGTTGATGTTCAGCTCATACGGCTGCTGCTCAGTGCATCCCAAATGACATTTGAGGTTTATCAGATAGCAACACAAAGTGACAGCAGCAATAATGGCCGGATAACGAACCCACAATATCGCGAGCAAACAGTGTTTCAGCCGAGTGCCCGAGACACCATTACCCTTTAGTGGTTTTGGTGATAAGAGGTTAGAGCGACCTTCATGACAGTGAGGAATCTTGGCAAGAGACGGACGAGGATGAAGAGGAGGAGGAGGAGGAGGAAGGAGGGAGCGTAAAGCAGGCGAGGACCCTCGAGAGAGCCTGAAACAAGAGCATGATGAATGTACAGCTCGCAGTTTTTAATCAAGGATCAAAGCAGGGCCTCTCCGTCTGAGCAGCCAGTCTGTCTAGACTGAAACGCTCCCAAGCACATAAAGCAACATCTGCAGGATGCATTAATTACAGTAAAGGACCGTTCTGGACCGTTCTCCGGGGTACCGACACATCAAGTCTAGACTAAGATAAAATAGTCCTGTATATATGAATAGTTTTATCCAAAAAGCTCTCAACGTATAGCTCAAGTTAATCACCAAACATCTCAAAGAACACTAAAGGTGATGTTGTTTTTCCAACCTTGGACTCACCATCTTCCCCATCATTTGTTTTAATTTGAGTCAGTAATGGTTACAGGGGTAATTCATCGACCGCCCATTATAGAGGTGGGCTCGGTCCGCATTTACATTTTAGGCTTTTAGCTGATGCTCTTATCCGGCATGACTTACAATAAGCTGAGCAGGTAAGGCTCAAGGACGCAGGTGCTGACAGGATGAATGTAGTGGATGTCCAACATGTGACCTTTTGGTTACAGGGTGGACCGTCGTCGTCCCCGCTGACCCACCTGTCTCCTACGACTACACAATTAAAACTGAAGTAGGTAAGATTGGAGCAAATATGATTAAAAAAAAGTTATTTTTATAAAACGCTATATCCTGACAGTAGTACATGAAACGGGTAACCTGAAAAAAAATCATGGGCCTCTGTGTCCTCCGGTGCTCCTAACGGCATCTGCAAGATTTCACAGACCGGAGGAAAACAACCAATCAGAGCTGATCTGAGGTCTGCTGTCCAGCTGCTGTCTATGAGAGCCGGCTGTCAATCAATCACAAACTCCGACCAAACGGTCAAACTAGCTCTCTACCTCTCAGAACACGGAAGTTGCTGATCTACCGCTGCCTTGTTTGGCTAGTTTGGTTGTGCTATTGTGTGACTTCGGTGTTTTAAAGGGTTAGTTCGGATTCACCAAAGTCTCACAGTAGCACAAACAAACTAACCGATCAAGTCAGCGGTAGACCAGAAACTCCCGTGTTCTCCAAGGTAAAATTACAGTTTTTTTCAGTGGAGTCTGGTTGCCTTGACGAGAGCAGAGATGGATACAACGGCGTCAGTTCCCACAGTGGAAGGCAGTGAATAAAGTTAATTTCAGACCCTGCTATTTAGATGCAAAAAGGTCAAAAGAATCATGTGATTAATAACTATGACTACAGTATTGAGCAGAATAATCAGGATCAGGGACAGTACAGCTCAAACGGTCTTACTCCAAGCTTCCACCTCCGTGGAGGAGGTGGAAGCTGAATTAAATATGTATGTTATTTTAGTCCCTTCACTGCTGTTATAAAAAGATTCAGAGCCTTACAGCATTTGCAAATAATCCCTTGCATTTGGAGTATCGAAGATTTACTGCATCAGATGGTGTCAGCCTCAGAAAAGTGCTCGAGTGTGTATTGTCCTGTGTGCCAATACTCAGTCCAACGATACCAGGAGCAGGTCGAAACAAATCGCTGCAGCTGAAGAAAATCCCCTCAATAGCAATTATGGTGTTTTGATGATTCGTAATTGTAGTGAAAGTTTAGATAGTCATTTTATGTGGTAAGTGTGTTTTAAGAGGCCTTAGGCCGCTTGAAACCTGTTAATACATCATTGTGTTATTTTAAAAAGGTTATGCCTTTCACATGATTGACGATCAATCAAGCGAAAATAAGTCAATGTGACCAGAGAAACTCGTAGCACATAAACAAACAGAGAAATAGTGATCGTAATTGAACTTTTCAAAAGGTCACCTGCACTTCTGTTTTTCCTTTCCAGTTAATTTCATTAACGCCTGTCTCATGCAAAATAATAGAGATTAAGTTGAGTGCAGTTGATCAAAATTTATGAGTTCACCACAACCTCAGTTTGCAGAGGAAGATTTGGCCCGTTGTTGGGGTCGATGGTACGCTCTAAAGTCCTTTTTTGGAGATTATTATTGACTTCCACCTTAAAGGGATAGTTCAGGTGTTTTGAAGTGGGGTTGTATGAGGTGCTTCTCCATAGTCAGTGTATTACTTACAGTAGATGGAGTCTGGAGAAACAGACAGGAGTACCAGCACGGGAGCAAAGTAATGTACTGTGTGCATAAATATATATACACACGTATTTATTCAACTTCCACTGCATAACTGCAACTCTTGCACCACCAAAATACACACAACATCCATGTTGCTTGCAGTGTGCTCAGAGCACAAAACACCTGGCCGTGGTCTAAATTTAGGAGGGTCATAATTCCCCCTGCCCATCTGGCAACATGCTGTTTCTGGTCACCATTTTACCTCTATGAACATGAACTAGTACAGCCCTTTGTTTTTTTATGATGTTAAAGCACAGAATGATGCACAGCCCTGGAAGGGAGCAGTGTGACTAGTTGGGCCCGATGGGAAATCCAGGCTACATCTGGCCTTAACAAATACACCTGTGCTTTTGGAGCCTAATGCATAATGCAAGAGAACATATTAGAAATAGATAGGGGGGAAAATGGGACAGAGCCCGTAGCCGGCCTCTGACCGCTCCAGGAAAACACTGCAGCAGAAGGACACAGGATGGTTAAGACGAGTGGTTTTAATATAGTTACGAATTACAAACCTTTTGTGCATTAAATAACCCGTTTTTTAATTTAATTTAGATGACATTCCTGCTGGTTTTACACTTTAGAAAGTATGTATTTATATAGAGAAATACAGAGAAAATGGCAGCCTTGAGCAACACCACAAAAAAAACAAAAAGATTTTCAGTAAGACTGGCAAAAGCTTCAGAAACGGAGTATCTCAGTTTCCACTCTTTTTAACTATTAATTCAGTGCCCTTGTAATGATTTTAAACTATTTAAAGAGTAAATAACCAGCTCAGCCAGCCAGAGTAAACATTAGTTTTAGTCAGCTATTAGGACAGTTTGTAACGGCAAAGTTTGTCATCATTTGAGTTTCCGATTTTTAATAACGGAAGTGTTTCTAGGTTTTTAGTTTAAAAACAGAGCACTTCAGATGTCTTATAATGAATAACTGAGCCTGGGAACGGGTCCAATTTGCCAAGAACAACTGAATTGTTCTCAAATGGTTGAGTTTAGAATTAACAGTTTAGAATTTAAATAATCTGATAATTAATTGCATGCTGAAAGGAAAAGTCTCTTTATCTATTTCAATCCTCTACATGGAGGTCAGAGGTCAGGGTCGACTGTAAAACACAGAGCTCAGAGCTGAGAAACGACTGAAAACTTAATCTCCTGGCAGGGAAGTCAACCAAGTCCCCCAGATAAAGCAACTGGTAAATGTTAGTTTTCCCCAGTTCAATGGGACAGAACACAGAGAGCCTGGCCTGATGACTGAGTTCAGATACCGTTTCAAGTCTGATGTGTAGCAGAGCTGAAACTGAATCATCAGATCTGTTGTGCTGCTGAGGATCTAAAAAAAAAAAAAAAACAGAGCTGCTTCATCCTCGCCATATTGATGTAACCTTACACTGGTGTGCAAGAGGATCAATGTCTGTGTGAAACTGCTGCAGTGTACAAAAAAAAAGGAGGCTAAATGTGAAGGCAGAGCACGAGACGAGACTTATCCATCTATCAGCCTCAGTGGAGGATACAGAAATCTAAACAGACATTTTTCTCCAAATTACAAGCAAAACTTTTACACCAGAGTATGACCTCTGCAGCTAGTGGTTGATTGATTACAGAGCACGTCAGAAGAAGAGGAGAAACAGGCCGGGGTCTTGTTGCTTTGACTTCATTTATACTCATTAAGTCATTAGGAAAAATTAGAACAATTGATTGAGAATTGATGTCATCTCAAATGTATGTGATGTCTGGATTCTGGCACCCAACAACACAGCAAGATGACATTTTACATGTGTATCTTTAGCCCACTGCTAGTGTTTGCCTGCAGCCATGTTTTGCCTCGAGCTAACACCGTGATGTAATCGTGACCTCAACACAAAAAGGGTCAATAAAATATACCGCAGTTGTTGCTTGCTTTTCGTGTGCATAATGGACTGTGTGATGCATGTGTTGTCACACTTCTATAGCCGATTTCTGACACAGAACTGGAAACATCAAGGCTGAAAAAACGAATTTTCAATCACCACTAAGTTTCTCTTCTGACAGGATCTGATCGTGCCATAAGTTATGCATCAGCACAGTAAATATTTGCAGTTCAAGCTCACATGAGATGTAAGGCAGAGGTCGCATTTCAAACAGATGACCTGGGTTCAACATCCGCCTGCTGCTGAGTCACGTTATCAGTTGCTTGGAAGTAAAAGTGTCACTTTCCAGTTTTCAAGCTCAGCCCAAAGAAGCAAAATATACACAAGAAGTCCATTTACTACCCTGTCACACCACCGCTCTGGCAGACAACCTTGACCCGCCATGTGTTACAGCAGCATTTACACATGCCAGCATGGATCAAAACACTGGGCAGCTGCTGAGTGCAACCTTAAACCAGGTCAAATTTCACATCTACACCCTCTAGTCCAAAAATAATAGCATATTACAAAAGCAAGGCATGTCTGGTTTTAAAGCTTAATTAGGAAACTTTGAATATTCATAAACATCCAGAAACCCTGTAAAGGGAATCCCATAAACTGCATATAGCATGCTAATGCTTAACAACATTTATTTATATCAATTTATCAATGACGTGTCTGAAAATTGATGAATAATTTAAGTCATTCATTTGCAAAAATATTGAACATTTGCTGGGCACAATTTCTTAAAACAGCCCTAGTACCAAGTATCAATTAATTTATCAATGATTAATCTGCCAAATACGTCGTCAATTACCCGTTTGGTCTCTGAAATGTAGTGAAAAATAACAAACACATGTTCACAGAGCCCATTGTGATCTTCTAATTGTCGTTTTTGTCCAAACAACAGTTCAAATTGCAGAGATATTTAATTTACTATAATATAAGATGAACTAAAACAGGAAATTTTTGCGTTTAAGAGGCTGAAAGCAGCAATCTGTTTGGCATTTTGGCTCGAAACAACAGTTAATCAATCCCAACTGTTGCTAATTAATCAACAAATTGTTTAAGCTTTTAAGCTTCACATCATTGTAAACTGAAAAATTCGATTTTGGTTGCTGTTAAGGAGCTGTATCATTACATCACCTCCTGTCTGGTGAAATGTACATAACCAACACCTGAATTTAATCTGAACAAAATAAAAAGACAGTGTTACTTGAGTTGTTGGTTGCCAAACAGCAGCAATCCTCTGCATTTTGAAGTCTTTGAATAAAAATCTCCACGTTATCTTGAATATTTTGGCATGTTGCAATAGGCCTCATCAAATAAAACCACTCTGGGCTGAGTGCCCCGCCATTATCAGTGGTTTCTTCTTGGTGGCGTCTTGAGCTGTGCCAATTCAACTTGGATTTCATAGAGGATTATTATTCCACCTCAAGTAGGGAACCATTCATTTCCCCACTTCAGACAGTAATGAGCAAGTGGAATAATCATCTGCTGCACTGTGCAATAAAGACAGCACCTGGCTTACACTCCAACCAATCCCAACTATTACCGCATTTCAGCAGCCTTTTAATTTCTACTCAAAGACACCCAAGGGCTCACTGTAAAAGGACAATTCCACTGCGACTTGAGATTTAATTTTTCCATTTCTTAAGTCTTAATTGGAACTGCTTTTATATAGGTGGATATTTTATAAGCAAGGTCATTCATTGCACTTCCAAGAAGCACAGAAAACCAGTTTTGTTAAGTTGCACAAATAATAGGCTATAACATTTTAAATACAGAAAGAAACATCCTATTCTGCTTCAGTTGTAGTTATATACTTCCATACCCAATTTCAGGACTTTTGACCAATCAGAACACATGTGGCATTTTTCCGTATCATACTAAAGATAGTCTTTGAGCACAAATGGCTTAATATTAATGCATCCATCCATCTGCAACCGCTTATCCCGTTAGGGGTCGCGGGGGGGCTGGAGCCGATCCCAGCCGACATTGGGCGAAGGCAGGGTACACAATATTAATGCAATCATCCAGTAATCCAATTAATAAAGAGCTATAAGAAAAATGCTGTCTCCAGGTGAGGCTTTTGCTTTACAAGTGAATCTTTCAACTCAATCTCTGTGGTTATGTCAGGCCCTGCCTCCTGTCAATCACAATCCAGTCAAACAAACAGATAAAGCGAAGTGAAAATATTGCATGTGATGAAGTAAATATCATGACAAATTCTGGTATTATGACACAAGAGGAACACTGCCTGGTCATACATGTGTACCATTTTGGTGTTATGTGAGGATAAACGTGTCATTTAGGGTGGTGGAACAAGTTCAGGGCTGCATTCATTGGAAAATTAAACCCATGATCTGAAAAGAACCTTTATAATTTGTGCAATTAAACCTAAAACGTTCAACATTACACACTTCAAACTGATGCCTTTGTGTAGTAAAACTTAAATGATCTATTGGCATGAAGAAAGCAGGTTGAAAATGTCTTTTGATGCGTTAAACAAGTACAAGCAGATCACATGAGGAAATGCCTATGCTCTGCAAGAAAACTAGCACTCCTGGGTTGACTCTTTTCAGCTTATTATCACCTCACTGACCCCGCTGACATTCATTATGCATCCACCCCTGGGAAATGAGGACACGTAAAAAAAAAAATGTTCACCAGCATGAAGGCTGAAAATTGCTCTGCTGCGATGAGGTTTGACCATTACAATGTTATAATAAACATTGTAAAAGACTGAATGAAAAGACCTGACCAAACCAAACTTCCCATGACCTTTTGAGCTAATATATATTCTCGCAGTTATGACAGGTTGGAGATAAAAGCTTTTTTAATAGCCTTTGAAGGCTTTTTTTTTTTCATTTTCTATTGTCATTATTAGTATTATTTAAATTGTGGTACTCCCAGCTTGGGTTTTAGACATTTACCACTTTCTATTTCCACTTCTCATGTCTTGTACACATGTAGTTACATATGTGTAGAGTACAAGTTAGGAAGTAACAGTGCAAAATAGTCATACAAATTGTTCCATCCATTCTCCTAATGCAATTAAGATTAAAAAAAGCCAATTTGTACTGGTATGTCCCACTAGGAGCCCATCAAGGACCCCTTGAGGTGCCCCATCTTGAGCTCCCAATCTGCAAAATGTACAATGCATATCCACACATGGAGGCTGAAAATTGCTCTGCTGCGATGAGGTTTGATCATTACAATGTTATAATATACACTGTAAAAATCTGAATGTGCTGCAAAACCTTCAAAGACCTGACCAAACCTAACCTTCCATGACCTTTTGAGCTAATATATATATTCTAGGAATAGAATATAAAAGCTTTTTAAGAGCATTTGAAGGAAAATGTTTTACATTTTCTGTTGTTATTATTATTAATATTCATATTGTGGTAATCCCAGTTTGGATTTTATACATTTACCGCTTTTTATTTCTTGTACACATGTAATTACATATGTGTACAGTGCAAGTTGGAAAGTAACAGTGCAAATTAGTCGTGAAATTAAGCTTTAAAACCCAATTAGTACTAGTATGTCTCACCAGGAGCCCATCAAGGACCCCTTGAGGTCCCCATGCCCCATCTTGAGCTCACTATCTGCAACATGCACAATGCATATCCACACATGGAGGATGCAAATAAAAGGGCACCAATAATGAGTCTTTCCCACAGGGTTCTCGCAGTTGTGACAGGTTGGAGACAAAAGCTTTTTAAGAGCCTTTGAAGGCAGATTTTTACATTTTCTATTGACCAAACCTCACCTTCCATGACCTTTTGAGCTAATATATATTCTAGGAATAGAATATAAAAGCTTTTTAAGAGCCTTTGAAGGAAGATTTTTACATTTTCTGTTGTTATTATGATTAATATTCATATTGTTCACTATCTGCAACATGCACAATGCATATCCACACATGGAGGCTGCAAAATAAAAGGGCACCAATAATGAGTCTTTCCCACAGGGTTGCATTGCATTGCATCCTCCACAGATAACAACAAGCTATGCATTGCACTCTGCTGACAATATAAGCCATGCATAACCACCATCCACTCTCCACACCCACCTGAAGAGCAGGAGATGAGGAAAACGGCGAAGGCCAGTTTGGTGGCGTCTCCCATTTTCCATCCGAATCTGATCCTCTGTCTTAGAAAGAGAATAAAAAAACAACAACAACAAAAAAAGCCCCAAAAAAAAAAATCTAAAAATGCAACAGTCAGATTAAAAGTGCTCCAGAGAGCATTGTCTCTGCAGAAAAGGACATGTCAATATTGGAAAAATCCAAAAATATCCCAGGTAATGCAAGCAAGGCTTTAGTCCAATGGAGAGGAAGAGGAGGAGGATGAAGAAGAAGAGGTATTTCCAGGTTTACAGACAAGCAATGGCGTTGGCATTGAAGCCTGGACTGTCATGTACTTGCCAGGTGTGCATGATCAGACAGTGTTCACCTGTGCAAGCTGCTGCTGCTGCTGCTGGTAGTGGTGGTGTTTCTTCCAGAGCAGCGGTGCAGAGAGCCGAGCCACAGCCGGGCAGGGCTCACTTCCATCGGACTGGAAATCAAGCGCACACCGCTCTCCAAAATCAAACTTCTCCTGGATAAGGAGACGCTTTTAAGGAAAACAATGTTTTAATTACGGTTTTAAATCTCCTTAGAGAGAAATAAAGGGTTAAATATGTTGTTGTTGTTGTTATATTCCGTGTGGAAGCGGTAGTTTTAGTCCGGTAGTCCGGTGAAGCTGCCCGGCCACAACCAGGAGCTCCAGCCGCTCCAACAACCAGCTCCTCTCCTCCGAGGTGTTAGTCCGCTCCAAAGTGATCCAAACAACCGTCCCCACGTCCAAATGACTCGTTAGAACGAGTGGAAACGATCATATGTGAGTAATAACACCGTAAAGCTGCCGTTAATCCGTGTTAGCTAACGCAGATATCGAGTTTTAGTCCGTCTCTCCTCTTCTCCGTCGACTCCTCTCTGCTCGGGACGATTTCAAGATGGCGTCACTGCTACATGTGTCAAGTCCTAACTGACATTCAGAGCTTCCGGTGAGGCTTTTCAAAATAAAATGGAATATAACAGATGGATGGATGGATAGATAGTACAAAAAGTTAGTAGTGCAAAGTACAAAGTACAAAAAAAGAGATACAAATTATCAAGGTGATGGAAGGCATATCACAATGAGGTGTTATAAGATATAACAGTTGATGTTTGTTTGAGTTTAACACAATTTGCAGTGGGCATACTCCACTGCTAATACAAAATAAAGGTGCTATTGATAACATTTTTATGTAGACTATAAATATAAAAAGAGTTTTGTAACTCTATTTATTTTATTATTTATTTATTCTTATATTTTTTTCTGTTTTTATATTATTATATATTATATTCTACATGATTATATTATTATTATTATTATATTACTATATTTTTTATTTTCGTTACTATTTTTTATTTTTATTTAAGAGTTTTTTCGTCTTAATTATATTTTTTTATTTTGTATATATTAATATTATTTTAAATGATGATGATGATGATTATTATTGTTTAATTTATTATATCATTAATTATTTTTAACAATTCTTATTTATTTATTCTAACTTTTTCTTTTCTTTTCTTTAATAATTTCATATGTTTTGAAATTCTATTTATTTTATTATTTATTTATTCTTATCTTTTTTCTGTATTTAAGAGTCTTTTTAAATTATTTATTTCATTCTACATTATTATTATTATTATTATTATTATTATTAATAATAATAATAATAATAATAATAATAATAATTGCACGTTTATTTGAGGAATTACACCATATGTTAGTTTACAGTATAGTTACATTGTAGTTTATAATAGAGGGTTTGGCAGGTCATTTTGGGGGTCCTGACATGATGAAATTGGTCTAACAGGTCCTAGGAATCTTATTTCTATATTAAATTATGGGGTTTTAATTTGCTTGGCTTGAATTAATATGAATATTAAGTATTTCCAATGTTATATTTAAGTTTATTATCATTTTGAAGCCATTTCCGGTTTAAGCTTGACTCATTTTAGTGAGCTTGATGAAACAGCTTTAGGAGCAGGGGATTGTTTTTATTCTGGAAGGCTGCTCGATTTGTACTCTGGCGTGTGCTGTTGCAAGAAAAGAGGGGCGGTCAGAGTCATCTTTTCAAAATAATAAATAACCAAATCAATATTTACCATGCAGGCTACAAGTATTTGCAAAATAAAGGCTGTTGCAGGCTACAATCTGTGTGCATATCATGTATTATTAAGCATATATGTCTCTTTTCTTGCAGCAAACATACATAAAAGCTATATAAGAGATCATAAACAGCACCCATAGCCAATTATAGTGATGTTTCATGAGTTTTTTTAGACCATAAAATATATTCTATTTTTATGCACATTATATGTGGCCTGCCACTGTATGTAGGTCAACACATATTGCCCCTACATATAGCCTCATGCCGTGCTACTATATGGTCACATATCAGGTTCCAACATGGGTTGGGTGCTCAGTAATAAATGCTGAGAATACCATGAAGTACAGATATAGGCTTGGCCCATTCCCAAATCTGCGTGACACTAATCTCTCTAATAGCCTGGAGCAGATCTCCAACCCATAAGCGCTGCTAAACGATTAGGAGGTCAAAGGTCTCCGGGGATTTCTCTGCCAAGCTGGAAGCTGAGTCACCTGTTCTATATTGGAGCGTGTAGGCTTCCATCTTCAGTAAAACGCACGCACCTGTACATGGCTTAATGGTTGGTGCTGGAGGCACTAACGCTGGCCCGGGTGAGGAGTTCACTTCCTGTACATGTTATTCCCCTGGCAGTGATTGTGAACTTTCATCACAAATGAACTACTCCGGCTCCGTCCAGGAAACGTGGGGGATGTTTATTATCATTTCACAGATTACGCACTGAAGAAAATATTAGAAACATGCATCCTAAAAACATCTGATTACCTATCAGGACATTGTCAACATAGTTACTGTATGAGATTAGATTAAACTTCATTGTTAGGTTCCTTTTGTCTTGCGTCACAAACGATTAACTAATTAAGTTACAGGAATTTAGGTGGTGAACCCTGCTCGAACTCTTGCATGGTCACCCGTTCTTCACCTGCAGGATTTCTACTGCTAAATGACCGTGAGTTTGGTCAGATAATATTCTAGCATTTGAGCTGGAAGCTATTTAAATGATTTATTAAAGAGGAAATTAGCAATTATGAATATAAATCAGGGTTTTAACAGTAACACAGCAGCGTCAACAAAGGATCTTCCTTGCCAGATATTATAATAGAAGCAGGCTTTAACGCATATCATCAGACATTGTTATTACTGAAGTTATAAGGTGGACTTTTCTAGTTTATTTGGAATAATAATAAATATAATAATAATATATATGATTTATATAGCGCTTTTCAAAGACACTTTACATACTGTAGAATAAAATAAAGAATAAAAAAAATCAAAGCAATGACAAAAAGATAAGAATAAATAAATAATCAAATAAATACAGTTACAAAACATACCAAATTATTAAAGAAAATAAAGGATAAATTAAAATAAATAACTAAAAAATATATAGAAAAATTCTAAAAATAAAATAAAAATTGTAATAAATAAAATAAATTTCTCAGGAGACATATAACATGATATATAAATAAATATGTGCATCAAACTCAAACAACATGTAACCACAGTGTAAATACGTAACTAAAAATAAATTAAGTGTGTTAAATATAAATGCAAGACTAATATAAAGTAGAATTAAATAAGAACATTTCTTGAAATGCACAGTATAAATGTAGTATTGATGCCAGAGTTTTGCACAGTTGAATTATTGTACAAATTATTGTACCGTTAAATGAAGTAATGCAACATAAGAGTAGTTTATCTTTTCCAAATTGAGATAATATGATCTGTCTTCTCTCTGTTAATCTATCCATGCAGCATGTAAACGCTCAGTCAGCTGTTGTAATCATCCACTAAATTAAACATGAGCTTAATTCAGGACCATCTTATAGCACGACACGCAGCCAGCTAAGCACTCACGCTCCTCTCTTCTTCCGGCCTTGTTGAGCCTCCATGATGCGTTTTAATGTCGTCACTCAGCTCTATGAGTCTCTTTGTAAGTTAGATCCAAGGTCACTGAAACCCCATCAGCTGCAGCATTGCAGGTATACATAGTTATAGAAGGAGAGTTTCCTCCACACTGCTTTGTCTGGCTGCTTGCGAGGCTTTCCACTTTGATATAACATAGAACGAAATACTGAATTATACCTTTTGTCAACAAGAAAAGTCTCATTGACCCTAAACATAAGTAAAATCACTATGTAAGATATAATATATGTGTAACATACTGTGCATTTCTTCGTCTGCGAATGACTTTGTGGCCAATAAAATGTACATATTTTCATACATTTAATTTGTTCAAATATCACGGTTATCGTCATATTTATTGCGACACATTTATTAGGTGTCGTGATACAGTACAGTGGGGTCAGTAGAAGCAATGTCCACAGAGGATTAAAAACAGGAACATGTAAGGTGACATAAAATGCACTGTAACTGTTCCATGTAGGTTAAGCTGGGTTGAGGTTGAATTAGGTGTTAATGATGTACGCAAGCATGTACATGTCAGTGTTAGTTTATGGAAAGAGAGAAAGAAGAAAAGGGGGCGTAGAAACACAAAAAGAAGATTAACAATTTTTAAAAAAACTTTTTGAATCATGCTTTTTATTGTTTCTTTAAGAAAAATGACAACAACCTAAACCATAAAAAATAAAGTATTATGTGCATATAATGAAACAGATAGTAACTGTAAATTGAAAAACAAAGTATTCAAGAACAAGGGAGTACATTTTTTTATAATAACAATAATAATTAAAATAAAAAATGAAAAATGAAAAATGAAAAATAAAAAATAAAAAATAAAAATATAATACAATTAAAAAAAAAATAACAAAACATTAAAATGATAATAACTAATAAATTTAAAATTTAAAATCAAAACATTAACAATAATAATAATATTTAAAAGAGACATAAAAAATATAGAAAATAATAAAAAATCAAACATTTAAAATATAAATTAAATAAAATAATAATGGCAATTAGAATAAATAAAAAAATATAAAAAATGATAATATTTACAAAATTAAATAATAATAATAATAATAATTAAGAAATACAAATAAATAAATGAAAAAAATAAATTCATACAGCATTCCTTGCACAGAATAGAGTACATACTGTGTATTTAAGGCACATTTTGAAGGTTAATATTAAGGATTAAAACAATATTGCTCTAAAAAGTATTTTAAGTTAAACCAATGTCGCACTAGTTCTCAAACTGTGGACATTAAAGTGGCCAGTATTCTCAGTCAGAAGTGTCGGATGGTCAAATAGCTTTGGAGACTCCCACACCTTTCCGACATCAGATTAGAGGTTCTGTATCCGACACCCACTCCACGCCGTGATTGGACAGCTGTGTGGAGGTGAAAAAGGAGCCAGGGTTTGAACTTCTCTCTCTAGCTCCTTTTTTTCATTCTTGGCACAACTATTTCTGTCACTTTTAGTGTGAACAACCGAGTGCAACACTTTGAATACCTTCCAGGAGAGACAGTATTTCAACAATATAATAATAACTGCAGAGCCTTAACAAAGCAAGCTATGGAAAGAAACAGACATTAGTAAGCATTGGGCCATGACCAAGGGATGACTTGCATTACGCTCATGTGGAAACGGTGGGTTGGGTTGTGCGTCTATCTGTCTTCCTTTGAGTGGGGAAGACCTACAGTTCTGGCCCTGGAGATTTACCGTCCAGCTAATCCCATTACTCAACTATCAGATGCCAAATCCCCTCTAATGGTATTACACGTGCCAGAATTACGTATGATGATGCTTGCTAATGAGAGCTCAGCAGATATACCTTACTGGAACCAGTGGCCCTCGCACACAGAGTAGCCCCATGGCTCTGCGGCTTAATGGACTCAGTATTGAGTGTCGAGGGAAGTCAAATTTATCGACAAAGTGCTTTTAACAAAAAGCAGGTTGCTTGCAAAGTGCATCGCAGAGCAACAAAGGATGTAAATACATCTAAAAGTGCGAGCATCGAAATGTTAATAGTTGAGGGCGTGTGTCGGTAGCGTGTGACGAGGAGACGTGCAGGACAACACCAAGGACAAGTGGACACTTTAAGATGCAGGCATGAATGATGAATGGACGGATGGAGTTTCCCATGAAACCTCAAATCAGGCTGTCACATCCTCGCCTACTGCCGCATTCGAAAAGGTCATTTTCAAAAGGTGAAATGTCTACTAAGAAATAAAGGTCTTTAGAAATGTATACATGCTGTTAGTGTTGTCTTTGCTTCTGCGGTACATCAGCTGACGGTAAAAACAAAAAAACACTCACAACATCTTATTTATCAGGACATTAAAGGGGCATTATCAGTAGTTATCAGCCTCATAGATGTGGGTCAGTAGGGGCCTCTAGCGTTAGTTTTGCACATGCCAGGGACGGCGTGTCAATATGCGCTCATTACGTGCATAGTGTCCTTTCAAAATAAACTTCCGCATTCACAGGAAGTTAGGTTTAGGCAACATAACCACTTAGTTAGGGTTAGGAAACGGTCTTGGTTGACTGACTAACGACTCACGTGACTCACGCTTTCACTCTTTACAACCTAGTAGGTGTAGCAGGCCCCTACTGACCCACATCTATGATGCTTATAGCGACTGATAATGCACATTTAGTGGCCTGATAACAGTCTAATCAGGTTTAAATTCTTTCCTTGATGCAGTGACGTAGAAATGTTTTTTAGGCCAGGTGTAAAGTTACCTCTTCTCTTCTGGTTTCAGGCTTTCCACCAGATGTTTGGAGCTTAGCTGCAAGGATTTGCTCCCATTTCAATTCATCCCAAAGGTGTTGGATGGAGTTGAGTTCCCAAAGAGGGAAAACCATTTCTTTATGGATCTGGCCTTGTTCACGGGAGCATAGACACGTTGAAACAGGAAAACACCTTTTGCTTACTGTTGACACAAAATTGGAAGCATTTTGGACAGAGGTCTGTACATGCTTTTGGCCATCCTGTACTTCCTGTTATGATAACCTGAAATATGTCACTAAACCTAATGGATATTCCTCCAGTTTTTTTGTTATGATACTAAACGGTCTTGAGATTAACGAGCGAGAAAATATGCAGCCGAGTACATGTGCAAAAATAGAATCAAAGTCACATTAAAGAGACAGTGAAGTCACATTTGCTAGCGTGCATTCAACCAGACAGCGGTCCAATACTGAGGCACATTCTTCAGCATCAACAGAGTGATTCTACATCATTGCTCCACTAAGAGGAAGCCCCTCTTGTCTAATTTAAAGCTTGTGATTAAAAATCAGCAGGTAGTTCAGCGGCGTCAGCTCTATCTATACAGATGCTCCCCAGCTACAATCAAAGCCGCTCTTTTTGCTCTTAAAGCGCCCAGGAAAATGATTTATACGCCTGCTTTGGGCTTGTCGCAATGCCACTCAGAGCGATTTATCTTGTCTTGGCTCTGGCTCTGTGTAGCCGGAGCCAGCCAACCTCCCCCTCCCTCCTTTCTGTTGTTTCAGCATGAATGATCTTTTCCATTGACAGCTTTGTTCATCCCTGCAGGCAGATCTGCACCTGTAACCAAAGCCCGGTGGATACCGGCCTAATTACCGCTCTCATCTGGCACCCAGCTGCCTTCCTTGTCCTTGCACGAACCCATACAGCAAACCACAGAAGAGGAGGCATTAGCCGGTTAAAAATGAGCCGTCATCCTCGTAGCTGCTGCGTGAAAATCTCCACATAAGAAGAAAGGGTTTTCAAGGTTTCAAGGTCACACAGAAGAAGAAGGAAAGAACACGCTAAATCTACAGTTACATCGTCAATCGTTGACGACAGTTCACGCTTATGTCATGGAGGCAGGTATCGCTGTCCTCTTAATCCCCGGCATGCCTGCAGCAACTACTGTTTTTACACCGAGACATGTAAGAGCTGTCAGCGGCCAAGCCTCCAAACATCAGGCTGGCTGGAGGGAGAGGTTGATGGGTTCGGGCTCAAAAAAGAAAGGTGGAGGGAAGCGATAGCACTGGTTGAACTCCAGTATGTGCAGCACATTCTCACTCCCAACTCGTCAAATACCACCGCGTGATCGGTGCCGCTCAGCATTGGAGACCGACGCACGGGGTGCTTCTCTTACGTTACTTTTGGACGGACCAGGGACGGCGTGTCAATATAGGCTCGTTACATGCATAAGTGTAAAGACTCCCGCGACTCACGGGACTGACGATACTAATGACTCACGTGACTAAAGACTCACGGGACTGACGATACTAACGACTCACGTGACTCTTGTGACTCACGTGACAGGACTGACGTTATTGTCGTAAGTCGTTAGTATCGTTAGTCCAGTGAGTCATGTGAGTTGCTACAGTAGCCAAGACTAAAGACTTACGTGACTCACAGGGCTGACGATACTAACGTCTCACGTTAATATTAATAGTATTAATGTATTAATACTACGTCACTTGCTCTGACCTTGGGTTTGCATTGGAGTTAATTGAAAGCCTGGTTCGTCACATACTGCTGCTAAAGGACGCCTCCATGCGTCAGTTTCCTATGCCGAGGGGCACTTACCAAACGGCGGTATTTGAAGAGTTGGTATGTGAGCCACGTGAGCATTCAAAAATGAGCATGCAACGTAAAAGTCAAATAAACAATGTACTCGGTGCTGGAGGGAATTTTTTCTATCATGGATGAACGTGTTGTACCTGAGCACACGATGACGCACGCTGCAGAGCAGCACATTGTATGGTATAAACTCCACGAAGGACAAACTCATTGTGAGGCTTAAAGCTAGACATCGAATGCTTTTCATCAGTTCTGTTCAGAGCTCAATGCCCCGTGTGCTCAAATCAAGGCCTGGCGCCGCGGCATTTATATGCAAATCTTGACCTTTGCCAAGCTGTTAGATGAATACTGTACATCTCCTCGCTTTTCCTGCCATCCCACTAAACAGTCACATTTGCAGAATTGCCTTCTGGATTATGTTTCTGTGTCATTTCAAGTCAACAGTTTGATGTTTTTAGGACCATTATAGCTGACTTCTTCTCTTTATTTTCCTCTCTCGGGGTGACGCGGCGCTGACAGCTCTAAATTTAATACGCTGCGGCCCATAAATACGCATCGGCATGACCAGGCTGGTTTGAAAATAACACCACGTTAAAGCTGAGGCGGCCCATGCTCCGAACATGACGTGACCGTTATGCAATCGCACAATGAGGCCGTGATATTTGGGGAATGTAACTCAACACCTCAAAACTTTTATAGACTCGCTGTTGCCAACTTTAAGGGAGGCGACGGGCAGCTGTCCATTTCCAAAACAAGAGAAGTTTCTGGTGGAAGTTAATGGAAACCCACTTTATGATTTGGAAAGTCTTCCAATCAATAATTGTACTTCATTAAAATCCAGACGATCATGAAATAATCATAACATAACAGGTTTCAGATTTTTCCAAGAGGCAACAGCATAATTCATTTATTAAATTCTGTGTATTTGTCTGATGATTAAGCTGTAAAAAATAAAGGTTATCCCTGCTTCCAGTGGTTTTATAATCTTCTTATATGTTTAATGAAAGACCTCAAGTTAAAGATTTATTGATATTTAGCTGAATTACATTAAAGTTTTTACTGAAATAACATTATTAAGAGCATGAACTGTCTCTCTAACTGAATAACTTGAGTCTTGATATCTTTGCTAGCATTAGATCACTTTAGTTTTATTATTAACCGTCTTCCCAGCAGCACTCATTTTCCCTTATTATAAGCAGGAAAAGCAGGTGTTACTGCTAACATTACTGCTGGCTCTCCTCCAGCTGTTATTACCATGCAAAACAGCAATTAATAATGCTAATATGAGGCACACCTGCGTTTGACAATTCCCCTTACTTTGGGTAACGCTGAATTAAACGGAAAAAAAGTTATTCTCTTTAATATCTGACAGAAAAACTTCTTTTGATTTTGACACATTTAAAGCTACATAGAGTAGCCTACACATCTCAGTCAGCTGTCATCTTCCGTGACAGGTGCCAATTAATCAATTAAGCAATTATCACACACACAAGGTGAGACTGGAAACTCTTCTTTGCTTATTTTTGCTCTCTGCCGCTGCAGTGTTTTCTAAAACCGGACGATGTGACGTAGCGCGGCCACGATTAGAGACGGTGTCATGTTGGGTTTCCTCTCAGAGGTCAACAAGTATGTTTACAGTATATTTGTTTCTCATTGTTTCAAACAAAGACGAGAGAGACAGACGATAACTTTCCATCTGATTTTGAACTGTTGTACAGTAGTTTTTATTGGATTAGGTATAAAAGACCACTTCAAAAATAAGTAAAAAACAATGAATACAGCGTGGTTTTACTTGTAATAAGTAAAAAAAAATCTTCGCTTGGTGAGTTTTCATCTAAAAATGCAAAATGAAATGTTACTTGTTAGATGTTTGTGTCTTATATTAAGTTTTATGAGATATTTTGACACATATACTTGTATTTTTGTATGTTTATAGTCACAATGAAGCAGTATTTTCGGAGCATCGTGCTATCTTAATGTTCCTGTAGTAAAGACGAGACATATCACAGGAGAGTGTCAGCTCTTATAGCAGCACATTAGTGTCTCATACTGGAGTCGGTCGCCAGCCTGGACTTCACATCTACTTGTCATGAAACTCAGCGACCGTGTTTACACGACTAAAAGGGGCTGATTGCAGCCTCCTGTTATAGTCCAATCAGACGCTACGGAGGTCTACTCAAAGTTAATCCCTGCAGTGTGTGTTCATAGATAATAGTCGTGGCCTTTCTGAACAGTGTGACAGCACTCAACAGCTGTACGCCTCTCTGCCAAAGACCTCCCCGTCTCTCTCTCATGTTTCTGTCTCTCGCTTTTCTTCTTTCTCCTGGCAGCGATGAAATGTAAACTTTCTCTCCGTCTCTCACTTTCTCCTTTTCTTCATCTCTCCACTCTCTCCTTCTCTTCCTCATTCTTTCTCTCCCTAGATAAAACATTGCTGTTATCATGCGGCAGATGGCTGCGCTCTGCCACCCCCACTCCCACAATGCACCGGGGCCCCGTGTGGGAGTTGAACACAGGCGATAACATGGCCTCTGTATACACATACACATCACCTGTACTACTATATACAGTCACATTTACATATCCAGCCTCGGTGTGGTGGAGAGTAAGAAAAACAGCTTTGTTTTTGAGTCCGTTTTCTTTAAACAACATGCAGAAACAAGATGTTTCTGTTAGTAACAACTTGCTTGAACTCTGTTGTGAATGCAAACATAGTCAAAGCATTAGTCAAATATGAGAAAATAACCTCATAACCCCATAAATCTTCTCAACAGTCCCTGCAGTTACTGCTACTACCATGCATCATAGCATTCATGTTCTTAGTGGGCCTGTTCCATTTCACAATTCCTCATTCCTTTCCTCGCCTCCTCTCCTCGCATTAGTCCCGCCCACGCTGAGGAGGCGAGGAAAAGACGCGAGGAGAGAGGAATGGAGGCAACAGTTCTTGCAGACATGTTGAGGCCATTGGCGTTCAATACTGACGCACAAGGCAGCCTTTAGCACCGGTATGAGATGCACCGGGCTTTCCATTACCTACAATGTAAACCCATCAGCAGCAACAGTAAACGCTCAGAGAAAGTGCTGTGGTGACGTAAAGTACGTGTTCAAATGACACATCCTTGCCTCGAAGACCTCATTATAAAGGGTCTGTATGTACGTTTTTACACGTATAAACATTTTTAATTGTTTTTTATTGCCAATGTGTGAACAGGTTGTAACCTAACCTAAAAAATGAGACCTTCAGTGACTTTCTAGGTTTCCTATTTCAGCCTGCTTTTAATGTGAAGAAGGTTAGAAATGGAGTCCGCTAACGCCAACAAACGACCGGCCTCCACCACAAACTCTACGGAAACACAAAAAAACTAAGTTATATCTAGTGAAGCCGGCTTGCCAAACCAAAACTGTGGCTGAGGTCGGGGTAAAACTAGTATCATTGAGTGTGTCGTTAGCGTGAGCAACAGGATGCAGACTGTCGTTGACGAGCAAATTCTGATTCTTACAGAGAGTCCCTTTAAAGCGACGTGGTGCATCATCTGTCTATTGTCACGCCGCTTCTATACGTCACGGGTGCTGTAAAGACTAAGCAAAGGATACACCTCCAGAAAACCTCCTCGCTCCTCTATCTCGAGGAGTGAGGGGTTCTTCAAGATGGAGCTCTGAGATCGATTTCCAGGTCGCAAGCTGGAGGAGCGAGGAGACGAGGAGGCACAAAATCTAGAAATGAGAAGAGCCGGGCGTCTCTGTCCAGCTATCCAACCCAGGAGATGCAGTTCGGAGCGACTGGAATTTGTCTTGAACAGCTCGCCACCGTGTCGCTCACTCTTGTGGTTAGCCTAATAGATGTGTTGAAGCTTTCTCTGAAGTAATATCACCCACAAAATGACCATTTGCATATCGGTTACTCACCCCGTGTTACCTTGAAGTCTTGAAGAAAACTTCAAAAAATGAATAACAGTGGTGATATATACTTTTCTTCATTTTTTGATTCACTTTGGAGGCATATGAAAAACTTCTCTTAATGAATTCAAGGTAACATCGGGTGAGTAACTGATATTCAAATGATCATTTTGTGAGTGAAGTGTTCCTTTAACTACCTGGAGACTGGGCTAGGTATGAGAGGTTCTTGTTAAATAAATAACTTTATGGCTCGTGACATTTCCAGTTAATCATCCTGTGACCCCTGAGATTTTTCTCTTGACCCTCTTGAGCCAGAAAATTAATTGATGGTGGTTTATCAAGGCAAAAAATGCCAAACATTCTCTGGATTCAGTTTGAGAAATTGCTTCTTTATCATTGCAAATTGAAAATGGTTGGACAGTTTCAAAGTGCTTCATGTACTGTACTGAGAGTCTGCAGCTTCTCGCTTGGCTGCACTTCCACAAGGATTTTGTTGTACCTTGTTTTGGAACCAAACTCCTCGCTTGCTGTTTTTCTGTCAGAGTGGAGGAGGTGAAGGGAGAGCGGGAGGCTTCTCGGTCCAGAGACAGTGACATCAGCGGTGCCTTTGGCGCCACTTATCTCCCCGGGATCTCCCAGCTGCCCTGGCATTTCCTGAAACGGGCCACACACTATCAAGCTCACAAGATGCGGGGAGATATTTCACAGTGAAATCATGCAGAAAGTTCAACAACAACTCCTTTCTGGGTTTCAAGAAATAAACAAATGATGCCTCATGCACGCCGATATCATGTTGTTTCTGTTGTCAGGCGTCTTTATCAGATTGTTTTTGATACCAGTAGCTTTTCAGAGTGTGGTTTCCTGCTCTGATTCCCACATTTCCACCGTTGCATGTTGTTGTGGTTGGCTGAAAGCTTCTTATCTCAAACTTGTCACCGTAAATCAAAGACACTTTAACATGCTCAACCTGTTTGTTTCCAGATATGTCAAACAAAGCAGGCTGGGCGCCATCTTTAAATGGGGGAGGATTAAGGTGATATACAACCTGGCGTCCATCCTGTGTTGTCTGTTGTATCTGTTTCTCTAAATAAAATATATGTATTTTAGTGTTGAGATTTAAATGCTTTCAAGTGTTGCTGCTCAACTAACTGCAGCCTTGGAGGGCTTCAATCACAAACATGTTCTCATCACGGAAATGACAAAGAAGGTATTTTATCAATGCTGATTTATATCTGCGATTTCTTAAGTTAAGGTCTAACTTTAGACACAAAACTACTTTGTTATGGCAAAGGATCAGGAAAGACGTCTTCTCTGACGCCTGGTCCAGACTAACTATATTTTTGACGGTTACGATGGTCACTTTGTCAGATTAGGCGATAAAGAGTCATAAGTTCTTGTGGTGATTTAGCCGAGAGACATGACAGACTACGTGTTGGTCCCCGACCAATCATCGCTGGTCGCTTCACCATCGTTTACAGTTGTGCGCTCATGACCGTGATAGAAGACGTCGTGGATCGACTGTCGGGACGTTGTGAGGCGTCCCAGACGTGGCATTGGTTGTCGTCTGACACACTACATGAGATAAAACCATGACACTCATCGTCGTTCCACACCGTAGTAATCATCAAACCTAGTTATTTTAAGCCAAATCGTGTGTTTCTGAAGACATAGTTCAGTTCTTCCACTGGTTCGTAGACAGGAACCTTTAGGCGGTTTGGATGTTAGCTGAACTTGTGTGTTTGTGTGTCCACATTCCTTCAGAAACATGTGAGGCAGAGCAGGCAGGGAGGGATGAATATGTGCGACAAATTGGCTCTATTGAAGTTATTTGCTTGGTTCAGAGAGCTTGCGAGGATACATCGCAGGAGGAGAATTTAATGGTGACACATAAACTGCCTCTGTTTGTCTCTCGTTTACTCTTGTTTACTTCCTTTGGCTTGTTTACCATCGCACACGCTGACACTTTAAATGCTTATTCTGAGTCCACCAAACCGTGATTAATGAAGCATCGAAGCTTTTCTAGCGCTTTAAGAATGATTTTTGAACACTTAAAGCCTCACATCCCTGTTTATCTCTTCATTAGTGTCCCTCGCACAATCAAAAACAAACTTTTGAACATGAACACACAGCGAACTCTGAGCTTCGCACATGTGCACACACATAAAGTAATGAACTTTAGCTCGCCAGCTACGCACAGTAAGACAATTCCAACCCCTCGCACGCTCACACGGCGCTGCCAGCACAGCTTGCCATTAGCCCAGGGTTGTCCGACTCCAGACGATGTTTCCAATCTCTCGCACCATCTGCTCCTCGCCTCGGCGCTATCAAAAGGAGGAAGAGTGCAGCTTCCTCTTCCTCCTCCTCGTCCTCCCGACGAGGCTGGCCATCTTGTGTGGAGGTGTGAAAGCGCTGGGACATGATACCCCTGAAAATATAGTAGTGCTGCTATTGTTCCCTGACGAGTTGTCATCCTCTCAGATGATTCTTTAATTTTTTAGCTCGTTGTAATGTCGCTCTAAAAGCACACACAATCAATAAAACACTCAAGACAAGACACTGAAAACAAAGTGGCATTAACATAATAGATATTTGCAGGTAATAGCGCAATAGCATCAATAACATTTGCCATTAATTTCCTGGAAACGACGACTTTGATGGATTTTATCCCTCTGGCAGGAATGTTAAGAATAGCTTTCAAACTGTCAATATTCACTTGTCACCTATTGACAAATGTAGGTTTTAATGGAGCATAAAAAATGATGCCAGGACAATAAATGTTTCTGTGAATCTGAATAAATGGATGTACATTTATTTGCTGTTCATGCAGCCACATGAAGGCCATCCTCTCCTCTCCTCTCCTTTCCTTCAAGGCTGGAGGATTGAAAAAATGAGATGGATGCTTTCTGCAGAATATAAAGCAGAGGACATGATGCATCATGCCAAGAGCTGACAGAAATACTACATGAATCATATGTGGTGATATTACACAATGTACTTTCTTTCTCTTTTCTCCGCGCAGCTCATTTTCACACGGCCTCGCTGACGTAAGACGGCTTTCATGCCGCTTTCTCCTGCAAGAATTATGAGGGGTAATTATTTTTTAGTAAAGCCCAGTGATGTGTTGTAATCATGGGGATTGTTGTAGGTGCGTTTCTTTAATTTGCCAAATAAAAGCTTTTGGTGTGAAAAAGTGTCAGCTGATAATACTAAAAAGCTCCATGTCAGCAGCAGAATAACTCATTTATTTTCATTCTTCTTTGAGAAATGAAGGCAAAGCTATAGACGGGTTTGAAGCACATTTAGCTCAAACTTCAAGGACAATCTTCTTTGTTATATATCATCAGTGTGTGATTCTCAAAATAAGCAGTGAAGCGTAATTTAAACTTCTAAATCAGTTAGTGATTTCCTATATCTCCCAGAATGCTCTGCAAACCTTTACAACCTGTTTAAACATTTAAACCATCCATCTATCCTGCCATCAGTGCCCAAATGTCCTTTTCCCTTCCCAAACAACTTCCTCCACCTCCCGCTCGGGGACAAGCGGTGGCTCCCAGGCCAGCTGGGAGTTGAAATCCCTCCAGCAGGTCCTGGCTCTCCCTGACTCTTGGCCCTCCCCAGCCGGTCGGGACCAGACCAAGGCAGCCAGGAGGCACGGAAACCAGTCGACCATTTGTTAATTGTTCTTTGTCTTGCATTAAATCATGCTTTGCTTTACTTGCTCACAAGCTGTCAAAGGTGGGAGTGTAAACCGAAAAGAACAAAACATCAAACTTCGCTGTGCTTGTAGATGTCGCTGTCAGTGCTAATGGAGAAAAAGAGACTTGTTTTCCAAAGCATCGCATGTCTTATAGATGCATTGATTATAGGGGCCGGTTTCATAAAGATACAGTTAGACTGTATGGATGTATGGGGTTAGTCTTTAAGGTTAGGCCAGTCTACATTTGAGACTGGACAGACTGGACTTTTCCTCCAAAATATGACAACATGACAGGGTGCCCAGAGGAGAAAACATGGTGAAATGACCTTGAGGATGACCTTACAGTGGAGAAAACATGATGAAGTGTCCTCTAGGGTGCCTTTCTAGTGGAGAAAACGTGATGAAGTGCCCTATAGGGTGCCTTTCTAGTGGAGAAAACGTGATGAAGTGCCCTATAGGGTGCCTTTCTAGTGGAGAAAACGTGATGAAGTGCCCTATAGGGTGCCTTTCTAGTGGAGAAAACGTGATGAAGTGCCCTATAGGGTGCCTTTCTAGTGGAGAAAACGTGATGAAGTGCCCTATAGGGTGACCTACCGGTGGGGAAATCATGATGAAGTGTCCTCTAAGGTGGCCTTAAAATGGAGAAAACATGACCAAGTGTCCTCCAGGGTGCCCTTCCAGTGAAGAAAACATGATGAAGTGTCCTCTAGGGTGCCTTTCTTGGAGAAAACGTGATGAAGTGCCCTATAGGGTGCCTTTCTAGTGGCGAAAACGTGATGAAGTGCCCTATAGGGTGCCTTTCTAGTGGAGAAAACGTGATGAAGTGCCCTATAGGGTGCCTTTCTAGTGGAGAAAACGTGATGAAGTGCCCTATAGGGTGACCTACCGGTGGGGAAATCATGATGAAGTGTCCTCTAAGGTGGCCTTAAAATGGAGAAAACATGACCAAGTGTCCTCCAGGGTGCCCTTCCAGTGAAGAAAACATGATGAAGTGTCCTCTAGGGTGCCTTTCTAATGGAGAAAACATGATGAAGTGCCCTTCCAGTGGAGAAAATGTGATGAAATTACCTGTAGGGTGACCTTACAGTGGAGTAAACATAATGAAATGCCCTTACAGTGGAGTAAATGTTATTCGGTGTCCATTGGGGTGCCCTTCCTGTGGAGAAAACATGATGAAGTACCCTTAAGAGTGACCTTTCAGTGGAGAAAATTCAATGCAGTGCCCTCAAGGGTGACCTTAAACGTGATGAAGTGGATCCTACATATCCAATAATGTAAATTAATTGCATTTTTCATAATGTTACGAAGTGTGAGGAACAGCTGGTTGAAAAATTGTTTGCCCTTCTAGTGGAGAAAATGTGATGAAGTGGTACTAAAAGGTACAGAGGCGGATCCTTCAATTAGTTACCTCCCTGCTCGAAGAGGGGGCGGAGCCTCGGCGGGTTGGACCAATCGCTTTTCGGAGACCACACATCCTGATTTGCATATAGATGCATAAACACTTTATTGATCTCGAAGGGAAATTTAGGCATCCAGTAGCTTAAACAACACGCCCCAACACCAATACACCTTAAAATGAGATAAAATTGAATAGAATTAAGTAAAATAAAACAAAAAATAAGACTCAAGACAGTCAAGGAGACAGCTTTGTGCAACTGATGGTCGTCTTGGACTGTTAGTCAGATGTCTGGGTGAAGTCTGAGTCTTTGCCACTTATGTTTTTCTCTATTTGCTGCTGCTGATGGTTCATAATAAACCAGACAGAGTGCACGCACTACAGTCGAGCTGTACATATTCAGTCTGCAACAAAATGAAACTCCTTGAAGTCAATACTTCTCACAGTAGATCGTTTTCTAAAGTGAGACGAGATGCTTTTAAATCCATGTTTAGAAAGATATTTTGAAGCTCTTGTCTCAACAGTCTTTTTCCAGCACCGCTCTCATGCCAAACATTTTGACATCTTCACATAGTTTCTACAAAGCTTGTGTTTTATTTAGCTCTTTAATTTCGCTTTGCTCTTTGATTCTGGGGGACACAATCTGACTTTCACCATCAGTGTTTCAGGCCTCTTCATCAAGATGATTAATGGGAGTAAAGTCTGACCTTTCACAGAGATTAGGGGATAAATCATTAGTTATGAAATCCCAAAATAATACTGGTCCCATGCGAAAGGCTTCACGTGGATGAACAGGAATCCTTTATTCAATCTATTAGCATCTATATTCTACATGCAGACGTCTCTTTCCCTCCAACCTCATTTGTCTCCTGATTTTCCAAACCGAGTGGTTTGCTTCTTCATCTGCCGTTTTTCAATCTTCCATTTTCTTTGGATTCTCCTCTTTTCCTCTCTTTAAGTATTTACCTGTGTCTTAAAGCCATCTATCAGCCGCACGCATCCATCTCTGTGAATAATTTATAAATGCAGACTCGTTCTCTCTCGTTCTCTTTGCTCTTTCAATCTTATTTCCCCGTCTCTTCTTCTTCTTCTTTTATAATAAATGCAGACCTTTCTGCCCTTTTCTTGCTCTATTCCTCTTTCAGGTTAATTATTGCTCTTTCTTCCTGGATGTGGCTCTCGCTCACATTTCTGCTGCTTTTGTCGAGCTCATTTTTCTCCTTTGTTGATGGATGCATCTCATTTCTTTTTTTTTTTTCTGTGCAAATGTGTCTCATTTCTCCCTTTTTCAGGCTCATTTTCTCTCTGACTTCATGGATGTGCACTTCTATCGCTCATCTTCACTCTTTCTCTTTAACTACTAAACAAACACTGTTAATTTTTTTGTTCCTCCTTCAGTTTCTTCACTTTCCAACTTGTCCTTCCTCTATCTTTCTATATGCAGACCTGGGTTTATCTTCAAACTATCTATCTATAGGAGGTGCTGCGGCTATCAAAATCGGTTTGGTTTGTAAACTACACAGCAAATACGCTTGTGGGAACTTTACGTCTGTACCAATACTGTATATAATATATAGTTCCTATTTCAAAAAAGGCTTAGTAATTTCCGATAACAGCTGGTCACTGTATAGTTTCAACGTTACTCAAACCGACATCTTATTTTTTCGTGCACTTTGCTCCGAATGTCCAGCAACACGTGTCAATTTCAGCACGTTACATGCATGCAATCTTTTCAAAATAAACTTCCATCTTCACAGGAAACAACTTGGTTAAGTTTAGGAAAAGATCGTGGTTTGGGTTAGAATAACTACGGAAGTGACGTAACTTAAAGGGACTATTTGTAACTTTCAGAAATGCTTGTTAACAGCGACACCTGTGGCCGTGAAATCAACGAAAGTCAGCGTCGGGCTCGCGCTTGCTCGCTCTAAATATACCTGAACGAGCATCGCTCAAAACAGTGAGGCGACACACGTCAGCTAAAACCACAATATCACTCTATATTTCAGCTGCTTGGCAGTAATGTTAGCTGACAAGACGAAGGTCTCTTCATGAACAGGATTTAGATCTGATCCTAGTGTTGGCTTTTCCTGCCTCAGCGCAGGCTGAGGTAGTGGGGCTCTGCAGCGTGTCTCCCTGATCCCTCCGCTCGCAGCCGGAGAGAGCAGAGGAGACACCGGCACCCGGTCGGTAACGAGACTACAACGTGTCTCTCTGAAGAGCTCCGTCACTTCACAAGACACGGGAAACCTCTGTTGGTCTGGAGGAGCTGCAGCATTTATTTCTGCACAAACGTCCACTGAACATTCACTAGATATTCTCAGAGCTAAACTAACTCTTCTGCAGTGTGGAGTGAGCGCGCGTTCACGTCTAGAGGTGGAGCGAGCTGATCGAGAACGTGCGCTCTCTCTGAGTGAAGGCGAGCAGGCAGAGGAGGAGAGGCAGTGGCCACACGCGAACGCGCATATGCGAGCGCACGTGTCCCGACCCGGTACATTTATACGCTTAAAAAGTTACAAACAGTCCCTTTAAGTACGTTGCCTTCTGGTTTCACATGAGACACAATCATCGGTTTCCTAGGTGAAAGTTTGGTGTTTTTGGACCTACTCATCCACCCCGACATCCTCCCTACGCAGCGTTTGTCGCTCTTTATACATGTGGATTTAGTGGGATATATACGATTACAGTGCATTACTTTTCGTAGGTATAGGTACGTACGGTGTATGAGAACAACCTGCTCAAACAAGAGTAAATGGGGATGATATTCAGCGGTGGATTAATCCACATTTGGTCCAGTGTGGCTCCCTGATGTGTTTTTAATAGTTTCTGGACAACAATGGAGCTCTAAAGCAGAGAGGAAGAAGATATATCAGGCTTTTGTTCGTACGATCAATTCACTGTTCTTTTCACAGGAACCGCTGACAATAAGAGAAATGTAGAATATAGCGAGTCCAATCCTCTCCATCTTTCCTCCAGGATTGCTCAGCCTCACAGTATATATCTGACTCAGTTGTGTAATATCTCACCTCAGATGGACCACTCTGTCCTGGTCTGACCCACCAACACCACCGCACACAGCAGCAGCCTGGCAGCGCTAAAAGCATGTTTGTGTTTGTGTAACTGCTTGTGTAACTGTGTGTTTGCATCAATTTCTGCTTGTTTTCTGGGTGTAAAACATGATAAAAAATAAAAAAAAACCTGGATGCACAAACCGGATTTCATGAAATCCAACAACTTACAAAACAGATTATGTAACCAGAGAAATTATCACCAGACAATTAAGGTTTGAGCGTCTCTTGTAGCTCACAGCGAGACCAAAATGTGTGACTCTCTTGTGAAGCAGACGCTGCCAAAGATTTCTGCTTGTGTAAGTCTAAACTTCCTTAGTGGTACGAACACATTTTGACTAATTAAACCTACTTTACTGTGTTGAAATCTGTAACTTCCACCACCATAATGTAACTGACGTGACATTTCTGTGTGTGTGAATGAGTAAAACCTGCACTAATGTGATACTACCCTCCAGTATGCGGCTGATTTCCTCCTCTCTGAGCAGCTTGTACCAGGACAGGTGCCAGCACACATGCTGATCAACATTTCTCAATAACGCTTCCAACCACAGTTAATGTGACAGTTCTTGTGTTTTATAATACTCCAACAAAGAGACGATGTATTCATTAAAATGCATTGTGGCTACCAGCTTGAAAGTCATGAAGAGGGAGGTGTGGGAACATGAAATGAACTAAAAACTTATTTAGTAATTTGATTCTTTTACTCAGTACTTTAAATATCAAATATTGAAATGCAAACCCTTTCATGCAGCTCGGTCGCACTAAATGGAGAACGAATGACACAGTAATGCAAGTTATTTTGCATGCAATAAGAACGCCTTTCTTGCTTTTGGCGTGTCATGTGTACGCCATGTTCTGTATTGACTGCAATGTAAATGCATCCTTGTGATTATGCTACGCCAACCTGGTCTCAAAGGAAGGCGTTTAAATACCACGACATTACAACAACATTCCTTGTGTCATGTGGATGCATTAAAGGGACTGTTTGTAACTTTTTAAGCGTATAAATGTACCGGGTCAGGACACATGCGCGCTCGCATATTCGCGCTCGCGTGTGGCCGGCGTCCCCGCTCCTCTGCCTGCTTGCCTTCACTCAGACAGCGAGCGTTCTCGCATACTCGCTCCACCTCTAGACGTGAACGCGCGCTCACTCCACACTGCAGAAGAGTTAGTTTAGCTCTGAGAATATCTAGTGAATGTAGAGTGGACGTTTGTGCAGAAATAAATCCTGCAGCTCCTCCAGACCAACAGAGGTTTCCCGTGTCTTGTGAAGTGACGGGACTCTGCAGAGAGAAACCTTGTCGTCTCGTTACCGACCGGGTGCCGGTGTCTCCCTGTTCACTGCGGCTGCGGGCGGAGGGAGACGAGTTTCTCGCTGCGGAGCCCCGCTGCTGAAGCCTGCGCTGAGGCAGGAGAAACAAACATAGTATCAGCAGTGATTCATGGACAGACCTTCGTCTGGTCAGCTAACATTACTGCCAAGCAGCTGAAATATAGAGTGATGTTGTGGTTTTAGCTGACGTGTGTCGCCTCACTGTTTTGAGCGATGCTCGTTCATGTCCATTTAGAGCGAGCACAAGCACGAGCCCGACGCTGACTTTCGTTGATTTCACGGCCACGGGTGTCGCTGTTAAGAAGCATTTATGAAAGTTACAAGTAGTCGCTTTAACTTTGAAATGTGTAAATAGTGGTGTATTACATTCATCAATCATCAATTCATAATTTGCTAATTGCATGCATAAAATGCTAACTCCCTGTGGCACACAATGCAAACGGTCTGTCCGTAATCTGCCGCAAAAGTTAAAATTTTTCAACGGACTCAAGGCAAATTATGGACTGAAAAACAAATCAGATCATGAAGGTTCTCATAGGAATGAATGAAATTCCGGTTGACTCGCAGACGTGCACAGAACTACGGAGAAACGAAGCGTTAAATGCGTTCTGATGCATGTACTTGTAATGTCGGGCTATTTATATGCCTTCCCGTGAGATCAGGTTGTTTTCATAACATGGTGAAAAAGCAGAAAGAGGACACAGTAGAGCTAAACAGTCCACCATGAGCTACTGACGCTTCATTTCACTACATTTGATCTTGTTATGTAACAGCGCTGCTTCCCGCAGTCTGTCCTCCACTAGCTCCCTGTGTGTGTCTGCATACCTGTTGCCTATTACTCAACCGTGACACACACAATCATAATTATATGGACAAAACATGTTGCTCATGTTTACCAGATTTCAGCAAAATAATTCAGAGATAGTTTGCATCATCAAACAGACAAACACGGCGCGGACACCCTCTCATCCATCCGTCCATCTCTGACGCTTTCTCTGCAGTAATTGCAGCACAGGGTGGTTGTGCAGGAGGCTGTTCCTCTGACTGGGATTGAGGATAAGAGGCGCCAGCCTGCCTTTAGGGCTTTGAGGTTTCCTCAAATCTCTCTCCTCTCTGCCTTTGAAATAAGACACCCTCCCTCGGCTTACTACAGACCCCCAGCAATAGCTCGCCGAGGTGTCGGGACCCCTGCCGAGCGAACCGAGGGGGCCCACGGACCTCCGGGTGTCAGGTCTGAAAGAAATGCTTGTCATGGGTGATGCTGGTAAAATGTAAAGGCAGCTTCTTTTAAAGAAATCTTTTCATTTTCAGGTTGGTGTTGGAGCGTCGTTGCAGCATGTCCGCTTGATGAAACGGGATTTAAAGGAGAGGAAGAGCGCTTCAAGGACAGCGGCGTGATGAAATAGGTGTGGAAAAAAGGGAAATATTATTGAGGGTACATTCCTGGATGTTGTTGTTGAAACAAGCGATGAGGTTTTTGTACAGTCTGATGCAAATGATGTGTATTATATATAGCTGCTGCTGCTGCTGCTGCTGCTCCCAGGAGACGCTGCTATTGTTGCAGGATCAGGTGAGGTACTGACAGGTGTGTATATGTGTGTGTCTTCCCAAAAGTATATTCAGGGACACACACACACACATATATATATATATATATATATATATACACACACTGAAACAGACACTTTTGTCTTTGCTGTCTCTAGCGATGGTAATCCCAGCTGTTGATGTTACTGTGTTTTTCTATTTGGGTTACCCGGAAAACAGAAGTAACAAACTTTAAATATAGAATTTATAACTTACAGTTTAGATATTTTTAGTTTTTAGATGTTAGATATTTAGTTCAGAGCATTATGCATCTATTTTTAACAACGTATTCTCATACTACGGTTCATCACCCCAGTCTCACAGGAAGGCGTATAAATACCACAAGTGTCATGAGTACGCATTTTAGCGTCAATCAAAGTACAACGATTTTATAAAAGTTACAAAGATCAAACTTTCAGAAGTTGTTGGGGATCCCGAGACGGTTCCTTGGGGAACTCCTTCATGCTCCGAACCTCTGGACTCAACAAATAACCTTGAGGCTTGATGAGAAAATCGGTTCTTCTGCTTCTGGAGAGTGTTTTCTATAAAGCAGCAAAAACACAAAGCTCAGAGTTTGGGAGGTGTTGCAAGTGATAATCAATTCCTGCTTTCTATAGTGGAGCAGAGACTAATGAGGAACACATCTGCAGCACCGTAGGGATCACTTTTATTAATACCACCGTGTCTGCGGCCTCCCCAGAACACACAGCTTGGCCGTGCATCAGCGCTTACTCAGGTAAAGTCGTTAAAAACTGAAAAATAAATAATTCCCCTCCCTGTTTCTGTCTCTTTTTCTATTGTTGCTGTTTAGTGAGAATCTTTAATATCCAAAATATTAACTTTTGAGGGGCTAAGCGTTGTTTTTAGGTTCATATCAACTCTTTTTATAGGAAATAATAAGAAAAGATAAAGTTCTCAGTCCACAGAGATAAATCTAAGCTGAATTAAATCTTTAATTACAACATTAAAAAAGCAAGAAATTACCAAGCAGGTAGTAAAATGCTTTATTTACTATATACTTTGTCTTTTGTTTTGTCATTCATCCTTTTTCCTGTTCCTTTTGGCCTTATCTTCTTATTTTTTTAAGTCTGTGGGGAGATCGTGCATGGTGTATGTTGGTCTGTCTGCAGCTAGTCTCGCATACTAATGGACCCATCAGCCTAATATGTTTTTATTTATTTATTTATAATTTATTTTTTAATTATTAAATTATTTTTTATTTATTTATTTATTTTTGCACTTATTTTGTATTTATTATATATTTATTTTTCCATCCATCCATCTTCAACCGCTTATCCGGGATCGGGTCGCGGGGGCAACAGCTCCAGCAGGGGACCCCAAACTTCCCTTTCCCGGGCCACATTAACCAGCTCTGACTGGGGGATCCCGAGGCGTTCCCAGGCCAGAGTAGAGATATAATCTCTCCATCTAGTCCTGGGTCTTCCCCGTGGTCTCCTCCCAGCTGGTCGTGCCTGGAACACCTCCCAAGGGAGGCGCCCAGGAGGCATCCGTGCTAGATGCCCGAACCACCTCAACTGGCTCCTCGAAAGGAGCCAGTTGAGGTGGTTCGGGCATCTAGCACGGATATTTATTTTTAAATGCATGTATTTATTTTTGCATTTATTTATTTATGCACGATTTTTTCTTTGCATTTCCCCAAACTTATTTATTTCCTCTTCTGTTTAATTTTC
The DNA here is from genome assembly GCF_043250625.1 of Sebastes fasciatus. Taxonomy (NCBI): domain Eukaryota; kingdom Metazoa; phylum Chordata; class Actinopteri; order Perciformes; family Sebastidae; genus Sebastes; species Sebastes fasciatus. Next base: position 4,188,697 of record NC_133818.1, on the reverse strand, counting down.
CCCTTTATTTATTTTTATATTTATTTTTATACATTTTTAATATGCACGATTTTCACTTTGCATTTCACCCCTTATTTATTCCCTCAAACTTATTTAATTACTCTTCTGTTTAATTTCCCTTTTTATTTTTTGGGTATTTATTTTAATTAATTTTTAAATGTATTTATTTATTTTTGCATTTATTTTTTAGTTATTGTATATTTATATTTAAACGTATCTATTTCTTTATGCATTTATTTATTTATGCAGGATTTTCCCTCTGCATTTCACCCCTTATTTATTTCCCAAAACTTATTTATACCTCCATAGTTTTGTGCCTTTAAAAAGATGAGGGATTATCTTAGATCTCTTTTGCCTCTTTCTTTCCTCCCTTTTCACTTCCTGCTTGCATTTTTGCCTCATCCTTGTTTCCCTCCTATTTCCCCAAATATCAACCTCTCCTCTTCCTCCTCTTTCATCATTTATCTGCTTCTTTTCCACTCTCTCCTCCTCTCCCTCTTTCACCTTTAAGTGTCTCATTAATAATTCTTCAGCTCTCCCTCTCCCAGAGCGTTCATTATCGTGGCGGCTGCAACACCTACGCCACTGTAATCAATCCAAATTAAAAACTTAAAGTCGACTGGAAATAGAAAGAGTCGGGAGTCGGACGAGTACGGAGGGATTTGCTTTCCTCAGCGGCCTTTTGGAGGAGAAACGCCGGCTGTGTTTTCTGTTTTTTTCTGTTGTTGTTTTCATTTATTTCTCGCCTGGCAGCACCTCAGAAAGAAGAAGGCAACAGTAATTGAAATTAATGTTAGTGTTTGCATCAAACGGGCAGGGGTGTGTCTGTGTTTTAGGGTGGATGTGTTGGGTCAGGTAACACATACACACTGATGAAGAAGACACACAAACACACAGAAGATCATGCACACACAAACACACACACTCAGGAGACTCCTCTCTGACAGTGATGAAGTGGAGAGTGTGTTGGAGCCAGGAAGAGAAGAGTGATGAACGCCGCCGCTGAGACAAGTGGAAACCACCTGGGGGAAGTGTGAGGATGTGAGATGGTGTTCGCACGGAGGATACCAAAATATATAACGTGTGCAAGCAGAAAAATCTGATTCAAAACAAGCAAACACAAGTCCAGGTTAAAGATATTCAATTTTTAGGTGCAAAAGCAGAAGTTTCTTTTACTTAAAGCATATTCTGAGCTGCACTCACCGCAAGAGAACCTCAATAAGTCAGCGACTTCTTGTGGTCGAAGACAATTTTAAAGGGACGGTGTGAAGGATTTGGCGACATCTAGTGGTGTGGTTGCAGATTGCAACCAACTGTGTACCTCTCCGCTCACTCCTCCCTTTCCAAGAATGCGGCAACGTGGGTCAATCTGATGAGAAGGTGTATAAATAACATGACATTACAAGGACGTACTGCATGACATGATAACGCATTTTAGCCTTTTTCCCATGACCCATGAACCATACGTTTAGGAAAAACGTCATTGTTGGGCTCAAATAAGTAAACTAAGTAAAAGACGTACGGAAACGACATAACAGAAGTACGGAAAACACATCACAAACGTCACTAACGTAACCTAACACCCAACACATTCTCATCCCAACTTGTCACATACCGCCGCTTGGCGTCACATTATTTTCAGCATCAAAACCACTATAGTTACCCTTGTCGTCACTTTAGGATTAGACAACAAAACCACTATAGAAAGAAATACATGATTGGGTTTAAAACTATGTTTGTAAAGTGAAAATGAAGCTGAACGTTGTGAACACGGGACACGAACAAACAGCTGATTGTAACGTGACACACGGGACACAAACAGCGGTCTCCTGGTTGAAAGCCTTGTGTTTGTTAGACAGTTTGTGGATGGGTCCAACAAACACAAGCCTTTTTACCAGTGTTTTGTTTTGCAAGTTACGTTAGTGACGTTTGTCATAAGTTTTCCATACTTATGTTACGTTGTTTCTGTACATATTTTACTTTTAAGCCCAACCATGACGTTTTTCCTAAACCTAACTAAGTGGTTTTGTTGACCAAACATAACTGTGGATGTTACCGTAGTTCAATTGCATGGTGTACAATGACGCAAAAAGCCTAAAATGCGTCCTCATGACACGCGGAATGTCATGCTATTTATACGCCTTCCCGTGAAACTGCACTTTCTCAGAGTGTTATCGAACACTGATGGCCGTGACAAAGCCTCGGTATTTGACGCCCTAGGAATGAGAACGGGCTGGAACACTGGTCTCCTGGTTGAAAGTCCTGCACTTGTTTGACCCTCCTACCATAAGCAGTCTTTCTCGCTTTTTATTCTACGTCACTAGATGTGATCGTAGCATATTTATGCAGATGCATTTACATTGCAGTCAGTACAGACTACATGCTTTGCATCTACAAATGACACGCCAAAAGCAACAACGACAACGATGCGGGTGAATTTACTGATCGCAGCAAAAAATGAACTGCATTTGTTTCAATTGTTTATGTTAAAATGCTGATACAACAAAGCCCCTAAAACCTTCCTGATTGCTAATGTTGCATAGAGAAAACCCTGGATCTTACTTTAGAAATACAATGTCTAGTACGAGGGAATAAAAGAGGTGACGTGCATTAATTTACTATGAAGGAAAGTGTGTGTGTGAGCGAGACAGAGCAGGCAAAGGGGGGGAGGGTGAATGCATTATAGTTAAATGTAATGTCTGTGCATGTGTGTGTGCAAATCCTTCCAGGAAAAGACAGACTGCAGAATGCAGTATGTGCTTTGTGTGTGTGTGTGTGTGTGTGTGTGTGTTTCTGCAGACAGATAATGTATTTGAGAAGTCCAGTCGTCTTTCTGACGGAGCCGACGATGATGCAGGAAGTACCAGTAACTCAGTACCTTTACTCCTCTTTGGTTGTAACGCAGTCATTTCTACAGTCTTAATCTGTGATCCAGTTGCTCCAGCAAAATCTGAGAGCAGAAGATGTTGCAGCGATCTACATGTAGAACATCAATAACTTCAAGTTTTGGTTTCTGTTCCTGTTTTGTAAAAGGTTTTAGGATGAACACTCTGTACTCTTAGACAACACGGAGGAATCCATGAAAGAAGACGTACAGAGATTGATTTCTTTATGCACAAGAGCAGGAAATAGTTTGGAATCAAATGCAGCTTTTAGTTTAGAGAAAGGAGATCCTGGGAGATGTAGGAAACCACTAAGGGAAAGAGAAGCAGTTGGTTAGCACAGTAATGAGACCTAGCAGCGTCAGAACCTGTTCAGTAAAAAATGTGGTTGCAGGTTGAACCATCAGGCGCCAGGACGTCATCTTCGTCCTCCACAACAACCCACCTCATCTGCCTGCAGTGCCCTCGGCGCTCGGCCAGCAATAATTGCGTTTGGAGTCGAGTCAGTTGAGCGTCGTCTCCGAGCTGAAGAGCGCTCCGGCAGCAGTCTGCCTCACAGCGCCCAGACTCGACTTCTTTTTTGTCTCTCTTATGTAATTAAGCAAATGTGGTTACAATGAAACGACTCCCCGAGCTCCCAAAATAGGAGGGAGGTGTTAATCGAGGAAATGTACATAAGCTGCCTGTCGAGAAAGCGCTTCAGAGAATAGGATTAACACATCAAAACGGTATTGTCGAAGGCCATAACACTCACCTGCAGATGTTTTCTCTCCACAGGATGACGAACAGAAGGAGTTAGTTTTTCCCTCTCTCTCTGACATCCATGTAGCCGACGTGTCTGACATCACACAATGAGCTTTAAGGGGCGTTTAAGACGGTGTAAGCTTTTCACTAAACATGGCAGTTACATGGTCTCAGATCCATGAAGGTATGGTGCAACTGTTTTTTCAGCCACGTGCTTGCGGGCACTGTAAAGCTGAGACTCTTGTGGATCCAATGAGTCCAACTGTATTCATGTGTGATGATGTTAGTCCCCATAGGAGACATTTCATTTTGTTTAAACTTGACCTCACTGTATAAAATGACCCTATGGTGACCTCTAGGATAATCAAAGCCTCATGAAACTTTACAGCCACAAACTAGAGACCTAGAGCATTCAGAGGATGGATGGATCAAACTAGAGACCTAGAGCATTCAGAGGATGGATGGATCAAACTAGAGACCTATAGCATTCAGAGGATGGATGGATCAGACTAGAGACCTAGAGCATTCAGAGGATGGATGGATCAAACTAGAGACCTAGAGCATTCAGAGGATGGATGGATCAAACTAGAGACCTAGAGCATTCAGAGGATGGATGGATCAAACTAGAGACCTAGAGCATTCAGAGGATGGATGGATCAAACTAGAGACCTAGAGCATTCAGAGGATGGATGGATCAAACTAGAGACCTAGAGCATTCAGAGGATGGATGGATCAGACTAGAGACCTAGAGCATTCAGAGGATGGATGGATCAAACTAGAGACCTAGAGCATTCAGAGGATGGATGGATCAAACTAGAGACCTAGAGCATTCAGAGGATGGATGGATCAAACTAGAGACCTAGAGCATTCAGAGGATGGATGGATCAAACTAGAGACCTAGAGCATTCAGAGGATGGATGGATCAGACTAGAGACCTAGAGCATTCAGAGGATGGATGGATCAAACTAGAGACCTAGAGCATTCAGAGGATGGATGGATCAAACTAGAGACCTAGAGCATTCAGAGGATGGATGGATCAAACTAGAGACCTAGAGCATTCAGAGGATGGATGGATCTGATTTATGACTCCCAGCTTTCAGATGATGTACACCACTTCTATGTGACATCTACTGTTGACCTGCTATCTCCCCGTAAAGACCCCCTTTACCCCCCTAAAAAAAGAGAAAAACAGGTCTGTTGTGGGCCTCAGAGGGTTAAAGAAGACGTGAACCAAATCAAATATTCTGCTGGCTGTATTCTCCACAAGGTACATTCTGTCCATTAAAAGCGTTGTAACCACAGCGTATAGGTCCATTTGGACTGTACGTACCATATTAAACTCCTCTAACCTTCCTACTGTGAATGTTATGAATCATTGCACAGAAACATATCTCATGTGTCCTTGCAGCTCTCGGCCTCAGACTTTTCATTTCCATTTCTACGCGTCCCGCTGCCTTCTGGGAAGGACCTTGTTATGTGACGAGCCGGCCGGCGTGGAGGACGACACACAGACCCGTGTACTTGAGGGTACTTTAAAGGACATTTTTAAGTTCCACTTCTCACCACCACGTATAAAAGCATTGAATAAAGAAGTGACAAACAGCGAGGAGTGATGAATAAAACATGTGACTTGAAGCTGAGTTTGTGTGTTCGATCAGATCCATCCGTGGAGGTTGAGGGGGGGTTTAGCTCGGTGGTACAGATCGATGTTCACTGGAGTGTCTGAGAGCACAGCGATCCTTTTGTTGGCTAAAAAAGCTTCTCGCTCGCTCTCCCTCTCCCAGCCTTTCATCTTTCATTTGGGCTCGGGGCATTGATTGAGAGAGCGGGGAGCCGTTGACATCAAACCGGGCCACTGTCTTTTATTCCTTCCACTTTTATTGAAGCGAGGACTCATACAGGTATGCCCGTCGTCGTCGTCGTCGTTGTCGTTGTCGTTGTCGTCGTTGTTGTCGCCGTTGGATTGTCAGGCTACAACGCAGGATTTACTTCAAAAGGCGGGATTATGTGTCATATATTGTCCGAGAGAAAATGTCCTTCAGCAAATGTGAAAGAGGATTTATAGTTGCAAACATCAACGGTCGATATTTATGAATGAAAATAATAATAAATAGTACTTAAAGGAACACTACACCCATAAAATGACCATGTGTATATCAATTACTCATCCCATGTTACCTTCATTTCTCTCGCACGCCTCCATAACCTATTCTCATTCCCAGGGCGTAAAAATTACCGACTTTTTTGTCACGCCAAGTGGCGTGTGATACCAACACATGGCACCCTTTTACACCGGTATGAAACGCACAAACGCCCCTTGCGATTAAATTTCACTTTCACGTTACAATCAGTTGTTCGTTCGCGTCCCAAACCACATTTTCACTTTACAAATGTAGTAATTTTAAGCCCAACCATGTAGTTTTTTCCTAAACCTAACTAAGTGGTGTTATTGCCTGAATCTGAGTAAGTGTTTTTGTTTAATTCACGACATTAAGAACGTGTTTCCTGCAACTGAAAAGTGAGAAAAGTGACACCGAGGGGCGTGACAAAGCATCGGTATGTGATGAGTTGGGATGAGAACGTGTTGGCCTTCCACGGTGAATGGAAAAAAAAGGAGAAAAGTCTTGAGGTAAATGGTGGCCTCGTTTAATAACAGCAAAACTACATCACAACATCAGTTTACAAACTCACACAACTGGTGCAGAATAATCCAAGTCTCATTTAACCAGTCGTATGTTCACTACTTCACCAAAACCTTACGTTAACCGTGGAGGCATGCCAGAAAAAATAAGTTTTCCTCAAGAATTTATGGTAAAACTGGGTGAGTAACTGGAAAAAAACAATGTATACAAGGTATTTTTGCTTGTAATAAGTAAATAAAATCCTCCATTGGAACAAGTGAAAATTTGCTGGGTAAGATTTTTTGAAATATGATGTAATATTTAGGTCTTTCAAGATGAAAAAAGATCTTGAAATTAGCTGGAAAAACACATTTTGAGCTACATTTCACTAGTTTCATTGTCTAAAAAAACGTCCCTATATCTCACTGAAATGTTACTTGTTAGATGATTGTGTTTTATGAGATATTTTGACGAGTAATTAGATATATATACTTGGTAAGATTATTCGTTAAATGGTCATTTTGTGAATGAAAGTATTCCTTTAAGGCTCCGTTATGTTTAAGCTTGCAAAGACTGTGCTCACGGTTAAAAGAAAGCATGTTTGTCGGAGACGGGAGTGTCAAAGTCAGACATTTATATGTCCAACCATCCAACTGATCTCCTCCCTGAGAGGATTAATGTCACTAATATAACGTCACGCTGTTTACTACGTTGCTTCTGAGTGAGGACAGTCATTGTTCGTCCGGGAAAACACAAACACAGATCATTTTTAAGTGTTAATGTTTGTAATTTTGTAGCTTCTTCATCTTTAGTAGCTTTTTAATATCTGAATATTACTCTTTTAAGCGATGCACTATTACAAAAGGCCATTTCAAAGCAACAACTGACGGATCTTCTCGTGAAATAAAAGCATCAAGTTAATGTGTAAAATATGAAAAGTGCATTCAAGGTCATTACGAAGAGACAGTCATCGACCCTGAATCACAACTCCAGATGTTTACTTTGACACGCTATCAACGTGATGGAGTTGTTTGCGTGCACGTCTTCATTAGGCTCCGGGGTTAAACTTTAACCAATCAAATCGCTCCCTTAATTGTGCGCCTTATTGGAGGATTGATAATAATTAGAGTTGCTTGATGGGAAGTTAATATCCGTCAATTATGCAAGAGACAACAGAATAACAAAGATGAAACAGCGCTCATCGTTATTCCCCTGCTGATGATTTGTTTGGAGCGGAGGATGACAGAGACTGCAGGCTGGCCTCAATCTGTCTTCAAGAAGAAATACATTTGAATATTAAATACTTTTTAAATCTCTCCGGGGAGGGTTGCCTTAACAATGTGTACTCTTTTAACGCATCTGTAGCTCACATTTACACTAAGAGCTGTCAAGAAAGGTATTAATAACACATAATATACCTCATTTTATGTCTGTCTGTCCCATATTTACTTATAATTAAATATTTAAACAAACTTTTTTGTGTGTGTTTCTATTGAATTCCTACGTACTTACTGTAGGCACAGATAGAGAGCAATAACCTTGTATATTTTATACTCATTATGTACTGTACTGCCGGTTAAGAAGAAGCATAATTGCTTTAAGTAAGGACATTAGTTCTTCAGGTTATAAAAAAAAGAGAAAGAGACATTATATTAACTCGCTCTAAGCCTCGCCCTGACGACCTTCAGAAACATCTGTATAGTGAGCGGATGCACCGGCGAACAAAACAAGACGGAGGTCACAGGAAGTTGAAGTGGAACTCACTGTGTTGCATTAAGTTTTCAGGGATTTATACGCTTCTCACTAAAAGATCTTTTGTATTACTGTGCTCGTATACATTTGAATAACCCCCCATCTTTGCAGAAGTTTTCATTTGTGATATCTGAAAACATGAACTCAGTTTAGTCACACCTCTATAGTACCTTCTTTTTATTTTCATAATGTAGACCCATGGTCAATGATATTTAAAACTGAATATGTTGATTCACCTTCTACATTGTGTAAGAGTTATTGTCCCCAAGGCTGTTGAGAACAAAGCTGGTCCTTGGGACCAAAAATACACCAAACACTGTTTTCTATATGCGTTTAGACAGAAAATAAAAATCAATTTCCCCCGACAGCTGAGACCAAAACACTTCTTTCAGATGTCAGAAACACACACACACACACACAGCGGCGCCCTGCCTGAGCTGCAGGTGAAGGCACGCAAACGTAGAGGAAGCCACAGTGTGAAAAACGCCTGTGGTCGACTTAATACACTGCAAAATATGGCGATAAGCACGCGGCATTCACAGCGAGCCGGTGGGCCGGGCTGATTACACCCTGCAGACCACAAGACAACAACACCAGCAGACGATCTGTGCTCTCAGAGTGCAGCTGCAAACACACTCTCTCTGAATGATGGTTTTACATCGTGAGTGATTGATTTTAATACTTTTATGAATCATTTTTATTTTAAAAATCCCTTGAAGGACTTTTTTATTTGCCTTCAAGTGATTTTACTTGACATACTGTCATGGAGAATCTCATCAGAAAGGTCAAAGGTCATCACAGCAGTGTTGGCTGTCCTCTGTGCCGGTGTTGGTCACAAATATAGCGGTGGGATTCCTTCCCTCTGGCCAACCTGATTACTGAGATCAAAACACTTCAGCAATGGAAAGCATTTTTGAAAAGTGAGGACTTACTTGTTCTGAAATTAAATAAATGAGTTTCCTTACTTTAAGTTACTTTGAGGAACTTTTAACTGGTTATGAAACTGTCTCAATTTAATCCTGATGCCTCTATATGACCTACTGTAAATCAGTAAACGAGACCATCAGCGAGAAGATTGGCTATTTATAGTTATTGTCATCGGGTCAGATTCACCATGAAATCACGCAGGTTCACCAGAAACCCCTTCAGCTCGCCGTGGACAGACCCAGATCCGGCTTCGCTGCCGCCTTTGACTTGCAGTCGGAGCTCCGACGGGAGGTGAAGAGCTCCACGCTGGGAGCCAACACCGACACCACGCTGCTGGAGGCCCATTGCTGGGCTCGCTGGAGGAAAGGGAGGCACAGGAGAACCAGAACCAGGACTGAGCGGGACAGACGGTCAGACTCTGCTGCAGTGAAATGACTCTGGTGCTCGGAAATATAACCGCTTTTGTCCACAGGGAAATCAACACTAAATGAACGTTTCTCGTAGTAACTTTAACTGTCTCGCTTCTATTTCTTTGTTTTTTGCATTGCTTTGTTGTTTTGCATGAATAAATTAAAGAAAAGAACTGTAAATGAGTTTGCTTTGTCTCTAAAGACTTCACTGCCATTTAGTAAAAACGACTCCTGCTCATACAAAATGAAAAGGCATTAAATAGCTGCTTTCTCTGCAATAATCTGTATACCAGAAATCTGTTTTCAGTTATCAGAAACCTGATAAACCCAGCTAGATTTCTCCTGTAGAAAGCCAAATTGCATAGATGTGCATGACAAAGACTTTAAACGGGGAATGTACTTCTGTTTAGAGATGCAGATGAAAGAAAAGCGATGCAATGTTGTATTCAGAAGAAGTTAATCCAAAGTCTGATTTTACCTGAAACTGACACCTCTGCAAATCTACATACAAGCTGGCTTCTAGAGCTGATCATTTGATTATTAAAATATAAAATTCAGTCACATTGCGTGACCTGATTTCTGTTTTTCTGTGTATGTAAATGTGCAGAATTTCCCTTTAAGACTGGAAGTTTGCCCCGTCGTCCTCCTCTCTCTCTGAGTTGTCCAGCTGTCAGTCATATTGATGAGCTGTCGTCTATCATGTGTCTGAGGTAACCGATGTCCTTAAAGCCCCTACATTAATCTGGTGATCTAGTGTGCTTCTGAACACTCTTTGTCCTTCCTTTGCCTCGAGGTTGTTGTTGGCACGCTCACATGACACGCCCAGCGGAGGTGAAATATGCCCCAAAACATCAGACTGAAAAGTCAAATTCAAGAAAAAAGGATGAGGATGCAAACTGCTCTGTAAATATCATAAAATATGCATATATGCACATTGCTTTTGGTTCAGTCTGAGGCGGCGACATGGCTTTTGTAAGTGGGGTTGTATGAGGTAATTATGCGTAGTAGGTGTATTACCTATGGTAGATGGCGGTCAGCACGCCCCCAGTCAGGAGTACCAGCACCGGAGCAAAGCAATGTACTGCTGTACGTAGTACTGTAGCCACCAAAACAACATCTATATCAGTTTAAGTTTACGCTATATTAAAGGGACTGTTTGTAACTTTTTAAGCGTATAAATGTACCGGGTCGGGAAACATGCGCGTTCGCTTGTGGCTGAAGTCCCCGCTCCTCTGCCTGCTTGCCTTCATTATCACAACGCGCTCGTTCTCGCTGTCTCGCTCCACCTCTACACGTGCATGCGCGCTCACTCCACACTGCAGAAGAGTTAGTTTAGCTCTGAGAATATCTAGTGAATGTTCAGGGGACGTTTGTGCAGAAATAAATGCTGCAGCTGCTCCAGACCAACAGAGGTTTCCCGTGTCTTGTGAAGTGACGGAGCTCCGCAGCGAGAAACGTTATCGTCTCCGACCAAAACTCCGGTGTCTCCCTGCAGGCGCAGTCGGGACGCGATAAAGTTTCTCTTCCTGCTTCAGCACCGGCACCGACCTGCTTTTCCTGCTTCGAAAAGCCAACACTAGGATCAGCATTGATTCATGGAGAGACCTTGGTCTGGTCAGCTAACATTACTGCCAAGCAGCTGAAATATAGAGTGATATTGTGCTTTTAGCTGACGTGTGTCGCCTCACTGTTTTGAGCGATGCTCGTTCATGTCTATGTAGAGCGAGCACAAGTGAGAGCCCGACGCTGACTTTCGTTGACTTAACGGCTACAGGTGTCGCTGTTAACAAGCATTTCTGAAAGTTACAAATAGTCCCTTTAAGTGTACGCTATATTAAGAATATTTGCAGCGCTTTACCTCGCCGTCAGACGTTTTTTTCCAAGGGGGAACTGAAGTCGTTGTATCCACCGATGCTATTACCAAAGCCACCAGACTCCATTGAAGAAAAACATTAATTTTACATCTCAGAACACGGGGGTTGCTGGTCTACGGCTGCCTCAATCGGTTAATTTGTTTGTGTTATAGTGTGACTTTGCTGAATCCAAACTAGTCACACAATAACACAAACAAACCAACCAATCAAGGCAGCGATAAACCAGCAAACTCAAACTGTTCTGAGAAGTAAAATTGCAGTTTTGTCTGGTTGCTTTGGCGAGAGCAAAGATAACAGCTTCAGCTCCCTGTTGGATACCTGTGGCAGATCCTAACCCATCTGCCTCGACTGGAAAGCACTTTGTGTCACTTCCTGTTGTTTTTAAATGTGCTACATAAATAAACTGACTTGACGTTGCAGCTTTTATGTCCAGTTATGTTTTGATCTTCTAAAACTGGACATATACACACTTATATTACCCCTGATTCCAACAGGCTTCAACCTCGGGCTCCAGCCAAAAGCCAGACAGGCGCCACACACCAACACACACATACACACACTCAGCACCGCTGGTCCGAGGCCAGCTTCCAGCGCTCCGTGTTTGTGCCAGCCCTGTCATCGCCGCTCCAAACACGCTGCTTGATAACGCCAGAGAGAGACACAGAGAGCTGCTGCCAACGCGGTATCTGATCTAACTATCGCTTCATGCTATTAAACCACAGTGATCGTCTTGTGTAGAAACCTGGCATGGGTGTCGGAGGGAAGGTTGGGGAGGGCATGTAAGTCATTGGCTTATTTGATTAGGCTCCACCCATCACAGATGCTTCATTGATTTAGTCCTGCAGCACCTCCAGAAGGCACAGCACTGATTTTTCATTATTGCACTTAATAACCTGTGACACTTTTATACAAGAAAACGTTTGTTTTGCTGCTTTTTAAGGCGACTGGAAAACCTTCAGGAGAGGATGTGAGGAACAAGACAACCTTTAATATTTCATTTAGTGTAATTAAGCAGGCAAAGTATTTTAGAAACACTGCTTGCATTATACTTTCTGTGTGTTTTATCACCCTTAATACAACCTTATTCACACCAATGTTATAATAGTTTTGAATTTTCAATTAGTTTTGAATTTATTTTATTTATCTTATTTTATGCGTTTGTTTTCTACTATTATTATTTCTTCAAACCATGATTGTTACTGATGCATTCAGATTTATAAACGTGTATGTGCACTAGATATGTATTTATTATTTATATAAATTGTATTCAATATGTATATATATATATTTTTTTTATTTTATTTTAGTCATTATAATGTATCTTATATTTTATATTTTAATTTACTCATTATTATTATTATTATTATTATTATTATTATTATTATTATTATTATTATTATTATTATTATTTAAAGTATATTTGATACAAGGCTAGGTTAATTATAAATAATATATCAGTACCACATTTCTTTCTATAATTATCAATTTCTTATGTCATTTTATTTTATTTTATTTTTCTGGTTTCAATAGTTGTTTTAAAAACAAAAAAGAAATGTTGACACACGTTGAAATTGAATTTTAAAATAAGCCTTTCGCTAATAAAAATAAATATTTATAGTTTTTATTTAATTTAATTCTTACTTTTCAATTTTATTTTAATTTTGTTTCAGTTTTTTTTAGTTTTATAGTAGTTTTAAATTGGGTTTGTTAGGTCGAAGTATAAATATATATAAGTATACATTTTCTTAAAAGGTTATTGTTTTTATTTAGTTTCAGGTTATCAAAAAATGAACCCCAAGTTGCGCTTCACAGCATCCCACTAACTCCTAAATGCTTAGGATGGGTTAAATGCAGAGGTCAAGGTCATGTATGTATGTGACGATTAAAATAAGTTAACATCTCAAAGTGTGAAGTTTTAAAATGCAGCCTGATAAAATAAATAGCTGAAGGAGGTTTTTAACCAATCTATCTCACGAAGAAATACGATTAATCCTGATGCTGGACCGGACTGCAAACTGTGTATTGACCTGAGGATGCAGCTTATCCTCTGTTATTTATTACACCTCCCGCCTTGATCTGCATGCAACCTTGAGTTTTGTTGTTCTTGTTCCTCCTCCGCTGCTCCCGCTGCAACTTCCCCTATAACATCATTAAAGTTTAATCTCATCGATATTTGCACATTCCTGAATGTTGGACTGCAGACACACAGATGTTTTGTTGCTGATATTGAGCTGCATGTTCAGTTAGAGAGACTGTAACTGGGTTGACTCTCTCTCTCTCTCTCTCTCTCTCTCTCTCTCTCGAACACAATGTACCTTCTTAAAGGGCGAATGATGCTAATCATATCAGTGTGATGAGCGCTGAGCGATGCCCGCTTCACCTTCTCCTCACTGAAAGGAGGATGCAACAGGGTTGTGGAGCAGCTGGCTTCAACGACACTCTCTGTCAAGGTCAAAGGTCATTCTATCAATCAATCAATCAATCAATCAATCAATCAATCAATCAATCTATCTATCTATCTATCTATCAATCTATCAATCTATCTCTATCTATCTATCTATCTATCTATCTAGTGCTCTTATAATCTGTCTGTTTCCAGCAGTTCATCATTCATGGAGCGACGGGTGGGTTCATGTTGGGTAACTCGCACGCACGCACGCACGCTCGCTCGCACGCACGCACGCACTCACGCACGCACGCACGCACGCACGCACGCACGCACGCACGCACGCACGCAGAGGTTGAAGCAGAGCGAGGCTGACAGCTTTACAGCCTCGTCTTGTGTACAAACAGCATCCCGAAGCGCCGTCGACCTCCAGAGCTCTGCATCACTTTCAGATATTTTGTCATCATTGCCACCCGTTTCTTCAAATAAAGACCACATTTCCCATCAGCCCCATTGATTCTCTTCTCTCTCTCTTCTGTACCCTGAAGAGGAAACAACATGTTTACAGTAAACGTGATATATCAGCTTTCCACCAGCAGAAACAGAACCGCAGGAAATGATCCTCTGAATGGCTTTTGAGGAGAGATGATGGCGAAGGAATGCTGCCTCTGTGTGCACTGAAAACTCTAATTAATATTTTTGCAAGAAAGACGGTCCTTTATGGGTGGAAATTACAAATTACTGAGTAGTAGTCAACAAATGCAACTATTTTCAAAGATTGAAGGTTAACTAAGTTTCGCGCACGTCCAATATATCGGTCAAAATCAACGCTGACAGTTAATCAATATCACTCTCTCTGTGGAATAGAGACTCGATGTAATAGAGAGTCACCGAAAGATGTCTTATTCACCGTTCGGTTGTACTTTGCACCATCCTCTCGGGTTGCAAAAAAACAAGATGACGTCAGGCAAATACCAAGATGTGTAGAGTTACTAAAATACTAACCCAAAATACCACCCAAATACTAAGAGTGTGTTCCAATCCGCGTACTTACACTTACTATTTTGAGTGCATAAGTGCGTTCACACTGGGAAGTACGGCAAAATGCAGTGCACTCAAAGTACCCGGATGTTGTACTCAAAACGGTCGGATCGTTGAGTGTGGAACGCTGGACACTTTTCACACTCAATTGTCACCATCTTGGCTACGTAGCGGAAGGGGCGGGACCACGACCACTATTCAAACATACGTAGATAACAGAATAAAACAATACGTAAACATACCGGTGCATTTTCATCCAACAGGAGGACACATCGTAGGCGACGACGTTGGAAACGTTATTTCCCTCTGCTTTCGTTTTTTTCTTCAACAAAACAGGCAGATGTTTTGGCGGGTAGTTGACGGGTAAAACCTGAAGGAGGCAGCAGCAACACAACGGATGCCAGCTGACGTAAAACCCTGAAGAAGAAGAAGATATTTTGGCGGGTACCGAGCCTCGGTGAAATGTTGCGATCGTCATTTCCGGTCAGTGCGCCGCAGAGTATTCGATTTGAGAGGACTCTACCCCGTTGAAATTTACGCACTACTCAAGTAAGTACAGAGTGCACACAGTGCACTACAATGAAGTGTACTTCAGGAAGTACGTGGATTGGAACACACTCATGGTGACTTGCAAAAACTAACATGGTGACGGCCAAATTCCAAGACGGTGGAGGCCAAGAACCAAGACGGCGATGGTCAAAAAGCAAGGTGGCGACGCCCAAAATGCCGAACTGGAGGCTTCAAAACCGTAATGGGTGATGTCATGGTGACTACGTCCACTTCTTATATACAGTCTATGGTCGATACAAAATGCGTTTTCTGCAGACAGTTCATTGGTCTGCAATGAGGCGCCAAATCCAACACGTGGGGTTTAGTCAGGCCTCTTTCAAGGTCTTCCAAGTCACGGAAGGACTTCTTCCTTGCATCATCAAGGCTTTGGACGTTTGAACCCAACGCCAGTTGACCTTGTGACCTCGTTCTCTAGGTCACATCCAGCTTGTGTCACTCTTCCCCTATGTTAAATTCTGTGAGAGACGCTGCTCTGAAAGCTCGTGTCAGAGAGCAGGGGATTGGCTCGCGGTGACGTAATCTACCTGATGAATGCATACCGCTCCTCCTCCTCCTCTTCCTCCTCCTCGTCCAGGCAGCCGGCCAGCCAGCATGAGCTCATATGTCCTTGGGAAGGGAAAAAAAAGGGCGAGAGGGGGCATCTTTCATTCTTAAGTAGCCCCTTGACAAATGAAATGGGACTGAGACACTTTTTTTTCATAACACTTCAGAGAATAAGAGCACTGCTCTGTGAGGCTGCATTTACATCTATGTGGTCAGAGAGACTCTTAGCAAATGATACAGTAGGAATGAAGCTGCAGAGGCATCATGAGAGCAATAAATACTAAAGACATCGACGCAAAAACTGCAAAAAATCACCTGTTAATTCATCTAATCTTGAGTTAAGCTCATGTGTGACCTGTGATATCTTTAGTTTTCACTTTTCACACATTATTTCTGCATTGTGCACATCTTAACTAGTCACTAAAATTACCTAATGTAGTTCAAACAAATGGGAAAATCTGTCTGGTTCTATGAAAAGGTCTGCAGTCTTTTCTGCTCTTCCTCTGCTCATTTAAACACTTGTTGACCTTGATACTAGAGAGCGATATTGAATGATGAATTAATAATGTTTTCATCCCCAAAAGGAGTCTTGTTAATACAGCACTGCTTGCCCAGCTATTAATCTGCCCAAACACAACCTTGGTAATAAATTCCTGAAGCTAATATAACTATAAATTTATCCCATCTGAATGTGAGTGCTGTTATCTGATAGTTTGTTAAACACTGCCCCCTTGTGGCTGAATATGTCAACTACACCACATTAAAATTAATACATATTTCAGCTCATAAACTCCCACTGCAGCATTAGAATAACACAAATAATAACATTAACTGTCCATATTAATAAAATAACAGCTGGAGTACAGTTTATCTTAATTTATGTAGCTATAAATACTCTATATATTGTAAAACAATGCTCTCAAATGGAGGAATGAACCTGTGTGATGAAATACTGACACTTAGTGGCCAAATTATATATGACTAGCAATTGAGGGTTGATGAATATAACTAAAGAACTAGTGTAAATATAATATATAATATAATATTTAAAAGAAAAATCACATTTAAAAAACTTAAAACAATAATATGAACAAATATTGTGCAGAAACTAGTCCTTGAGTAGAGTTCTAATTGGCTTAATTACTGTAATAATTATATTTTGCTGTATCATCAATAACTATAATCCAATTATATGATAAATAATGGCACTTTAAGTATTTTTATTTTTTATTTTTTATTCTAACAGTGTTTGTATAGTTGTTTGACAGTGTGGTAAAGCTAGGTCTGAGTATAATAACTAAATTATACAGGCAATTAGTGGTGGAAGAAGTACTCAGATCTTTTCTATATATATATATATAAATATATTTTATTTATTTTATTGTTTTTAATTTTATTTTTTTACTTGTATATATTCTTTTTACTTATTTATCTATTTTTTTTGTATATAATGTATTTTTCCTGTATCTATACTGGCTGATTTTATATTAATATTAGGTTTGTTAAGTTTCTTTGTACCGAGAATGTTATTATTGGGGACGTTTGTAAATGTTTGTTCTTTTGTTTCAATATTAACAAAAAAACAATAAATATAATATTGAAATAAAAAAGAGGGAAGAAAGAACTACGGTAAAAAAATACTTAAAAGATGAGGTGGAAAGATAATACAAAAAGGCACATTAAACACTTATAACAGTAATATAAACAAATACTGAGCAGTCATTTGTCTTTGAGTAGAGTCCTAATTGACCCAATTACTGTAATATTTAATGTAGTATACTGTAATAATTCTATGGTAGAAATACTCTAACTGCTAATTATGCAGAATGACCAATTTTGGAATAAAGTATATTATATAATATGATTAAATGTGGAGCTAATTTTAATTACTTTATATAGACTACTGCTGGGTATAATAATACATCATAATTTATGATCTGATTTACAATTTGTTGCAAAATTGCACAGTAATTGAGTGAAAGTAGCAAATGTAGCCTACTTAGTTACTTTCCATCATTTCAGATTTCTTTTTATTAAACAGGGCAGTAAACACAGCTTCTGGCACATGACGTCATGACGTCATGGACGTGCATTACGTCATGACGTCACCGTGGACTTCACAGGTGTGGCCACATGGCAATTAGCAGCTGTAAAACATTACAGAGAATATTAGCAATAAATTGTAAATTGATTTTTTAAAAAATTATTCAGAGTGAAAGAAGAGCATCTTTATCTTCGACAGACTCGACCTAGAGTTTGGTAAAATATTTTTATATGGCTTTTTCCCTACAAAATGTCAGCTGATTGTTAGTTAATTGTTAGCTATAAGCAGCTATTTAACTGCAGTGTGTAGTTAGCTGCTCAAGTTGGAGCTAATTTACTTTATATACTTTTGAGAAGTTTAATTGATTAAAAATGCATTTTAATAATGTTTTATGTTTTGTGTTGTGAAATATGAATCTGCATATTAAGTGTGGAGAGATGAATACAGTGTAGTGGAGTAAAAGTAGAATAAAGTAGAAATACTCCAGCATAAGGTACCTCAGTACTGTCCTCAAGTTACTGGAGTAATGTACTTACTTTTCAGTGGTGGAATGTAACTAAGTACATTTACTCAAGTACTGTATTTAAGTACAATTATGAGGTACTTTACTTGAGTATTTCCATTTTATGTAACTTTACATTTAAATATTGTACTTTTTAATGCACTACATTTAGCTACTAGTTCATTTTAACATAAAAAACACATCATAGTTTATGTTTTTATGATATAATGCATGCAGTACTGTACTACTAACCTACCCAGTAGTATATAAAGTATCTAAATGGACTCCTAATTGAAGAACTGCAACATTAAAATGTATTTAATAGTGATAAAACAGAATAATATAATATTCAGCTATTCTGCATAATGAGTACTTTTACTTTTCACTACATTTTGCTGATAATACTTCTGTACTTTATTGCCTTCATTTATACTGAAGACTTATTATTCAAGACTTCTACTTGCAATGGAGTGTTTTTAGACTGGTATTTGTACTTTTACTTAAGTAAAAGATCTAAGTACTTCTTCCACCACTATTTATTTTCTTTATTGTGACATGAAAAAGCTTTATAATCTGGAAGATGCATAGATAAATAAATATACAGTACATAGTGTAGCTGTTAGAGAACCTAAAGGAAGTCGATGTACTACAGTTTTGCAGGTTTGATAATGCAAAAATGCATAATCATACAGTTTTGTGCCTTTTTTAAAATAAAGTAACACCCAATTCTTAACAACAAACTGTGTGACGAACACATGCAGTGATCTAGTTTGACTAGGACATGATATTCTACAGTACTGTTGTGTTTTCAGTGGATATTTGAGCTCCTTTGTAGCTGAAAACTGAATAGAAATATCTTGTGTAGAAGTCGTGACAAGGCCAGTGATTGATGGGATGTGGAGGAAATTAATTGAGCGTCTCATATGAAGGTTGATCTCTCTATCTGTCTTCTTCTCTCTCTTCTCTCTCTTTTTTTGCAGTTTTATTCTGTGATCTGATGTGTTGCAGCCACGGTCCAGCGCACAAACCAACTCCACAGAAGAAGCAAGGACAGGTAAACAAACACGTTCACCCAGGTACACTTTGTTAGAAATACAGCAGTGTGTTGTCTTATTGTGAAAATAAAGGTGCAACTAAAAGAATCTCCTCTAGATTAATCATATCAGATTATATATTTATGTTTCAAATTACATTATGCTTATTTTTCTTAAATCCTGATTTAGTTTTTTAACATCTTTGACCTTCACATTTGAACAGGAGTAAAGAAAACAGAAAATATTCACATTTAAGAAGCTGCAATCATTGAATTTAGACTGTTTTTTCTTTAAAAATGACTCGTCAATCATCAAAATAGTCGGCGATTAATTTAATAGTAGACAACTAATCGATTAATTGTTGCAGCTCTATCTGACACGCTTGTTTTTAGGCTGATTTTCACCTCTTAAAACCTGTTAAATATTGTAAGGAACAATTAAAATCACTCTACACAAATGGAAATAACGACTCAATCACCTCTACTGTCAAACCCAAATAGAGGAAGGTTGAGTACACCCTACCTTGCTTCTACCTTGCTTGAATTTATCTCTTAACTGTGATCACAAGGCTGCAAATTATCATCACCTTCCCTTCGTTATTCTTTAATTTAACCAATACAGTGTCTATTTGGTTAGTCTGGGGAAGCCCGGCCTAAGTGAGATGTCGGATTTGAGCGCCACATTATACATGTAATAACAGTTTAAGGATACAATCCATCACTGCTGTCCTGTGTCACATCAGCCGGTGGAGGAAGGAGAAAAAAAAGAAGTTGATCCGTCTCCCTGGGTCATCGTTTCTCAGCGTAATAGATGACAAATAATTGGTCATTCATCAATAGCAATAGATGAGAGCTGAAATGATTTATTGCCTTTACAACAAAAATTGGGCCGGCCGTGCAATGATGATGGAGCTCTCTGGTCAGTGAAGCAGAAAAAAGGGAGGGAAGGGAGGGAGGGATGTAGATACAAAAAGAAAAAAAAGAGATGAGGGAAGGGATAAAGGGAGGAAGAGGAAGAGAAAAAGTGAGGGAAGGAAGGAGGAGGGGTCAAGAAGAGAGGTAAGAGTGATGGAGAAGGGAGAATGGAAAATAAAGGGGTGTCAACAAACTATGAAAAAAGCAAAAGAGGGAGGATTCATAGAAGAAGGATAAAGAAAAACCAAAGGAAAGGAGAAAAGAATAGGGATAATGCGAAGAGGAAGGGAGGAAGTATCAGTATATTTGTGTTATTATGTGACTGGTGAATCTGAATTAACCTTTAAAACACCAAAGTCACACAACAACACAAACAAACTAACCGATCGAGGCAGCGGTGAACAGCAACTCCTGTGTTCTGCAAGGTAAAATTACTGTTTTTTGGTTACCATTGGCGAGAGCATAGATAACGGCTTCAGTTCCTCGTCGGAAACATAGACTGTATAGCTGTCTCACTGAAAGGTAGAGCAGTAAAAATATTCTAAATATAGCGTGCACTTAAACTGATATTTATTCTTTTAGGTGGCTAAAATACGTTTTGCTCCCGTGCTGTCCGTTTCTCCAAACTGGGGGCGTGCCGACCGTCATCTACTGTAGGTAATACACTGACTATGGGTAAGTACCTCATACAACCTCACTTCTAAACACCCAAACTATCCCTTTAACAAGTCATGTCTGTCTAAAATCAGTGTAAAAGTCAGTGCAGCAAGAACATTTCAACCAAATAGAAATACACTTGTTTCAGGAATTAGTTAGAAACTGGTGCTTTAAACATGAAATTAATTATATCAGGATAAACCCTTTGAGATGCATCGTCATGTTTTCAAAGGGGTCCCAAACAAACACTTACAATACATGACACAATGTTATATAACACAAAAACTTAAACTTGAATTTGATTTAAGTTGCTGCTTTTCCAGGGCGATGACACTGCCGAGGCTGGGGAACGGGAGAGCGACACATCCTGGCGCATGTCATCTCAGGATGGGGCCTTGCACAGAGAACAGCGGTGGGTGTTTAGTCCTGAAGGCAGGTTGCTGCAACAGAATGAAGAAAAGTTAGACGTGATTTTAGTGTTAAATTGACTTTTATTTTTTGCTGATTGGCCCGAAATCCTAATCCAAGTAGAAACCAAACCTGCAAAGGCCGTTCGTTCTAGTGACAGTTTAACTTCTCCAATAGCACGATGCTTTGACAAGCAGGCGGTCCCGAGCTACATTACACCTCTTCCACTTATTTAGTTCCGGCTGCTCCGCCATTGACCACCTCTCAAGTCATGATGGATCGCCCACGACCTGATAATCCTGCACAGTTGCAAGATGTGAACGCACTGCAATCCTTTTATTGATCGCTCCAGTGAAACACAGATCCCTGCCTGATTACCACCTTGCTGTGATACTGACGGAGGCCTCTCCATCTTCTGCTATCAGAGCTCGTCCACCAGGACCGTCCTGGATGAGGTTTGTGGTTAAAGCTGGATGATAAACATGAACACTGGCTAACTTAATTTTGCTCATGTTAGTATGAGCTTCTGCAGTCCAAAGCTGTCAGTTGTCATCCATGTCATCCAAAACTATCCAGTCTTCAACATCATGAATGCTACATCTTTAAGTGTGATTGTCACTTGCCATCATTTGGTCACTTTGGGATGCCTTTATTTGACAGATGACAGTGTAGACGCAGGTAAACTCACTATTGATGCATCTATTTTTTCCCCTGATATTGCGACATTGTGAACAACTAATCCTTGTTGAAATCAGCAGGTTAACGTCATTAACTAGCTCCCGTCCTGCCGATTTCAAACGTTAACTCAACGTTAACGACGTGCAGGACTGTGCTGCTAACATCTAACGTTAACTAGCTCTTGTCCTGCCGATTTCAACACGGGAGGTGCCATTGATTTACATTATGAGGCGTTCAGGCTCTAAAAAATGAGTATTGGGTGATGATGTGTTCAAATGTAATCTTGTAAAATGTAGTTTTTTTGGTGAGAAGCTTGAATAAATTCAGTTTGAAGGAAATGTTTTCACATCAATATAAAAGATAATAGAGAGAGAAATATGACTTGTTTAAAAAAACAAAACAGTATGCAAATGGTAATAAAGGAGTGGATGTTGAAGTGTATGATACTTACTGTTTTACTTTACATTATATATATATTTTTTGGCATTTTCAAGCCTTTATTGACAGGATGGTGGACAGTTTAGAAAGGGGAGAGAGAGCAGGTACGATATGCGGAAATGTCTGCAGGTCGGATTCGAACCCGGGCCACCGCGGTTAGGACTCTGCCTTGCTTTGTCAGCGCCCGCTCTACCAACTGAGCTATCGGGGCACCCTATATGTCGATTTTTACCGTGGTATTGAATTGTTATTGAGAATTTCATTGGTATTGGTATTCACTGCTAAGTTTCTGGTATCGTTACATTCCTACCTGGCACGTTTGATACACGTTTTAACCACTCGGCTTCCAAGGTGCTCTGAAAATAAACTAATCTAAATGTAGAAATACATAGTGCATGCATGATGAATGGTAGCTTTGGATGCATTGTGTAGCAGCCAGTATGGCAGATGATAACTGAGACTCTTATCTAACAAAAAATATAAAATAAATCAGTTTTGGAATAACTTACTTTCCAGAAACTAATGCATGTTTTCATCCTCAGGGTTTGGGCTGCGGACGGACCGAAGTGATGGACGGAGTCTTCCTGGCATGATGAGCAGTCTTGAGGGTATGTAAGTAACATGACACTCCCTTTAAACAATAGACAGTCCCGCTCTGCGCTCACAACAACCTGAATCTGACGACATTGAAACGGTCATCGATGGCAGACAAGTTATAATAATCCTATAATAATCAATTGAAAAATAGAACAGATAATGGTGTAGCCACCTTTCCACACAGTCAGACTATGGTTCGAGCCTGTCAGGTACTTTTGTTTGTAAAAAACAACAACATAGATTTCTGAAATGCTACTTCCTTCCTCCTAAAAGTCAGGGAGACACATTTCTTTTGGCTCTTAATTTGTCAAAGCACTTAATAAAACGGTCAGTGGAAGAGTGAAAGTGCCTCAGTCCATCTCGGAGCTCTTACTCGTCAGCATCACAACAGCTACTTCATCTGAGCCGAGCGCTCAGCCAGCCGGCGTGTCGCAGTTATCAAAAGTCATAATCTCTGTATTTATCTGGCCGGCGGCCGAACTGGCACGTCTTCAGTCACAGAAACAAACTGGATCCACGACCTGCCAAAGCATCGTCCGAATCGATAGATCCAGTTACAGTAAGAGGCTGTTTATCTCGTCATCTCGGAGGGAGGAATTACAGCCAGGCTCTCGCTTACTCTCTCGTTGCATTCTGGGAAAGCTGACAGACACTGGGAGCTCTATGGTGGACGGTTTGTTGGTTGTCTAGGTAGGGGTCCAATTTTGAGGATGAGTGATGGAGGATTGTTTTTCAGCCATGGCAAGAGAGACGGCTGGCAGATCGGGAAATCTGAGAGGTTTCACTTGCCGCCTCTTCTTACTTATTTCAATGTTTCTGCCCTCGTTTCACATCTTTATCCACTTCACAGCACTATACTTCCTCCTTTCATCCCTCTTTTCTTGCTTTCTTTTCATCTTAAATTCATCCTTTACTCTCTCTGCCCTTTGATCTTCTCCCTAACGTCCTGTCCACCCTCTTTTTTCCAACTTCTTCATCATCCTTTTAATCCTTCCTGTCATTTCTTTCATCTTTCTTTCCTCCTTCATGTTTCCCTCCATCTGCATTTGTGGTGGCCTGTTCTTTAAAACTCTGCAACCTTAACGTATTTTAGAGCTGCAACTATTTTGCTAATCGATTAATCAAGTCTTTTTTCATGCAAAAATGGCAGAAAATGCCTCTCAAACATGTCAATTTCCTGCTTTTCTTTGTTTTATATCATATTAAACTGAACATCTGTATGGTATGTTTAAATCGCATCATGGATTTGGAGAATCGTGACACCGCTAACCATTGTAGACATCTTTATGGTCAGTTTTCTTCGCTTCTTTCCACCTTTCTTTCCTCCTCCCACCCTTGTTTCCTCACTCCTTCCCTCCTCCGTCCTCGCCTCCTCTGCCCTCGGTGTCATGCGGACTTCCTTGCAGATCACGGTCTCCTCTCTTCTGCTTCTCTGACTTCTGTAATTCTGTTCACTCTCCCCTTCCTGAGTAATTGAAGTAATTTCCCACCTTGGCTATGATGAATGTGTCCCACGCTCCCGCCATGCCCTTCTACTTTAGCCGGCCTAATTAAAGAAAACATTCCATGATTGCCTATTTTTCCTCGAGCGTGACAACCTATTATTCTCCCCAGCACCTGATTAGAGAGTTATTATGCTTAGATTTAGATTGATTTAACCGGGCAGCCTAATAAAAGACTACTTGGGGTTTGATTTAAAGTGGGTGAATTGCAGGTTTTGGAGCCAGTCACGGTGTGTAATTGTTATTACTGGTTCATGATATGAGCCGAGTCGCGGGGAGGGGAGTTCTCCAAATTGAATTAGAAAATTAGAAGGTCACTCTGCGTACAACAGGTGACATTTTGGGACATTCTTGCCACGATGGAGCTGTCAGGAGGAGGGACGTTCAGGCACAGATTTGTCCGGAGTGATAAATCGCATCCATCACCGCCTGCAGAAACTGACATATTTCTATCAAAGCAAGATTAATCTCTCCATCAACCGCTGCAACGCGGCTCATAATAATCCCAGAGAATTGGATGCAAAATGGGTAAATTGACGGGTGTTTGTGTTGTGGTGCTCTGCCCTGGGTTCATACTGTCTCAATAAAAGCCAAATAGGAGGATACAGTCACATAACCCAGCTGCTCCAGTGTTTTTCTGAAAGAAAATCTGAGTTTTGTCGGGTGGCAGCCTGGGCATCTTTTAATTGTAATGAATGATTGCTTGGCCTTGTGAGTTAATAGTTAATTTAATTTAATTTTGCAGATTATAGACAGAAAATTTCTTTTTTTTAAGGCCTTAAAAAAACAGTTCTTGAAGGAAAATCTAATACTGAATCTAATATTTTTGTTGCTGCTCTCCTCGACTGTATAAAATGACCTGTGGTGACCTCTAGGATAATCACAGCCTCATGAAGCTTTACCGCCACACACTAGAGACCTAGAGCATTCAGAGGATGGATGGATCAAACTAGAGACCTAGATCATTCAGAGGATGGATGGATCAAACTAGAGACCTAGATCATTCAGAGGATGGATGGATCAAACTAGAGACCTAGAGCATTCAGAGGATGGATGGATCAAACTAGAGACCTAGAGCATTCAGAGGATGGATGGATCAAACTAGAGACCTAGAGCATTCAGAGGATAGATGGATCAAACTAGAGACCTAGAGCATTCAGAGGATGGCTGGATCAAACTAGAGACCTAGAGCATTCAGAGGATGGATGGATCAAACTAGAGACCTAGAGCATTCAGAGGATGGATGGATCAAACTAGAGACCTAGATCATTCAGAGGATGGATGGATCAGACTAGAGACCTAAAGCATTCAGAGGATGGATGGATCAAACTAGAGACCTAGAGCATTCAGAGGATGGATGGATCAGACTAGAGACCTAGATCATTCAGAGGATGGATGGATCAGACTAGAGACCTAAAGCATTCAGAGGATGGATGGATCAAACTAGAGACCTAGAGCATTCAGAGGATGGATGGATCAAACTAGAGACCTAGAGCATTCAGAGGATGGATGGATCAAACTAGAGACCTAGAGCATTCAGAGGATGGATGGCTTTCCTAGCTAGATTGACAATAAGGGGGTTTCTGAGCAGTTTACACAACAGAAGTGCTCGCTATCCAATCGCCGAAAAATGCAGAAATCTCCAAATGTCAAACGTTTTTCATCCCAAATCACAGCATGGCTTTTTCTATGGTGTTCCTCAAGGTCTTGGTGTCTTAATGTGGTATTTTGGAGGGATTATTGATCACTTTTATCAATTCTCAAGTGGTAAAAATGTGTTAAATTTAGCACCAAATCTGTGTAACAAATGATATGAACCGAAAAAATTGCTGCAACAACTTATGAGACATAATAGAGCATTGGAATGACCATCATATACTTCTGTCACAACGCTCCTATACACTATCACAGATGACTGTTACTTGAACAACTTGACACACAGTGCTGAGCAGCATCTCAATTAATCTCCAGGTTCCCAGCTTTCAGATGATGTACACCACTTCTATGTGACATCTACTGTTGACCTGCTATCTCCCCTTAAAGACCCCCTGTACCTCTCTAAAAAAAGACAAAAACGGGTCTATGAAAAAGCAGGGTGGAGTGGAAATACACTCGGTATACCACCCTGTTTGAACCTTAAAACACTAAAATCTGCTCCTCTAAATGCAAAAAGTGACATTTTAAAACAAAAAATATTTGATTGGTACCTGCTATATCTAACATCTGTTTTGGACCCCCCATAGCTGACTGATGGCTAGTCCTCTCCGTGGCCTCGCTCAGATCTAGTTAGCATAACTGCACTTACTGACGCGGCTGAGCAGCATTTTGATAAATGGCACGATTAGAGGTAAAATGAACAATTTGACTCGGGCCACGCCACGAAAAGCACAGAGGCTTTACACTCTGCTGTCAGAGGGTTGAATCAAGTCCATCTTTCATGTCTGAAATCCAGCGGTGTCAGAGTGAGCTCTGTGTAAGTTGTCTTTGACGTGTATTCACTGTTGGGATTATTGGCAGTCACTTCTTCACTGTCACTGTGAGTAATGGCCACGTACTGTAGTGCAGCTTATAACTGCAATGGGTAGATTGATAGATGAAACGACTGACGGGGAGATGCATAGATACAGTAGGTGAATGAATAGATAGTTTAAATAGATTATGTTTGAAAGAGATGCATCAGACAAATGCATTGATTAGTTTTTGAGGCCCTGTGTCAGCGTGACAGAAAACAGAAAACAAACTTTGGTTGAAGATTAATGTGTTTTAATGAATCCATTTATGTGTCAGTCTAGTCTAGTTAAAGCAGGGGTCAAAGGTCAAACCTGCAGTATATTGCTCCGTCATTCCTTACATGTCTTTGCTGTACAGAAGATGAGCAGTAGATATGATTAATGATAGCATATTGTCAAAAATGAAGCAGTATATGTAAGAATATGTTGCAGTCACGGCTATTCTGGCTTCTCTTCACTGGCTCCTTGTGCCTTTTAGGATTGATTTTAATATAAATTGTTAAATGGGCACGCTCCAACTTATCTCTCAGACCTTTTAAAACCACATCTTTTATCAAGGACACTCTTGATGATAACCATTTCAATCCTTTTTCCTTTCCTATTGGTCTTAACGCTTTTATTATTTTAATGTCCTGTTGGTTTTAAGTTGGTCTTAGTTGTTTTATTGTGTTGTTTTTTATATTTTTATGTATAATTGTACAGCACTCTGGTCAACTTTTGTTGTTTTTAAATGTGCTTTATAAATAAATTTGGATTGGATTGGTTCAGATAAAGAAAATAGAAAATAGGATAGAAAAATAAAAAGAAATAAGAAATGAAATTAAAATAAAAAAGTAAATAAAAAATGCTGCTACTACTAATAATTATATATATATATATATATATATTTAATTATTAAAATGCTACTACTAATAATAATGAAATATATACATATATTTCATTATTATTAGTAGTAGCATTTTTTATTTACTTTTTTATTTTTATATATATTATTATATATATTATTTTTATATATATATAATATATATAATGTTGTTAAGTTGCACAATAAAGAAAAACATGAGGTCTTTAGGTTTGCAGTAGACGCTTAATTATCTACATAAAGGTCAATCGCTCAAATAAAATAAATAAGAAATAATATAAAAATAAAAAAAGTAAATAAAAAACTACTACTACTACTAATTAAATATATATATGTAATATATATATAATATATATAATGTTGTTAAGTTGCACAATAAAGAAAAACATGAGGTCTTTATGTTTGCATTAGACGCTTAATTATCTATATAAAGGTTAATCCGCTAAAATAACAATACCACAAAGCAATTTAGGAAATTTCTGCATCAGTGTGGATGAAGTGTAATCATGCTTTTCATATTTTGAATTGATGATTATATTCAAATATGTTACTTAACAGTATTCCAGTATAAAAGTGCACAGACAGAATATAGCTATATCTGTATTAGAGCCAGAGAGGTGTTTTTCCTTTATTATAAAGTATATTTTAGTCAAATCAATCTTGCAAGCACAACACTTTAATCCTGTGTGAGGTCATATTGACATTGAAGCTTTAAACTTGACTCTACACATGTTTCTGTGTGGTTAATTCAAGCCCATAAGCATGTATTCAAATAAATGATAATACTGAATTACTGGCCAGTCCTAATATCATGCTTCTTTTCACATTCATGCATGGTCATGCATGTTGGTCTCGCCTCACTGTCTGTAGTTGTGGCTCGGGTTGCCAGTTATGTGAAAGACCTGGTCATATTCCCCTCACAGTTTATTTGTTACATTGGTTATTAAAGCTGTCTGCCGCCTGGCAACAGAATGAATGGGAGGAAAATTGTGCACAGATAGATCCTCTATTTGTCCAGTCAAGCAGCAAATATAGACCTGAAGTGGCGCAGCATGAGTGGAGCGAGATACTGTATGGAGGGGAAGGAGGGAGGATGGGGAGGGAATAGGAGATGAGAAGAGAAGGAAAGAACGGGAAAGCTGAGAATGAGGCAGGTTTTTGTAGTCAGAGAGATGAATAAGATTGAGGGAGAGCACATTTCATACATACATAATGCATTAAAACACACATAATATACAGCATAAAGCATTAAAACATACAAATTAACAGAATATTAACTATTTTAAAAGAAATAAAAATGATAAAAACAGAAATAAATGTAAGTTCAAGGTGGATAATGACGTAGTTGGTGATGAAAATAGATATTTCTAACCTGGATTTAAAGGGCGAGTGCATTATTTCTGTTTTTCCGAGAGGCATAAGAGCAATTTAAATGGTATAAAGGGAGATGTAGGAAAGAAATGGGAGCAATAAAAAGCAGAGAGAGAGAAATCATATATGCATGATGTTTATTAAGTCTTGGATAAATGAGATGTTGCAGCAGCCGGCTGGACGATAAACATTAAAAATAAAGAGATGATTTCTTTAAAGGATTAATAGTACTCCGAAGTCACTGATGATCACTCACTGAAGACTTCATTATTCCAATTAATGGGCCCCTCCGCTACTTGACCCGACCGTCAGAATTAGTGGCAAGGAACCTTTAAGTCAGATGGATGAACTGCCACCGCCTCGCCGGCTAATTGGCAGCCACAATCAAGAGCGAATATGTATCAGGAGGAGAAGAAGAAGAAGAGGCTGAATATATTAGCAGAAGAAGAGAAGAAGAAGAAAAATGAGGCTGTAAGCAACATGGCAGCACCAACTGTCTGGGTGTCAGGGGCGGTGGAGAAATGGTGATGGGACGGGCGAGATGGAAGAAAAAATGATTCATAAATCACAGAGAGGAAAGCTAATGTTTTCTAGGAGTTGATCAGAGGATCATATATGTGTGTAATTTTGTTAAAACTGATCTGGTCCAGTCAGACGTGATTGATGCGCTTCTGTTATACATAAAAACATAAGAAATTGATAACCTATCATATAACCTTTTTCACCATAATTGGCGCATATATGCACGTTTTTTAAACACGTGAAAATCCACTAAAAACAGGCGTTAGACTCCTTTCCCATTGCGAGTATGCCGTGCTGTTTCACTGGCCTTTTTTTGTCCTGGTGTGTCAAGTTCGACGTTTTGAATGAAGTGTGTTTTACGACAAACGGCGAGGTAGAATGACTGTTTCTGGATTTATTTCAACCAAACCAGAATTGGTGATTGTTGGAACAAAACCGACTAACAAAGATTTTTTTTTGGGCTTTTATTCCTTTATTTGACAGAGACAGAGATAGTTTTTTGTAAGGGGGAAAGAGAGGGGATGACATGCAGCAAAGGGCCGCAAGTCAGATTTGAACCTGGGGCTGCTGCGGTAAGGACTAAGCCTTGGTACATGGGACGCCCGCTCTACCAGGTGAGCTACTGCTGTGCCCAACAAAGACGGTTTTGATGAGTTTTATTTTGTTTCTGTCGAGAATTAATGAAGTGTGTTTCGACGATCAGCGAGGTAAAATTACAGTTTTTCTGACTGGAGTCTGGTGGCTTTGAGGAGAGCATATAACGGCTGTTTCTTTTCACATCCAACTCAGTGAATTAAGGGTTTATTTCGACCAAACCAGAGTTGGTGATTGTTGGAACAGTGGACAGACTAAAGCTTTGTTTATACTTGCGCTCTTTATTCTTTGATAAGTCTGGTACCTGAAGCTTAATGTGTACAAAGCGATCTCTCATATTCTTCCACAGCATGCAGCCTCTTTCTCCAGTGTGTTGCCTATTTCTTTCAAAGAAGTTAATGACATGTGACTGTCCCTGTGGTCTCTCAATGAACAGTCGTAGAAATGTCTGCACAGGCCAACCTGCTCGGCCAGTCTTCCCTTGAGACGTCCATGGTGAAATGAATAGTGCAGTGCACGCAGTGGGCGTTTTTTATATATTTGATGGCGCGCGCACCTTGCGGCCGGCTTTGTTTCTGTCGAGTTTGAATCCCTGTTGATTTTATTTATTATATATTAACTTAAAATTTAGTGAGTCCACCGGGATGTCATGTTTCCATCACTGCCGATAAACACCTGTGAATACTGCAGAGTTATTTGTCCTGGGAATGAATGCTGGTTGTATCCTTTCCCACTAAAGACAAAAGCCAGATGTTAGTAGGTGTTAGTGTGCTGTAACAATAAAATAAATACAGTAAAAGTGGGAACACGAGCCCTGCTGTACTATAAGCAAAGGCCAAAGTCAAATACAGTACAGTTAGATGTGAAAAAGGAAATGTTTTGGCATGAAACTGGTCAAAATGTCAACATATAACGGCTCAAAACGTCAGTGTCTGTAGTGTTATTAATCGATTCCTACCTCATGTATACAGATGAGCCTCTGAACGTCAGATACTTTGGTTCTCATGGCTCATTTCAGCTGCAAAGATTACATATAAGAATACTACAAAACACACACCTTCTGTGACAGTTAGATCCCAGCGATGTGTAGGCGCCGTAGAGTCGATACTACCGGTGTGGGTGGTGCGTTCAGGGCCCCTCGGGGGGCTCCACGGAGCCGAGATGAACGGGGCCCAGGTGAGTCGTGCTGCGTGCAGACGCAAAGTTTGTTTCCCGCTAAAGCAAACATAACCGATGGCCTCTTCGTGTCCTCCCATCGATTTTCTCTTGCAGGGGAAGAAAAAGGGATAAAAAATGGTGGCGCTCTCTCCTTCTCATGCATCAGACAAGTCGGGCATAAAATAGTCCGTTTGGATGGGTGATCATGAACTGGAAGCAACGGGGAAGTTTACCAGAGCTAAATGGATGCTCAGACGCCACTTTTTATCTGCCTCCCACCTCGCGTTACAGCCGTAATTTATGGTAATAATATCCCTTGAAATGGTGGCGGGTAAAGAAGCAGATGAGAAATGGGCCTCCTCGCAGCATGTTTACGTTGCCCTATATGATTGGAGAAAACAGTACTTTCAGCGCCGTAGGGGGGAGAGTGGATCACCTTGGGCTGATAGGAAAAGGTGATTCATCCGAGGTTTTTCACAGTTTCACTGAGCTTTAAGCTTCATTACAGGCATTGCTCAAGTAAACTCAAACGCTCAGAGTTGTCTTTTCATTCTTCTCAGCGTGGAGACTGTCTTGTCTACCGTGTTTCGTAAAGTCAGTGTCTATGTTTGCATACATGGTCTTGTCCCTTCTTCTCTAAAGCCGTTTGTAAGTCCTCTAACTGCAGGCATTTTTCTAAAAGAAGAAGTCCAAGATGTTAAAAGTACAGCAGATGATGATTCATACTTTAGTCGAAGCCGTTAGGTGATAAGACATGTAGGTTTATCTTCGTGTGAGCAGCCCACGCAATGCACCTGAATGTACATACCTCTCCCGTGACTATAAATAAATGTTCTGTAACAGCAGATCCTACTCTTAGCATAGTGTGGTTTCACAGTATAAATGCTCTTAACCATTTCAGTGCCAATTTTCTCAGTGAATATTGCTAATTTCCTCTGTATTTTTTTCTAATTTTCATATCATATCATATATACAGTGCATAAGCACTAGGAATGATTCTGTCCCATGTTTTAGATCCATATAAGCAGTTTCCACTTTAGTTCTTAACAGTGACGATGGCCTGTGTAGGAGTGAACCCACTCTGGTTGGTTTATGGTAACCGTTGACCAGAACCACTTCATCCTGTGACCCCAAAAAAGGCCTTTTTATCATAAGAGGGTGACTCATATATGAGGGTGTTTGATGATCCAGCACATCGAGTTCCTCCCCTCTCCTCCCCATCGTGGCCCTATAAGTCGTGACAGCAGACAGAGAGCTAGTTAAGATCATTTACATCCTGGCCATCAAGAGTTTGAGATGGCTCATTAGCCTCTAGCATGTAGATAAAGCTCCAAATTGACAAGTGCAAAGTATGGGCTGCTCCTTCAATTTGGGGAGAACAGGAGGAGGAGGAGGAGCTGAAGCTGAGGAGATTGATGGTCCTACGTCCTCCTAGCTCTGCCTTCGCACTCCCAGAAGTCTCGTGGCTCGGCCTGGTTGTTCGCCGGCCAGACGGCTGCCACCGACCCCGACAGAAGGCCAAATGTGCTCTAACTGTAACAGCTCCATTACCATGGTGATTAATGAGGTTGTCAAAAAACTCCAACACCTCTCCCTCCTTTATTTATATTTTTATTTAACACACAGCCACTTTTTAATTTTTTTTTTAATTTATTCTAATTATGCACACCGCCTACTCCTGTGCTGTGTCCCCCCCACCCGGCTCTCCTTAAACCTTTTGGTGCAGATTAACGTAACAAAAAGTCTATTAATTAATGTTTTTTTGTGGCTTTTAATTTCTGGCAGAGGATGCCGTCTTGATGCAGCTGCCTGTCGAGGCCCGTCACTGTTGAACCCGTGCCAGGGAAGTGCAGATGTAATTCTGTTATCTCTTGCTTAGTCGTTTACGCAAATTAATTTGAACAATTAGCCCTCTACCGGCCTTTCATGAATCATGCACGAGAAGCTGCCAAGAAATTAATACCAAAAGATTTCCATTTCAAAATGAGATAGCTCCCTTTTCGGGACTCAAATGTTACACCTGCTGTGGTACAAAATTAAACAGATGAAGGGACTTAAAATAATATCACGTGGTTACTCAAGTCATTGGTGGATGCAATGTGAATACGTCTGAGACTTTTAAATTCACCTGTGTGATATGTTAAGATTTACTATATATGGACTTTATAAACAAAAGGTTTATTCCCACTTTGCAGATAAAAAACCCAGAGTTTCCATTATACTAATTAAAATAACTGCTAACCTCAAAGGGTTTTCGTTAGTCTTGGTTTTATTGTTTCAACCTAACGAAAAGGAAAGTCTGGTGTTACTTTCAGTAGTTTTGCATGAAAATGGACAAATATAAAAGTACTAAATATCTACACAAATACAAGCTATTGTCACCTTAAATCAAAAGATGATAAAGTCACAAAAGCAAAAGAGAAAAAGAAATAATGCAGGTTCGTTACTAAAATATTTCAACATGCAATATTTTCTCGGCGCCGTCAATTACGTCATTACGTTCTCTCTGGTAAGCAGTTATGCATCATATACATCTAGGACTTTTAATGTGAAAGGTAACGGAAATAAAAAGGGAAAAGCCGTTGTCAATGTGGGGACAATAAGTGCATTTTTCCTAATTAATAACGCTGCTCTGCTCACATTTAATACCTTATTTTTGCACCACAACTCATGGATTCGTCTCAATCGTGCTGCTCTGTTTACCCTCGTCCGTCTGGCATTTTTACTTGAGCGCAATGCATGATGGTATCTGTTACTGACCATTGTTGTCCACTGCTTTCACAATGCATTATGGGATAGTTTCAGTCCACTAGGGTATATTAATTCTCACTATACGTTTGGACAGCACTGAAAGCACCCAAAGACAAATTACTGCTCATTTACTACTTATGTTATTAATGTTAAATCCTGCAAACAGATTACAAAATACATAGTAAACAAAGATTTAATACAGATGAGAGTTATATGCTCACTGCTGCTGGCTCCACTTCCTCTGATACAGACTCTGTTCTATCTAACAGACTTCAGATGCAGTGAAATAAATATGATTATCTCTTTTTGTTGTGGTGCTTTCCCTCTGAAGGCCAGCAGGGGGCGACTTCCCTCTACTCCTGAGCTGCTGCTGTCTCTCCTGTCCTGGCTGCGGTATGAAACAGGCCTTTCTTGGACACGCAGCCACAGTGTGTGTGTGTGTGTGTGTGTCATTAATGGCTGCCTTTCAAGCTGTCAGCCCTAATGAGCTGATTGCAAACGGAAATTGAGGTTTGAAATGTAACTGAATAAGCAGATTCTTGCTTTCACTGAAAGGAGGGAGCGAGGGGGGACGACACCCCGGCATCCTCCTCGGCAT
Organism: Sebastes fasciatus; assembly: GCF_043250625.1. Taxonomy (NCBI): domain Eukaryota; kingdom Metazoa; phylum Chordata; class Actinopteri; order Perciformes; family Sebastidae; genus Sebastes; species Sebastes fasciatus. Next base: position 4,153,807 of record NC_133818.1, on the reverse strand, counting down.
TATCTTTAAACACTGGCTGACCACATTCTTTATAAAAAAAGAGGCCATTAAGCAACAATAAGTGGAATCCATACGATCTGCTCAATAATGACATGTAATTTTGTGACATTTATGTGTTCTTACGCAAATGTATGGGTCAAGGCTTCTCCCCTGTAAGTGCCCGCTAACTCAATTGAGCTTGTGTATTTCTTCAGCTCCGTGTTTAATGTCCATTAAGAGTTGAGAGACGGTGACTGAGGAATGTAATGGTGTCCTGGAGCATGAGCCCGTGTTCTTTCTTCTGTTACGCACTTTTAAAAGGACAATTTAGTGGAGAAACCTTGACTCGTTAATTGTATCATCAATTACACAACATCCGCTTAACTTTTTTTAAGGGTCATTCAGTTAATAATTAAGTGCATTTTGCTCACAAAAGCAGAGCTAATTGTTTAGGTAGGATTGATAACTTGAGTAAAATGACCAAACAAGTGATCTGGAAGGGAAGTTTAATTATGTAGCTTGTACTTCAAGGAAAAGTATTTTGTTTCAGGCAGAAACTTGGATATCTTTGAGTGGTGCTGCGCAGAGAAAATCATTTTCCATTGACCTAAATTTGATGATTTTCATGCCAAACTAATACAGAAAAGGATTTAATATTGTAGTTTGTAGTTTGTCAGAATGAAAGGAAATGTTGCTCTACCAGTTTAGCACTCTGCGGCTCACGTTACCGCAGTTTCACAAGCGTGTCGGAGAGCCCTCTGTAGCCTTCAGGTAACGTAAAAATGCGAAAGGCTACATGGAAAGAGGACCTGCTCCCTATGTAGATATAAACGGCTCATTCTATAGCTAACGCAAACACAACGATTCTTAGTTTCAGGTGATTATACACTAAAGAAAACATAGTTATGAATATTATATTCCATTTCTGCTAATAGATCCCCCGAAATGTTACACACTGTTCCTCTAAATAACTTAATTTTCTCCAAAACGGCACCAAGGTACAGTACCTCCAACAGATCTCAAAGTTTTTCCAAATGGTTTTAAGGTTGGACTTGCAGGTGTTAAGAAATTGAGAGCTTTATATCTTCACTCGCGCTGAAGTACTTTCCACACCGACGCCATGACGTGTGTCTGTCTGTGACGTTACTGTGCTGTTGTGTGCGTGGCGTAAAAATCGTATATATGAGACTGATCGGACGGTCACCGGTCATCGCCGATCAGCTGAAAACCATCTATTTCTATCGGTGCATCTTTAAAAAATATAGATATAGCTTTTAAGAATTTAAGAGAGAAACACTACTAGCATACTCTATTAAATCAGACGAATCTACGCCAAATATATAGCCTAATAAAGTGCATTTCTACCCAGCCTCGTCCAGGTAGAGCAGCCGTTACCGTATCATCATCTCATCATTAACATACACAACACGGCTCAGGCTCTTCTCATTGACTGTAATCACCTTAATGCAAAAAGCTGATGAAGTTGCCAAGGCGCAGAGTGCTCTGTCTCAGACCTTTTCTCTTTTTTGTGTGTGTTTTTGTAATGGCGCTGTCATAACCGCTCTGCTCCGTCTGGGCCTAAGTGAATCTGAGGCGCCATCTTTTAAACGAGGCTAACAAATGAACACGTTTTCCCCCCATCAAACGGCTCCTGACAGTGATGCATGGGCTTCCAGATGAGCTCTGAAAAACTGATGGATCTGCGACGGTACAAGCGCTTAGATAAACTAATGCATGTAATTATGTTTTCCATTCCCTCTCCATTGCGAGGCATCTTATTACAATATCATTAGTTGAAATGGTCGGCAAAAAAAATTATATAGTTTGCAAATTTCTTTCTCTTTTTTCTTTCTGTGTTTTTTCTTTTTTTTTGTCCATGTGGGGTAATTACTGGAAGTTGATTTCTTTGACTGGAATAAAAACGAATTCAATTTGTTTGCTTCTCGGGAAGACATTATCGGGCATCTCTGTGTAAGTGTTAGTAATTGTTGGAGGTCTTATTCACCGCTGTCGTGGATAAGGAGACCATCGAGATGGTTAGAGATGCCCTGTGTGTGGGGTGAGCCACATAGAGATAGATGTGCGTTGGGTGTGATTTAGATGTATCGGGCCTGATCCTTATCCTGCTTTTATAATTGATTCTAGCTCTTATCATATACTCTCTTCGATTCTTGTCATATAATCCAAGAGTGAAACCAAACTAGGCCTGCGTTGAAATCGAAAAACACTTGTTTTTCATCATTCTTTTTGGTACAAAAGTTAAAATTAAAAATAAATATATCAATATTCTCTCACTTGCGATGAAGTGAAATGTATTATATGCTTGTTTGTGACTATCACGGAGATCATCAACAACGCTAGTGCACTCCTATGCCAGGCTTTGTGATTATTTCACTGTATTGTGACTGTATTGCTAAGCTTAGACACATTTTTGGAGATTGCACTGGTGCATGATGCATGTGTAACTGGGAGGGTAACAGTTTTGGCATACTGTTGACTAATCAATGAATCGTTTCAGCTCTAGTAAGCGGTGCTGCAGAGTCCACTCAATTCCTAGTAGCAGAGATCTAACCTGAGTTGGGAGTCCTAGTTGGGTCCAGTTCTATTTCTGCAGGTCTCGGATGCTGCTCTTTTTGGCGCATCGTGCTGCGGCGTTGTGTTTCTATTTGAGTCTACGTTGATCATGTTTTGTATTGAATCTTAGTCGACTAATTGGTTGTTTTGGTCTCTGATTTCTATAGTAGTTTTTTATGCTATTGTCATGCTGAATGACTTCTGACATCTCTGGTAAACAAGATTTAAAGTGGTGCTTTTGTGTGGTTCTTTGTGGAAAAACTCAGTTTTACAGATCTGTCGCTTCAATCAACTAACTGATTAGTCGACAAAATTGAATATGAGTGTTTTTCAACTATGAATTTCTTTGGTCGAGGACAGCCTTAGGTCTAATCATCGTTGGATTGACTGTCCTCAGATCCCTTTTGGATCGTGTCTCTTTTATTTTGAAGATGAATTAATGCACAGCAGGTTTGCGTAGGTTTTCCACGGGACAAATATCACAATATTGTTTACCTCGATATCGATATTGCGATGATATTGTAGGGTTGTACAATATTTACAATGAGATTTTTGATAAATAATCATCAGTAATGTGAATATAATGACTAAGTGGGTAAAGGAAAATAATAGAACAGCTAGAACAGTCTGGTAAATTCAGAAAATGGCATCAATTTGCTGTAATGCAGCCTTTAAAACAAAGGAAAGGCAACGCTTATGCCATATTACGATATCCAAAATCTAGTCTCAGATCAGGATATCGATATGATATTGATATATTGCCAGCCCTAGATCCATTTAGACTTTTAAATGTGCTGCTGAATTCATTCATATGTATTTTGAATCGGCTCCAACTCAGACCCTAATGATGCTTGTGTATGCATCCAACTTGCATTCGACACGTCTATCCACACGTCTTTATCTCATAGACTCAGGAGTGTGTAATGTTACAGTCCATCATAGTCTACATCTGTAGCAAGTGTGTTTATGCATGCATATTGCAGCTCTCAATTGCTGTCTCACTCTCGCTCTAATAAATACTCTCTCTCTCCCTACTGGAGTGCAACAGCTGTGTGTGAGTGGAGAGACTATTTTTGCATCCGTGTACATACAGTATGACTGTGTGTATACTTGTTAGTCTGCGTCTGTATGTTTAAACATGCATATAGCTCCTCTCCGAGTGTGTAATGTTCTTGCTCCATGCTGCAGCTGTGTGTTTATATATGCTGCTGCTCTCTCGCTCGCTCGCTCGCTCTGTCTGCGAGTGTGTGATGTTGTGGAGGAGCGAGGAGGGCTCATGTTGGGAGCAGTAGTGGAGCTCATTAGGGGAGTACCAGGGGAGCTCGGCCGCTGCAACCCCCAGCTCCCAGCGCTCCTCTCCGGGCCGCCGTGCCGCCTGGCCGGGCCCTCAGCCGCAGCCCCTTCATCTGCACACATCACACTGAAGGCTTGTGCACAGCGCAGTGGCAATATGCTGTCATATGCTGGGTGACGGGTGCACTTCACACCAGCGTCAGGCTTGTTTGTAGTGCTGATTCTGGCTGGGTTTTGTGCAGCGTTGTGCAAGAAAAATAAATATATTTTTAGCTTTGAGCAAGCTGTTTTGAAATTTAAACAATATTTATTAAGACAGCCAACTATTATTTCTCATTTATCCATTAATCTGGCCATTATTTTTGATTAATTATTTATTTTTTCTCTATTTATTGTTTCATTTTTGGTCTATTAAATGGTGAAAAATGATGATCAGTGTTTCCCAAAGCCCAAGATGACGTCCTCAAATGTCTTGTTTTGTCCACAACTCAAAGATATTCACTTTACTGTCATAGAAGAGTAAAAAAAACAGAAAATATTCACGTTTAAGAAGCTGCAATCTGAGAATTTACACTTTATTTTCTTAAAAGATTACTGAAACCAATTAATTGATTATCAAAATCAATCAAGGTGACTTCCCAAAATTGCTTTTTACAGTCCAAAACCCAAAAATATGAAGCTGAAATCAGAGAAAATTAGCACATTTCACTTTGCAAATGATGAAGTGATTAATTAATCATCAAAATTGTTTGAAATTAATCAATCTCAGCTAATTGAATAATCAATTAATTGGATAATTGTTTCAGTAATGTGGATGAAAGGTTTGCCAATCAGGAAATATTCTGGTGGTGGAGTCATAACTAAAACAGGAAGTAGTTTATGAAAGTAAGAGTGTGGTTGTTTTCATTAATTTTAGTCTTTTGGAAGTGTGATGGAAAACGAATGCAAGGAAAATGGGTCACCACATCACTGGCTAAAACAAAAACACACTGAATAGAAACATGCAGCTGACAAATTCAACACTACATCATGTTCACTTGATAATATTTTAATGCAGCGCAGCTTGAAACTAGTGAAATATCATCGCTGTGTACTGATCGCAGGAGTTTTCTTATCCGTCTCATGAGCCAATGCCTGATTCAGATCGTCATGGTGTTGTGTGTGATGTCATGCGATATCATTGGCTGTGACAGGCATGTTGGGAGTATGTTATATTTGGATATTCATGAGGTCAACAAAGGGAAATATAAATAGTTTTCTTTGTTTCCGAGTAGCCCAGTTGTGAGCTGGGCCACAGTAGTTATAGTCTTTTTGATGATCCAACTTAAGGATTTCATCAATTAGAGACAAACCAAAACGCTTCCATCCTGGCAAAAGCTTCTTGAAATTAATGTGACATACCTATTCTGTGATTTGCAAGATATACTTAGCATATACGGGACTATCTTATTGATCAGAGCGTATATTATGCTGGTACTAATGCATGCAGTAATAGCAGGGGGCAGACGGGAATGACCCAGTTGTTAAAGCTAAAGTAAAACTCAGCTAAAATAAACCGTGATGAAATTTAAAAGCAAAATTAGAGAGGATATATATTTTTTAAATCATGCTTTTTATTGTTTCCTTAAGAAAAACGACCACCTAAACCATAACAAATAAAGTAATATGTACATATAATAACAGATAATAACTGTAAATTAAAAGAAACAAGGGCGGAGAAAAAATGGTAATAATAAAAATAAAAAAATTAAATAAAAATGAAAAAAAAGAATAAAAAAACAGATTAAAAATTAAAACTTTTAAATAAAAACAAATACTACTGCTACTACTACTACTACTCCTAATAAAGAAATATAAAGAAATAAAAATAACTGCAAATTGAAAAAAACAAAGTATTCAAAAACAAGGGAGGGGAAAATGGTAATAATAAACAAATAAAAAATAATAATAAAATAAAATAAAAATGAGAAAAAAAGAATACAAAAATAAAAATAAAGAAATATAATAAATAAAATATTTAACTTTTATATAAAAACAAATACTACTACTACTACTATTACTACTACTACTAATAATAATAAAGAAATATAAAGAAATAAAAATAACTGCAAATTGAAAAAAACAAAGTATTCAAAAACAAGGGAGGGAAAAAAAGGTAATACTAAACAATAAAAAATAATAATAAAATAAAATAAAAATGAGAAAAAAATAATTAAAAAATAAAGAAATATAATAAATAAAAAAATGTAACTTTTAAATAAAAACAAATAATACTACTACTATACTACTACTACTACTACTAATAAAGAAAATATAAAGAAATAAGAATAACTGTAAATTAAAAAACAGAGTCAGAATGGAAAAAATGGAAATAATAAAAAATAAAAAAATAATAATAAATAAATAAAATAAAAATAAATAAATATAATAAAACTTTTGAATAAAACAAATTATAATAAATAAAAAAAATAAAATAATTTGGAGGTCCATCTTCCAATGTCTAAGACCCTCTTTACATTGGTAAGAGCGACTTTTAGTCATTTCAAATATTTAGTGCTCACATCTTTGATGAGAGTTCATTTATGAGGACCTCTTGTGGTATCAACTTAAGTTGACCTTAAGTTTCTTAAGGAATGACTCAGCAGTTCTTGAGTTATCAACTTATTTGCTTAAAAAATTGTGGAATTACTAAATATGTTAACGTTCATTCCCTCTGGAAAGACCTCTTAAGCTCCTACAACTAAAAACAACATGTTATATAATGGACAGTAGAACAATATGTTATATAATGGACTGAACTGGAAGCTCTGCCTCTCTCTCTCCGTTTGACAAATGAGACTTTCATTGGACAATTATCGTTTTCGGGATCGCAAACGTGCGAACAGAATTTGTCACTGTCACTTTGTGTGTTTAAGGGCATATTAATCAAGTGATTAATTGCCAGATATTACCCACTGAACATGGCCTGTGTTCCCATTCAAGTGCTACTTTGCCTGTGAGCGTGATTGGTTAATGATTACGTTTTGGGTTTTGTTTGCAGAGGGCTTCTGAATTGATTTGTTTTATGTTTAGTGGCACATCTGAGGGCAGCTCTGCGTGCATTTTGACAATTTTTTATATTGAAGATGAAGACTGGAGGATATTTTCATTTCCTGGGATGAAAACTAGGAGCGGCATTTTGTTTTGACAGTATTTACTCTCTTCATTTAGATATAAATCCACATTTTGAGATGATGGATGGTGACTTTTTAAAAGTATTATAGCTTTAATTTCTGTTCCAATTTTAATGCTATTTTAAGAAGACATTAGCGAGTAGATTAACGTCATATCTGAATTATTATACTGATTAATTAAGATGTACATCGGGTTTTAATCTCATCTACAAATGATAGAAGGCTATATGTTCTTTTTAGATGTATAGTGCACCATATATTCAGTTTCTCCCTCTAGTTTTATGACATTTGATCTCATGTAACAGCGAAAATACTCCTTATTTTGGCTTTAATTGTACTAGAACTGCAACTAACGATTATTTTCATTGTCGATTAATCTGTTAATTATTTTCTCGCTTAGTTGTTTGGTCTATAAAATGTCAGAAAATGTGGATCAGTGTTTCCCAAAGCCCGAGATGACGTCCTCAAATGTCTTGTTTTGTCCACAACTCAAAGATATTCAGTTTACTGTCATAGAGGAGGAAAGAAACCAGAAAATATTCACATTTAAGAAGCTGCAATCTGAGAATTTAGACTTTTTTTTTCCTTAAAAAATTACTGGAAACGATTTAAATAATAATTGACAATTAATTTAATAGTTAAAAACTAATGGATTAATCGCTGCAGCTCTAAATTGTACATCTTTTAAAAATAGCACGGACATTTGTTGTCAATTAGATATTTAAAATTGAATCACAAAAGCCTTCTCACTGTGAGGTTGCACACCAATGCAAAAGTAAATAAATAAATAAATAAAATAAATAAAATAAATAAAATAAATAAAATAAATAAAATAAAACACATCACTGGAGTTATGTCAACTATTCCCAGTGATATAGTAAATAATAATAAAAAAAGACAGAAATAAAGATAGCGATTGAAAAGCTTACATATATAATCAAACAAAATTATTTTTTCCCCCACAAGTAGGCAAGTATGTTTACATTTCTGCATGTGGGAATTTGTATATATGTATACAAGTATTTAAATTTATTTTTGATATTATTTTTTTTATAATTATTACATTTTGTAAACTATCATTTTTGTTATTATCTACATGTTCATGGGTGGGTATTATGTTCAAAATCAATAAAGTTATGTGACAGAAAAAAAATACATATTTAGCCAAAATCCACATATTATTTATTTTGATAAAGTAATATAATTTTTTTAGAATAAACCTTGATATCACAGGCTCCTTCACTCAAATATATTAGATCATATTAATTGCATAAACAGCGTATTTCAAATATTGAATTGTTTAAAATCATCCTGAATCATCCCTGACCCCTACATGTCCACATTTGTCTTATTTAATAATGCTTTTTATTTGTAGTTTCTGGTTTGATTTTTGAAGATGCACCAGCGCTGTAATTAAACACTAGAGGGAGCTAAGCTAATGCATGATGTGAGCGTTTGCAGCAGGCCTTCCTCTCTCTCTCTCTCTCTCTCTCTCTCTCTTTCACACATACGTCAACACACACACACTTTGCTTTTTCTGCTCCAGTTCAAAAAACAATTCTAATTGGGCCTTTTTGCTCTCCTCCAACTCCACGAAAGACACGTACGTCTTCTCTGAACCTCCACTCTTAGATGCACAATTTAGTTTTGACAAATGTGATGTTTCAGTTAAATTGTTAATGGTGCTACAGGACTCTGCAAGCCAGACATCAAAGGGCATACATTAATACATACCGCTCATGTTATTTCTTGTTCTGTTTAGTCTCCCGGGGAGAGGAATACTCCGTCTAAGAGATCCAACCTGTTTTTTTTTCTTCTTAATAAACCCTGATATTTCTTTTCCTAAAGGTAAAGCACCTCGGCACGCAAATGAGGAGCTGATAAAATGAGGGATCTGAAAACGAGGGGGCCGAGCCGGATGATCCGCCGACGTTAAGAGGCGTGCTTTGAAGAAAATTCTTTCAAAGGAAAAACAATAAGTGAAGCGGTGTGTGTGGAAAGCTGGTGTTAAATACCTCGTGTTGTTCTGAAATGCTTAAAATCTCAATTGGCTCCGTTAACTGGCATCTGGAGAACAATGAGTTGAATCTGTTAGGGGTTTGTAAAAGGCTTTTCCGTCTCCTTCCATATGCTGTTGCTTTGCATCTTCATATTAGGCAGCACACCTTGCTTCCACGCGCCGCGGCTGGATAATGAACGCTGGGGAACGCTGTGTTTGAGTGTGGTTTCTGATGTTTGAACAGCGAGAGGCGTGCTTGATTTACGGCGTGGATGGCAGCTTCAAGAGAGGACTTTAAAGATGGGAATTAAGTGTCTACTATTTAGACAAATTATTCCATATTTAATATACTTCACTGTTACAAATAGAGATAGGTACTAATGGTTCACCTGGGCCTTTTTGCATCTACATTTAAAGATGTGTAACAGTTTCTTTAAGGCTTTTTCAGGTCTTAACAGATGTTGAAAATGTGAGAAAGCCCACACATAACAACATGATATGTTCAGTTTAACAGTTTTGTTCCTATAGTGTGTGAAGAGCAACGATTTGGCCAAAACAGCCACCAAACACTAACAGATTATTCATGAACAACAAAGTCACAACTAAAAAAACAAACAGAAATCTTGCAAAATCTCTCACGATCAAACGTGACTTTGGCGGACGACGGGCAGGAAGATAGATGAAGTCATGGAGACACGTTAAATAAACACTCGTGTTGTTGCCACAAATCAACAAGTTGGTCCTCCATTTCTGAGCTCCATCTTACTACTACTTTATGCTTCACGTTTAGCATTAGCTCATGCATCAGCTGCGGTTGCCATGACAGCAGTGGTTGTCCAATTGGCTATCGTTCTCTTTCCCACGTGACGGCGTCATCGGCTGTCCTTGTGTTTCCCCACACATTGTAAATATTGAACATGTTTACACTCGGGCTGTCAGAGTTAACGCTATAGTAACGCGTTAACGCCACAAATTTCTTTAACGCATTAACGCAACTATTTTTCGGTTGTAGCGGCTCAGTTTTAAAGCTAGAGTGAAGATACTGGTATCATATGAAACTACAAAACTTAAGGATTCCTATCATGTCATACTAGCTTGTTGAGAAGGAGGTTAAATAACGCTCCAAACTTACGCACAATTTTGGTGAGGAAAAACTGGCATGACTATTTTCAAAGGGGTCCCTTGACCTCTGACCTCCAGATGTGTGAATGTAAATGGGTTCTATGGGTACCCACGAGTCTCCCCTTTACAGACATGCCCACTTTATGATGATCACATGCAGATTTGAGCATGTGTTTAATGCTAAATGCAGTACCTGTGAGGGTTTCTGGACAATATCTGTCATTGTTTTGTGTTGTTAGTTGATTTACAATAATAAATATATACATACATTTGCATAAAGCAGCATATTTGCCCACTCCCATGTTGATAAGAGTATTTAATACTTGAAAAATCTCCCTTTAAGGTACATTTTGCACAGATAAAAAATATGGGATTCATTTGTGATTAAATATTTTAATCGATTGAAAGCCCTAATTTAATATTAATGATTTGAAATCGGTGAAATCTCTTAACATACCTCACACCGCAGGAATATCTAGAAAGATAATCTTTAGAAGCATCAAAGAATCAGGGCTTTGCTGATGATTGTCGGGAGGGGGGAATAAGACCCGGTGTGTACTCGGCATTACAGTTATGAATGGCAGATGCATAAACATGAATCCATGTCTTAGGGCGCAGTAAAAAAAAAGCAGCTTTGAAATGCAAACCTTTCCTTTGCCGGTACGACTTTGGGTTGCAATCTATTTGCATGAAGCTCGTCATCGGCGCCGTGGAGAGAAAAGCTTCCTGCCTCTTGTTTAGCAGATGTGTGGAGGAGCTGAAGACATGTTCATTTCTGACATTTTCCCCAACCTGCTGTGACACAAATAGACTCACTGTCACATGATGTATAGTCAACGATACATCAGGGACCAGGGAAAGCCAGGGAAAATGGTTGTCGACTAAAAAGAGCAGTGAGCTTTTATAAGGCTGTGTGAGAAATTTCTAGATGTTTTATGATATTATGTGGCAAAAAAACTCTTTTGAAACCCGGATGAAGATATTTCTTTTAGATTTAGCTGCTCCTCGAGGCACGTAGCGCCTTACTTTATCTTTAAAATTAAGACTTATTTTACCAAAACGATTATTTAAGAGACAAATCAAGTGCAAGTCAAATATGTCAGTTTTTTTCTGTAGCTGTGGTGCTGTTGTTTCGGGTGTGCTACCATTTTTTGAGGTAAAAAGGCCCATCCTTGTCCGTCTCATCTCCGTCCTCTGAGGTCAGCGACACCCTGGAGGCTATATCACCTCCTCCGCTCGCCGCTGTGCTCACAAACGTCTCGCCAACGAGCCTGCCAACTGTCTTAAGCGTCTCTTAACCAGGTGAGACACAGACGACCTCCCCTCGCAACCTCTGCATCCTCTTCATGACAGGAGAAGAGCTTTGTGTGTTTGCGTCGATTGTGTTTGGCATTTTCGCTGTGAAGTCTCGGACCTCGCTGCGGAGCCACGGGCCGTTACCCGTCAGGTCTGAGACGCCGTCGACGGTTGATGGGAGCGGGAAGGGGCCAGGTAGAGGTGGACCTGTCAGCGCTGATTTGTCAGGCCTTCACTCACCGCCTCTCAGGCGCCAACAGAGGCTTGGCTGCACGGTTTCGTTGAAGTCTGCACTTAGTCAGACGCGCATTGACGGTCATTTGTCTCCTCTATGTTGTCCAAACAAGAGAGAGTCTCTTGAAGAGTTAATTTATTGCTGTCTCGGTGGATCACCTTCAGAAGAAAAAGAGTACAGGCAGATATGGCAGAGCAATATAGCTATAACAGTGTGTTATTTATTAATTGTTTTATGTTATGAACGCTCCGCTGAGTTTCTACGCAGCTGAACCTGCACTACGGTTGTGTTGTAATGTTCCTAACAATGTTGTGTATCCTCCTCCAGCCTTTGGTGTGCTCTAACTGCACAATGAATTCATGGTGGAGGAAATGCACTTCATAAATGACAAGTAGAATAATAAAGACTTCCTCAACAACTTCCTTGAAAGCAATTGACTCCTGCTGTGTGAGGGAAATGAGACCTTCCAATAACGGCTGTAAGACTGCCGGGATTTATTCATTTGGAGCGTTGTTTACGTTACAAATCCACCACCTTGGTCGTCATAAAGCTACGTTGGGCAGCAAGAGATCTCTTAAAATAGTAACTGACTTGAGCAATTATTCAGTTTGAGTAATTTATTAATTAAAATCCTCTGATTGCAGCTTCTTTAATGTGAATATGTTCTGGTTTCTTTCCTCCTCTATGACAGTAAACTGAATATCTTTGAGTTGTGGCAAAACAAGACATTTGATGACGTCATCTTGAGCATCTTGGGAAACACAGATCCACATTTTTCACCATTTTCCGACATTTTATAGACCAAACAACTAATCGATTAATCAACAAAAATAATCGACAGATTAACCCTTTGAGACCCGCGGGATTGCGGGCGATTCTGACCGACTTTACTGTCTTTCAGAGGCTGTAGCAGGTTCAGTCTTAGAGCTCGAGTGAAGGTACAGTCGGACCGGAGGCTTAATGATGCTCCAAAGTTGTTCTAAATTTTGGTGAGGAAAAACTGGCATGACCATCTTCAAAGGGCTCCCTTGACCTCTGACCCCAAGTTATGAATGTAAATGGGTTCTATGGGTACCCACGAGTCTCCCCTTTACAGACATGCCCACTTTATGATAATCACATGCAGTTTTTTGCATGCATTACAAATGTGTTATTTTCTCCTATTCTAAAATGATGTGTTTGAACATTCCTGCATACTGGGGTCCCTAAACAGTCTTTGAATTACATAAATTGTGTATCACTGTAAAGCTGAGACTCTTGTGGATCCAATGATCCCAACTGTATTCACGTGTGATGATGTTAGTCCTCATAGGAGACATTTCATTGTAAGTGTCCCATGTGAAGCGACTGTGGCATAGCGCCATCTCCTGGAAGGTCAAGTCTGTTCAATTTAACCAGAAAATATAGTTTAGGACTTAGGTTTTATTTAGTTTCAGTTTACTAAACATATTTGCTACTGCTTATTTTCGTTTTAGTTTACTATAATTACCCGTGTCCATGTTTGACTTGAGAAAATAAAACCTGGTGAAGCTGCAGGATGTCGTGGGAATTAGATGCTCTTCTGTTATTTTAGTCTTGGATGAGTTGAGACGTTTAAAAATCATAATAGATAACAATATCTGAGACATCTTAGAAAACAATTGTCCAGGCATGCATCTGTATTTTTTCCAGTGTTGTGTAAAGTTGTTTAAAGCGGTGGTTTGTTTAAACTACTCTGGGCTCTGCGCTGTAACCTTTTTTAGCCATTCAGCCCTTCCTTCCCTCTCCTGCCTCTTGATTTCCCCAAAGTGCCGTGTTTTATGTGTGCTTTTCTTTGGAATCGGAGGGAACTGGCAGGGTCGAGAGGAGCAGAGATGACCGTCCGAGACGTGGGAGAATGAAATGAGGTGGCTGTTTATTCTCCCCGCCAAAGCCACATACCTTTTTAGAGTGGCTTTGGAGCGCGGCCTAAAACAACACCAGAGGCCATGTACACAAATTACACGTCTCGCACTGCGCAGACGGTTGGATGGACGGATGGGAGGATGGAAGAGTGGAGTTCCCACTGAAGAATAATAGCGGGCAGATATTGTTTTCTTAATACGTAGATGTTCTTAGATCACCTCGAAAGATTGCGTGCCAAATGAGCTTTTTTTATTTTTTAGTTCACATCCATTTTTTACTATCTTCAGGCAGAGTTCATCTGGAGGCCGCACAAGATTATACAACACCAAGTTAAGAGCTCATGTTTCATTTTACAGAGGAAACGAACGGTGACTATGATAGATTACGGCTCGGAAGAATCCTCCTAATTGAAATGAATATCATAATTTTTCCTCTCATGGTATTTTTCTTGTCTGCCCTCAAAAGCCAGACAAATAGGAGTAGACCCACAATGTGTTCACACTGTAGTAATAACAGGGCGTATTAGTAATAAATGCCACACCGGTGTTGTGGTTTTTACATCTCCGGGGGAAAATAACGGCCAGAATGAAATGATGGGGATCCAACAGAAATAGTTTCAAGAGCTTCAAGTTGCATTTAAATCTTTTAACACATATTATATAAGGGTTTCTATCATTTGATACCTACTTATACCTTTCTTCCACTGTTTTTTGTTGAGTAACCAGCGTAGAAATTACGGCTGCCACCTCTTTTTTGGTAGTTTTGATCTTAGTCAACTAAGATTTCTTTAGTGGATTAGTAGTTTTTCATGCTGAATGACTTCTATCCAAGAAACTTATGAGCACATCTCTAGTAAACACCAGATTTAAAGTGGTGCTTTTGTGTACCCAATGATTATTTTTGTATCGATTTGTATCGATTTCGATAAATCGATTAATCTAATGTCTAATTTAACAATTATTCTAAAGATTATTTTTAATTTTTCTGATTAATTTAACAATATATTTACCCCAAATAAGTATCCACATATTGTCTTATTAATATTTCAATATTTTATTCAATCATCTTTTCTTAAAAACAAACAGATAATGCCTGATCAGAAAAAATACTGGACCTCAAATTTAAAAGGATTGCTGTGACACATAGATTAACAGTATTTTTACTTGACTTGAAACTTAAAATGGTTATAATATGGATTGATTTCATCACTGGAGTGATATGCAGTTAAGATAATCAGTGGAAAATGTATTTTTGCATCAGTGTGGGAAAAAATAGAAACGATTTAGCGGCCGTAACAACAGTCTATAACGTTAGTTTAAGCCTCATGCATGGTATGTAATAACAACGTTTGATGACGCATGGTGTAACGTTACGTTTCCATAACAGCAGCAGTGCAGAAATTACTTTTAACATGGGGTCGATGAAGAAACCTGTAGAAAATCAAGTTTTAAGTGTCTACTACTAGCAGAAACATGTTGATAATCCTAATATATCATGCTTTGGTTTCACTCTCAGAAGTGTTCGTGCATAACAGTTGTACTGCTGTGACATTTCCAATGTGTTGAGCTTACGGAGCACCACCTTGTCTAAAATACCTCCACACTTCAGAGGATCGTGAGCGGGATCTTTTAGCTTGTTCTCCGGGGGAATCCATGCTTTGACGATGGCAATGTGCCGATGCAGGTTATGCGAAATCTACGTATTTATGCAATCAATGATGTCGATTATGTCAACGAATCACCACAGCCCAGTCTCCAATCAACTAATCGATTAGTCGACTTTGGTTGAGGACAGACCTAATAGAAATCTTGCATCATTATTTTTCTCACTTTGTCTTTGCTTATCATGAATATTCAGCTACACTACCAGGCACCTTGTGGGCTTTTTGTTTCCTCATAAATGTTTTAAAACCTTTGCTTTGTTTGCTTATGTCAAGGAAATGCAAAGACATCCTGTAGTGTTTACCTACCCTGAGCTGTGTACGAGGCTGTCCTTTTTTTCCCCCCCTTGTTATTAATTTGTGTCTGGCTTATTTATTATTAGGCTTGTCTAAGCACTTTATCTTTGCTGCGAAAAAAACTGCTGCACCAATAAAACTGTATTATTATTGAGACTATTCTTATTTACTTTACGCTTAAGTAACCTCAGGAAAAGTGACGATTCCTGGAGTGTTTACACACATTAATCTGCCGTGTGAGCTGTGATCCGGCCTCCCCCATGTGACTGAAAGCCTGGACCCGTCCCGGGGCTGATAGGGGCAGGACGGGGTCAGTGTGAAGCAGGAAATGGGGGTTCCTCAGCGCCGAGCTGATGATGACCAGCGGCCTGGAAAGCGTACGCCCATCCATCACGACAGTCCCTATCTTCCACGCCGTTACGACCCGGCTCAGTGTGTGAATCGATGTCCACAGTGTGTGAGCAGAAAGTCTAGCTTGTGTCGGGTTGTTGTGAACGCAACGCTGCTGATTGCTGTAATTACAGACTTTGCTATTCCAGTTCAGAGAGAGGGGAAGGGAGCCCTTTGCTGTTTGGTAATTGTGTGTGAAAAGGTGGAAAAGCAGGGTGGGTGATATCATCCTTCCTCGGGAGAGATGAGAGTCAATATTCCCTGTGTGTATACGTGTGTGTGTGTGTAGGCTCAGTATTGTTTGGCAGTCAAACATTACATTAGTGGTGCTGTGGGCTTTGACACACCCCAGCTGTACTTCGTGTGAGAACGCAGGTTTGTGACTATTTTGGATTTTCCATCCAGTCTGCGGCGCGCTGAGACGTAATCACATAGCCGTAGCAGAGCCCTGGTTATTTATTCTCTCCGCCGACAAAAACACACACAATCAAACACACACAGGAACAACCAAAGTTATACAAAGCAGGAGAAACACGGAGCTACAAGAACAACAAGGGTAAAAAAGAAAAAAAAGAAACTGCCCATAGGCCGCGCAGAGGCGACCACAGCTGCTGGCTGGTGGAGCAGGCTGCTGGATGCTCCGAGGCTATGCAGATGTTGGGACCCTGCAGCTACGTTAACGTACCTTTTAACCCCGCCCCCGCCCTGATTCAGCTCCCATCATGCTCAGCCACAGCCGTCTGGAAGGGATGTGCACACATATGTCCATACGTGCACGCACACTGTTGTTTCAAACATCTCTCCTGTTGGATAAGTGACGATCTGTTCTCTGGAAAACAACACAAACAACGCAAATCAACTCCCTCTTAGAAGATCTGACACTGTTTGTTTGTGAACATTTAACTTCTTTGCGTCCTGCCTGTAGTGTTTGCTGTGACCTCCTGCTCTACGGTCACCGCCCCCACCTTGACAGCCTTAAGCCTCGGACATACTTTCCATTCATACTACAATTGAGGGTTTGCGTTGGTCTGTTGGTCTGGCGTTCCACCCATGCACATTCCCCGATCACACACTGCATTCCAGTCGGTAGCGCTAAACAGGGCTGCACGATTATGGCCAAAATCATGATTGTTTTGATCAATATTAAGATCACGATTACTTATCATGATTGATTGATTTTGCACTTTCTGTCTGCTCTCTGTTAAAACTAGTAATCAACAGTATATTACTCTTCTACTCTGGACTGCACAGGCTGTCGCTGTAGGGCAGATCAACAGATCGCCCCCTGGTGGCTGGGAGTTAGTTTAGGAAGCGCTTGATTAGATATGCAGCACAGTTTTCTACGAGCGGAGCACGCATTTTAAACGTCAATTTTGCAGTCAATCATGTTCATTTAATTGTGGGAAGCCCAAATCTTGATCGCATTTAATATTTGATTAATAATTAGGGCTGCAAATAAGTAATATTTTCAGGATAAATCTGCTGATTATTTTCTTAAATAATGGATTAATTGTTTAGAATCAGAAGATATTCTGTTCACTATCATACGTGACAAAGAAAAACAACAAATCCTCACATTTGAGAAGCTGAAACTAGTGAATGTTTTTGCATTTTTGCTTGAAAACAACTGATATTACCACTTTATTTTCCGTCGATGAACTAATCGATCAATCGACTAAGACCTCGTCTTCGTTGGTGCTCACTTAGAAGTGTTTACAGCGACAGAAATCACTACTTTACATTAATACTTTTAGAATAATACAGTGTTAAAACTGCAGCTATAAAGTTAAATATCATATTTAATGAAAGTTTTTCTTACAGAGGTCACATGTATGCAGGCAGGGAAATATGTAAATGTCTTTGTGAACCAAACGAAGGCAACTCAGACTACAGAAATAAATAGTGTCTGCCCAAGTGGGGCGCGAGGCAGAGGAAAAGCACCAGGGCGGGCAAACAGCCATGAAATCCCTGATGCTTCCTGCCAGTGTGGAGATAGGCCCCGCCAACTGCCCAAATCCAGAGCAAGTCCTCATTCCTCCAAAGCGGGGGGACACTGCTAAAGCCTCTCCCAATGTCAAGTGGCATTTATTAAATACACGGAGAGGCGAATGTTTTCATGCGAGTGTCCCCGGTGATCTGTGTGGTCCAAACACGAATGCCAAACCCAGAGCTGCTGTCTTTCTCCCCGTCTTAGCCGCTTCTTCTTTGCCTGTTTTGACGCCGGTCCAGATTTCCCGGTAATCCCTCGCCTGAGTCTCAGGTACACCTTGCACGCAAACAAAAACGTCTGATAACGCACGTGGCTGACGATAAATAAGCCATTAGACGCCACAATACCTCTGGGAGATCCATTCAGCTCTTCCAAAGAGACGTTTCATGCTCACACTCTTGAGAGGATTTGGGTGCAAATCACATTTTGTTATTTCCTCTTTTGTGCGCGGTAATGTTTTGGCGAGGGGGTAGAGTAGGGTGGCATCTTCCACACCCGCCCAGTGGAGTCATGGGTGGTAAATCTTCCCCCACTTGCAGTTATAAATGAGTTGCGGTCTCCTCAGGGGCCTGGGATTAGTTTAATGTTTTACATGTTAGGGCCGTATGGTGTTGCGGCGGCCCTGTGAAGTCACCGGATCTTATTTTGCTTGTTCTGCTGCAATCTGCCCGTGCAGATGATACCGGCTACAGACCCCAAGTCAACCGCTTATTGTTCATTTTGGCTACAGCTGTCCAGCAATCCCAAGAACATGGGAGTTCATATCCAAGGATAATCTGTTTTTTTTCAGCGACGTTTAATGCCTCGTCTCGGGTGTATCCGAGCTTTTGGTCAAAGAATAGAAAAAAAAAAAGAGGGAGGGTTACGGAGAGAGAAGAGAGAAAACAGCAGCCGCTAATCCTTGGGTGACCACTGGCGAGGCCCAGATGAGCGCTTACATTAAGGCGACTGGAATAGTTTTCAAAACTACCGGGGCCGTCCTTTTGTCTTTTCAATGCGCCGGAGCACATTAAGCAGAGAGCCGGAGACGAGGCGGGGCGACATGAGAAGCTACATTTATCAGTTCACAGTTTCAGAGGATATTGCAAATCAATTTATTAGATTATGAGGCCTGCTTTGAGCTCTGCTTTTTCTCCCCCCCTCTATCCTCTGCCTTCAAACGTCATATTTTAAAGAAAACTCTATTTCCAGATTATAGAGCACTTTATCGCAGAACAAGGAAGTATAAATTCTGGCCCAGACATCCTAAATCCTATTTTCTCTCTTCCCCTTACAGTAACGTGTCTTTATCTTCTCAAGGACATTGACATAATGGAGTTTGTTAGGCCTTGTCTGTATTGATAGTTTAACCTCTTTAGATGTGGACTCCTGTAAAAACACAAACAGTAAATCAAATGTCAACATTTATATCTTTAACTTCTTATATTTTTAAATTCTACATGAGCTTTTTTTTAACTACAAAAACCAGGGCTGTCAAAGGTAATTCATTTTAACACCACTAATTTCTTTAATGCAATAACGTAACTTGTGAGTTTTAGGTTGTAACGAGCTCAGTTTTAAAACTAGAGTGAATATACTGGGTTCATATGAAACTATGAAACGTAAGGAATCCATTGGTACCAACCCTGTCATACTAGCTTTTGGTGAGAAAGAACTGGCATGGCCATTTTCAAAGACGTCCCTTGACCTCTGACCATTTTTTGAGTTTTCCATGTTATAATTTGAGCATATTTATATTTATTTTTATGCTAAATGCAGTACCTGTGAGGGTTTCTGGACAATATCTGTCATTGTTTTGTGTTGTTAATTGATTTCCAATTATAAATGTATACATACATTTGCATAAAGCAGCATATTTGTTCACTCCCATGTTGATAAGAGTATTAAATACTTGACAAATCTCCCTTTAAGGTACATTTTGAACAGATAAAAATATGTGATTCATTTGCGATTAAATATTTTAATCGAGTGACAGCTCTATATTAAAGATTTATGGGCTTTTAAATGTAGCAGGAAGGTAAGAGATGAAAAAATAAAGACCCGATAACCTGATAAAAGGAGTGAAGCTACACATTTATATCCTTTTTAATATTTTTTTTATTGCAAGTTTGTTCAGACTAGAGCTGCAACGATTAGTTAATTGACAGAAAAATGCAACTATTATGATAATTGACTAATTGTTAAAGTCATTTTAATGCAAAAATGGCATTAAAATTAAAACTGTTTTCAGCAAATCTCCCCTTAAGGTACATTTTGAACATGTTAAAAATGTCCAGTTAATTTGTGATTAATCGCGATTAACTATTTTAATCGATTGACAGCCTGTATATCTTTAACTTCTTATATCTTTAAGTCCTACATGAGATCTTTTCTAACTTTATACAATGCATCTGTCTTCCTCCTCACTATAAGAATAAACAATTTGAAGACGCTGGGGTAAAAATAGCCTTGGCTAGCACCCATCCATTGATGACAGTTTGTGCGGCAGTCCACATGAAGTATAAAGTGTAATAACACGCAGCCGCAATTAATCTTCCAGCAAGTGATCCAATTATCCAATTGAAGCCGCAATTTATGAACGCTCGGCTTGTTATGTGCTAAGATAAAGCTCGGACTTCTCCGAGACCAATGAGACGCTTTCTTAAACGGTATTATCCATGTTTGGAGACTGTTTCTTACTGGGGATTTTTCTCACTGTGCGTTTCAAAGCGGCTCGCGCATCCCTGCTATGAAAAAGATAATTCACAATGGTAATCAGTGCTCTTTAATTCGCCGCCTCTCGTGTTGGGCTGACTTAGGATAAGACCCTTGAGGGGAAGCCCCTCTCTCTGCTGACGGATGTCCTTTTTTTGGATCATCTAATGCCGAGGATTAATGGGACTGATGGCTCAAAACGGGTTGATGGTTTGAGCCGTCATATCAAGTGCCAGACAGTTTTAAAAGTTAACGTACGTTATCCCCGAGGGCCGGCGGAATCCAATCAATGATATAATAATAACTCCGTGCTAGAGGGCGGAAAACTTAGGTTTTCAGGTACGACACCATGGAGCTTTTTTTCTTTGTAAAGACAGTTAGTTAAGTTCTTGTGCACTTTTTAACGTTTTTAAAGCTTTTGCTTCGATTTACCTTGTTACATTTGCACATTTCTAGCTGAGTGCAAAAGTACTCAAATACTCTACTAAAGCAAGTATTAATACACCAATGATAAGCATTACAGTCTTTAATTTACTTGCTAATATATATAGGAAACTTGAAACTTATCATTTGACTTATATCCATTTAGGGCGTTTTTACCCTTCAAATAAGAGTGAGAGAGAAAAAACTAAAAATACGTCTGTCACCAAATGCACAATGATAAATTTACTTTGTCAAATCAAGCAAAGACAGTTGTTTTATGTACCACAAATAAGGAATTGCATTACTGAATCACAACAGAAATGCATCCTAACCTTTATAAGATAAGTGCATAATATTTTAAGTATTATACATTATGCATTTAATATAACAAATAACTTGTATAGCAGATAGAAAGTAAAAAAAATTCATAAAAGGTGCAATATTTTGCTCTAAAATGTGGTTTAGTAGTTTCTTGTGTATAAATATTTTAGGGCTGCAACTAATGATTTTTTTCATGTTAATTAATAAGTCGATTATTTTTATTTTTAGTTGTTTGGTCTATAAAATGTCATAAAAAAAGAAACCATAGAATATTCTCATTTATGAAAATGCAATCAGAGAATTTAGACTTTTTTTTAAATAAAAAATTGCTCAAACCTATTAATCGATTATCAAAATAGTTGCCGATTAATTTAATAGTGAGATTAATTGATTAATTGTTGCAGCTCTACATCCGTACCCCAAAAAATACGTAATATTAAGACGTAATATTTTAAGAACTTATACATTATGCATAATGTACAGTATAATATTCCAAAATAACTTGAAAGAATAGCAGATTAAGTTAAAAGTATATAGCGTACTAAGTAAAATCATACAATATATACAAAAATACAATAAATACAATAAAAATACAATAAAATACAAGCTATAATACAAGCTATATGTATTTTATTGTATTTTTATTGTATTTATTGTATTTTTTTATTGTATTTTTATTGTATTGTATTTTTTTATTGTATTTTTGTATATATAGTATAGTAAAAGGTACAATATGTAGCTCTAAAATGTAGTGTAGTAGTTTCCTTTATAAAATATTTACCTTAAAGTAGCAATTTAAATGTATCCTTGAGATAAAAGGTGCATAGTCATAGAAAAACCATGTTAATATTTATATTTATGTTATAAGTGAGAGTATAACTAGTCAGCAACATTATGAGATCCAAAATAAGTGAATTTTTCCCATTTAGTCCCCAACCTTCATACCTTATTGAACATTGTGGAGAGTGTTGAGTGGATCCAAATCAGCTCCATGAGAGGACACTTTTCAATCCAAAATCACTAAAAGACGTATTAAAACTGGGGGTTGTAGTGTTGCTTTCTGTGCTTTGAGATCCACTGAATTATCTTTACAACCCAGCCTCAGTGAGTGTCCGCTGGTTTGAGTGTACCTGTCACATTTGGTCCTATTAAAGCAAAAAAGACCTGCAGAAGAGAGACACTTCCTGTCTGCATAAAGCCGTCCCCCGCTGCTACTGTTTATCCAAAACACTGGCGTTTTACTTCTGCTAATGGACTGGGACTCAAATCAAATCTGACCCCGAGAATGAGAGCGAGCATTACCAAAAACAATATGATAATTAATTTTTCCCCCTCTCTCTTTCCCAAATTGCAGCTTCCATTTGATGAAATCTTTTTTATTTTTAAGGAACAAGAGGACAAAACAAAGAGATGAAACGGCTGAAACACCCTTCAAACTATTCACATCCTTTAAGGTGGATCGTATCGATGCAAACATTCGGTTACCTGGTCGTGCTCAAGCTGCATTTATACATTTTTAATGCACATTTTCATCTTTTTTTTAATCTAAATTCTTATAAATGTGAACATAACTTTACTGCACACTGCACCGCATGGCATCTTGGGATTTTAGTGCTTTTTTATGGGAGCGTCAGTGATTTTCGTAACATGCACATTTCTGATTTACCTCCGGTGTTTTAATGAAGACATCCTAATAATGATAATCCTGCAAAACAAATGTCAACATTTATATCTTTAACTTCCTATATTTTTAAGTTCTGCATGAGATTTTTTAACTAGTGCTGTCAGCGTTAACGCAAATTCATTTTAACGCCACTAATTTCTTTAACGCATTAAGGCAACTTGCCATTTTTAGGTTGCAGCGGTCTTATTTTAAGCGATTTAAAGCTAGAAAACCTGAGGAATCCATCGGTACCAACCTTGTCATACTAGCTTGTCGCGAAGGAGGTTAAATAACGCGATGAACACATCTCTGATTTACCTCTGCTGTTTTTCTAAAGACATCTTAAAGATATCACCTTGGATTTTGAGAAACTGGTATGGAATCGATAATGAAAATAATTGTTTTTCAATGTTAATAGAAGTGTGTTCTCATGTTTTACCTGACAAGAAAGAATTCAAATGTGCCTTTCTTTTGCTTGTACAAATAAAAATACAGCACAAAAACATGCCCACAGAAGATGAAACCATCATCGCTCTTCATCCTCATTAAGCTCAGTATCAGTATGGGTGTTAGATTTGTAATAATTAGTACAATAGATATTGTTTTGATGATTTTCTTTTACCTCGTGCAGGTATTAGTGGTGTATCTTTTCTGCTTTTTTTCCATCCCGTCTGTCTCTTAATGTTTAACCACGCTGGAAATAACCTCGGATAAAACAACTGCAAGCTGATCAAAAACCCAAACACGTTCTTGAAACCGTGCTCTCAACTGTCCACCTTAAGGGGAGAGAAAAAGAAGAAGGGGGGAAACACAGAGGAGAGTAAAAAGAAAAAACAAAAAAGGGAAGCCAAGCTGATGAAAAGGACGTTATTAGCTTGGTCGCGGTCGGAGCCCATTTGCGTCCATTTGCATCTGGGCTGAAACCTGCAGCTGAGAGCATCTCGGCGATGTATAATGACCGGTTGTCACAACAACACGGGAGGTGGCCCCGCCGGCAAAATGACGGCCCTGTCACTCCTCCGCAAAGACAAAACGCTGGCAACCTGTAATTCCCCTCGCAGCGCTCCTTCCTTCCTGCCTGCTGCCTGGTTAAATGGCACTTTTGAAGGAAGTAAATCTACAAAGTTGTGTGTAATAACATTGCTGGAGCCAAATGTTTGACGGGGTGAGGTGTGTTTGTGGGGAGGCGGAGAGCGAGAGGCTCACAGGGTTAAGAGGGATTTGTCATTTGTTTGTGCTCGCAGGCCCTAATCTGTTCATTGAAACGGCCTATCTTTTCAGCTAGCCGTGCTCAAAGTAAATGAAAAACAATTATACAGTGCGTGAAGAGGAAGCAAGGCAAGGTGGGATGCTGCTGGCTCAGTGTGTATCGATGCTGGATCCCCTCTGATAGTGTTCATCTATCCCCTTTTTTTTAAAAACCACTCAGGCTTTTAAAACGCGAGTTGAGGGAATCAGAAGATGTTTTTGTTATTTAATATATATATATATTTAATCACAACAATTCATTAATTGCACATTTTTATCTGTTCAAAATGTACCTTAAAGGGAGATTTGTCAATTATTTAATCCTCTTATCAACATGAGAGTGGACAAATATGCTGCTTTATGTAAATGTATGTATATATTTATTAATAGAAATCAATTAACAACACAAAACAATGACAGATATTGTCCAGAAACCCTCACAGGTACTGCATTTAGCATAAAACAATATGCTCAAATCATTATCAAACTGCAGCCCAACAGGCAACAACAGCTGTCAGTGTGTCAGTGTGCTGACTTGACTATGACTTGCCCCAAACTGCATGTGATTATCATAAAGTGGGCATGTCTGTAAAGGGGAGACTCGTGGGTACCCATAGAACCCATTTACATTCACATATCTGGAGGTCAGAGGTCAACGGACCCCTTTGAAAACGCCCATGCCAGTCTTTCCTCAGCAAAATGTAGCGTGAGTTTGGAGCGTTATTTAACCTCTTTCACAAAAAGCTAGTTTGACATGGTTGGTATCGACGGATTCATTAGGTTTTCCAGTTTCATATGATACCAGTATCTTCATTAATTTGCGATTAATCCTGATTAACTATGGACAATCATGCGATTAATCGTTTTAATGGATTGACAGCCCTGATATCTATGTATTTATTTGTTAGATTTTGTTTTAAGAAGTTAGAAAAACACTGTCTAAGTCAAGTCTGATGTTGCCATACACATAAAAGAATGATCCCAGTCACTTCCACACAGTGAGGCATACAGATTATTAATTAAACACTGGTATCGGATCGGTACTCGGTATCGTCGATCGTCGGATCCCAGTCGGATCGATGCATCTTTAGTTGCTATAATGAGTCATCTGCAAACACAGAGCATAAAACTAAAGCTACATCCATCCTGCCTTGAACCCTCGATGAAACCAGGCAGGGGAATAAACTGTTATTATTTCTCATATCACTATGTAAATATATTGTAATTTACATATCACATATATGGTCTTCAGAAGAAACATTTCACCTCCCTTGTCCGCCCGTCTTTCTGCTTCAAAGTCCCAATTTTCTCTGAAAAGAAAAAGTGAAACTCCAAAATAGATTTTATATCGTCTGTAATGAGTCAAACACCAGAGTTGACTCGCTTGGGTTGCAGCCTCCTGTCTCTGCAGATGTGAAGTGAAGTGACACATTGATATGCAGGGAGAAAAAAAACACACTAAAACTCACAACCAAAGGCCTCCCCAAAAGGCAAACACATAACTAAACCTGTGCGAAGAAGAAGCAGCGGGGAAATTAGCGACAAAGCATTATAATTTGTCACTGATGCATAAATCTTGCTGACGTGCTCAGTCACTTTAATGGTGCCGCGGCTGCTCGGTGGAAGGCTGTGCAAACTTGCGCAGTTGCAGAAAAACAGCAAAACTATATGTTCGAACATCACCTTATTTGCATAATTTACCAAAAGCCAATGAGGCAGCTCAAGGAGTGCGGGTGATAGTAATAAGTGTTTGGGAAAGGCAGAAAGATCACTAATGGTTTGCCTATGGGGATTTCTCCACGCCATGGGGGAGGAAAATGAGAAATATTTTTCAAACAGCGGGGGTAAAGGTTTTAAAACTAGGAGCACATGGGGAGATAAAGATGTTCCTGCCACGGGGTGCTACGCGGGAAAAATGCAACTGCGAGGATGACAAAAAGAATGCCCCCGTAATTTCGGCATTAAGAGGTAATAATCATGTTTCACCGATGATATTAAAAACGGTAACCCGCAAAGCCGGCGTAAAATAGATAAATATATAAATAAAAGTGGCGGGGGAGAGAGGGGGAGGAAAGAGGAGTGGGCCCATCAGGTAGAGGAGGTAATGAGGTGGTGGGTGGGTGGAGGGAGGAAGAGGAGGGGCTCGGCGCCCATCACCAACTCTGTGTGAGAGTAAACAAAGAGTGAGGCAAGTGGGGAGAAAGAGTTCGGAGATCACGACCGAGCCGTAGATCTGCGGCTCCCCGCTGGGCGAAAAAAAAAAGAAGGGCTCATCTATTTGAAATATGTGAATGTGAGACATCTTTTCCACACAGAATATGTTAGGAAAGAGATGTGCGTCATGTGTATGAAGGCCGTCCACGACCGTGACGATACGGCAGTTTACGGCGATATTGGACGGGTGAAAACATGGAAAAGATTGTCATATGATCAGCCCATCCTTAGTGAAAGAGTCGATACAAATACACAGAAATATAAGATGTTTACAAGACATAAAAACAGTGGTTATAAAGCTAAAATATTAAGTTTTTAAAGTTAAATGCTTTAGAATTCAGGACTGTTTTCAGTATATTTTTAAGCTTTACAAACCATAGTTTTTTAGTTTTATGTAAAGTGATTAATTCAAACCCCAGATGCTTGGTCCTCCAGTGCCTACTAGTACCTGGTATTTTTGCTTATTGTGATGTAATTCGTTGGAGTATCTTCAAATGCTTCATATCCCTAAAATCTGTACAACCTACGTTAAAAGGCTATGTCAGTCAATAAACCATAATGACTAAAAAAATATTGAAATTGTGTCATAAATGTAAAAAATAATTCATAAAATGTTACTGAATAAACACTTAAACCTAAAAAGTATAAACACTCAAACCATATCGATCCAAAAGATTTGTAAATGTAGAAAATAGGGCTGTCAATCGTTTAAAATATTTAATCGCTATAAATTGCATGATTGTCCAAAGTTAATCATGATTAATCGCAAATTAATCACACATTATTTACTCATTGGACACATTTTTTAGTTTTTGAGATGCTCATTTTTATGGGCAGATCAACGTATCGTAACATAATGACATCATCACGATGACGCGAAAGACAGAAGCCTTAGTTTTCTGCTGCAAAACGGATGAATGCTCAAGATATTATGGTTTTTATTTTCGATCGATTTAAACAGGATCATGCAAGCAATAATCTCCCGCAGCCGCCCGCAGGAAGTCTGTTTTTAAAGGGTTAAAGAACTGTACAAATGAGCCTTATAACAACTCAGCATTTCCTCTAGTTGTCTACACTGTTAGGAAACTTTTAGTGCACAACTGTACAACAATGTCCTATAAAAGCATGCAGTGTTAAAAGTGTCCAACATGGAGGCGTGTGTCATCTCACCACTGATGGCCCCTCTCCAAGTATTTCATGATAAGCCTCTTGATTCAGATCAGTATTTTCAACGACGTCATGCTTCCTTTAGGCTAACTCAATGTGTAACAAACACCAAAACATAAACTCAAAACTACAGAACTGACTTCTGAATCCACCAAATGTGTTTGTCTGACTCGCCGAGGACGAGCGCCGCTGCGGCGAGAGCTCGGTGAATGTCAGCGGACGCCTGCCTCCAACTTCCCAGGAAGAAAACGATAAGCAGGGAGCCGGTTGAGACGGGCCGGTCGGGCGCAGTACATTGTGATAATGACATTTGGGGAGGGATAGTGTTGCAAAGCTGTTAAGCTCTTTCATTGCACCAAGAAGATTAGTCGACGAGATGGGGCTGAATGACAGCGAAGGTAGCGTCCCCAGCCTCGCCTGCCGAGGACTTGGCATGCAGAGGTCCGTTAAAAGCCAAGCGCTTACTTTACACCGAGGACCAATTGTCCTTCACTCGCAAAGTATTGCAAACCCCCACAAAGCAAGGGCATTCTGTTGTTTGTGTCTCTTTCATCTGCTTGTTACCAGTGATTTCTACTTCTGCGCTTGTTTTTTACCTTTTACTTTATTCCTGCTCTTTTTGCAGATGACTTTCACTCCAGTTTGTAAAGTTTCTCCGTCACGCCGGCGTGCAGAGGTTTGTATACAGCTGAGGCCTTTCTGGTGAGGCTGTATTTAGTTTATCTACTCGCCCAACCCTCCCTCAAACCCCAGTTGGTTGCAAAGTCACCACATTAGGCCTTGTTTGACCGCACCAAAGCAAGAAGTGGGAACTCTGGACAGCTTGTCCTATTATCTGGGACACTGGCCTGCCATGCCTTTAACTCTTTGTCACATTGCCTATTCCCATTATAAGCCTTTGGGGAGCAGGGGGCCGCCCGCCTGCATCCTAAGTGTATGTGTGTATACATCGACGTGTGTGTTGGTCTGTGGTTTTAACCCGAGTTTCCCTACAGGCTTCTGGAAACACTTTGTCCATCTCTTGATGTTCTGTGTCTCGGCCCTTCTCCCTCCGCCCACGCAGGAGTCATTTTTATTTATTATCTCCTCTGACAGTAGAGGGAATGACGGGGAGTCGGAGAAAGCGTTTTGTCAGTTCTTAAGTGTCTGACAATCCGAATGAAGTTTAGCATGTGAAGAACAAGAGGGCGTCCTGTTTTTTTTTATTTATTTCCTCGCTGATGGGAAGTGCCACAGAGAGATGGAAATGACAGACGGTCGCTGAAGCCACCAGTGTATTAAAGAAGTCTTCTTTCTGTCACCGAGAAAGCCCCGATAGGTGGGGAGGTAAGGGAGCATAGTGCGCTGACCTCCAGTGCTTGCCCCTCCATCCCCCGGTGGTTACAACCCCGGGAAAACGCCGGGCGCGGAGTGATGAAACACGCAGGCTGCCAAAGTGACAGGAAAGTCCTCTCAAGAGGGGATCAGTCTCCAACATGGCGACTCCTGGCCTGTCAGCTCCGACGCCACCTCCTCCTCCTCTCTGCTCCCTCAGCTTGTCATCGTGCATCAACTTGATTAGTGCTCAAACTATTAATTGATTTCTGTGTGACGTAAAACACAACAATTTTCATAAATTATCAAACAAAAGGTAGGAGGAAGTTACCGCTTTTATTGTTGTAGTCTTAGTAACGCTACGTCATATCTTGTCCATCACCAAAACAAACCGCAGCGAGCTGAAATGGAGGGTCTGCGTGGATACGACCTGCACCCTCACATGTTAAATCCAGCGTGGTAAACACTACACATCCAGTAAAGGATGGAAACACATTGCAGGAAAAGCAGAGCTAGACATCACGGCTAAAACTGCTTGAAACGTTATCGTACCTCCACATCACGGTGCATTGGCTGGATTTTACAGTACTAAAACGTCTGGTGTGTATGTGTGTGGCTTTTACCTCTGTCCTTGCTAACCTAAAACGGCTGTGGATCGAAGTGTTTATTTGATTATTTGGCTCTCAAGGAGTCCAAGAGTCGTATAGGTGGTTGTGTTTGTTTGTCTTGAGGCTGTGAGGAGGACACATCTGTCCAGGGTGATGTTTAGTCACAGTCTCTGTCTGAATTCCCAGGTGTGAGCTCACGCTGAGGCTGAGGCCCCGAGTGCCGCCAGGACGCCGCGGTGTGCGTCTTCAAACCAGCATGTTGTTTTCAGTTTGGAGGGTACGGGGAGAGAGGAGAGCTCAGGGTGTTATGTGATGCAAGTTGTGTTTGCGTACATGTTGAGGTGATTTTTTCACTTTGGTGTTAAAGATTTCTTTCTCCTCTTTGTGTTTAAAAATATCCTTAATGTTTATGTTTTGTTATTAAGCTACAAGACTGTTTTTCTTGCGTATGAATGTCACGATAATGTGCAAGGCATTTAGCGTGCAATAAGAACGCCGTTTTTGCTTTTGGCATGTCATTGGCATTGTCCCTTGACTTCTGACCTCAAGATATGTGGATGAAAATGTGTTCTATGGGTACCAACGAGTCTCCCCTTTACAGACATGCCCACTTTATGATAATCACATGCAGTATTTTATGCTAAATGTGAGGGTTTCTGAACAATATTTGTCATTGTTTTGTGTTGTTAATTGATTTCCAGTAATAAATATATACATACGTTTGCATAAAGCAGCATATTTGTCCACTCCCATGTTGATAAGAGTATTAAATACTTGACAAATTTCCCTTTAAGGTTCATTTTAAACATATAAAAATGTGCGATTTAATCCCGATTAAATATTTTAATCTATTGACAGCCCTATTTAATAATAAAGAATAAAAAACAATTCGGTAAATTTATATCTATGTATTTATTTGTTACATTTTGTTTTTACAAAGATAAGAAATGTTAAGTCAAGCCTGATGTTGCCTGACACATACAAGTCTTTATTAAACTTCCTAAATTGGCGGTTTTAACTTATAGCAACGATATAAAAGCGTGCATACGTACAAGTGCAGTAAATCTTCATATACACATACATGCACAGAGTCATACAAGCAGACTTGGCTTCACTCGCCTCAGCAGTTACATAAATGTAGTCCTCTCCGTTGTAATTTGTGGCCTCAGTGGGTTTTTTGTGTTTTTTTTTTTAATGTGATGTTTATCCCTGCAAACACAGCAAACAGATTCTGTGAGAGCAACGACAGCCGTGAAAAGCATCGGCGAGCACAGCAGGTACTCCTGAGCTCCGCTGTAACAAATACCTCTTAAAGACTCTTATTTAAATGCCCCATCTGCTTTGACAGGTGCTGTTTGAAATCTAACCCCACGGGGGACAACCTTGTAACTTTTTACGCGCCTCTTTGTAACCGCGCGAGGAAAAACAACGGGGAGCGATCTCTTTTGTCAACCCGTCGCACTTTGAAAAAAAAATATACTGTAGAAAAGGAGAGTGTGTGTGTGTGTGGCGAGGGGGGTGATGCTGATGCCTTCGAAAACTTTAACTCAAAGATTTCTCTCCATGTGGCGACTTTCCACTCTCTATCACACACACAACCTCGAGAGAGGGAAGATTTCTCTCTCTGTTTGTCCTGTAAAAGCCTGATTTGATGAACACAATCCGCCCGTTGGATTATGACTAATAAACTACCTGCTTTCCTCTGCGTTCCTCACGAAGATGAATTACCCGTTTAATAAATAATGACATGCAGTGTGCAATGACAATTACCTGACTTATTTTTCATTTGGGGCGGGGGGTTGGATGGAAGACACCTTACGCTGTCACGGATGGCAGAGCGTAAACTGCACGCTTTAAGCTTTAATTACCTTGTTGTTTTTGTCCCTCCGTCACACTGGCCCCTGCACTCAATCATACTGCTGCCAAAGCTCCACTCCAGAGACCCCCTCCTTCTTCTTCAGTCCACCGCAACACATTAAGAATCGATTAATAAACAACATTAATATCTTTTTGTCCCTCTCATGTCCTGATTTTTTTCCCCCTTTTTGTTCTCCAAACCTTTTCTTTATTAAATCTTGTCATCAGGCTTTGTTCGCCGTTAAAGGTTCACCAAAAAGCATTGCATTTAATTGCCCACCACCCTTGATTGCAAGCTTGTCGGCGTGTGCATGTGTGTGTGCGCTCAAGAGAGGCCGCCGCCATTAGAGCCTCCTGAAGGATAATTGCTATCAGTGTAATGATCACAGCGCTTTCATGTATCGGGCTCCTCCATCTTCCAGATATGTGCCATTAAGAGCAAGGTTGTCTTTGTTGCTGCTCATGCTTGGACATAGGCCAACCCCCCCCCTCCACCCAACACACACACAAGCTTAGACATATTTCTAATATGCCAAGATATTCTCCTTGGGGGGGAAACAGAGAAAACAGAGACCAGTTCTGTTTTATCTCATCAGTGGAACAGGCCTGCATCATCAAGGTAACATAAATAATTTATGGCGTCATTGTCGAGCCGTCATCTGCAGCTGAAAAGCTATTACCGCCGTGAATTAAAATCAATTAAGCCGACGTCGCAGAGCCAGGTAGAGCTGGTATCACCTCAAAGATGCTGGTGTTTTGACGGAGAAGTGACACCGCTGAACTTCACGTGCGAGATCTTAATTGTATTATTTTCCGACATTAAGAATGCGAGTGCTCTCAGAGAAAACAAAAGCAAAGCAAGGAGGAGAAAAAAGCACTAGCCAGACATCTTGGCATCTGTTACCATTAATTTACTGCTCACTGCTTTCAATGTGATTTCCTCCCATATGTTTCAGATGTGTCTTTGCCTTCGCCTCCTGAAAACAAACGGCTTTTTCTCTGAATTATTCACTCAGCTTCTCTCCCCCCCCACCCGACCCTCAACATACACACACACAAAAACACATGCAGACATACACACCCGTAAAAGCACCATAAACAATTCATCCGCGGCTTTATCATTAAAAGATGTCACACTGACTTTTCATGAAAGATCCTCTTGGATTGTGGTCCACATGTTGTGTTCAGTCTTGTAAAAGAAAAACACTCAACACACACGTAATTAAGGATCTCACACCTAAACACAGAGTTTGTGTGTTCACAAATCGATTCAAGAAAAATGCACTTGACATTTTGGCACACTTGAACACATAAAATCAGATCACATAAATAGAAAACACTGACGCACACACACATGGAAATTGGTCCGGATGCATTTTGTTCCGGACATTGTTCCATTTCCCATCAGATAAGCCTCAGGTGTGTCTTCTTACGCCCTAATATGTTTAGTCTGAACTCGCTCCTGAACACAATCTACTCCGATGGCTCACAATGAAGCAGGAACCGTTCCTGGTAGCCTTCGGCTGATAACAGTCTCCACTGTAATGGCTCTCCATTGTTTGTGAAAACACAATACTGTTTGGTGCCGTGCCACTCTGACAGCGTCGCGGGCCGAGCCCGACCTGCCTTTGAAGTTTTCCCTTTCAGTCTCAGATGCCCTCGCCGAGCCACCGGCTCTGACTGAATGATTGATGACGCTGATCGGGAGAGGCCACGGAGAGTGAAATATAGATTTTAGAGACCGTGATTTGCTGCACGGAAGGCAGGAGGTGGTTACCAGAGAGAGATGCATGTTGTTCCAGTTGTTCAGATCAGTTATACCTTCTATATAACTTTTTGTGTATATTTTATAGGGGTGGGAATCACCAGATACTTAAGTCATGATATGATCGTACTGCAATAAGATATATTGTGATTTATTACCTTTTTTAAACTGCAAATTATGTAGTTTGTCAACATGTTTTATCTACTAAGATACAGATCTCAGAGTTTTCATTCACATATCTTGAGGTCAGAGGTCAAGGGATGTGACAATGACAGTTTTCCTCAACAAAATTTTGCGTAACTTTGGAGCGTTATTTAGCGTTCTTCCCGACAAGCTATATAAGCCATGACATGGTTGGTACCAAAGGATTTGTTTGCAGTACGGAGTCTGTGTTAGGTGCAACTCAACCGGTCCCAACGTGATTGGTTAATACCTTTAATTGCAATGTGAAAGAAATACATTGCATTTTTGTCACGTAATATTTGTGTTTTGTGTGAAAGTATTCATGACGAAAAATAGTGACTTGGTGTGCAAAGACCTTTAATCACATGAAAAGAAACACCGTTGGTGTGTTACAGCCTTAAAGCATCTTATTATTTCGACGTGCACTCCTTTGTTTTGTTGTATCATCCTCCCAGTTCAACACATTAATCGGCTTTTTGGGCAACAAAACCTGCAGGTTTGTCTTCAACTTTTGTTGGAAATTCCAGTCTGATTTCACCCATTTCCATAATTAGCTTATTGTATTTGATCAATTTAATTAAAGGGATAACAATGCATTAGTGTAGTGTTTATCTTTCTCCAATTTCTGAGTCAAAATCACACAAGTTTGTCACAGAAAAAACCCTCCGACTGTGATTTACTACAGGTTTTGCTCAGCGTCATATACCCCTGCTGTTTTCAAAAATGCATCAGAAAGAGCTCACAGACACATGGCCTTACAGGCGAACAGCTGACAGCTAATGAGCTCGACCATCATCACCACGTCTCAGAAAAAGAGGTTGTGTACAGTAGAGGCGCTGGCTCGACATTTCAGCTCGCTCCAACTGAGAGGAATGTATAGTTGCAAAGAATAGGAAGGTTTCAGTCTTTAAAAAATCATTGAAAGTGAGTCTGTGGAGTTCATTCCCTTAAAACTAATGTGCGAGATGTTAATCAAACTTTTAGTTCCTTAAACGTAACTAATACTGTAAGTGTTTAACATGCCATGTTTTCCCCTGTTGGCATTACTTTATTGAAAGACATCAGTGTCTATGTTTTGAGAAGGGAGCTCTTGGCATGCAAACATTTTAATAACCCCTATTTTTAGAGGTTTTATTGTGAGTTCAGATCACACGATCAAAACAATTCCTCAAACTTTCCCTTACGATGATGCTCCTCAAACAGTACCAAAGGCACAGATGCCAAATCTAACCAAAACACACAAGAGTATCTTTGTTGGTGAAGCGTGGGACTTTCCAGGCTCTCCTGCTCTGGCGAGTTGTTGGTCATGGGGATGGTTTTTATCTGCCGTAAATTAGATCAATGATAACAGGTGACTGGTTGTACTGAGAATCATTATTTGGTTTGTGGAGAATTTTTCATTAAAATAAGAAAAGACGAATAAACAAGACATGTAAAAACAACTTTTTCTTTAAAGTTGAGAAGAAGAGAAAAGGCAGGACTCAAGCAGACTGCATGAACGACAAGAAAATCTAGTTTATTCCATTCAAATCTAGGGTTGTAAGGATAAACCGGTATCAAGGTATACCGTGGTAAAGTTGACAGTTGACAGCTAAAAGCAAATAAGTAAAGCAAAGCAAGCAAAGTACGCCTTTTCATGCAAACAGTCTGGGTTTACTCAAATCAAGTGAAGCAACTGTGAGTTAAAGTTTAGTGTAACTTGCTATGTAACTCATGACTTTCAGAGTTTATTATATTCTAATCCTAATCTACTATTCTCTTCTCAAGATTAGTACACTTTGGGGAAGTAAGGCACATTAAAATGAGCGTCATAGTCACGTTTATTCTCATCTATTCTAATATATAAGTGCACAGCGTGTTTGTTGTCAGTAGTTGGACTTTGCAGTCAGTACATTTTGAAGTTTCCGTCTCCACAGACGGACAAACTGTCCCCAGCGTCTCTGACTCCATCATCCATCCAGACAGCCCTAATGGGAAAAATAGACATTTCTTTTTTTTGTCTTTTTTTTTTTTTTTAGTTCAAGTGCCATCGTTGTGACAGGCAGAGAGACGTCTTGGGGGCAGATGATGTCATTTATTGATAAGCTGACGGCCTATCCGCCAACAGAAGGACCATGTCACCGTTTTTTTTTTGCCTCGACTTCTCCGCCCATTTACCGTCACTGCTCGCAGCCTTATCAAACAAATGGAGACGTAAAAACCAAGTGAACAAACAGAGAACAGATCTGATTTTCTTCGATTGGAAACAGAGCGTTTTCGGTGCAGTGAGTCATCGCGCACGACCCACTTCCTTTTGATGTGCGGCACAGAAATGATACAAATTGCATTTGGTCCCTGTGAAATACAATAAGCGGTCGGCGTGATGGAGAACATATTCATTTATTAGCAAGGAGCTTTAAGCGAAGGGCTCTCGTCCTTATCTGAAGGGAGTCATCAGCTTCCTTTTTGATAAAAACCAAAAAGGGGAGAGGCACCGGCAGCGGCGGCGATCCCTCCGCGTCTCTGACTCAAAGTGGTCTGATTTACGGACACGCTGATTCCATCAAGATGTGGATTAACCCAGGAAATAAGACGGGGGAAATAGAATGATATATATATTTTCAATTATAATATACAGACAGGCATTTCCTGTTGAGCATCACAGATATCAATGCTCATTTTATTCAGTTTGTCTGAACTGGAAGGCCAACACAAACTTTAGTACAGGGGTGCCCAAACTTTTTCCCTCGGAGAGCCAAAACTGGAACTCAATGGTTGGCCACGGGCCAAAAGTAAACACCTATTGTAATGTATTGTTAAGATGCAAAATGGTACTAGTATCCCAAGTTCCCCTCATTGAATATCATTTTAGCTTTTACACAGTTAAACCCTTAAAAAACACTCCTGCTGAATACAGCTGGGCTCATTCTCAGTCATACCCAGTTTATGCATTTCCAAGACTGTTTAGCATGCAGGAATATTCAAATACACCATTTTTAGAATAGGTGTAAATAACACATTTGTACTGCATTTAAAAAACTGCATGCTTTTTACCCAAACTGTATGTGATTATCATAAAGTGGGCATGTCTGCAAACGGGGTACCCATAGAACTCATTATCATTCACATATCTTGAAATCCTCGCCAAAATTTAGCGTAAATTCGTTGCGATATTTAGCAATTTTCCCGACGAGCAAGCATGACATGGTTGGTACCAATGGATTCCTTAGCCTTTCTAGTTTCATGATACCAGTATTTTTGGTATCTAGCTTGAAAACTCAGCCCGCAACAACCTCTGGAAACAGAATAGCGTCCGGGCCCGCCAGCGGAGTTTTAAGGGGTTAAAACCCACCTGCTGAATACAATTGGGCTCATTCCCAGTCATACCCAATTTATTCATTTCCAAGACTGTTTAGCATGCAGAAACATTCAAATACACCATTTTTAATACCTGTGAAAATGGCCATGCCCGTTTTTCCTCACCAAAATTTTGCCTAACTTCAGAGCGTCATCTAGCCTCCTTCCCGACATACATGACATGGTTGCTACCAATAGATTCCTTGGGTTTTCTAGTTTCATATGATACCAGTAACTTCACTCTAACTCTAAAACACACTGTAGTACTCAACACCATGATGTCAGTAGCCATGTACCAGCTTCATTCCCACTGGGAACGCGTGTTAACAAATTGATAACAGCAGACTAACTGCTGCTGCTGCTGTCTGATGTATCTTATAAAGGGCACGAGCTCGTTGACAGTTGTGGTCATCAGCCCAACTTTTCCACGTGTCCCCAAGGCGCCTGAATGTTTCCCATTTGCTAATCACAGACGCATTTAAAGATCCAATCAATTATTTCCCCTACTTTTTATCGCTTTGTTTGTTTGAGATCGTTAATTACAAACAAATCAGAGCGGCGTTGAGAGAGCGCTCCTCGCTGACCCGGAACAGCTTTCCTCCCTGCGTTGGTCAGTGAAAGGTGGTTTGCAACAGAAGTGGGGTTTTGGGCTAAACTTTTGACCCCCTCCGTGACTGCAGTTTGATCCAGAATACGTCTGGATGCCAGAGGTTGTTTAAGGGTCACAGCCTTCAGTAAACCACCGTGACCTCTGTGTATTGATGGCTGAAATTCAGTTTGTTAATGAGGGTTTTATTGTAGGAATGGGAAGGTGAATGGGAATGTGTTTTGGATGTAGTTGACTCCCAAGAGAGATTATTTTTAGTAGTAATGATTAATTGATTAATTGTCTGTCGATACTGTCTAACTATTTTGATAATTGATTAATCGGTTTGAGTCATTTTTTTGAGGAAAATTGCAGATTGCAGCTTCTTAAATGTGAATATTTTCTGGTTTCTTTCCTCCTCTATAACAGTAGAGTGAATATCTTTGAGTTGTGGACAAAACAAGACATTTGAGGACGTCATCTTGGGCTTTGGGGAACACTTATCCACATTTTTCAGACAGTTTATAGACCAAACAACTCGCGATTAATCGAGAAAATAACGGTGAAATAACGGTAATGTTTTTATTTTGTGGTGGCTCTTAATAATTATAGCTCTTAGCTATGTCATTACTAGTTAAAGTACACGTTTTGGCCTTTTGGTTGAGACATATGCATGATCTGAAACTGACATGTTGGCTTTAGCATCGCAGAACAACGCTGTCACCTTGCATCAATCCCATAATGCAAAACACGGGTCCTTCAGTTGCCTGTGCATGACACTAACACTACCATATGATTCCCACCGGGGCCCCTAGCTTGCTGAAATGCGAATTTTTGATTTGCGTTGGATGTCTGAAAACAGGTACACGCCATAAACAAGACCAGATAGTCATTTAAAGAAATCTGGTATCCAAAACAGACGCTTCTATCTGTGAAAAATGACCTCATCCACTCAGAGAAGATGTTCGATAGATGGACAGATAGAGAAGCGAGTTAGCTTTGACCCAAGGTAAATATAATGTGACAGGCCAGGGTTCTCCCTCGAGATTGTGTAATTGTATTTCCACATTGTCACGTCAAAGATTCCCCCGAAGCGTCTGCAGACAGATGTGCACTGCTGCATATTTTAAAGGTGACAAAACTCAATCTTACATCGTTTTACAGTGTTTTTCTGTTTCTCTCTGAGATTGACACAACCTCCCCCCCTCCTCCAACATCCACATCCTACAGCATCCATGCACTTCATGGTTCAGTACTCAACGAGCTGCTCAACCTGGAGCCTGGACAATGAGACTGCAGATCCCTCTATTGTTCTTTTTTGAGGAAACTAAGTGAAGTTCTACATTAGATGTGGATATACAGTTGCTGAGACACAGTGTACACAGCCTGGAGGCCGGCATTACAACAATGCAGGATCAGCATTCTTAGAAATTGTGATTTATGCCCTTTAGTTTAATCATTTCAGATGCCATTGAGATGCCAAATCTCATTTATGGAGAAGATATATGAGGCATTAATGAACACTTTAGATGCTTTGGCTCAGAATCTGAGATAAGAGGGTTTGGAGGCCTGCATGGCGGCCTGAGTTGTAGTCAAGACCACCTAACCAGACACCAAGTCATGACCAAGACCAGAGTACTACACTTTGGTTTTGACA
The DNA here is from genome assembly GCF_043250625.1 of Sebastes fasciatus. Taxonomy (NCBI): domain Eukaryota; kingdom Metazoa; phylum Chordata; class Actinopteri; order Perciformes; family Sebastidae; genus Sebastes; species Sebastes fasciatus. The sequence continues at coordinate 4,114,879 of NC_133818.1, read as the reverse complement.
GCCAATATGGCCGTTAATAATCCATTAATCCAGCCATATAGAACGACCAGACATATGTTTTAAATAGTGTTATGTGGCTCGTAGGGCTGCCGAATAGCTTGGAGCTTCATTCATAACGTTGACATTCATATTATTATTAATACCTGACTGAAACAGTGTGTGCAATAGTCCACCTTCTCTTATCCTCTCTGTCTCTCTCAAACATGCACAAAGTCACAGCGAGCGTGGCGGCGCTCCTCATCGCTGTCATTGTCCGAGTTCAAAGTCCAAAAGTCCGAATTATTTCCAAAGTTCACATGTTTTTATGTGACTAAATATTCTGTTTCAATCCATATTTGTTGGCGTAGTCTTTCAAAAAAACTAGAGCTGTCGAACTTAACGTGATAACGCGTCAATGCAAATTTGTTTTAACGCCACTAATTTCTTTAATGCATTAACATAACTTGTGATGTTTAGGTTGTAATGGGCTCATATGAAACTATAAAACCTAATGAATCCATCGGTACCAACCACGTCATACTAGCTTGTTGTGAAGGATGTTAAATAACGCTCCAAACTTGCGCTAAATTTTGGCGAGGAGAAACTGGCATGTCCATTTTCAAAGGGGTCTCTTGACCTCTGACCTCAAGATATGTGAATGTAAATGGGTTCTAAACCATAGGCACTCCTCAAATTGATCTAAAAACACCCACAAAATACACATTAATTCACCTGTTTTATTGCAATATACAGTATATGTGTGTATGTATAGGCGTACCATGAGAAATGTCTTGATAAAATAATCAAAAGTCATCGCAGAGGTGAGTTAAATGTGTGGGAATTGTCCTTTGTTTTAATGATTAACAAATAAATAAGACAATGCACAGGCTGTTTAGTGATATCCACACAGTCGTGGTCTTAACCGGTCTTGAAATAATATCCAGAGTCCTCTTTGTTTGAGACCGAGACCTTCAGAAAGTGGTCTTGAGAGCAAGACCGATGTCGAGTACTACATCACTGACCGCAGCTTTTTAAAGGATGTGTTATTAATTACCACTTTTAAACATCTGTATTAGAAAGAAGTTTGAGTATTCAATGTGAAGCCGCTGTGTGTGAGTGTGTTGTGTTCCTACGTCGACCCGAGGCTAGTATTATTACAGCGGCAGATGTCAGCTATCTCACCCCGGCCTCCGTCATACACTCAACTTATTTAATTTTTTTTTCCATTTTGGAAGTTGTCTGAAGGGAATCCATTTTGACAGAAAACCCTGTAATTAAGTGCATTGGTTTGCCCTCTCGCTAAGCTAATGGCTTTATTTTGACAGTGTTAATTGTCATAATTGTCAGAATGGTACCTCTGACACTCAGCGCGGAGATGTCGGCGAGGAATTGTTGCGCGTTGATGAAAGCGTTGTCATACATACTTCATCTCAACGAGCTAATGCGGCCTGCGTCTTGCCTCTCCCCGTCGAGCCTTATGGGACGCTGCAGCGTCGGCTTTCTAATTGCCTCTAATGAAACGCCAGCGAGGGAGGTGATCTACTCCTATTTAGATCTCAGTCTTTAAAGAGAGACGGAGAGACAGATGGAAATGAATAGACGGGAGAGAAAAGAGACGGAGGGAGTGAAAGAATACACCCTGATGTTGAGACAGGGGGGAAAACGAACAGAGAGTAAAGTAAGTCCGGGGAAAATGAGAGGTATCAAGGGGAAAAGGCTTTTTTTAGCTACATCTACATAACGAATGCATGCTAATTAAGGCTTAACCCCCTCTCAAACTAGTGTTGTGAAACTTGACACAGTGATATGATTTCACTGCAGGGCTGCCTGGCTGTTTGTGCATGTTTTGGAAGTGGGTTGCTATTGTAATAGAGAGGATCGGACAGCAGATGGTGCTGTGCGTGGCCCTGCCAGTCCACAACACTGAACACCACAGTGCAGACAAGTTTCTACTTCATGGGGTCTGTTTCCAAAATGTTATCCCAGTGTGTGACACCTCCTCTTGCAAAAATGCCTCTCGAGTAATTAAAACACAGGAAAGAAAGTATGAAGGAAGCAGCCATGTAGAAATACAACAACATTTTATATCTAAAATAATGCAAATGTCAACCATAGCTCTGGATAAATAGATTTTTACATCTTCTCTTCTAAGAACCTGGATAAAAGAGACATTTAATGTTGAATTTGAAGCCCTGACTTTTCAAAAAATGGCACATAATTACAAAAGGTGGTGAAGCATGTTAGTTAAATCACAAAACATGCCTAAAAAATAGATTTATTAAGATCTTAACTTGATTAAATAACAACCTTTCACCCCTCAGTGTGTACTGTTGTGGGTTTTGTTTAGAGCTGCAACGATTAATCCATTAGTTGTCAACTATTTTGATAATTGATTACTCGGTTTGAGTATTTTTTTAAAGAAAAATAAGTCAAATTTCTCTGATTTCAGCTAATTAAATGTGAATATACCCATTTTAAAAATTATTTTCACAAGAAAAAATGAAAGATTACAGAAAAGTATGAATAATAAAGCTAATTTTATGAGGAGAATTCAGTGTTCAGTAGTGATTTTAACTTAATCAAAGAGCAAAATCAAAGTAGCTTCAAAGGGTAAATAGAAATTTCTCTCTTAGACTTTTGAAAGCAGTTTAGAGGCCAGAAAAGATGAAAAAATATAGTATTTCACAAGAAAAAAGGAAAGATTAGAGAAAAGTCTGATTATAAACTATAAACTTAATTAAAATAAAGCTCATTTTATGAAGTGAATTCAGCATTTTCTTTCCTTGCGACCTCCAGGTAGCTCTGCTCAGCTCTAGAAAGATTTAATGATGAACTTGGAGTCATGATCTCCGTCTTGTTAAAACTCGGAGAAAAGGCTCGACCAATCGCCACAGAGGTGGAAACCAAACCCGAGGAACCCAGAGGAAGAGTCACTTCTCTGCAATAATCCAAGTGCAATTATTGCAGCAGCCGCAACAACAACAACAACAACAACAACAACAACAACAGGGTCACAGAACAGATAATATGCACTGGAAGTTCAAAGGCAACGATTTAGATGAAACTGCGTGCGCGCTGGTAAACAGCGCCCGGATTATCCGGAGGAGGAAAAAATGAGACGTAGATGGAGAGTGGTTCCTCGGAGAGATCGTCTCTCCTCAGCTCAGGTCCAGATAAGAGAATTATGGCACGACAAGGAGAGTTGACAGAGCTCGCTAAGTCTGTTTATTAGCAAGCGCACTTCATTAGAAACCAAGATCAGGTCGATACCATCCCCTCCTCCTCCTCCTCCTCCTCCTCCTCGTGGTAAATAAGCATCCTTCACGGCTCTACTTTTTTTGGAAACAACCTGAGATTCATAATCGCTCTGTAAATGGCGACAAAGTGTCAAGAGCAGCAGGAGAAAAGGCTAAAGGGAACAAAAAAGCTTTTTTTCTTTTTTGGAAGATTGATAAATATGGTGGAATCTCAATTAGGCGTCGAGCACGAACGCAGATATTAAAAATTTGGTCAAGAATCTAATTAGCTGGAGGTAATTAAACAGTCTCACACAGGGTCATTAATCTTTCCCGTGGACCTTTGATGTTTTGCATACTGTCTTGCAAGTCATTAATAAAATTCATAACGCTTTTCTTTGTGGTGTTTTATCATGGCCGTTTCTCCCCCCCCTTCTCTCTCTCTTTTTTTCTTCTTCACCCCCCTTCCCTGTATCCTCCCTCCTCCCTCTCCCACTCTTCCCTGTAAGAGAGCCCAGTGCAAGTGTCAACACATCACAAGGGCCTCTCCTCTTGAGTTAATTTACTTTTTGTGCATATTACATTTTAAAGTTGCACGCACTGCGACCCCTCCCACCCCAGCATGCTTCACCCACCCCTCCACCCCTCCACCCCTCCACCCCTCCACCGCCACCACCACTTTTTCTTTCCCTTTTTTTTTTTTTTTTGAGAGCACAATTACAGCGGCAGATCAAATTAAATTCTTCTGCAAGCACAGCTCATTTGGAGTGTAAAACATTCCTCGGCAGTGTGCAGCCGAGTGTGCGGCGTGTCAGCGCCTCGCAAGAAGGGAAGAGAAGAAAACAGAATTGTGTGGCCATTGTGTCCCCCGTAATTAAATCCCCACAATCAGTCCATCTTAAATCAGTCACGCCGTAAATATGAAAAGGGACCGGGATGAGCTTGAGTACTTACTTGGCCGTCAACACAGCGGGGTAATATATGTTATGTAAATGTGTCGGAGATTATAACGCCGCCGACTGACACGGCAACAACGTAAATATGCTTTTAAAAAAAACCTGTGTGTGTCTGAAAAGGTACAAATGGTGTTTGGAAAAAAGTGCAAAAAAAGGACAAACAAATGTGTGAATGCAGTGTGGATAATTTGAATAAATGCAAATGTAAAGATGTGTGTAAGTGCACATACATGTAGGTGTGTTTGTGCTTCCTATAGCTTCCTGTGTTTGCTAACATGTTTGTGTGACGAAAATAGTCCGCACCATATTTATCTCTTTGTGTGTGTGTGTGTGTGTGTGTGTGTGTGTGCATATTGAAGCGTATGCAGGCGTGTTGAGTGTGAGTGAGTGACATTAATGCACAGCTATCGTGGTGAGCGTGTAAGTGTTGCTGAACCCCAGGAGGATGCGTTTCAAACACTGACAGCTCCGAGTGGCTCCGAACAAAACAAAATGCATTATCCGCCGAGTAAAACAAATCCAAGTACTAGTTTTTACATTTTTTTGTTTTTTACAAGCTGAAATGGAATAATTTTTAATTATTAGGGAGGCTGAAAGGATTGCACCAGTACCTCTATAACTTAAATTGAGATTGACGATTGCAAAATCTTATCTTTTGCGAATTAGCCTTGAACATTAGAGATAAGTAAATCATAATGTGTCCTGAAAGTTAATGTTTTCTCCTTTCATTTTACCAGCGGCTGAAATAATCGCTGGGGTTTTTGACAGCACAACAAAAGCGAAATCTGCTCTCTCATGTCATGTCATGTCGTACTCACCAATCAGCTCTTTTCCTTTTTAACAGATATACCACTGTAGGGCTGCAACTAACGACTGTTTTGATAATCGATTAATCTGACGATTATTATTTTGGTTAATCGGATAAAAAGAACAAAACAAAACGTATTCCTCGTCTTCTTGCACAATGCCCTTTTTACTACAATAAAAAATGAAATTAAACATTGGGGGTGCAGCCATGCACTGAGAATAAAAGGGAGCTTGACGGACAAATGCACGGTTACAAACAAACGTTAAAAGACAGAAATGCCTTCTGTTTGTTTCCTCTTCGGTTTGTGATGGATCAATGTAGCCGGGCGTTGGCTTTATTAAGCGTTAGCTTTAAAATAGCTTCATCAAGGGGCTGCCGGCTACGTTGATCTTATGTTTACCTCTGCACTTTTCTCAGCTGTATCTTTAATTATTAGTATTTAGTCTCTAGAAGATACCGTCATTTCCTGTTATTCATCAGCTACACAAAGCACGGCATTGGCTGGCTTGCTGCCTCCACCTTCGGAGACGTTGCCACAGCGCATTGACCCAACTACTCAATGATGAAATACGTTGCCAACTATTTCTATAATCGATTTAATCGAATAGTTGTTGCAGCCTTGAAACATTCTGCTCTTATTTGTTAATAACAACCAGTTCATTGGTGTTAAGCTACTAAAAATAAAACTTCCTGCAGATGTTTCACATTGCCAGGAAAGGAAGCGACTATGCTTTTAATGTGAAACATCTGTGCAGGAATTGTTGGATTTCTTTGACAGTGGCATGGGTTGACTTGATTGTTGATAAATGTATTAATACACCAGGCCTTTCCGTAACATATAGTCAGTATCCACTTTATTAGATACACCTAATTAAGAATAATGCAGTGTAAAACAGCAGACTGAAGGTTATAATGTTTACTTTTTGTTGTTTTAGAGAGGTGTTCATTGAATTGTATGGTCATTTTGGAGGATGTAGTAGGATGTAGTTGGTGCTGCTGCAGGATTTGATGATATTATACGTAGAGGTGTTATTAAGGATTTCAGAAACAGAAAGAAACTAAGCATCAGTTTGTTAAAAGTTTGGCTCCTTATGGTGATCTCCTGTTCACATGCTCCAAGCTAATAGTGGATGTTCACCAGAAGAGCCTTTGACAATATTTGGCCCCAATTAAGCCGCTGTGCACAAATTTAGCAGATGGAGGGGGGGCAAAACTTTCATATTATACTTTGGCTCAGAGGTTTCTCTCTCATTGCCCCAGTCAAGAGAAATTTGGATGAGATGGCAAACTGTGCGCCTAATTAGCTGAGGAGCTCTTCGAAAATATCTCCGTGTCCGTCGCTCACGTCCAAACACAGGAGAGAATATTTAGCATGAGGAACTAAAATGTGAGCCGTGAAAAAATCTGTTCATAAATGCTTTTACTTTTTTAAAAACACACTTTCTCTACATGTTTTTTTGTCTGTTTTTAATTAATTAATAAGGGACTGATGAGTGTATAAGGGTTTAGAACATTATGATAGAAGTATATGATGGTCATCACCATGCTCTATTATGTCTCATAAGTTGTTGCAGCAATTTTTGGGGTTGATACCATTTGTTACCCAGATTTGCGGCTGAATTTAATCATTATTTACCACTCGAGAATTGATTAAAATGATCAATAATCCCTCCAAAATACCACATTAAGTCACCAAGAACTTGAGGACAACAACAAGCTAGCATGACATGGTTGGTACCACTGGATTCATTAGGTTTTCTAGTTCCATATGATACCAGTACCAGTCTACTACAGCCTCTTAAAGACAGTCATGTTGGAGGTTAAAAAGCAAGTACATCTCCGGCCTTAAGTGCAAATGAATCAGTCATCTTGATAGTCTAATAAACTGGAGAAATTAGAGGATGAAGCTGGTTTATTGAGCTCTAAACTGTCACATAATTATCTTGATTGTCACCAAATATCAAAGTTTAAGAGCAACAACAGAAACAACAATACATATTTAACGTCAGGGTGCACACCGTGTGCAACAGAGAAGGAACTTCTTCTTGCTTCTTTGCTTTGAAGGAGAACAAGTCATGCCACTTCCTGTGTTTCATACTGGCTATTTTTAGTCCAGACAGAGGGAAAAAGTCCCCGACATGCCTGCGAAGACACACACAAAGACACTTCTGGCATGTTCTGCACAGTGTTGGATGTAATTCATCACATCACACATGATGTAATCGGATAAACATCTTTTACTGTTATAGGGAACTGCTAATGTGAACTTAGATGTATTGAGTGAATGCAGGTAAACCTACAATAGCACAAATAGGAAACTAATTAATTACTAATAAGAAGTTGGGGAAATAAAGGTGGACTTTCTGGTGATGTTTTGTAATCTTTCCAGAACTCATAACCCTCTGCAGAGTCATTCCTTTAACTACACAAACACACATTCCTACTCACATTACATGCACATAATGAAGCCAAAGAAATGACAATAAAATATTTAACCCTCTGATACTGGGAGTGTACGGCGATGCCAGGCATGCCAGCTCCTCCTCCTCCTCCTCTTCCCAGTTCTCCGTCGCAGAGGTCATACGAGGAGCAGCTGGGCATGGGAGAAGCACTCCAGTCTGCAACCATTATATCATTTCCTGTTCTGTTTCCTGTCGACCTCGGCTGCCAAAAAGAGAGAGGAAAAAAATCCCTTTAATGGGCAATTTCCACAGGGCAAAGGGGGTAAACCAAGAGGGAGCGTTTAAAACTTCTTTATAGGGAGGAAACTAAAAAATGTCGGTGATAGGAAAGGCAAGGTGAGTTTCAGTGTAGCGAGATAATCTGAAAAGATCCTCACTTGTACCTTTTTCAACCAGCTGGTATTTATGTGGAAAACACCGTCCCTGCCCCCCCCCCCCCCACCCGAGGCCCTCTCTGTGTCATCCTCCTTTCTGGAGACGGGAAAATTAAGTGGTGTACTGCTAAATATAAACTGGCAAACAGAGGGGCGGTGGCGGCGGTCCTCAAAGGCACATTTCATACGCTATCGGGGGGGCTTGGAAGAGAAGAGGTATTCGCTTACCTGATAAAACGCCGATTGTCTCCCCCGAGAGCGCAGGCAGATAAAATTATTTTGAGTGGGAGCACAATGGCGGAGGTGCTTATGTTAATCCTGACACTTCTTTAAAAAAAATAAATTAAAAAAAAGCGGCAAATAAGATAAGCTGCTGCCTCAAGGTAAAGAGCAAGGAGTGGGGAGGGGGTGGAGGCCGCCGCCACCGCCACAACCACCGCCGCCACCGCCATGTGAACGATTCCTCCTTCACCAGATCCCCGTCCAAGTTTGTGTCAGAGCAGTTATTTGCATAATTCACACCTACTCCCTGCATTCCCCCCCAACAAACAATATCCTCCCCCTGAGGAACAGGATGTTCACATATTCAACCTGCAGATTTAAACATATTTACCAAGAGGAAGGAATCACCTCATTGGTCGAGGGAGACCTCAGTGGGCGGAGCTTAAGAGACAGTGATGTAAGAGCGGAGGATAGATCTATCGTATAGTAACTTTTAATTCATTTCACACAGTCTGACGTGTATCAGCTTGTTCCAGCTCTTCGTTTACGATATATCATGTTCACACATTGAATGAAATGTGTAAAAACCCTAGACTCCACCGTTCAATCAAATCAAATGTTTAGATGTCTTGTGCATTATTTTACAATTTTGTAAAGGAGTTGAATGTGCAGAGTCAAAAGAAACACAGTTTTTTATCTGATGTCAGCATACAAAAAGTGAGATTTTTCTGGCTATTTTGCTTCCATAACACGTCGTCTTTCAGACTAGTGGAAAGAAAACATCCAAAATACATATTTTGGTGTTTATTTTACGACCGTTTCGACATTAGATAACGCCTCATTTGCATATTTAAACAAAAAAAAATCTGAAAACGTGTTACTTAATGTAAGTAATCAACTCGGGAAGTTACATGGTGATATCTATTAAGCTGGGCAAACACTGTACGATTTTAGACGATTTTGAGCCGCACGACTCGGATTGAATTTCAGCTTCGTAACACACGTTGTTACATTGTGACGTTGTTACGTTGTGAAGTCGTTACATTGTTACATTGTTACATTGTTAGGTTGTTAGGTTGTTACATTGTTACATTGTGACGTTGTTACATTGTCGTGTTACGTTACGTTTTTGTTACATTGTTACATTGTGACGTTGTTACATTGTTACATTGTGACGTTGTTACATTGTTACATTGTTACATTGTGACGTTGTTACATTGTGACGTTGTTACATTGTTACATTGTAACGTTGTTACATTGTCGTGTTACGTTACGTTTTTGTTACATTGTTACATTGTGACGTTGTTACATTGTTACATTGTGACGTTGTTACATTGTTACATTGTTACATTGTGACGTTGTTACATTGTTACATTGTGACGTTGTTACATTGTAACGTTGTTACATTGTTACGTTGTTACATTGTGACGTTGTTACATTGTTACATTGTGACGTTGTTACATTGTGACGTTGTTACATTGTGACGTTGTTACATTGTTACATTGTGACGTTGTTACATTGTGACGTTGTTACATTGTTACATTGTGACGTTGTTACATTGTGACGTTGTTACATTGTTACATTGTGACATTGTGAAGCTGTGAAGCTATGTTGGTCGTCCGTCTACAGGCTCTCGCACAGTTGAAGCAGAGCCACGAAATTGGCGCATATTTAATAAGATAATTCCTAACTTGTAATACCAAAAATAATTGTCGTAATGTCAGTAACCAACTGGGGAAGTTTCATGGTGATATCTATTAGTTAAAATGTTTACCCTATTTACCTGTAGTGTCCTTAAATGTATGACATTTTGCAATCCATATCGTTGAACGCTGTTTTCCCAAACTCTGAGCCAGAAATCTCCACTTCAGCAGCTCTTACATCCACCAAACTCTCCAGTTTCATTCCTCTCTATATGCTGAAGGTTTTTACAGAGGGATTTGTTCATACATCATTCATCGCCTGATTTATGGAACATTTTACTCCTAAAAACATGGTGAAAATTGATCATACTTGATAAGATAATACCTCATTTGCAAACTTAAATATACATTTTCAGAAAACTTGCATTGCAAAAAATAACTGTCTTAATGTAAGTAATCAACTGTGGAAGTTTCACGGTGCTATCTTATACATTAGTTACATGTTTTACTCTATTCACCTGGGGTTTCTCCCCTCGAGGATGAACTCAACCAGGATTGTTTCTAAATCCGTCTCTGACTTGAAAGACTTTGACATTTGAATAATATTCTCCACACCTTGTTTGTGAGCCTTTTTGAAAAGGTTATGCAACAGTCGGGGGATAATTTGTTTTGTGCTTTGAGACTCCTGACGCCCGTGTTTTGTTTCCTCCTTTGCTGTCATGTTTTAGGAAACCCAGGAGAGCCGCTCTCCGGGGATCAACGGTAACTAACTGAGGAAGTGGCAGCAGCCCGGCAGGTATTTTACCACACAAAGACTGTTTGTTTTGTTTCACATGGACTATTTTTGTCTGTCTATCTTTGTTTCTTTCTTCTTTTATTTTTTTCTCACAGCTTTTTTTTCTTCTCTTAGTATTCCTGTTTGTGTCATAATTTCCTTTTATTCTCTGTGCTTCTCCGTCTCTCTGCCTCCCGTTTTAATAAGACGGGTTGGAGGGGGATTTTATTATTATTTTGTTTTTAGCTCCGCCAACGGTCTTGTAACTAGCATAATTAAACGTGCTTGTTAACAATGGCAGCTAATGAGCAATACAACGGTATTAACAATAGCAGCTGATTAGACAAAGACAGCCTGATAAAGCTTGCAGAGAGCTCACAGTCGGGGTTTCTCTACCTGAAGACACCTGTCCTCTGACGTCTTTTACACAAGAAATTACTCTGAGCGTAATTGTTTTAATTGTAGATAAGTCATCACATCCTTTGTCTTCTAGAGGTGAAAATCTAACAAGGTGTTTTTGTGCAGCTTTGTGGCAATTAATCATGATTTTATATAAATGATTCTTACAACTCTGCTGCACACAATGATGCAGTATAACAAGTAGTTTCTATTCAGACTCTGAACATGAATAATGTCACAGTAATACATGTCAGCGTCAATCCACAGTCGGGAGTTATCTCTCTCAAACTTCTCCTTTTTAAACTCATTCGTATTGCTTCAGTGTTTACACCTGGGAGCTGCCCAGTACAACCACAGCGCTCTGCTGCCGGCCACTGGGAGCCCAACTGGAGCAATTTGGGAGCATTCAAGCATTTAGCAAAAGGCCTGCAATGTATTGATATAGTTGACATGGACGACATATTGTCGTGGAAGAAGAACATGCAGCAGTTTCTCCTGCGAGGAAGTGGCTGTATGTAATCGGATCATGTGTTTGGCATGTGATTATTATTGATATGACATGTAAACACACAGCTGTAGGCTTTAAAACATGTGGTGGACAATTGTTTTTACGAAGGCAGATAATAGTTTAGGCGTCATGACTGACTCTAATATATAAAGTAAAGATCAAAGATCAATTAATCGATCAAGTAGGCTTTAAAATGTCACAAAATATTGACAAAAACGTTCACATTTGAGGATTTTTATTTACGTCAATCAACTCAGTGCTCGATCCAGTTGCAGCCAGCGTATCCTCATATAACGGTTCGTATGATATCTTACGAAACGTTTTGTTGTCTTGCATTTTCCTACGAATGTGCAGGAAGTGATCAGTGCACATGTGCGAGCTCCTGCGGTGTTTAGGCAACTAAACTACTTGGTTAGGTTTAGGAAAAGATGATGCTTTGGGTTAAAGTAGGTGCATAACTTACATACTTAACTAATGCCATGTACACAAGTAACATGATAAACGTATGTTAAACTAAGTCAACGTTGCATTTTGGTTTCCCAACTTCCTCCTTACGTGGGCTTTGTCGCTCTTTGTGCTACGTAACCTGACTTCTTTAGCAGCAGCTCTGCACGTCCTGGCTCATGATTACGTAAGTTAATCACACATTTCAGTGCATTACTTTTCGTAGGTTTAAGTACAAACAGTGAATGAGAATAGTTTGGTTTTTACAACTGTCACAGATGTTAGTTGGAAAAATAAAACTATCAAAAAGCAGCAAGCAAATGAAAAATAAAACCTTGTGTGCCACGGCTGAGGGTAATATTTAAGAATAATATTGTCACTCTCCTCTGATTCTATTGCTGCTAAAATGTCCCTGTTTTGCAGAACGGGGCACTTTTCTCTTGAGAAACTTCTCATGTCATCATCGATAAAGTGTCATTTGGATTATGCATGTCCTGCTTGCTGCAGCCGTTTGACAGCTAAACTTGGGAACAAACTGCAGTTGATGCAAAATAATATTATTCAGCATTTATTAAATGCATTACCGAAGAACTCATGTTGGCAGTGATGAATTCAGAAGGGACATTTTTAGTGATATTGTTATTTTAGCTGTCAGTTTTTTTTTGTATTTTTCTTAAATTGTGGCGATGTGTTTTCAGATTTCAGGATTGTTTTTGTGTCGTTTTTATGTTAAATACCTTGTGCTTTGTTGTGTTTCCTCTTTAATATGTCATCATTTGGATATTTTTGATTATTTGTATTAAAGACTGGACAAGTAAAGGGTTTATCCTCATTCTTTAGAGAATGCTAGTGATCCCTTAACATCTTGCTTTTGGTGCCAGTCGTCTCGTTACATGTTGTCTAGATGGACCAAGTGGCCAAACTTCCACTAAATCATTGCAGACCTTTAACATTGCAAAGTGCAGTAAGCAAGCAAACTGTAGTTTAACTCTGATTTAACTGGTTTTGGGTGTTTTTAGAGGATCTTATTATGGATTTGAACCCAGGAGCTGTTGTGAAGCAAAGCGAGAAAACCACTTATATTCCATTATGTTTCCGTTTGTTCACACTGTGTATGTTACACTTACAAAGAAGTACCATAGAGGTTATTTACACCGTTTTTTCTCCCTCTCTGATATGGAGAGCAGAGACCTTTTGAGTGATACAATAGTGCATTTACACGGAGGAACAGCAACCTGACACACCGTAAAGTACTTCTGAAAAGCCCTCAAAATACGCCGAGAGTCGGCGGGAAATGAAGGAGGCTACAGATAAGAGTCGACTTGTAAAACATAATTATATTTCCGTCGCCGGGGTGCGCAGCCGTTGAAAGGAATGCATTTAACCTGTGATTCATGCATGGCAAGAAGTTGTCGAGGGAAAAAAAGAACAGCAGTTAAATTGTGGAGGTAAGAAGCCTTGAATAAAGTGTAGCTAAGGTCATACCATCTTATGAGAATAATTTGATTCGGTGCTAGTCTTCTCTCCTGCAGGCATTTTCTACAGGGAAAAGGATTATATCTTGGTACTTTCTCTGCTCTCAAAGGATGGGGAAAGGTCTAGTGGTATTAAAATCCTGTGAGCAGGTTTGGGCGTGAATAACTCCACAAAGTAAAAGGAAAAGGTTGAACTGTCGACTTTGTTTCGTGCCACAACTCTAAAAACCATTTCCTCCTTTGATTGAAACTGGATTCATTCATTCACAATTACTCCCCCAAAGAGGTCCGTTTCCTCGTTTGAATTAATTCACAAAGGGTTCATTTGCTTTGGGAGGAAAGTACAGATGAGTATCAACACTTTTGTATATCAAGGAATATTTAGTTTTTTTCAGTAAAAACAAGAGCAGCACGTTTGATCAGATTTGGATTTTATCTTCTCTTCGCCGTACGTATTGCTTACCTCCTCGGTTTCCGTCTATTTTAGTGCAACAGTAAACAGAAGTGTTGTTTGGTTTGCAGTGGAGGGAGAGGTTTCCCAGGCACCGACTGATATTCAGCCGCTGAGAGACAAATCACATCCGGTTCCTTTTGTGCTGGCAGGAAATCAAAGCAGAAGGACTTTAATACACATTCCTGACTCGTCCTACTTTATTATCCACAGCTATTATTTCCTTACATGCACTGCATTTATCACTCGTTATCGTCTTTACCCCTTGAGAAAATATCTTTTTTTCCCATGTAATGCAGGAGGATGAACGCAGGAAATATAAATCTCCATCTGCTGTTCTTGATGGGTCCAGTGAATTTCTCTTCTTTCTTTTTCTTGCAGTGGTTAATCATGGAGGAAACACCTAGTGAATCCATCCCTCAAAAACAAGCAAAAACAGAAACTACAGTTCAAATCTCAAAGTAGTTTGCATCTTTAGATTCATCAGATTTGTTGTATTTAATAGTAGTCATTTATACGCCATGTAGTCTTTACCGACTGCAATGTGATCACCTCTGTGTGAATATGCTGAGATACAGTATATCCTGGATAGGTCCAACAAACACAAACGTTAGAGACGTTAGTAATGTGACATTTGTGACGTGACGTTTGTGACGTGTTTTTATTGACGTTTGTGACGGGGTTTTAGTGACGTTTGTGAGGTGTTTTTAGTGACGTTTGTGACGTGTTTTTAGTGACGTTTGTGAGGTGTTTTTAGTGACGTTTGTGACGTGTTTTTAGTGACGTTTGTGACGTGTTTTTAGTGACGTTTGTGAGGTGTTTTTAGTGACGTTTGTGACGTGTTTTTAGTGACGTTTGTGAGGTGTTTTTAGTGACGTTTGTGAGGTGTTTTTAGTGACGTTTGTGAGGTGTTTTTAGTGACGTTTGTGACGTGTTTTTAGTGACGTTTGTGAGGTGTTTTTAGTGACGTTGTGACGTGTTTTTATTGACGTTTATGACGTGTTTTTAGTGACGTTGTGACGGGGTTTTAGTGATGTTTGTGAGGTGTTTTTAGTGACGTTTGTGAGGTGTTTTTAGTGACGTTTGTGAGGTGTTTTTAGTGACGTTTGTGAGGTGTTTTTAGTGACGTTTGTGAGGTGTTTTTAGTGACGTTGTGACGGGGTTTTAGTGATGTTTGTGAGGTGTTTTTAGTGACGTTTGTGAGGTGTTTTTAGTGACGTTTGTGAGGTGTTTTTAGTGACGTTTGTGATGGGGTTTTAGTGACGTTTGTGAGGTGTTTTTAGTGACGTTGTGACGTGTTTTTATTGACGTTTATGACGTGTTTTTAGTGACGTTGTGACGGGGTTTTAGTGATGTTTGTGACGGGGTTTTAGTGATGTTTGTGATGGGGTTTTAGTGATGTTTGTGACGGGGTTTTAGTGATGTTTGTGATGGGGTTTTAGTGATGTTTGTGACGGGGTTTTAGTGACGTTTGTGACGGGGTTTTAGTGATGTTTGTGATGGGGTTTTAGTGATGTTTGTGATGGGGTTTTAGTGATGTTTGTGATGCGGTTTTAGTGATGTTTGTGATGGGGTTTTAGTGATGTTTGTGATGGGGTTTTAGTGATGTTTGTGATGGGGTTTTAGTGATGTTTGTGATGGGGTTTTAGTGATGTTTGTGACGGGGTTTTAGTGATGTTTGTGACGGGGTTTTAGTGATGTTTGTGATGGGGTTTTAGTGATGTTTGTGATGGGGTTTTAGTGATGTTTGTGACGGGATTTTAGTGACGTTTAGTGACGTTTGTGACGTGTTTTTAGTGACGTTGTGACGTGTTTTTAGTGACGTTTGTGACGGGGTTTTAGTGATGTTTGTGACGGGGTTTTAGTGATGTTTGTGACGGGGTTTTAGTGACGTTTAGTGACGTTTATGACGTGTTTTTATTGACGTTTATGACGTGTTTTTAGTGACGTTTGTGACGTGTGTTTAGTGACGTTTGTGACGTGTTTTTAGTGACGTTTAGTGATGTTTGTGAGGTGTTTTTAGTGACGTTTGTGAGGTGTTTTTAGTGACGTTTGTGAGGTGTTTTTAGTGACGTTGTGACGTGTTTTTAGTGATATTTGTGAGGTGTTTTTAGTGACGTTTGTGAGGTGTTTTTAGTGACGTTGTGAGGTGTTTTTAGTGACGTTGTGAGGTGTTTTTAGTGACGTTTGTGAGGTGTTTTTAGTGACGTTTGTGAGGTGTTTTTAGTGACGTTGTGACGTGTTTTTAGTGATATTTGTGAGGTGTTTTTAGTGACGTTGTGAGGTGTTTTTAGTGACGTTGTGAGGTGTTTTTAGTGACGTTTGTGAGGTGTTTTTAGTGACGTTTGTGAGGTGTTTTTAGTGACGTTGTGAGGTGTTTTTAGTGACGTTTGTGAGGTGTTTTTAGTGACGTTTGTGAGGTGTTTTTAGTGACGTTGTGAGGTGTTTTTAGTGGCGTTTATGACGTGTTTTCTGTACTCACGTTACTTTGTTTCCATACATATTTTACTTAGTTTACGTAAGCTTTTTTACAATTTTTTAAGCCCAACCTTGATGTTTTTCCTAAACGTATGTGAGTGGTTTTCTTGCCTAAACATAGCTGTGGATATTACCCTAGTTTTTTTGCGGGACATACAAATGACAGGTGAAAAGCCTAAAATGCATCCTCATGACACACAGGATGTCTGTGTAATGTCGTGCTATTTATATGCCTTCCCATGAGATCAGGTTGAAATAGTGGAGCTCAACAGGAAATATGACATAGATATACAAATAATAGAAATGTCCAAAGAAGGAATAATATTTACAGGCAGGTTTTGAGGTTGTTTGCAGGTGATGCATCACAGCTGGACTTGGTTTCGAGTCGCCTCTCTCCAACAAGCGTCTGAGCCCTTCCAATCAGGCAGATTCACAGTACTTGAACTGATACTCCATCTGGATCGCCTCCACTAAGCAGGTTGGCATCATTTGAATCAGGGGAGCTGCTACTGTCTGCCAATCTTTATACGTAAGGAGAACTTGTTATTCAAATTTATTCAAGACTTATTTTGTTACCTAAAATACATCACAAGTGAGGCACATTGTTGAGGGAAATATCTGAAAATATTGGGGGACCTTTGAAGTACATTTTAGGTCTGTCAGTCTATCCTGAAGAGATATTATTGGCACTGTCTGGTACAATATCTGTGAGCTAGATGTGAAAGATCAGAGCGATATCTAGCCTTGCGGGATTTTCCAGCACCGTTGGGACTTCAAATCGAGGTTAACCTCTATAGCTGTCACCTTCATCTGTCCCCCCTCTCCTCCTCCTCTTCCCAGTGCTCTGAACTCTTCTTGCCAGAGAGTTTCTGCTTAAACCGCAGAGTGCCACCCAAGTTGGCCAAAGTGTACTCGCAGTCGGATCAAAGTCGTTTATTCTTTGGCTCGGCGGCGTGCGAAAGGTGATAACATTGCTTCGCGAGTCCTCCGGCGCTTTGCTCTGCGGTCTGGGCAGCGCCGTTTGCCCCACACCAGCTTCCCCGTCTGGAGGCATCCTAAGCCTGAGCGCTGCATTTCTTTTCTCCAAATTGTAATTAAAAGGGAATAATCATTTCTCAGCGGTCGCAGTCCAAACAAACAGACTGACAGCTCTCTTCTTTTTTTTTTTTTCCATTCGGTGAAGGCCCACAGTTGATATCTCCCTCGTGGCTGTTTTTTTTTTTCTTTCTGAAGCTGCCACTTCTTGGTTTTATTATCTTTGTCTCCAGCCCTGGCCCTTCGTGCCTGTGCTGGCAGCGTCGGCGCTGGCCTTGCCCCTGCCATCCCTCTGTTCGACGCTCAACTTTTCCTCGCCACATGAAAGTGGCCGCCCGCTGAGAGCCCCGACCACGTGGCCTGGACCGTACCTTTCGCTCCCAAACTTTCCTGACCTAATTAGCGCCAAATTAAATCGGACAGGATGCATTCATTATTAATTGCGAGTTGGGGGTGTTGAAATAGACATTGGACAGAGAGAGTCAGAGCTGTGAGGTTGAATTAGATGCTCTCTGGCGTCGACTCTCCCTCCCCGTCTTGGACTTCATTTGAATGCAGTGCACAGTGTTAGCAGAGCAACACTGAAACACAATGCAAGTTAATCAACGCACTTTGCATGTTCCCTTTCTCTGTGTCTCTCTGTAGCTTTGGATGTGCAGCCTGCCAAAAAACTCTCTCTCATCTGTTTCATGTCTGTCCTCTTCCTCCTGCGGTTAACCTAAAACCTTCTTTTCTTCACGGCGTCTTTAAACAGCAAGGTCACCGTTAAGTAATCAACAATATATTATTTTATAGATTAATCGTTCGGTCAACAAAATGTCTTTAAATGTCTTGTATAAAAGCAGGAAATCTTCATATTTGACGTGCTGAAAACAGCATTTTCTGACATTTTTTGCAGGAAAGATTACATTGGAGATTAATCGGTTTGTATCCCATGTTATTATTGCGTTAACTTTGACAGTCCTAGAATAGTTACATGAAGATTTCCTGATTATTTTCTATGCCGATTCTAAATTTGAACACAATGATTTACATATTTTACTACCAGACTGCAGTAAAATAGTTTCTTTGTGGACGCTTCAACAGTAGCAAGTGGTCAAATGATAACACTCGTGTAAATATTATATATAAACTATTACAACTTATGCCTGTGGACATAAACTCAACAGTGAAATGCCTCTACTGTCTCTCCAACAGCTGCATTCAAACAGCTTTATGCCAACATTTTTGCATCTGTTTTTTTAAATATCATGTGTAGAGATCATTGTTCATGTTTGCCTCTAACTCAGCTGGAAGGTTGGTTTTGACATGCAGTCCACGCCAATAGAAAATGAGAAAACAGTCCCATTCATTGCTATAGATAACTGCATAATATAGAGCTATGTTATGCTTTTGTTTATTTCTTAAAGGGACTGTTTGTAACTTTGTAAGCGTTTAAATGTAGCGGGTCGGCACACATGCGCGTTCGCATATGCGCGCTCGCGTGTGGCCGGAGCCTCGTCTCCGCTGCCTGCTCTCCTTCACTCAGACAGAGCGCGTGTCCTCGCTGTCTCGCTCCACCTCTAGACGTGAACGCGCGCTCACTCCACACTGCTGAAGAGTTAGTTTAGCTCTGAGAATATCTAGTGAATGTAGAGTGGACGTTTGTGCAGAAATAAATGCTGCAGCTCCTCCAGACCAACAGAGGTTTCCCGTGTCTTGTGAAGTGACGGGGCTCCTCAACGAGTTACGTTATCGTCTCGTTACCGACCGGGTGCCGGTGTCTTCGGCTGCCGGCTGCGGTCGGGAGGCGATAACGTAACTCGTTGAGGAGCCCCGCTGCTGAAGCCTGCGCTGAGCAGGAAAAGCCAACACTAGGATCAGCATTGATTCATGGAGAGACCTTCGTCTGGTCAGCTAACATTACTGCCAAGCAGCTGAAATATAGAGTGATATTGTGGTTTTAGCTGACGTCTGTCGCCTCACTGTTTTGAGTGATGCTCGTTCATGTCTATGTAGAGCGAGCACAAGCGCGAGCTCGACGCTGACTTTCGTTGATTTCAAGGCCACAGGTGTCGCTGTTAAGCAGCATTTCTGAATCTTACAAACAGTCCCTTTAAAGAAATGAATGGCGTTAAAACGATTTAGATATCTTCTAAAATATGTAGTTGGAGTGATGTCCTGACGTATTCTCTTTGATCGTAAAAACACGTCAGTAAAGTCAGAGATCAGCTTTAGGTGAAATTGCTGATCACTCGCCTTTGAGTCCCTCTCTGGTTTCTGACTGTGGCGAGCTGCAGGTCCTCGGTCTGAAGATCAGTGGAGATGGGCTTGAGAAACGCCGCCGGCCGCTACCTCCTGTGGTGGACGAGAAAAGAGCTGTTGACTTCCCAAGTGGTGTTTCTCTGTGATCCTTTGGGACTGGGAGTTGGTGGAGGCGATCGGTAGAAACAGTGAAGGCAAGAAAATCAGAAACAATCAGAAAATACTTAGCTAATAGAAGACTTAACAGTTTTAAAATCAGACCGGGTATCTGTATGTAATCGTGTGTGTGCTTCTTTGAGGAATTTTGAGGAACAAAAATACAAACCAGACGTCAAGCAGAGGAGGAGAGCGAAGGTCAGACGGGCTTTGGCAGACTGTAGGCTAAACTAATTAAAAGCTTTTTGAGTTTGGACTGAAATACAAATGTAAATGACTGCACACTGGGGTACATTTAGACTTTGGAGATGTGTATAATTGATTGGACTTGACTTTGTAGTACACGATGCACCCTATGACTTCCATAATAAAGAAAACAACAATCGTCTATCGCGATAATCAGCAAACTAATTGCTGCAATGCCAATCAATCAAACGAGCATTTTGAGTTTTAGTGGCGCTTTTAATTGTTGCTACTACTCTTCTTTTCTTTTCTTCTTCTACATCTCTTTCTCCTCCTGCTGAAATAGAAATATTGAAGTGCTAACCATAGCTATAATCTTCTAAAGAGCTGCAGTCTGTTGTGGAAATCGTTCGGTTGGAAGATTTCACTTGTATCCTCTATTCAGGCGTCCAAAGCTGCAGCAATACAGCAAGCTTGTGATACAACAGCCTTCCAGATGGTTCCATCTGCAAATGATGCTCTGAGTTCTTGGGAGTCCATTTAGATAATGTTGTTTTGAGCGTATATTTCTCTGTTGTTGTGTGTTTTCAACCTGGACACATTGTGTTCAGATGTTAAAGCTCCCCCCTTCCCGTTTAGTTTATGAAACTAGTGGACATAACGTGTGACGCAAATGGGTGAATTCCTCATTTTTATGTATTTGTATGTGTCTGTGTTTAACAACATTCATTTTTTCCTTGTAATGCGTTTCATCTTTCCTCGTTTCCTCTGTGCTAGTGACCCATATTAGCCCAAAGAGGAGTGATCTGAGTACAAAGACTAAAATCTGGCTTTGCTAGTGCAACACAGATTCTGACTTTGACAGCGGTTCTGAGAAGATTTATAATGTTTTTAAATTCATAAAATGTGTGGTTCTTTGCAGAGCTGCAACGATTAATCAATTAGTTTTCTACTGATTTATCGGTTTGAGTAATATTTTAAGAAAGAAATTCTCTGATTGCAGCTTCTTAAATGTGAATATTTTCTGGTTTCTTTCCTCCTCTATGACAGTAAACTGAATATCTTTGAGTTGTGGACAAAACAAGACATTTGAGGACGTCATCTTGGACACTTTTCACCATTTTCTGACATTTTATAGACCAAACAACAAATCGATTAATTGAGAAAATAATCAACAATGAAAATAATCGTTGGTTGCAGCCCTAAAACATTTATACTTTCTAGTAACCTTCTAGTTACTTTGGAATATTATATGCATAATATATAAGTTCTTAAAATATTACGTACTTTATCTTATAAGGTGTAGAGCTGCAACGATTAATCAATTAGTTATCGACTATTAAATTAATCACCAACTATTTTGATAATCGATTAATCGGTAAAAAATGCTCTGATTGCAGCTTCTTAAATGAGAATATTTTCTGATTTCTTTCCTCCTCTATGACAGTAAACTGAATATCTTTGAGTTGTGGACAAAACAAGACATTTGAGGACGTCATCTTGGATACTTTTCACCATTTTCTGACATTTTATAGACCAAACAACAAATCGATTAATCAAGAAAATAAATAAATAATAAATAATAATCGTTAGTTGCTAGTTTATTTCACATATAATGAATAACTTATCAAACTGTTTCACTGAATCCTTGTGTTTAAGGCTTTTACTGTCTGAAACGACCTGAGAAATGGTGTTAAAATCCCTGCTGCACAACCCAAACCTGAGCGCTAACGTGTGTCTAACATCAATACGCATTTCTTTGCCCGGCCGCAGTGTGAGTTATCTGTAAAACCGGCAAACACATCAAAGCAGCAGAGGTGTCACACAGGCTGAGAGGTAAAAGATTTTTCCAAAGTCGTCAAATCAGAGCTGGATTCAAACACGGTACACAGTCTGAGTGCAGAGAAACAGAAAGAGAAAGAGAGACATAGGGAGCGATATGTAAAAGAGAAGAGATCAACCGTACAGTCATGTCATAGCCCAAGGCAAAGAGCTGCAGATGTAACAAAGACAGGGCCTGCGATTGTCAAGAGGCATGGATAATGATAGCTTTGCATGTAGGGTACAAGGCAAACATCAAGGCCATGCACATCGCAGTGCAGGACTTTAAAGGCTGTGGCGAGAAAGGGGGCCATGGGAGCGAAGATGGCCCCAATATGGCCCCCAGTGGCTCCCCCTCTGATGGCAGGGGCAGGTAACTGGGAACAAAGCAAATTGGACGGGTACAGTGCGGAGCCAGTGTCGGGGCTCGTCTGTCTTTCTGTATTTTGAGGGGTTTTGTGAAAAGTTTTTCTTCTGCTTTCGTTTGTTTGATCCTCCCTGTCCCCCAGCATGCATCACGCCAACTCCCTCTGAGTGGACGAGCTGCTCCGCTACATGCAACGCTGCAAATGAGAACATATAGTACAATATAAAGCGCTGTATTGTTGGAAATGTGTTCCAAGTTGCAGGACCAACAAGTCCCCCGAGCCACCTCAATGATACAACGCAACTTTTATTATATTAGTTTGGTTTAAAATGAATGTGATCATTTGAGTATTGAGTCACTTTTATGATATTTGGGGCGTACTAAATGAGTAATTTGAAAGTCTGATAACAGCGATATCTGTCTGTTGGTTGCATTAACTCAATATACGACACCGGATATATAATATGATTGGATATACTCAAAAATAAAACTGTTTTTCCTTGCACATTTGGCCCAGGAAATATGCCTGCTCTCTTCACAGTCGGTGCATTGCTCGCTATATCATAGACTTCAGGAGCAATTAATGAAATTATGATAGAGAGCTGGAGTTAGTTCAGGCAAGCGTGCAGCATTTCCCCTCTGAGTATTTATGTCTTGATTTTGTGTGTATTTTGGTAAAGAGTGCAACTTTTCACTTGGCGGGACTCCTCTTAATGACCGTTGGCTGCCAAATGTTTCTTCAGAAGTCATAAACATCATTTTTCCACAGCCTGTTCCTTGAATATGCACAACAAAAATAACCATCTAAACTTTATTCTGTGTCCAATCCAATTATGAATACTTTGAAAAGTTCATCAGTAATTGCTAGACACTGAGCTCTTCCATACTGTTTAATCCACATACTACATCGCTCCTCTTGGCGTTTTTGGCTTCAGAAAAGCGAAAAAAATACGACACTCGCCTGTAAACTTTGAGGATTTTTAAGGACTTGCAGGTTCCACACAAACCGCTGAAAGCTCGACAGGCCTCCTGCGCCTAGTTACGGTTGCTGACGTTGGATCAATTTGACTCTAAATGGGACCATAATTTACTAAATGAACATCATGCTGTGCTGAAGAAGACTTGAAACTAGCGATTGAGACCATAAACTCATGTTTACAATGTTTACTGAGGTAATAAATCAAGAGAGAAGTAGGCTCATTTTCTCATAGACTTCTATACAATCAGACTTTTAGCAACCAGAGGAGTCGTCCCCTGCTGGCTGTTAGAGAGAATGCAAGTTTAAGGCACTTATGCATTGAAGTATAGGTGTTTAAATGGATTTCTTAAATACTGATATCCAAACCCAGTTTGCCCCAGTTTTGTTTGGATGTCTTTTAACCGGCAAATCACTCCAATTAGTACTTCACTATTAAGTAATGATTCCTTTCTTCCTTTGGATGAAGAGCTTATCTGATACTAGAAGGTCCAGTAGTTAGAAATGGGATGAGATAATGAATTTGTGATTTCCGATTCTGTATGTTTACTTGAAAGTCTTGCTGTGCTTGTGAGCTTCAGGATCAGCACACCATTTAAAAAGAGATATACTGTATGTAGGTATAAGATGCTGTTGCTGGGGGGGCTGTGAAATTCCCCAAGAGACCACAACGGTCACGACAAAGGCGTCTTAGCCCAATGCCACTACAAGCCGCTGCTCCCTCATCTGTAGAGGGGATGAAGGCTCCAGCCATCAGGAGGGGGTCCAGCGTGACGCCCAGTAGGGGTCCCCGTTCACCCCCCGGGCCCGCGGTTGATCTGATGGTTAAAGCTCAAGCGATGACTGAGGCCTTGCCGGCTAGACGGGACCCTGACGAGACGTCTGGGTCGACAGGAGTCGGCCTCACACATGTCTCGTTCAAAGGTTAAGCACACTATTATGGGCGTCTCGCTGAATTCGGCGACTGCGAGCCGGTGCGATGGCCTGTGGTGTTTTCTTCATGATTAGACCGGCCCGTCTGACTGGCCCACTCATGAATCTTTGAGAGCTGAATGCCAACGAGGTTGTTAGTGGAGACCGAGTCTCAGAGTGCAATATGTTGCAGTCGCTGTATAGGTAGCACATGATATACTTATAGTTAATGACTGTTAAAGAAGTAGAACATTAGGTTGTTTCACCTCCATCGTTGCTCAGGAGATTCATTAGTTTTGTGAGTAGTAATGTGATTGGTTGCTGGATGTTTATACATTTGATTAGGATAAACAAACAGCGCTTTCAAGACTCCAGTGGTTCTGATTTAGTTGTTACACTGACGCATGTCTTTCTACAGCCACTGTCTCTTTATGATGACCTGGAGGTGCCATTTCCCATGAGGTAGTGGAGCCATATTTCCTCTTTTCTTTAAAGCTAAACAAGGCCATGTTGCACTTTCGTGACCTGAAAATGGGTTTGGAAGACTATAGAAATAGCCTTCGCACATCAAGTCCATATTTTTCATCCAAAATTGTTGCACGTTTAAAAAATAAATATGACCTCGAGTTGTGTCAATCACATTTACACACCGTCTCCAAAACTTTCATCCGTTAGTTATCGAAACAGGTTAAATTTTTCGAGTTTTTTGGTATCTGTCAAAAGGCAAAAGAGAGATGTTTGACCACTCAGAGCCACCGTCCGTGCAAACGTCATCATCCAAAATAGCATCTGATAAACATTAACCTGGTCTCCTCCGTTTGGTACCAGCACTACCCATTGCCCTTAATTCAGTTTTGTCTCGTATCGCGACTTGTCGAAACGTATAGAATGATAAAATACATCGTACACAAAATACGGACTTGGTGTGAGAAGACCTTTACTGGTTCTTGGTGCTTTTTCTAACTAATAGGGATAGTTGGAAATGTTCTGACTCTTGCCTGTAACGTTGGATTCATTGCTGTGGAGAGTTTGCTGTAAGTGGGCGAATGTACAGCACCTCAATTAGGGGAATGTGGGAGTCACTTTCTCCTTTTAAGAACAGATTCTTTCAACAAAAAGCCATACCAAATATGTAATTTAAAAACAGGAATCGGCCTTGATACTGTAACATTAAATCCCTTAAGGCTGACTCAGTGAGGAGCTATCTGTTTCTCTATATTTAGACTTAGCTCATGAGTCAGTTGTCGAGCTGATGGAGTCCTTTTAGGCTGTTATATGGTCAATTTCATCTTTTCACTTGGCTTATAGTGTGGTTTTGATGGTCTGTTTGCTGCCTGTGACCTTTTTGTTTGCTGTTTTTGTGGTGAGGTATACAATTATGTTAGTAGAAATGAATCTATTGGAGTGTTTTCCTTTGCACTATTATTATTAAAGATGCACAAATGTAGGTGACACTTTGCCAAGACTTGAAACACATTCCTCAGTCAAGTAAAGTTGAGCGTCATTATCGTCCATTATCATCTACGCTGCTTTCTTCAGACCGTGACGTTGACTCATCCTCCTCAACGTCCAGATCGGGAGCAGACGGCTTCAGTCGTCTCAGCCCTGGGCCAAATTAAAAACGAACACTTTAATTACTCCGAGCGTTTGCTTCGGGCTGTGCGGATACCCAAATGGTTTGCATCTCCGACACATTACGACTCGAGTCAGGCAGTCTTAATAAATGTTATTGGAGGCTTTTCAGATTGTATTTGGAGCCAGGTCTGGCGTGTAACTTGTGGCCAGCAGTTAAAACTGGCATTGTTTGTCCAAATTCCTTTTAGTCACATTTTGAGCTTCCTACAATTTACATTTCCCAATGCTCCCAATGTACACAAGCCTTAAGATGCATGTAAATGAGTTCTTATCAGGTGATTATACACTAACGAAAACATGGTTATTAATATTATATTCCATTTCTGCTAATAGAACTTATTCTTGGTGCTTTTTACCAAATCATTTTTATTATATAGTCAGAAGAAGAGTGAAATATCCTTAACGTAATTCAAATGTATAGCTGAATTGTTTGAATTTATACACCAAATTAAACCAAATTATTTCATGTGTTATAATTTGCAGCCTGCGTGTGACAGCAGCCTCAGGTCCTGCACTTTCTCCAAAACACACATCATCATCATGCTCTTATAAGCCTCGTCTCCTTCTGAAGAGGACTCATTTTCTACAAGAGCCTCAATTTCTTGCTTTTCCAAACCAGCGCAAATATTTGGAAAGGTGATTGGTTACGGCTGTGAAGTGCCTGCCTGGAGCCAGAGAGACCTTTTTTTGATTTGAGACAAAACGCTATATGATTATGAGCGTCATCAGAACAAGGAGAGTTTTTGCGCGGTATCTAAGCGAGAGTTTACTCATGTGGGACTCCTCCGCTGATGAAAGTGAGAAGCCTCTACACCCTGAATTTGTGACAGGACGCCTTGAAAAGCAAGAAGCCTTGTTTATCAATTTGCTTTTAACATCACAAAGATGAGATGACGTGCGTTGCAGAGGAGCGGTTTGTTTTATCTCGCTTCAAAGCTCCCCCCGACACACACTTTTTTTTTTTGCTTTTCTTCCATGCGAAGTAAAGGTTTGCGTAAACATATGCAGAGCTTCGCCCCCTTGAAGAGAGAACAAGTCGTGGGATTCATGTCTGATTCTTTATCCTGTCTCTTGCCTTTCTTTTGAAAGAAACATCTCTCAAGGCTTGTGTACACACTGAATAAGCCTGTTTTGACAAAGCAAGGTGGAGAGCTACGTATTTAACAAGCTCCTCTCTCCGTCTCTTCTTCCTCTCTCTCTCGGCAGCTCTGTACTTTTTGAGAGGCCTTTCTTTCTTTGTCTTGACAGGGACAGCTCCCTGCCCATTTGATGTCGGCTTGACGGTCAAGGATAATGGTGCGTCGTGGGACCGTTGTCATCCCTGTCAATAGGATGGCCGAGGGGGAGGGGTGGCGGTGGTGGTGGGGGAAGAAATGGTGTGAATCCACCTTTTTTTTGTGCTGCATTGTCTTCTCCGGACATCCACGTTGGTCACTTTATTTCAACTTGACGCGTCCTTGCAGTGGCGTCATGTACAAACCTGATTTTCTGACACGCCACCCTCGAATGACTTGTCTTCTTTTGATAATCCCCGCTCTTCTTCTGAGCCTCACTGCACGACAAACTCTTCTTTTCTATCCCCTCCACACACACTTCTTATTTTTACATTCACGTCTTCTCAATGTCAAACAAAGCTTTGAAAACTACTGATCATTTTTTTTCTCTTTTTTTTTTTTTTTGTTTGGATTGAATCTAACAAGGATCCTTTTCTCTTTGATGTAATTAAGCTCCTGAGGCTTGATCTGGGCGTCAGAGTTAATTTTTTCCCGAGCATCGCGGGGAGCTATCAGAAGACTTCAGATGTCAGGCACTCTTTCAAGCTTCACGGCACCTCGTTTTTACTCCACCTCGCATAAAAGATTGGGGGGGTAAGGGAAGGAGGGAGTGTGGAAAAACAAACGGACTCGCCAGACGTGGTGAAACCCCCTCCCTTCTCGCCGCCCAACACCTCCACCACCCTTCCCTGGTCTAATAGTCCTCCTTATCTCGACGCCAGGATTCCCCAGGCCCCTTTTTGTGCAGCCATCAAAATTGCCCACCTGTAGCCTGAGGACAGAAGAGGAGGGGATGGTGTTTTCTTTTAATGGGAGTTGGTTTCTGTTGAGCGAGCAACCTGTGTCACTTCCACCTCCCCCATCACTAATGACGTGTCAGAGGACACCCACGGCGAAGCGCCCTCATTTTCACGTTGCAACAAGGCAAAGCTGTCCAACGCCACCGCTGAAATTATTGACGGCAATTTGTATATATGGTTCGGTAGTCACAGGGAAGGAAGTGGCCTTCGGGGAGGTGCGAGGCCCTCGCAGGAGTTGGTAAAAGATGGAGGCTCAGTTTTTCCTCGCCTAGCAGCAGAATAATCAACCCGGGTCAATTTCATATGAGCGAAGTTTGAAGGACTGATCTGTATTTGCGACCATGACTGGCCATTGTCCTCTGAAAATTGAGTCAAAGTTCAGGAGAGTGGATTATGTTTGTGGCGTGGAAGGGAAAGGCTTAGAGACAACGCGGTGATTTGTCTTCTAGTTCCAACGTTTAAAGTCCTCCTTTCTCTCTCTTTTCCCCTCAACTTAGCTCAGCCCGACCCTTGGCTGACAGACACTCAGCCTGTGTTCAAAGCGTAATCTTCAACCTCTAGGTAGCGCCGCTCAAGCTTGAAAACAAAATCTCCATAAGAGAGGAGAGGAGGTGGAAGAAGACAGAGTAAGGAGGGGGGGTTGGAATAAAGGCACATTAGACAGACAGTTCCTCTCAATTGCTGAAACAATAAGCCCTATTTATCGCCCATTTGAAAAAGGTTTGACGTGGCGCCGAAACAGAGGGGGCTTTCATCTCCCTGGCATATTAAACTGTCACAGTGCTTAACTTTAAATTAAGGTGACACGCCAGTGACTTGGGGATGTCACTAATAGTGCAATGGCGACCTGCTAATAGAAGTACAATGTGACACGTTTGCTTTAACTAAAACCTCCGCTGTCAGATTACACCAGTGACATCTTAAACTTTTCATACATTAACGTGACACTTGGAACAAATGCAATTTGGCGTTGAGAGCGGGACAAAAGAAGGCGTGCGATTCAAAAGCATCGTGAATGGTATTGTCACGAGGTGTCTCCGCATAAAAGGATGACATTTTCTTGCATTAGGTGGATGTAATAAATCAAACGTGTGGTAAGCGCCATGTGAGAGTCATGTGCCCTTGTTGTTCTTAAGAGGTTTAGGACAGCTGGTGCAGAGTTTGAGTGTTGTGAGTGTTTTTTCCAGACATTTAACTTCCTAAATATATAGTTTTTTAGATGCATATTTTCAAATTGGTGAAATA
This sequence comes from Sebastes fasciatus, assembly GCF_043250625.1. Classification (NCBI taxonomy): domain Eukaryota; kingdom Metazoa; phylum Chordata; class Actinopteri; order Perciformes; family Sebastidae; genus Sebastes; species Sebastes fasciatus. The sequence goes on along the minus strand of NC_133818.1, from coordinate 4,086,021 downwards.
TTAAAGGAACATCTTCTTCCCTTTGCTCCCCCGCAGGAGATGGATAGCTAGGCCTCGCGTCAAAAGGCCGTAACCTTGGATTAGTTGACTTGTTGAAATATGTTCCCATTGTTTAAAACGTCACACACTGAACAATACATGTCAGCACCGTCAAGGGATTCTGGGTATTGTGGCGATGAGTTTTATTGTGAAAGGATGACATGTCTTGCAATAGGTTAATGTACAACATGTGTTGTATGTATATCATAAGTCATATTGTGCTGTATGTCTGCACCAACCGAGGTCGGGGTTCAGGCCAGGGTTATTATTACTAAAACTGAAACTAAATAGAAACTATATACTTAAAAAAAGAAACTGAAACTATATCGACTGGGTAAAAAACTAATACAAAAATGAAAATGAACAAATTCAGTTCAGTTTTAGTTTTTTAGCTGCTGAAAAAAGGAGACAGCATGAATTTCCGTCAACTCTCTTGACATTGAACCACAGAACCTGACCTTCCAGGAGACGGCGCTATGCAGCAATCGCTTCACATCGGACACTAAAGTAATGTAAACATTAAACATTAAACATTATGGCCATTACACAGTTCTCCAACCATGTATTTTGTATGTTTATTTGTACTGTATGCTGCTTTATGCAAATGTATGTATATATTTATTATTGGAAATCAATTAACAACACAAAACAATGACAAATATTGTCCAGAAACTGCATTTAGCACACAAAATATGCTCAAAACTGCTTGTGATTATCATAAAGTGGGCATGTCTGTAAAGGGGAGACTCGTGGGTACCCATAGAACCCATTTACATTCACATATCTGGAGGTCAGAGGTCAAGGGACCCCTTTGAAAATGGACATGACAGTTTTTCCTCGCCAAAATTTTGCATAAGTTTGGAGCGATATTTAACCTCCATCACGACAAGCTAGAATGACATGGTTGGTACCGATGGATTCATTAGGTTTTTTAGTTTCATATGATATAGTTGCGTTGAAGAAATTAGTGGTGTTAACGTGTCATTATCGCTTTAACTTTGACAGCCCTAATAAAAACTTTAGGTTCAAATTAAACCTTTCTGAAAAACAGAAACTTAACTAAACTAAGCTATATGAAATTTTAGGCTCAGACTAGGAAAAAGTTTTATTTCTATCCTTTAAAAGACTCATAAGACTCGTAATAGATGTTACAACAAGTTTCGTTGTATTTATATTTTCATGGTCTCATGCATGAATCAGCTAACTATTCAGTTTAGCAGCTGTTTTGTTCAGCTTACGTCCTGCATGTTAAATGGTCCCGGATAAATGAGACAAACTTCCAGTTGAAAACATGTTGTCATGAGTCGGGCATTGTGCCCGGCTCACTAATCCATTACTGGTGGAAAAAAACAAATTTCTTCATGGAAGCTATTTTTAGCCGCTGCGGTTTCTTTCCACAAGGCTGAGAGCCATTGAACAGCCGTCGTAAGATTTGTCTTTGTGTGTCCTTCACAACACACACGCTCTCTTTTAAATGATCTTTATTTGGTTGCCTGTGATTTTAAATTTACTTCAATAAAGTCCCGTTAGTTTCAGAGACGGGCCTCTGATTAGAGCCCTGACGCTGACTCAACAATCTACGTTTCCAATTAACTGAAGGAGGCCTGGGACGATATGGGCCGCTGCCCTGTTCCCCACAAATACACTTAACACACACACACACACAGTTTTTTTTCTCCACACAGAAATGTGCAAAAGCTTTGCTCACACCCACTTACATCTGTATTTACATCCACCTAGTCACGAAACTTCACCCACAATGCCTGGGGTCAGCGAAACAATCAGAATAAAAGATTTCAGAGCAGCAAAACGTCAGCGTTTACAGCTTTCCATTGACCTAAATAAACAGGAAGCATCAGAAAAAGTCCAAAATCTGTGGAGATAATCGCAGCTCTCGACAACAATGGAGACTTTGTGAACTGCACAATTTAATACGTAAATATTTGACATAGGAGAGGGCGTGTTATGTGAAACAACAGCACTGTGTGAGCTCACTGATGAGGTAAAATCCCCTAAAGATCTACGCAGGTAGACGATGATTTTAAAGTAAAACAGCTGCAAAGCTGTCCCTAAGGTTGTGCTATAATCATGTAGACATCCTGTTTAATTCACCTCCGCACAAAATGACATGAATTTCTACCTGGCTACATGTGTAAAAACCTCGGCGGACTCATCCTCCTGCTTAGCGTCAGAGCTAATTGGAGAGAGGGGGGAGGTTGAGGGAAGAAAAAACCCCAGTAAAATCCCCTAATTCCTGGATTATAATTTAAAATATTCTAAAATGCTAATCAGGGAATTGCAACCAACAAAGGGATAATAAGACGGTCATCCAATTACTGGCATTTTCTCCCCCTGTTTGGAGGGGCCTGGACAAACCTGGAGCCCGAACGCGCCTCGCTTTTCCTTTTTAACTGAAGACAGAGCGCCGCTGCTCAAGCTGTGAGCAAACACGGGAGCTCCGGCGAGGCCCTCCCTGCGTCTGCCTGTCTCACAAATATGTTAATTAGGGTCCAGATATTCACACACTTAATTAGCGGGGGCCTAGGTTTGTTTCATTTTGATTGGGGGGAGAAAGAGAAAGACAGGGTGGAAAAAAAGAGGGTTTACTTTTCAATGGCGAATTTAAATATGGCCTCAAGGTGATGAGGAGGTATTGTTAACTACTGTACTCAAATGAACTTTTCTCCCCTGTTTCCTACGGCGGATGGGAAAATCCAGCGTGGACGAGATTAGCCCGTCATTTGCCAGCGAGCGTTTCCATTTGGAACATGAAGTGATTGCGCTAATTGAAGTGGCATTCATTACATTAACATATTATATGTTGAAAATGAGACGGCCCCTGTACCTACACACTGCACCGGAGAAGATACTGGGGTTAGGGGATGGGGGGTTGGTGGGAAGCAGTGCTCTAAGAAAATTGCACGCCGGCTGCCTCAATAGGCATCATTAGACATGAAATTAGAAATTTTTCGGGATGAACTGTTCACATAAAGGACTGCAGGGATTTGACACGAGCACTTTGATGTGTACGATTTAGCAAACGTCTCCTAACGTCTCCTTGCCAAGTGTGTACTCAGGCGTAATGGAGCACAATATCAACTTTTGGCCCGCGGTCGCTGGGTTACCGTACGGCTGCAACGGGGAGAAAGTAAGAATAAGTGTCATGAGAAAATACACATTTATAAAACTTTTAGAAAAACAAAATTCAATTAGACAAAATGCTTAACAGAGAATCTCTTAGAGAAGAAATTAATTTCTGCATTTCAATTTTCTTATTTAGCTTCAATAGGGGGCAGTCCGCTATTCAACTCATCTCTTTTCTTTCACACAAATATCACTTACACACAAGAATATTATATTGCTCATGTAAATCTCTCTTTTCTTCCTTTATAAAAAAAAAAGAAAGCAGCTTGGCATATTTATTGGTGAGTCGTGCTGAGCCTCTACCCCCCTCCAAGATCTCCCACCGCCCCCGAATCCCTCGCACAAATACAATGACCCAAATACAGTAGGAGGGTCTAGACGTGGTTTTCTAAAGGGGATCCTCTGTGCCCTGTGGCCCAATATCAGCCTCAGGTATTTAACATAAACAAAATGTGTCACTCACTTCTGCTTTTTGTCCTTTTATTATGACGCATTTTTGCACCCAAAATGATTTTAAATAAAAAAACAGAGAGAGAAAACAACCAGTTTAACCCTCACGTGAAATATATTTTCCCAAATGTATGTTTTTGACCCTTCGCAGACCCACTAAAACACCTGCAGTCAAGCCTGTTTACATGTCTAGAGGTATCTACCATATAATACCTTCGTAACTTGCAGCACAGCTACTGTACCAGCCCTTTTTAAATGTGCACCAGTACAGTATGTACTGTAATGCTGCTCTGCACTCCAAGCTGTATCTGACCCCGTGGCAGACATCCACCGCCATCCGAGTAGCGAGAAGCACTCAGAGATTCCCTGAATTTTCGGAGAAATTTGACATCGGTCCAAAACCAATCCCCTGGCTTTGAGAGTATGTAAAACACGCTCTTCTTTTTTTTCCCTCCTCTTTTCTTTACCTACAGCTGACTGGAGCACCAGCTGGTGGCGAGCAGCCAAGACTGCAAGGCATTTGCTTTTACTTGTAGGCTAACTGCACTGCTGAACTGCTTTGGGATTTACTCTGCATTATAGAAATGGACTGCAGTATAGATTATTAACAGGATGAGTGTGTGGGCGCGCAAGCTCAGGCTCTTAGAGTTTGTGTTGCACTCTTCATCCTCTCTTTTTTAGTTTTAATTTGCATCTCCGTACAATGCATGTAGTGACAGATGAAGTAATTTATAGATGCATTTAATTTCCTTTGTGAGTTTACATATGAGAACAACATAATGATGTCTGTGAAATGATCTAACAAAGCCAACCTTGAAAGCTTCTGGTTTGTTTGGCACCACAGATGAAACGAAAATAACCAAAATCACATTTCTGCAGACATATTTGAAGCATATGATTTGACTGTGGAGTATATTCCAACAATGCATGCTGTTTTCGAACTCTAAATATGGTGTAAAGATGGCTGACTAAATCACAAATCTGATATGTCCATGATTTCTCCTTTCTCTTTTAAACAACCTAGTGCTCTTAGAGTGTTGCACTCTTCATCCTCTCCTTTTTAGTTTGATTTGCATCTCCGCACATGCATTATAGTGACAGATGAAGTCATTTATAGATGCATTTCATTTCCTTTGTCAGTTTACATATGAGAACAACATCCTGATCTCTGTGAAATGATCTAAAAAAGGCGACCTTGAAAGCTTCTGGTTTGTTTGGCATCACAGATGAAACACAAATAATCTAATTTCTGTAGATATTTGAACCACATGATATGATCTGTGGAGTATATTTCAACAATGCATGCTGTTTTCTTGCTCTAAATATGGTGTAAAGATGGTGCAATAAAGATATTTTATCCCTAAAATGTATGAATAAACGTGATCTCAATATTGATCAAAATAATTGTGATCATCAGCCGTAAAACAAGCTGCAATTTTCTTAATTCCTTTCACTGTATCTGTGTTTTGTGTAGTTTTAAACCTCCTAAATCTTTTTAATTTGAAGTGCAATGGACAATATTTTGAATATATTATCATAAAGGACAATGGGAGAAACTCCAGCACTCAGTCAGCGCTGTGTTTTGTCATCGTTTAATTGTCACTTTTAACTTTTTGAAGTGTGAATCGTGGCCGTAATAAGGAGAAATGTTGGCATCAGCCTCCACTTACCACCACTGTATCTGCACCGCGAGCTTAAAGCAGCTCAACTATAATGAATTCAGCGGTTAAAAAACACCACAGCGGAAGATGTTGCAGCTGCTGTACTGTAAGTTAGACCTTGGCACACAAGATAAAAAAAGAAGTTGCATATTGAAAAGGTTTATTCCTTCTTTAATTTTGAGTACAGATGTGAGAGCACCTCTTTTTGCACCATCTTCGGGAGTTTGCATGTGATGTGATTGGGTTGGATTTGTGTCCATCACCGAGGAGTGAGCGTGCTCGTCTCCGCTCTTGTCAAGTGTATTTATACGTCGATAGGGCAAAATAGAGCAAGAGGGGAGGAAGAAAAAAAATCTCCTGTCAGCTATTCTTACATAAAATATTAGAATTCTCATTGTTATGAAGACTTGCGCTGAGAAAGCCTAAGCCTCTTGACTTATGAATTTTAAAAGTATCCAAAGAACGGAGAGAGGAGAGCCTTTTTTTTCCCCCACTGACCTTAATCTTAAATAGGTCTCAGAGACAGGTAGAGTGATAAATGGACTAAAGGGGAAAAGAATAGGAGCTAAGCCCACTTTTTCAGCGGGCTTGCACGGGCTCTTATCGCTGGCAGGCGACAAACAGCTCCAAACTCCAGGTTCCAGAGGAGCGTTTGGGCGCGCGGTGCCAGCTGGGCTAATGCATAGATTAGTTTACAAGTTTGGCTCCAATGCCAATTGGATTAAGCCTCATCATGCAGGGGGTGTTTCACATTGTTTGACAGTCTACATACGGTCAGCATCAGCCTGTGATTGACTTATGCTAAATCCTTTCTTTTATCTAAACACATTGTGACCAATAATGTCAGCGGGGTTGAGCAGTTTTTGTTGGTGACGTGTCGTGCTTACTGTAGAGCGGCACCTTCAGCGCCAGGAAGCCATTGTACCCTTTTATTCCTAAGATAGAGCCCGTCTTTCGCCTCGGGCTGTGTCTTTGATATCCAGCTCTTGTCACCCGGTTCAAAAAAGACCCGTGTCAATATCAAAATATCCCTGACAGAGACTGTATCTAATGCCTCTACACTGAGCTATAATGAGAGTTATCGCTTTGAACTAGTTCACAGAAAGGCGCTTTATTTTCCAAAGTAAAATTGGTTTGGTCTCCTTTAAGGTTTATTTGATTAAGACTGGAGCGGAGCATGAGAAATCAAGGAGGAGGGGGACTTCAGTGGCATTCCTCAGTAATATTTATACCAATCCCTCGGCTTGTAAATCATTTATGCACTTTCCCACTCACGTTTGACTCAGAGTCAAGCGCGAATTAGGTCTCGTAATAATAAACTAACCTCCTGCTCGGGCATTGTCTCTTGTCAGATCAGAGGAAGAGGGTCAAGAGCAACTGGACCTCTAGGGCACCCCAGGGACTCCCCCAAAACCCCTAACAGCTCAGCGGTGGGACCGCTGCAGAGGCCTTTAATTGTTATTTCAGCACCCCCCCTTCCCTGCACCATCTTCACCCTCCTCCCCCACCGCGGTGTCCGGGCAAACAGAACGGTCCTGATAGCTTCGTAATGAGCGGCAGCGTCCGGAGGGAGCACGCTAGTGACTTCCAAATACATTGCCCTTGTTAGCAATGTTTGGCGCACTGCTCCGTTGTTACAGATGTCGGTAATAGAGCGCTAATAGAGATCCATTACCCTTAGGTTGTGTGTGTGTGTCGGGGGGAGGGCAAAGAGCCCCATAAGATTACCACACTGGCTGACCTCTGCCTCCCTCCAAAACTGATTATTTCATTTGATCAAGCCCAAAGGTGGTGGCGGGTCCGGCGCCGGGGTTGATGAAGACGCCGATTCGATTATCCTCCGCCGTCGTTTGTGATTCAGGATTATAAGTCAGCTTTGCAATGGGAAATATTAGCAGAGAGGAAGCAGGGAGAACAATAGAATAACAAATTGCATGTTGCCCTCAGGACAGAAGGTAGACAGAAACATTAAATTAATGAGCCCAGAAGAACTTTGTCACAAATGAATCGTGTAAATACATTGATCTTCTTTGCTCTCTAGTCTTTCTTTCCTCTGCTGTTTCTTTTTTTCCTCGCCAGCCTAATGATCTCTTCCCCTACCATTTTTATATCGCAGAGGAAAGGAAAAAACCTGTTCTGTTTTTCACCGGCGCTGCCTCTGTAAACACTCTTCCTTCTTATCTGCACGCTGCCTTCTCCCTAGGCTATGGAGCAGATTTTTCATTTAGCTAAAAGCTCGGTAAGAGGTCTATGAGAATGATAATCCTACCACGGGCCGCAGCTGGCGTTTCCGCGGCGCGGATGATTAGTCGGGAACGTTTTGCATTCGACCTGGAGAAATTCTCTCAGTGGGAAGTTAGCATCCGCTTACTGTCTTTTCCAGCACTCATGGCCCTCACCCCTCCCTCTCTGTCTACACACTCTCCAGAGGAGGCTTTTATAATGGATGATGAAAATCTAGCATTTACCTCCCTCTCCTCCTCCTCCTCCTCCTCCTCTCCAAATACCGTCACTCCTGTCACCGCGCACGACGCTCGTTGACCTTCGTCAAATATATTCCTAATTGCTTTTGACGGCGAATTGGCTCCCCGCTGGTCCAAAGGGCCCCTTTCGGAGCATCACCGTGATGCAAGATGTATACCTGCGGTATGCAGAGGGATCCCCTCAGACGGAATTAAGGCGGCGAACAGGAGGAACAGGTCATGAATGCACTTATCTCATTTGTCTGACAGGTTTAAACGTTTATTAAAGGCCTCAGCCCTAATTCCCTCAAGCAGGTGTAAGCTTCCGTCGAGGTGTGAATTATATCCAATCGAGCAGATACGCTCGTAATATGATGAACGCCAGCTAAGCTTTTCCAGGTGGAAATTGAATAACTCATGGTTTCTGGGCGTAATCCAGCCGCGCATTGTCAAAGACAAATAGAAGAAAAGCGTCCTCTGTGCAGAAACACAATAAACTGTATGAGTGGCTCTCAAATTACACAAATACAAGAGCACAGAATGTAAAAGCACCTCTTAAATGTCAGGAATCAAACCCCCAACAACCCAGCATGCATTAGTGCCATTTTAAAGATACACTGAAGGAACACATGGAGCTTTTTGCACTTGTGGTGCCCCAGGTCACATCACAACAGGCCTACACTTGATGGACAATGTTCACCGATGCAACAAACTCAAATGGGTATTTGCTTTCCTCCGAGCATCATCTGCCACCTGGCTTTAGTTATGAATACAGCCATTATTCCTGAGAGAATTCATATAAACAATATAGACATAAAAATAAATGAATGGGAATTAAGTCATTTTAATATTTTAGGGTTGTCAATCGATTTATAATATTTAATCGCAATTAATTACAAATTAATCACACATTTTTAATCTGTTCAAAATGTATTTTGTAATGTAAATGTAACATTTTGGCCAGATAACCATGTATATAATATATATATATAATTACATACTTCTTTTGAGACTAAAACTACTGTAAAACTAAATGTATAAAAACTAAAATTAAACCTTTCTGAAAAAATTAAACTAAAATAAAACTAGCAAACACACTCAATCGCATGATTGTCCGTAGTTAATCGTGATTAATGCAAATTAATCACACATCTTGTATCCGTTCAAAATGTATTTTGTATTGTAAATGTAACATTTTGACCAGTTTTCCAACCATGTATATGATATATAATGTATATGTATCTACATACTTCTTTTGAGACTAAAACTACTGTAAAACTAAATATATAAAAACTAAAATTAAACCTTTCTGACAAACTGAAACTAAACTAAAACTAGCAAACACACTCAATCGCATGATTGTCCGTAGTTAATCGTGATTAATGCAAATTAATCACACATCTTGTATCCGTTCAAAATGTATTTTGTATTGTAAATGTAACATTTTGACCAGTTTTCCAACCATGTATATGATATATAATGTATATGTATCTACATACTTCTTTTGAGACTAAAACTACTGTAAAACTAAATATATAAAAACTAAAATTAAACCTTTCTGACAAACTGAAACTAAACTAAAACTAGAAAAAACACTCTGAAAATTAACTAAATTGAAATTAAAATATTAAAAATAAAATAAAATAAAAACTAGTCGATTAAAATATTCAAGATTACTCGCAAATTAATCACACATTTTTTATCCGTTCAAAATGTACCTTAAAGGGAGATTTGTCAAGTATTTAATACTTTTATCAACATGGGAGTGAACAAATATGCTGCTTTATGCAAGTGTATGTATCTTGAGGTCAGAGGTCAAGGGACCCCTTTGAAAACAGTTTTTCCTCGCCTAAATTTAGCGCATGTTTGGAGTGTTATTTAGTCTCCTTGACGACAAGTATGACATGGATTCTTTAGGTTTAGCCCTAGAATATTTACATGAAGATTTACTGATTGTTTTCTTTAAATCTGAACACATGATTTACATATTTTCCTAACAGACTGCAGTAAAATAGATTCTTTGTTTACGCTTCAACACAACCACAGTAGCAAACGATAACACTCGTGAAAATATTATATATATACAATCACAATTTATGCCTATGGACATAAACTCAACAGTGAATTGCCTCTACTGTCTCTCTAAACATGTTATTCCTCATCCATGACTTTTATCATGTGTAGAGATCTTTGTTCATGTTTGCCTCTAACTCAGCTGGAAGGTTGGTTTTGACTTGCAGTCCAATAGTCCCATTCATTGCCATAGATAACTGCATAATATAGAGCTATGTTTGCAGCACACTTTGTCTTAGTTGGTTTGTTTGATCACGGTTTCCTGAAGTGATGTCTTGTGGTCGTACAAGGAATGATGTCTCCTAGGAGCAAAAGCGGAAGTAGCGTGATCTTCAAATGTGCAGCTGGAAGATCGGCGCGTTTGTTATATTTCACGAGCTCTCTTAGCTTTTTTTTAGTAATATAAGAATAAACAAACAACTCTCTTACATGCCACAATCATCAAAATAGCACAAAAAGTACCTTTTGCAATTTAATTTCACTAAAGAACTAACGAACTTATTAATATTAAATTCAATTTCTGTCATTAGATCCCTCTAAATGCTACACACTGTTCCTTTAAAGGACAGTCTGTTCTTTTTGTTTGATCTTATTTTCGATTTTCAAACTATGAATGAATAACAAAGTGTTTTTCAGAACAAAGTGTTTGTATTTTTAAACCAGCACATGAGGTTATGACCTTGTGTCTGGTCTATATTTACACCTCTCAGTTGAAACGACTTGTGACCGCGTAACAAATGTTTAACTTCAGGGGGAATTTCTGAGGAGTTCCTCCAACACTGAAGCTCCATTGTCATCTCGGGGCTAAAAAGAAAAAGGAGAAAAACATGTTGGATGAATACAATCATGTGACCAGAAGTAATGACAACCGTGACCCATTTGCACGATGATAATTAGCCATCCACAGCCACAGGGCGCTGACCTCCAAGCAGGGATGAAAACAAACCCACAGATCTAAAGCGCTCTTTGTCACGCAGGAGAACACGCTCACACTCATTGTGTTATATGTTCTAATATATTGTATGATATGTATTATAGTAGCACATGAATAGTCTCCAGTGTTTGAACTCAAAGTCTGACCTTGACAAATTTCAAATCTTTGCACCAATAAGTTTCTCCGAGCTGTAACAGAATCAACCTTAAGGGTTCTCTGTGATCAGATTGAACATCATCGCCCTCTTGATACAATAAAACAACACAAGGAGAACATTATTTCTACTTTCTGATAGCGACATCACTCCAGCGCTCCTCCGGGCGATGCTTTGACACGCGACGGAAGATAAAGACTTCTGTCCTGCTCTGATTCATTTTTAGCTGCCGTTGTGTAATCTGTTTATTTTTTTCCCATCAGATGTAAATCCATAAAGTCACATGAACTATTATCAGATTTAAAAATTACTTCACCAGCAGCTCCCATTTACTGTGAACCCTAACAAGCTTCCTGGACTCTTATCAAATGTATAATCGTGATATTGAAATTGTATCATAGTAGAATGAAACGGCAGATTAGAAGAAGTAATTTTATTTTTCCATTTGAACATCTCCTCCAACCTTGAGGCAACATCTGATATGTGGTTGCACAGACCTCTCAGAACACACTTTCTCGTCCCTGTTGGAGAGATTGAACTACATGCACATCATTTTCATTTATATGTGTTTGTGATCAAAGAGTTTTAGACTTTTTAAGGGTTTTATGGGAACATAAGCCTCAAACTCATGAAGTTGAAATGAACATTATTCTTGACCTCAGCCACAGTATGTTAGAAAACTAAATCAGGAAAGCTTTAGCTCCCGGAGACCGACTTTACTGTCTTTCAGAGGCTGTAACAGGTTCAATTTTAGAGCTAAAGTTAAGGTTCAGATATCATATGAAACTAGAAAACACAAGGAATCCATTGGTACCTGGTACTTGTTGGTAAGGAGGCTAAATAAGGCTCCAAATTTAGTCAAACTTACTCTTTTAGTGGATAAAAATGGCACTTTTTTAGCCTGAACCACGGTTTTAATAGTTTTTATTTTATTGTAATTTTGACTTTTTTATTTAATTTTAGTTTAGTTTAAGATAGTTTTCAGAGTGTTTCCTAGTTTTAATTAAGTTTCAGTTTTTCAGAAAGGTTTAGTTTTTATAAGAGCTGTCAAAGCGTGATTATAATACGTTAACGCAACTTGTGATTTTTAGGAAACGAGAGCTTGTGAAACTAGCCGCTCGCTGATCTCCCAGCTGGAGACTTGAGGATTTGTACTGTACCGTTGTGCTCCTGGGAGACAGCAGTCATTCCTTGTATGACCACAAGAGATCACTTCAGAAAACCGTGATCATGGGTCAATTTGAAGCATTTTAAGAAACAAACCAACTAAGACATCGTTCGCCACAATTCCCCCAAACATAGCATCTATACCATGGAGTTAATTATTGCAATGAATGGGACTATTTTATCATTTTCTATTCGCGTGGACTGCAAGTCAAAACCAACCTTCAAGCAGAGTTAGAGGCGAGCATGAACAATGATCTCTACACTCTTCAATGCAGCTGTTGGAGAGACAGTAGAGGCATTTTACTGTTGAGTTTATGTCCACAGGCATAAGTTGTGATAGTTTATGTTGTTATCGTTTGACCACTTGCTAGACATCTACTGATGACCTGCTATATCCCCCCTAAGAAAGACAATCACCGGGTCTGTTGTGGGTCTCAAAGGGTTAAAAATGGACTTTATGACTGAACAAAGTTGCACAAAGTCGAACCATAAAACAAGTCCTCTAGTTTTGATTCCTGCATCATCTTGAACCTCGAAATATTTTGAAGTCTTGAGTGAGATGGAGAAGAGAGACGAGATTAGAAACGGAGAACCTGGCGCCGCCGCGGTGAGCCATAAGCGCCCGAGCAACGGCTTCCTCCGCCGCTGTCTGCGCTGTAAGTCGGTTGAGTATCGCACCTACCAGGCAGATCGAAAAATTCAAACACCGAGTGCCAAGATCTTTATGTGGATTCCCTACTTCCAAATAGCTTAGGATAATTCTCCGTCTAAGCTAATACCTGGTGAGGAAGTAAAGCCTGAAGGATGGGATTATTTAATATGGCATTTTTAATGTGTGACACGCTAATCACATCTCAGAACAGGAATACTTCAACCATTTAACTTTCGTCAAGGGAGGAGAGACGGTTTTGGGGGGAGTAAGCCTTCAAAAGCCCCCTTCCCTTCTTCCAGCACCTCATACCGCAGAAACCTGCTGCAAAACCGCCATGACAATGACACATTGTCGTGCCTTAGAGGGGGGAAACGCGGGGAGGGAGGACGACAGAGACGGAGTAACCTCCAGTGCATGAGTGAGGGAAGTTTTTCTTCTGACTGTTGTGGTGAAACACGGCGACACGGGGAGTCTTTCCTAAGCATTACACATCAATCCGGGGCCTAGACGGCAGACAGAATTACTCCTCTGTGTACCGATAATGATTTCACAATCCTCGCATACCGGCGTCTGAATCTCCTGCGGATTTGCGGATAAAGCCGAGTTTTCCACAAAGTTTAACAAGGTGAAGTCGCTCCGATTCGACCAGCCGGCGAGGAAAGTTAATGCACGCCGTGACAGGCAGATTTGACGGGTGAGGAGGGTTCACTCGTCTCTCTATCTATCTGTCTGTGATCATTAATGGTTAAACATCTGAAGCGTTGCTATTATACCAGCATGGAAAGTTATTAAAACGCACACACACACACACACACCCTCGTGTCTTTAAGGATCGCGCTCTGATAGCGGTGAGGAAATCAATGAAGGGCCTGAGAGCAGCCGGTCTGGCAGACTTGACACGCAACAGAGGAAGGTAAATTATTGGAACTTTAATTACTTTGATCCGTCATGCATTGTAGCATTGTGTCAGGGAAGTCAATGCCATGACAGACGCCGAACAAAGGCCAGCGCCGCATTTTCATAACATCTTCACTCCCTTTTCCTAATGCCTGATTAAAGCCGGGGTGTCGAGGACCAAAAGCCCCCAACCCCTGTTTTATTTTTTCCTCCCTCTCCTCTGCACTGATTTAGAAACTCATTTTGAAAGCTCTGTTTACCCAACTCATTACTGAAGTCAGGGATTGAATGCTGGTCTATTATGGGCCTCTGCACCACGGCTTTACAAACAAGCACAATGCACCGTGCTATCACCATTATCACATTGTATGACCGTAATGTATCGCGCTGTTTTCCTCCCATAAATATAAGTCCGTGTTTTCAGCTAAATTAAGAAGGATTTTCCTCCACAATGAAGCCTGTCCTTTTTCTGAGTGGCCGCACAAGAAAACAATGACAAAAAAGTAAATGAGCAAGAGTGAGAATTTTTTTTATCATCAAAAGGGTGTACAAAATTACTCCTTTCCCCCCCCCCCTATTTCATGAATATTCTGCCACTTAGCGTTGGGATGAATCTGCAGGATTGTTCTCGGAGCTGATAAATGGCCAGCATGTGTGGTAATTTAGAAGCGCACATTAATCTCCAATCGTGGCCTAAGAAGGGAATAAATAGGAAGCGGGGAAAAAAAGGTAATTGATATCTAGCAAACGGGCAGACCCCCTAAAAAATAAAAAAAAGTTATGCAGATATAACTAAGGCGATCATGTGCGTTATTAATTGCACAAACTGCAATATGTGAGCTGAACAGGAAAGTGCTTTGTTTTAATTCTTCATTCACGCGTTAAGTACGATTAAGCAAAAGTGTTGTTTTGAGAAACTGAAGGGAATAGCTCAGAGAAATTGTCAGCTGTCATCAAGAAAGGAAACGCTGCTCTTGACTGGAGTCTTAATTCATTAGCGGATCAGGGATTTGCTAACTTCAGTCCTAATCATCCTACGCAGTGTTCCACTGATGGTTTATATTTCTGTCTCTGAGTGATTTGTATTTTATTGTATTCTGCACTTCGGGATAATCCGGCACAATGTGACCAAATGGGCTTTGAGACCCTTGCTCAGTTGTAGAGGACAGCGAGGACATTAGCTGTCGCCGCTGCTGTTGTTGTGATGTGTCCACGTTGATGCGCTGCAGGCAGACAGGCAGTCACTGACACCAGCAACACACACACACTCTTTCTATATGCACGTAAACAACACATATACATCTCTTTTGAGTGTTTTCTTACTAAACCAGGATCAAAACCACAACCTAAGTATTTCAGTTACGGATGAACCGACTCCACTTTTTCAGTCCTGATACAGATACCTGGACTTTGGATATCGTCCGATACCGAGTACCAATCTGATACCAACTTTATTAGAATTGTCATATACATACAGGTATATGCATGGAAATAATAAGCTGTGTGCCTCTCTGTGTGGAAATGACGGCATCATTCTTGTATTTGTAAGGCAACATCAAGCTTGATTCAAACTTAAAATTTCCTTCCTAACTTTTTAAAATAAAATGTAACAAATAAATACATAAATAAAAAATGCATTAAATTGGTACTTAATATTAAATTAATACATTTTACCCCAGCAACTTGGTAAAACATCTTCAAAATTAAGTGTAAACCTTTTAATGCAGCAAGAAATTGGTCAAAACTTATTACAAATTTTCTCACAAACTTTATTTTATAATTTATTTAACGTATATTAACATCAGTTCAGTTGCCTAAATTGAACCATGCTATACTGCTATAAACACTGAACCTTAAAGTAACTACTCAATTACCATATTTCAGAGAGAAATATTCTACCTTTTACTAACTACATTACAGATTATGATTTTACATACTATACAAAACATGATCATCTTAAATCCTCCACCAGCTGCAACATTAAAAAGCTGCTTACATGTTATTGCATCAGTATTAATAATCCTATAATGTAATCTATATAAACTGACTTCTCCCACATTAAATTAGGGTTGTGTATCGGCAAGAATCTGGCGATACGTATCATGATACAGATTCAATATATTATCATATATTGCGATACTGTATGGAAGGTGATATATTGTGATTTTCAAATCTAATTTTAGTATAAAGAATAAACCACTATATGCATCAAATTTGAGTAAAAAAGCAAACTTTTTATGCAATCAGAACACTGGGATGTGTTATAGATGAAATTAGTTAAAATAATTTACTCCCCTTATTGTTTGGGATCCCCTCAAGGACCCCTGGGGATCCCCGGACCTGACTTTGAGAACCACTGTTTTAAGCTTTATTCAATATTTTGGACCAATTTTGCACAAAAAGCATGTGCACCAATTGCAATTGAGTGTTTCTCACACACTCAGATTGGAAAATAGTTAAAGCGACTGAGAAATGCACTCGTCATGCTTGTAAACAAACACTCAACTATACACACACGCATCCTTCTTGAAAGCAAAGAAGTCACTTCTCAGTGTTGAGAAAGTTTTGAACCCAAAGCGGCGCTCTAGTGCGAAGTGAACATTAGCGCTCTGTGCAAAACTTAAAATGTTAAGACCCTCAGACAGAGGGGGAAAAAATCATACTTCTCCCTTAATTTGTATTGATGGCCTGGAAGAAACCAGCATGCTTTGCAGTTCTGTAAGGGGGGAAGATGTTTAAGTGGAGATTAATTCAAATTTCTGCTTGCTCAGTACTTGTAAAACTAAAGCAATTTATATTCCTTCTCTTAACGATCCCCCCTTTCTCTGATTGCGGTAATGTAATCTAATTGTAATTATGATACTATCTGAATCATGCAGACCTTAACATGATTGGAGCTACTCATTGCATTAAAAACTAATTTTTGAATAATGATGAAAGGAGCACTGGAAAATGTGGAAGTATTACATTTTTTCTTTATCTCTGTTTTGTGGGGGGATCTTGTTCTCTCCCCTCTCGCTCCCCCCTCGCTCCCCCCCCGCCTACAGTCATAGTTCTGGTATAAATGACAAGGAGGAGTGGATCCAAAGAGTGGTGGGAGGAGGTGTTAAGGGGGGGAGGCTGGATGGGAAATGGACCACCCCAATTAAACGTATCAGGCTCATCAGTGGCTGCAGGATAGCAGCGTACCGCTGCGAACAAGTTCACTGTCGTCCCACGAGGTTTAGCTTATCATACGCATGTGCCTCCCACGCCATCTATCACCCCCCCAACACCCTGTTCACCTCACCCAAGAGGGGAGGAGGGGGGAGAGTGTTTCCTGCTGGGGTGATAAGACTGAAGTAAAACAGTTGTACAAGCCGTGGAAGCAGCAGCGCTGCTGATACGGGCTCAGCGACACAGTGACGGTGTTGTTGTTGGTTCAATCTGGAGGTCTGGATTTATATTTGAATGCAAATAAATTAAAATAATCATTAGTTGCAGCCCTGTAATAGTGTTGTTAGAATAAAGGAAGTGAAAATCGCTCCGCAACAACTGCAAAAGTAGGCAATATTTAAAAAAAATCATGATTTAAATAGTTAAAGATGTGATGTTTAGCTCCTTTTTTTATTTGTTTTAATATTTAGATTTGTCCAAGTTACCATAGAGGTGTTATTTATGAGGAAAATAAACCAGAAAGAAGAAGATGCAATAATTTTAATTATAATTTTATTTTAAATGTCACAGTTGCTGCATTAGTTTCAGTGTCATAAATGAGGGTTATCAAACGTAGCAGTCTTCTTCTTGAGGCAAACAAACGTATTTGTTATGAGATTATGTTTCATGTTATGTTCACATCTTTACTTGGATACAGTAAATCAAAACTCATTTTATCTGTACTGAGATAGAGTAATACTGGTGCTATTAGCTTCACCTTACATGCAGTAAATCATTGCAGAACTGGTGCTGATGGCAGCACAGCAACACTTTTGCACCCTTTAAGCTCTAAAGGGATGAGGAAGGTACTGCACCTGCATGTTAGCTGTAAACTCCGGGGTTTTTATCACAATATGACTCTGGTACAATCTCATTTGAGGGGCCAAAAAGCCTGGACCACGAGCCTATTCACAGCGGTTAAAAAGCAGACGCGAGGCCGAGGTGAGGGAGCAGGAAAGAGGGAGGGAAGGGCAGATAACCCGACAGCTTTCACACTCCTGAAGGTAAAGCGTTTAACGTATGAAATGAGGTGGTAATGCAGGAAGTGGCTGGCCCGGTGGCAGCGGCTAATGGGCAGCGAGACACTGTGAAAGTCTCTGCAGCTGAGAAGGGCTCCTTAAATCATGCAGGGGGAGATAATTTACCTGCATCTTCCAAAACAGGTAGAGCCGACACTTCTGGAACAAATCAGTCGGGTAAAAACTGGAAAACAGGGAAGGCAGTCGTGTTTACGGAAAGGTCAGGGAACTTTCTCAACACTCACATGATCATGTAAATATCTGTTAAAGGTAGAGAAGGTGGTGGGCTGCCAGAAATTGGAGAGTAGCAGTGAAATCTGAAGTGTTGCTGAATCAGCTACTACTTATAAAGTCAAACAGGTCAGGGCATCAGTCTCCTTCTTACACAGACCAAATGCATTTCAAACCAAATTTCAAAGTGCTGATAAGTATTATTATAGACTAGAGAATGTTTTCTGACCCCAGACAGCTCAGACTGTCAAATGAAACCAGAATCACTTACAAATAATCTGTTTTTCAAGTGTTTTCTCCAGTAGATGAGCAGTAGTTTGGGAGTTGGGTTTTCAGGAACTATACTCGCTGTATTGCGTTATATAACTTAGGTTTAGGAAAAAACATCATGGTTTGCCTTATAATAAGTACGTAAGCTAAGTAAAATACGTACGGAAACAACATAGCATCAGTACAGAAAACACCTCAGAAACGTCACAAAACACGTCAAAAATGTCACTAAAAACACGGTACAAATGTCACTAATATAACTTACAAAACACGTCAAAATGTCACTAAAAACACGGTACAAATGTCACTAAAAACACGGTACAAATGTCACTAACATAACTTACAAAACACGTCACAAATGTCACTAAAAACACGGTACAAATGTCACTAACATAACTCACAAAACACGTCACAAATGTCACTAAAAACACGGTACAAATGTCACTAATATAACTTACAAAACACGTCAAAATGTCACTAAAAACACGGTACAAATGTCACTAACATAACTCACAAAACACGTCACAAATGTCACTAAAAACACGGTACAAATGTCACTAATATAACTTACAAAACACGTCAAAATGTCACTAAAAACACGGTACAAATGTCACTAACATAACTTACAAAACACGTCACAAATGTCACTAAAAACACGGTACAAATGTCACTAATATAACTTACAAAACACGTCAAAATGTCACTAAAAACACGGTACAAATGTCACTAACATAACTTACAAAACACGTCACAAATGTCACTAAAAACACGGTACAAATGTCACTAACATAACTTACAAAACACGTCACAAATGTCACTAAAAACACGGTACAAATGTCACTAACATAACTCACAAAACACGTCACAAATGTCACTAAAAACACGGTACAAATGTCACTAATATAACTTACAAAACACGTCAAAATGTCACTAAAAACACGGTACAAATGTCACTAACATAACTTACAAAACACGTCACAAATGTCACTAAAAACACGGTACAAATGTCACTAATATAACTTACAAAACACGTCAAAATGTCACTAAAAACACGGTACAAATGTCACTAACATAACTTACAAAACACGTCACAAATGTCACTAAAAACACGGTACAAATGTCACTAATATAACTTACAAAACACGTCACAAATGTCACTAAAAACACGGTACAAATGTCACTAATATAACTTACAAAACACGTCAAAATGTCACTAAAAACACGGTACAAATGTCACTAATATAACTTACAAAACACGTCAAAATGTCACTAAAAACACGGTACAAATGTCACTAATATAACTTACAAAACACGTCAAAATGTCACTAAAAACACGGTACAAATGTCACTAACATAACTTACAAAACACGTCACAAATGTCACTAAAAACACGGTACAAATGTCACTAATATAACTTACAAAACACGTCAAAATGTCACTAAAAACACGGTACAAATGTCACTAATATAACTTACAAAACACGTCAAAATGTCACTAAAAACACGGTACAAATGTCACTAACATAACTTACAAAACACGTCACAAATGTCACTAAAAACACGGTACAAATGTCACTAATATAACTTACAAAACACGTCACAAATGTCACAATCGGATGCGTTTACATTGCAGTCAGTACAGACTACATGGCGTGCAAATGATACGCCTAAAGCAAGAACAGCGTTCTTATTACAGGCTTTTGCCTTGTGCCTTATCCTGTCATTCACACTCCTTTTTATGTGACCGGGCTGAACTGTGATACTTCAGTACACTGGCACCAATATGGCAATATATCTGTCCTTCCTATTTAACTCTTTGTATCTGTAACTGTTCTACTTTTTGTTCTTACGTCTTTGATATTGAAAATGATGGTTCACATCTTCATGTTGGTGTTTAAAGGCTGCGTCTCTGTACACTCGGTTGTACTGTAATTTCAGTAATATCTTGTGAAAGTGTTGTTGATCTTTGCTTTTCAAAAATGCATTATTTAAATTAGTTTCTGTTTTGGGTTACACAGATATCCTGATGCTTTGCAGATGACTGTCTGGCATAATACATGATATTATATCATGAGTTACTCAATGATTCATGCCCCCAATGCTCTCACCACTCATGGAATTGGAAGGCACTTTGCAAAATGCAAAACTATTTTTATACTGCTTTAAAATGGTAACATTTTGTCCCAACCCCCAGAAACAGGGAATAAAAAGGAGGCAAAACAATGAATGTAAACAGTACATTTCTACAGAGCACAAAAACGAGAATAATGGCCCATAAAAGAAGATGTCAGAAAGACTGAAAGGCCAATAAATATAAATAATCTGATGCTGAAGCCTTTCCCACTAGCTACAAATGTCACCATGTATCACCTGAGTGGCACCTGACTGAAGCAGCCGCCGCCGCATGAATACAGTCACGAATCCCTCTGCGAACTATCTTTAACACTGCTGAAGGATATGTGATTTTAAAACCCCTCCAACCCTGAAAATCCATCTGTGCGTGTATTTTTTTTTCTTTCTGTTAACGCACAGCCACACTCAGTTCGTTCAGCCGTGGCAAACGCGCACAGATCTCCGGCTATTTGCCTTCTCCCGATGCCCCGCTTCGCCTCCTCGGTGCCACCTGGGTGCTCCAGTGGCTCCGAGGCGAAGATGTGCAGGATGTGGGCAAACTGTGTGTGTCTCAGTTTGTTTGTCTGCTGTGGGCATGAGAGCCATATTTTCATGGAAAGACTTGAAGCGAACACACAGACCGCCCTGTGTTTTAGAAGTATGTCTAAGTGTAAAACCTCACATCTTGAAACTGTCACCGTATCAGGAACCCAATAAGTTCATTGAAGAGTTTTTACTCGTCATCACATTTTCTTATTAGCCCGTGAACTACCGTGTAATCATGAATATGTAAGTACCCAAATTATTTTAAAAAGGCAGCAAATGCATCTAAGTATTTGTGCAGAAAGACTTTGCTTTGAATTTGCTATTTTTCCGATTATTTTTGGGAAAAATAAATAATAAAATAATATTTAAAAAGACATAAAAAAACATAATAAATAAGTAAACTACAGATTTAATCCCATTTTTCCCATTTGAAAAAACAAAATAACCAAGTAAATTCCAGATTAAAAAACAACATCAACAAAATAAACTTCCAAAGTAAAAAAAAAAATCAATTAATCGATGAATCGCTGCAGCTGTAGTCACGTTTATTCAGTATTTTACAGGTGAAAACGACTGCTTTGTTTGAGCCAAGAAATCCCCAGTAATAATCTTACATTCACATGGTTCAGACCTCTGGATGTATCTGGATAAAAGGCTTTAAAGCGACCTGTCCAAAGGTCCCGTTTTACGCTGATTGGAGGTGTGTCATCACGCCCTTAACATATGGACCTTCACATAATCTCCCGCCACCGTGAAGGAGCTCCCATTTGGTGAATGGGTTGAATTCAGACGGCGCTGGCTGAGCCGTAGGTGTAATTTACTGAAGATACCAATCTGACCTCATTGTATTTTCTTAAGTACCCGGGAATTAGTTTCCGAGGAGCTGTGCGGGGAGGTTTTATTCAGCGTGGAGAGGTCACAGGAGAGCCAGAGCCTTGATGAGACGGGATGATCAGGTTCTGTCTCTCTTAAGTCTCAAGGGTTTCCTCTCTTCTCAGTATTAAAGACTCCCTGATTGGACTCTGGACACCCTGCAGATGTTAGCAGCGGGCTGAAAAGGGAAGTCACGTGAGCGCCTCATCGTGCCTCGCGAGTCGCTTTAAAACTACTAATAAACGTGGGCGCACACATGCTCACGATTACATATGTTCGGCCGGAGAGATGCAAAGGAATCTACATTTCATCGCTCACCAAAGGGTGCGATGATTAAAAGAGTTTGCATGAAGAAACAATATTTGCAAAAGGAGAAGAGGCTTTGAGGAAACATGTTTGTACTTTCTCCGGGCCTGTGATGAATTGAAAACAATTAAAAGTGAGTTTCGGGGCCCCGTGAGTCAATTAATTTCACCCTTGTGGAGCAGACAGGAGGCCACGTAGGAGGAGAGGTGGGATTGAAGGGAAAAACCCCACCGGTCTCTTAGCAACAGCATCACCCCCTTCCCAACCCCCCACCTCCTCTTCCTCAACATGTCAGAAACCTTTGCCCCCCTCCGGCTCCAGGAAAGTTTCCCTAGGTGTCTCTTACACCGCCGCTGCTTCCTGATTGGCTGAGGGCTTCCACTGGCTGTCAACCGCCTCCCTTAAGGGAACCTGGCAGATCTCAAGGAGAAGAAAAAACACAGAAGGGGGGAGAAAAATCAATTTTAAGCTCACATGCCCCACTGGGTGCCAAAGCCACTTCGGGGATGCTGAAGGATGCCCGAGTTGACAGGATTTGACTTCCAGAGGTAGAGAGGTGACAAACTCTATCACGGGGAGAGGGCAGCGGCGAGGCCTGGGAGGGCTAACCTGCTCGACCCGCCGTCGTATTGAACCTATCTATCTCTCAACACCACCATAGGTACCACGGGGGAATGTGAACGCGAAGGGGAGGTGAAGAAAGTTGAAAAGAGAGACTGGCGAGGCGAGAGAGAGAGAGAGAGAGAGGGGGAGGAAAAAAAGGAAAAAAAGTGGCAGAATTCAGGGGTGTAAATGATGAATTACTTTTCATCAAGTGAAGGGAAACATACTCCGGAACAATCCAGAAAACGGAGCAGGGAGACTCTGACCTCGTGCTTCAGAGCAGCCAATATCTTCATTCAAGAAGACAACCATGAAATTACACAGAAAATGGGATTGTCATGAGCAGGCCCTTGAAAATCTTGGTGTACAGTCATTATGGCGAGGGAAAGAGCCTTCATCCACACATCATACCCCGTAAGAGAAGGGAAGCAGGCTGTGTATCCGCAGGGACAGCTGCTACAAACCAGAGGGTTTAATGAAAAAGAATCTTACTTTGTACATACAGTAGTTTTACATTGAGACACGTCATCCTGTAAACTGTGTTTTATTCACAGACGTCCACATACATGCGTCCTCGGAGGAGTGTTAACAAATGTTGGCGAGGCGGTGTAATTAAAGGGAGACGGTTGTTTCTCTCACATATGAGAAATCACACGCACACAAAAAAAGGTTTCATGAGCAGATGCATGCACGGCGAACACGGCGCCTAATGAGCAATCAAATAATAATTAGGAAAACCGAGCGGAGGAAATATGAGCGAGGCTTTGAATACAAGATGTTCAGGTTAACCTCTGAAATAACTTGGAAAAGGAACTTTTGAACACACAGTATGTTTTAAAGGTACGTTATGACATGTGACATATATTTTATAATTCGGAGGACGGGTTTCTTGATACATTCGACTGTGCATCTGCATAATTGTATGTCACATTCATGCTAATATATATAACCATAATTACAAACTATACAATGACTGTAATATATGCACAGAAAGGATTTAAAAACCTCGTTAATTGACTCCGTGTGGATCTTCATTTACATGACAAATCATTTCTATATTAAAAAGATTGAGATGTGAGAGTAAATATTAAAAGTGGAGTTCCCTATCTATCATCACAGTCACAGTGAGGAGTCTGTTTGCTCCCTCAGATTGTGGTAAACCAAAGAATCACCACAGATTTTATGAATAAAATGTTCTTTATTTAATGGCAGTAAGTGACGTCCATCACTGACGTCCACGGTTGCAGCACAAATCTGAAAGCTCTGCTTTAAAATCATGTTTTTTCTTCTAATTGTATTTATTATAAGTGTCTGACGGTGGTGTAAATGCAGGTTTAGGGTGTTTAATTGTCTAACGAGTAGAGCTGGCAATAATTCAATATGATAATTTATCGTCTTTCAATGGAATTATATCGTGATTAAATCATATATCAAGACGTGATACACAATTATGTCGTCTAACTTGATAATAACAATCACATACTAACTCAGTTAAATCAAATAATCGTCTTAATCTGATTACTCTGTATTTGTGTGCATGCATGTAACATATATAATAATATATCATTATTCTACGGCTGTGAGTCAATTCAAATATTTAACCACGATTAATCGCAAATTAATCACACATTTTTTAGCTTGTAGCGAAGGAGGTTAAATAACCCTCCAAACTTGCGCTACATTTTGGCGAGGAAAAACTGTCATGACCATTTTCAAAGGGGTTCCTTGACCTCTGACCTCCAGATATGTGAATGTAAATGGGTTCTATGGGTACCCACGAGTCTCCCCTTTACAGACATGCCCACTTTATGATCATCACATGCAGTTTTGGGGCAAGTCATAGTCGAGTCAGCACACTGACACACTGACAGCTGTTGTTTACCATGTTATGATTGGAGCATATTGTTTTATGCTAAATGCAGTACCTGTGAGGGTTTCTGGACAATATCTGTCATTGTTTTGTGTTGTTAATTGATTTAGATATATATACATACATTTGCATAGAGCAGCATATTTACCTACTCCCATGTTGATTGGAGGATTAAATACTAGACAAATCTCCCTTTAAGGTACATTTTGAACAGATAAAAATGTGCGATTGACAGCCCTACTTTATATATTTGGCGGTGGCTTGTCCAATACAAAATGACTCGTACCATTCAAGCTTAAGACATGATCACTTTAATTATGAATTATACAGCCGCACAAGGATTTTCCATGTGGGTCTATATGGTGCCTGTGGTCAGTGTGAGATATATGAATGCTGAAGCTATACATTTAGAACAAGAGATGCATTGTTTCCCGTATGAATGTGGTTTTTCATAGAGAAAGTTTAGGAGAATCCTGTTTACGATAGAGACTGGGAAGAGTCTTGTGGGGGGGCGGGAGTGGGGAGTGGGAGGCTATCTCCAAATTCCTCTCCCTGAATGCCGGCTGCACTCTCAAAGCACAGAATTAACGAGACGAAGAAAAAATAGGAGAAGCGATGTGTCCGTGGAAAGTATTTTGAAGGATCTGTAATTTTCAAAGTGCTCTGCATTTAAATGTCCCTTTTATTCCTAAACAGCCTTAAGACACTTTTCAAACTGCTCGATTCACATAATTAGATGGGGCCAACAGATGACTCTCTCACTGTGCCACACAGCCATTAGAAAAGAGGTCATTCTCTTTGCAGAATGGCTACTGTTCTCACTTGTCATTAATTTGCCACTTCAAAGCAGCGAGAGCATGTGACACCAGCGACAAATGAAATAAGTTACACTTATCTCAAACAGCCACCATTACAGCTGCAAACTTTTCAACTCCAATCACACTCTCGCTTTTTAACAGTCTTTTCAAAGCGCGCTTATGTCCTCCAGTTTAAGATGGCATGTCAGAGAAAAAAAAAAAAGAAAAAGCTGCTCTGGAAATCAAAAAGTGGTATCATAGTCTCCGCTGAGTCTCCACTGGATGGGGTTCGAGAGTGGGGGAATTCATCTTCTCGCCAGCAGAATTAGAAGAGAAGAACACCTTCGACTTATTATATCATATTTCAAACCTTTCCTACTTTTGTCAGGTCAATCTCAGTCGGTATCACAAAGCAAAGACAAAGCACATCCATATTATGCTTTACTTTATGGTCCCTTCAGGGGAAACTGGCCTTGCAGCAGACATTAAAAATACAACAGAAGATTGTTCTTTAAACAACTTAATGAGATGAAGCCTTTTATTACACGTTGATTAAAAATATGTTACAAGCTTGTTTTTCATATTATATTACACAAGTGGAACACACATTTCCTAAACCTGGTACAACTAATCTGCATTCTCAGTTACGTTTCTATGGAAACGTGTTACGGTTGCACTTTTAAACATGTGGTTAACGTTGTAAATTAAAAGAAAAGAAAACAAAAATGCATTGGTTCCACCCTGTCTCCTACAAAATGACGTTCCCATACAACTAAACTGTATCCTCTATTACGTTGAGAAGGAAGCGTATTTTCTCACGGATTACGGTCGCACTTTAAAACAGCTTTAAACACGTGGTTAACGATGTCAATTTAATCAAAACACACCAAAACGCAACAAAACTAACTGGTTAGGTTTAGTGACCAACATCTTTAGTTTCGCGTAGGACTCGAACACTGGTCTCCTGGGCAAAAGACCCATCCACATCCCCGATGTTGTTCCTTCACGGACTTCCGCGGACAATCATTGCGAGCGTATTTGTGATACGTCAAAAACAAAAACGTAATCTGTAACTAAATACATTTCCCTTGAACGTCATTTTTAGGGTCCGTTCACATGTAGTGTCTAAAAACGCGAAGAAATGGCCATCCTTTTCATCCAAGGTACTCTGGAGGTTGCGCTCCTGTCGCGCTTGCCGTTACTAGGCAACCAAAACCTGCGCGCTGCGATGAAGATGATGATGAAGTTGCGGTAATTTAGCAGTAAAACCGTCTCTGATTAAAATAAACAAAGTCAAAACAAAGATAAATGAGTTCCAACACCGAGCACATCCCTCAACAAACAAAATTATGTAATATACTTAACAGAAATATGACAAAATATGACTGTATATATTTTGTATTCATATATATATAAATGGGGAATGTAGAAAGCACATGGTAGTTCTTTTTACAATAATTATAACGAGGCAATAACTTATATATTTTGCAAAATATTACATAGATATTATTCTATTTATGCAACAAGATGTTTCATATATTAGTGAAGTTAATGTAAAGTCAATGCATTTAATGTCCATGTAGATAAATCTACTACTTAACACAACAATAAGTGCAGTAAATGCATTGTTTTTTTGTCTTTGGGCGTCTTATTATTTCGTGAAATGTGCGTGCAGAACAATGTCTTTCTGTCCTGAACAGCAGTTTACCGGCTTCCCCTCCCCTTGTCTTTACACATAGCTCTTTGTCAGTGGACCGCCGCACCACCGACTTTCAATCCCGCCAAGGTTTCCTCTTTCCTACCCGGAATGTTTGAAATGCTATCAAAGAGTTGGCGTCCTCATCAAAGAGGTAAACTTTAAAGGGTTCCACCTTTGCCGTTGCCTCTCCCCCCGCCTCCTCTTCCTTTAATCTGGCAGGGGTTTGGCAGTCAAAGGTAAATAAGTGTGAAATGGGACATGTGTTTTCCATCCTTTCCCTTTGTCACACATGTTCTCCTCTCTCCATGATTAACATTCCACCTACTCCAGGTCGCCTTTCTTGGCGATCCGCGGGCCTCGCGCAGGTCGGCCTGCCAAAACACTCCCCGACCACCTGGAATTACAGAGCTTTCAAAGCCCACACTTCCTGTCCATCTGAAATCCATTGAGCCTATCAGAAGCCCCCCCAAGTGTAGGATGACAAGACTCTGGCATATATGTTTATTCTGGAAGACTTTGCTCTTTCTGATCGACTGTTTATTGGTCTTCATTAGACAGTGGTAATTATTTGAATAATAAGATGAATCCAGCGCTGATCGGTGCCAACGGCAACGTCTTGAGAACATCATGAGACAGGAAATAAAAAAAGGGGCAAACAATTTTCAAGTCGCATGGAAAAAAAACCATTTTCCCCCCTTGTCTAAAATAAGCCTTCGCCGTGTTTTCAGGCAGAGCAGACTGCTCGAGATTTCCCTCGCCGTCGGCAGCCGCCAAGTGAGTACAGGCCTGCCTCGGGGGCTGGAGGTTGGCAGCGGCGTGCCAGTTGTTTTGTTTACCTTCCACCCAATGTCCAAGAGAGACGTGCTGTCAGAGGTCTTTAACAAAACCAATCTCCTCCTGCTACTGTGTTTATTTATTTATTTCATTGTATGTTCTGGCGTGCCAGCCACATTTGGGACTGTCTAAATAACTCCAGACATCCAAAAATCATTTGACGGACATGGGCTGTGTTTCATCGTGAAAGGCTGTGATTTTTTAAATGGCACTGATGAGATTATTACTGCACTTTAGGCCGCTCGGCTGACAGCTGTAGAGCAATACTAGGACCCCTGGTTCGCCATCTTTGACGCATTTAAGTTGTTTTAGGGTGTGCTGTACATCATCGGATATAAGTGTATAGGGCACAGAGTGGAGAGTGACGCCAAATCTATCCCATATGTAGCTTCTCCGTCCTTTGCCATTGTCATTCTTTATCCTGAAACACAGGAAACTGTCTTGTTTAGTTTGGATAACTGTCTTGTCATGCAGTGTTTTCTTTAAACATACCTTAATCTGCGATCATTTTGAGCTATCATCCATTTTTGCAGGCGCAGAGTGTTTGTTTTTAACGGTAAATGTCTCATTTTTTTTGGAACAAACCAGCTCACATGTCCTTGAAAAGGATTCAGGAGCCGCTCGGGTCATTATTTTAAATCACAGCCATGTTCTCTTGGAAGCAAGCTGCTATCCTCCCGTCCCCGAGAGCTTACCTCCATATTTTGAGTCCTTGTACCTTGGCAGGAGGGTCCAACCATATGGCAGAACTAAGTGTCGATTATCAACCAATCTCATATATCACACGCATATCCGATAAAGCCGGATATTCATCACTCATGTAGCACTTTTTTTTCCACACTCACTGTTAAGTAATGACAGATGAACAGCCTACCTACAGCTCCACTGATCCAGAAATATCAAATGTGTTTTCGGGCTGTGCCAATAGTCTGTCTTTTTGTCATTGAGTCACAAATGTTACATGCTGGTTGCAGAAGTACTGCGTTTGACACATTTTACATGATTTCAGTTTGTTATTTTGATCTTTGGGTGTAGCAGTACTTCTCATCCTGCAGTAGAGCTGCAACCATTTATCGGTTAGTTGTCAAAATGTCAGTTTATTGAATTAATCTGCAACTATTTTAATACTAGATTAATCGGTTTGAGTATTTTTTTTAAGATAAAAAATCTAAATTCTGTTTGAAAAAGCCTTTTATTTGTCCTAAAAAATTATTTTTAGGCAATTGTGACTTTTATCAGACCATTTTTAGAGCTGCAACAATTAATCAATTAGTTATCAAATATTAAATACGCCAAATAGCCAAATATTGAGTCATTTTTTAAGCAAATAAAAGTATAAATTCTCTGATTCCAGCTTCTTAAATGTGAATATTTTCTGGTTTCTTTACTCCTCTATGACAGTAAACTGAATATCTTTGAGTTGTGGACAAAACAAAACATTTGAGGACGTCAAAAATCAATTTTTTAGGACATTTTATAGACCAAACAACTAATCGATTAATCAAGAAAATAATCAACAGATTAATCGACAATGAAAATAATTGATAGTTGCAGCCGTATCCTGCAGTATAATCCCTGAAACATTATAAAAGATCAGAAAAACTAGCATACAGTCTGTAAAATTATCATTTTGTGGTCAATCAAATATTTTAATTTCTTAGAACAAAAGCAATAAAAATGATTTCTTAAAATGTATATTAAAAAACGTGTAGGTAAGTAGGCAGGTTTTTCTGTTTTCAAATGCTCGTCATTTCATGTTTCTAAATATAATGTAAAATATGCAACAGCCTCAGCATGTAGATTAGAGCATATATTATCATATGTCATGTCATGATGATCAAAAAGCTTAATGAGTGACACAGATATGATGATTACCTATGTGCCTGTCTTTGTACGGCAGCAGAAAGGCTGCCATTGCGCTTCAGTTATTAATGCGGCACTTAATTAGTCATAATTTTATACAACTAATTTACTCAGGACGCATTAAATAAACATAGATGTCTAATTAGAATATTGTGTTAAACTTGTTGGATGGAGCGCAGGCGTGTACACACTCTGCAAACACACACTCGCCGTGCTGTGTTCATTATCAGGCGAATACCTTAGCAACTGATACTGCCTTGAGCCGAATAGAAGGAGAGTGATTTGCATACACAAATACTTTGTGTGTATGCATTTCATACGTTAACAGTACAGAGTGTAGAATAAGCTGTAAGTCCTGGATCAGCATGAACGTAAGCAATATTCTGGAGGTCAAAGGTTAAAGCCACAGAACCGTGACAACAGATGTTTGGTTGGTTTTGTCTATTTTATGCTGAATAAGGTTTGGTGTTTTTGCTAAGTCTGTTACTCATGTTTTCAGTTTTTAAGGTCATTATTACAGTGACTTTATCACTTATAATCACAGCTCCACTAATATATCAGCAGGCAGTATAGCTGATCACAGATATATAACAACATTTAATTAAAATATTGTCATGTACATACAGTAGAGCTGCAACGATTAGTCGACTAATCGATTAGTCGATCGACAGAAACATATCTGCCAACTATTTTGATAATAGTAATAGATCATTTTCATGCAAAAATGGCAGAAAATGTTGTTTATAGCCTCTCAAATTTGGAGATTTACTGCTTTTCTCTATTTTATATCATATTAAACTGAATATCTTTGATGAAACAAGACATTTAAAGACATCATCTTGAACTTTTAAGAAACTGGATTGTATATTTTTCACTATTTTCTGACATTTCTGACACAAAACAATTCTAAGGGACCCTTATCTATAGTATTTGTTAATGTTAAAAGATAAAGTCTGCAGATAATTCAGTATATCTAGCTACTCTGTCTCTTGTGTAAACAAATCAATCATTTATTAAAACATGTTTTATTATTTTCTTCACTAAAAAACCTGCAGAGTGAAGCTTGAAATCCGTCCATGTTATGTACACAGTGCCAGCTCCTGTGTATAACGGAGTAGTGGAAGCAGCACAACTAAGAAAAATGCGCACTCACTGACACACGCATACATACAGAGGCGCCGACCCACCTTGAGTGAGTCTGGTGTTTAGCAGCCTGCAGCATTCATCAGCAGGCAGCAGCCGGCAGGCCGCGGTGCAGACGAGCAGTAGGACAGTGCATTAATGAAATGTTAATGGCTGAATTAAGACTGAAATAACCAATCTAGCCTGGACTCCTGTGCGAGTCCATTAGCATCAGCGCGCCACGCTGGGGCAAATGACAACACCCCCCGCCCCTACCACCGCAACCTCCATCCAGGGCAGGGGCCATGGGGCTGGGGGCCCATGCAGGTAGATGGCATTGGAGGGTGGGGGGGATGCGGAGACAGTGCTCCATCTGCCTGACCTCTGCTTGTTGGCTGCTGGGAGAGCGTCAACAAATGATTTACAAATGGAACAGGGTGGGCGACGCACGATTGGGTGTCTCTCTCTGTGATTGATGAGCGGCATCAAGGACAATCTCAGCTATTTCCCATGTTGTCTTGATGGTGGAGTTGGTTTCAATTGTAATGTTGCTTCTCCTCTAGTGGTGTGTTGATATAAAAGTGAATGAGTGAGTCACTAGTTGTGTTTCCATTCAGTTGTCAAGCGAATTTTAAGCAGACTTTTGAAATATCGCAAATAAAGAAATGTGAATTAGGCACGTTTCCTTCAACTGGTCTGCAGCGAATAAACTCGGCGTTGTCGGCTACAGCGTAGTTTGATCAGATGTTGGCGCTACAGGCTGTAAAGAAAAGGTAAAGGTTGCGAACCGGGAACAAAACAAGTCGGCTTCATCTCACCATCTACGTTTCCCAAAGCCCAAGATGACGCCCTCAAATGTCTTGTTTTGTCCAAAGATATTCAGAACGAACTGCACCAGAGTTTGAGTAAAACAGACTAAATGCAATCTTAGAAAAAGGCTCTAATCAAATAGCTTGTTTTGTCCAACTAACAGTCCCCAAAGATCTTCACTTTATATTTATTTAAAACAGAGAAAAGTGGCAGATGCTCATGTTTGGAAACCTGGAACCATCAGTGGAAGGTTTTACTGAGGACGTGGTCACACGATACGTTCAGTCTGTTAATTATTTGTGGTGTAATACCAAAAAAGATTACATTTCCAGCCGTCATAAAGCATTTATTTCTGATTCTTCCTGAGTTTAATAATGTTATCCTTGTTTTAAAAGTTGGCCTCCAGGGCTCGTATTATCTATCTTCAGTGACAACGACCTTTGGACTCTGTCTCTTTAAGAATTAACCAAGAGGTCAGTGCTGTCTCCCATCCGTCTAAATGAATGTAGCTCAAGATCACTTGGGTCTGATCTTGATTTGGCTTTTATTTAATTACAAGTATATGAATGCATGTCTTGCTTTGCAGTAATGCTGTTATTCTACATCATGGAAAGTGTAATTGAGACCACACAGGGCATTACAGGGCAGCATTATGGCTGAGGAGCTGAGTGATGTGTCTGTGCTTGACGCGCTGCTCCCTGTTTCTTAATTAGAAACTTAGATCACCGTGTCGGTCCAAGAATCACACTAGCATGTTTCCTTTACATCTCAAGAGAGGGGCACGGGGGGTGTCGTGGACGGCCCTCCAGCTCCCACACAGCAAAGTAAGTCAATAAATCTGCTTACAAACATCCACAGATACTTCATGAAAAAAAATGTGAGGGAGATACATTAGAGCTCTTAACCTGGTAATGTCCTCTAATTGGGGGAAGCTGTAATTGGTTTAAGCATTAATCAGATTTGAGCCGGTTGTGGTTAAGTGTTGTGCGAATGCGAGGTTTCCTGTCGAAGTATGAAAAGAGTTTTTGTTGGAAACAAATGTGTTTGTGCCGCTGGGGGCCTCTGGAGCACATTATGTGATCATGATGACCCTTAGATTCAATGACCAAATATGCACTTAGTGATTGTAATGCTTGTACGGTGCGCTTTGTGGGAAATCTGTCTCTCTAAACATGTTCAGGGGAGGGGATTTCATTCTTGTGAGGGGTTCTTTCACCTTATATATTATGCTGATTTTATTGACATTGCATTTAGTCATTTGAATAATGACTAAATGCAGCAGCAGATTAGAATATCTGTTACAATAATCTCTTTAAAGTGAATGGGCAGAGCCAAATAACCCCCAGTTCTTGTTATATGACATAAAAAGGGCACTAGATTAGACAGGCAAAGTACTGTACATCTAGTTAGCCTGGTTCAATTTCAAGGTGCACACCTGTGGTACGAGCGTTATAGTCATAAAGAGAAGGTTGGGTTGCTAAAATACTTGTAGTCAATCAATGTAATCGTGAATTGTGGAAGTATAAAGAGTGACAAACGCCGCGCAGGGAGGTGTTTGGGGAGGATGAGTGGGTCAAACACTGGACTTATGCCCAGGAGACCACTGTTTGTCCCGTGTGAAACCTTAAGTTGCGCCACTTTCTGAGTTATTTAAACCCAAACCACGATCTTTTCTTAAACCTAACTAAGTCGTTTTTTTCATGTAACTTCCATACTTAAGTAGGGACACTTCCGGAGTTGACTTTTTCCTAAACATGTGGCCTAAACCTAACCAAGTCGATCTTTTCCTAAACTTAACTAAGTAGTTTTGTTGCCTAAACCTAACCAAGCTGTTTCCTGTGAAGATGGAAGTTTGTTTTGAAAAGCCTGTATGCATGTAACAAGCTGAAATTGACTCATGCGTCACGTGCTTCTGAACATTTGTAGGAAAACGCAAAATGAGGAATATCTTTTCGTAAGATATCATATGAATTGTTGTATGAGGATACGTTGGTTTTTCAGACATTAGAGACCACAATCCTGCAATGTCACTCATTGTTAGGTTGCCAGGAGTGGAAACAAAGATCTTTGTAGATACACCAGATGGCCAAATATATATGCACTGTCAATAGCATCTGTAGCAGACGCCAATCTTCTGGGGAGGATTGCCAGATTTCAGTAACGAGGGCATTAGTGAGGTCCAACACTGATGTTGGGTTATAAGGTCTTGATCGCAGTCGGCGTTCCAGTTCCTCCCAGAGGTGTTGGATGGAGTTGAGGTCAGGTCAGTTAAGTTCTTCAGCGCCGTATTGGAAAAAGCAGTCTTCATGGCCCCGTCTTTGTGGTCTTTGTTCATGGAGCATTACCAATGTTGAAACAGGAAAGGGTCTTTCCTAAACTGTTGCCACAAAGTTGGAAGCATTTGTGTAAAATACCATTGTATGCTGGAGCATTCGTTGGAACTAATGGGCCTCAACCAAACCATGAAAAACAGCCCCAGACCACAAGAAAACAAATGTATGTAGACAGTATGTACCCTCCGATGTATTTAGCTAATTCAGAGTAGTTGTTGATGAATGACGGAAACAATCTGACCACAGTTCTTAGCTGTTTGAAATCAGCAGTTAGCTAACCCTGAAACCCGGCTCTTTGGCTCTGCTCGCTGAGGTTTAGGTCGACCAATGAGATCATTCCAGCCTGCAGAGCAGCTCTGCCTCTGAGGGAAGTGTGCATAATTAACACTCTGATGTACAGTCTTGGCTGGATGGTGACATGCAGTACAGTACGCTCTTGTGGGGGATCAAACTTGTGAAAGACACGCCTCTAGCTACAACCCTCTCCTCCGCTATCTTTAAATGTTCTTTGAGATTGTCTCAATGCAAACGTCATTTTGGACAAAGGAGGGAGGAAGTTGTTTTTTTGCATAATGCAGAAAGCATGTAAATTTGAAGGCAGCTTTCACTATTGTTGAAATTCACAGCAGTGACTGCCAGCAATGCACGCTGGTATAATAGATGTAACATCACCACGGCTCTCAGAAAACAAGACCTGGGGAGAGGGGAGGGAGTCGGAGGGGAAAAAAATCATATAGATGGAAAAAAAGGTTGTCACCTTCACCTTGCGTACTTGTCATTCGCCCAGCGTCAGGTCATTAAATTCACATTAGGCCTCTCTGAGGGACCTTCGGATGCTGTTAGTGCACCTAAAGCTGTGTGGCAGTAAAAAGAATCACAACTTCCTCCTCTTCACGATGGGGGAAAACACACACATAAAAGCAGCTATGCGGCACTTTGCATTCTGACACTGGATCATTATGGTCTCTCATGTCTGTTTTTTGGGGTCGATAATGGAGACCCCGGGCACAAGAGAGACGTTGGCAATGTCCATTTGTCCATCCCCTGGAGGACGGAGCTGGATCTGAGTCAAAGTTTTAGATCGCTGCCACTGAGATGGCATTAACTCCCCGTCTCCTGGGTCGGCCGCGTGAATCATTTATTAACAGAAACCTGCGACGGACGTTTCAAATGTCAGTTCACGTTAGGTCCATGTCCCCGGATTATTCAAAGCAAAAAAAAAAAAAGGTAGCCAGGGTGGCACTTTGTCATATGGAGTACTTACCTCATTCCACAAAGGACAAAAAAGATCTGTCACAGCTGTGCAGCTCGTCCAAGCTGCATGAGCCAGGAAACACTCCAGTATGTCTTTTATGAATTAAATATAGTTATATTTCCACAAGCTTCAAAACTGCGAAACTGTTACACAATTATTTCGGGGAAGTGGCTGGGTGGCGAGATGACCTTCCACGTGTTTATCTGGCCACGTGTGACATTGGCCACCCCATTTGCCTGCATATTATTGTTTATAACCAAGAGTTAGAGGGGTTTATAGGTTGCTGTTGGACGGACAGCTGCTGTGTTTGGCTGTTGACCAGAGGCCTAATAACTACGGCATGAGAGGGACATTACCTGTGAGCAGCTGCCATCCAGTTGCATGATACTGTGCCCAACAATAACCGTTCAAATGGGAATGGAGTCACTAATAATGATTTGAGCTGCAGCATCCTCGGACTAAAGTCGAGTTTGTAACCTCTGGTCACATCCTGTATCTATAGATGGATAGATAAACAGATTATACTGTCTGTATATCATAGGAAAAGACTCTAAATCTAAACTTGTAGCGGCGCTGCAGAGTTTTTGACTTCTGGCAGCTATTACTTTTCTTTTCAAACAGTGCTTCTGGTTTTGTCAGACACTCAATGTATTGGTTTATCCTTTTTGCTTCTCATTTCTCATCTTTACACATGAGTTGATCGCAGCAGCTCCATCCCCCTCCTCCCTCTTCTCCATCCCCCCACCTTCAGCCGCGTCCTGCGAGCGAGAC
Source organism: Sebastes fasciatus (assembly GCF_043250625.1). NCBI lineage: Eukaryota > Metazoa > Chordata > Actinopteri > Perciformes > Sebastidae > Sebastes > Sebastes fasciatus. Next base: position 4,049,880 of record NC_133818.1, on the reverse strand, counting down.
AGCTGTGAAAACAGTGTGGAATCTGTGCAAGGGAAACCGGCTCGTTGCTGTATCTTCTGATTTTAACCAGATTTTCCAGGGATATTAGAGGAAACAAAAGATGTGACATCCCAGCGTTTCCACCGTTCAAAGCTCCACCCGATAACTTTGATGAGAGATTCTCTCTGAGTAAAGGGAGAGGGGAGCATTTTGGATGGCTTCCTTACGTTTAAAGTGAGGTGACACTTAACTGCTCCATAAATTTGCATTTGTTATCGCCGTCTTTAGCATACATAATAAGAAACCTCCCTTAAGATGTGGAGATCTGAAAGTGAAAAGATGGTATGCTTGTCGTGATAAGACTCCTGCCACATGGCTCTGACGGAAAGAAAAGTTTGGTGTCACTTTCCCTTTTAGCTCTATCACAAAAGAGCTTGTACCAGAACATCTGTACAAATAAATGTGAGACATTTGTCACGGTGACATTGATACAGAGGCATAATAATAAAGTCCATAACAGAAAATGACACAGCATGCTTCAAGACCAATGGGATCCAGTAAGAAGAGAGAGCGTACAGAACAATTAACCAAATACCATGAGAGAAGAAGAAATGATCTTTGATGCTCAATTTACTCAGACAACATGTCATCAATTGCTTGCCTTGGTAAGTATTCGCTTCCTCCAGGTACTTTTACAAGTTCCTTACATGTTAATTATCCTCAGCAGTGGTAAAATCAGAAGCGGAGATGAATTTTCTGAGATCACAAGTTGTGAAGGTGTTGCTTGTTAGTTAATTCAAATACCGCAATTAGTGTTGTTGCTGTTGCTGCGTAAGGTATTTGTCTAACTTGTATTGTCTAGCTTGTGAAAACTGTACAAGGCTTTGGCAAATATATCAATGACGTTGAAGCATAATACATTTTTTCTTATGCAACTGCATTTCTAAGATGAAACCAATGAAAAAACACTGTGTACAGGGTCTATCTAGATGTCGTTTATCCAATGGGATTTCCGATTTTCCCATTAGATTTTTGGATTATTGCAGAAAATAAACTCTGTTGTAATCCTCGATAAAACAAGAGCATCTTCACAAATTCAAATTCTATGATTTTTGGAGCGTAAATGCAGTCGCCGGAAGTAAAAAGCTAACGTTAGGCTATGAAAAAAACTACAGTACGGTCTCATGACTTCACGTCACCACCACTAAGATAAAGACGGACTAGTGTTCGACGTATGTTAAGCTTGTGTTAATCACAGACCTTATTTCAGGCATCAAAATGTGCCAAATTGCTAACTCATTTCCGGGTTTTAGGACTCTTTCCTGTAGCACTCTTTGGCAGTATCAAGGGCAAGGCACACTTCCAGTGTTGGGGGTTCAATTCCCAGCGGAGCCACTCAGTATACCAAATATTTAGAGTATGCAGTTTGGAAATAAGTGTCCATGTCCAGCAACTGGCATATACAGTTCCAGTTTATTTTATGTTAGCGCACCAACGGCACCGAGACAAATTCCTGTAGATTTATAGCAGCAGGTGAATAATGTGATTAAGTCAATGATTTGCAGGAAACCTCGCCGATAAGAGACCTCCTTAAATCAGCAAGAAGTGAAAAAAAGATGTCAAAATACAGTGCTGCTTCCCCGCTGGTGGATGGGCAGCGGCCTCGTTTTATTCCAGCCCATGTATAAAACACAATGTGGGAATAGGTCTGACTGATCTATCCCATCTAATATGCGACTTTCTCTCCTTTTTTTTTTTTTTTTTGCTCATAAGTTGCAAATGGCTTCATTAAAACAAAAGCACGACCATAGGGAGCACATAAAACATGCTGCTGCTACCTAATATGGTATTTATGACCGGGGCTAAATGTAGAGTGAATTAAACTTTAAAGGATTGCAGTCAGGTAGACTCGCCGACGTTTGTGGAGGAATGTCCATTAACAAGATGAAAGAAGAGGGCTGTGTGGATACGTGCATGTGTGTGTTGGGGAGTGTTATTCCCTCACGGCCGTCGGTGGAACGCCAGCTAGACGGCTGGCTGGACTTAGACACCTTACAACCGCACGTGAAATGAAAAATCGACTGACAGTTTCGCCCAGGAGCCCCAGCCTCCTGTATTTACAGAAATAATTAAAACGTAATATCATCAAAAGTGACTTCTCCCACCTCCCTCCGCCCCGTCTTCACCGAATCTCCTTGTACATCGCCTCGCTCTCCGTGAAAAGAAGTTTCATCTGCTGGAGAAAATAAACCAATTAACAGCTGATGTAGTCGAAAAAGGAGGTTTATGCCGACCGAGGCGTGATGCAGAATGCTTATTAGAGGACAGGTTCAGGTCTAAATAATCACTAGACACGCTTGAAACCAATTCTACATTCATCAGCTTGTGGATTTCCCAGTGGGGGAACACACAGGAGCAAAGGCCTTGTCAGCTGCTCTGGATGCCTCAATCTTAACCTGGCCGACCTGCATTGGGTGACACACAAACAAGCTGGAATCAAGCTAAAATAAATACTAAAACTCCATATTTTTAGATGACTTATCATCTGCACAGCCTCAAAAATCCTGCACAAGGGAAATCCCGTGTGCTCTGATACACCAAGCATTATGGTAGAAGTCAAACAGGCATCAAGCAGCTGCAGGCTGGTTTGCTGATTTTCTAACTTTAGTGGCTCTGTTGATGCATGAATGTAATATTTTGTTCAGCAAATCTCCGACTTTACAGCAAGTCTGTGCTGCTGCAGCACTTAAACGTTAACAGATGGAGTTTTTGAAGTCAACAGTTCAGTTTCACTTCAGTACCTTTTTGTTTTGCTTAAACAACTTTTCTCTTTGGTTACTTTTTTTTTTTTTAGAAATCCTTGCACAGCACTTTGTTGAACACATCACTGCACTGATTTACAGTGTAATGACTGAAAACCATTGATACTTAAAAAGCTGCATAGATTGCACATACTACAGTGAATTAAGAGTACATTTTTCATGAAACGATTCGACCAAAACCAGTGTGCAACCTCCGGGCCTGTAAAGTGAAGCCAAAGCCTTAAGCCTTTGCATCTGGTTGCAAAAAGAAGTCTGATTGTATAGACGTCTATGAGAAAATGAGCCTACATCTTACTTGATTTATTACCTCAGTAAACATTGTAAACATGAGTTTATGGTCTCAATCACCAGTTTCAAGTCTTCTTCAATACAGCATGATGTTCATTTAGTAATTTATCGTCCAATTTAGAGTGAAATAGACCATAAAGCAGGTCTGGCGACGGCCATAAACCCGAACTCGAGGCCTCAAAACTGTAGTCCACAAACCAATGGATGACGTTGTGGTGACTACGTCCACTTATTTGCAGTCTGTGACCAAAACTTGCAATTTTCTAAAGTGCATCTTTAAGTTGTCAAAGCTTAAAACATCTAAATATACTTTTCTTCTAGGTTACAATATGCTTTATTAGTAATTTACGATTCCTACAGTGGCCATGAAGGTTTGAAAATCTGATATGTAAGTAATGTGAGCTGGCATTATTATATTATTATATTGCATAACGTACTCAGAAAAACATAATTTGTGCCTTAATTACAAAAGAGAAGATTTAAGGTTTGATTCAGTTCTTCACTTCCTGTGCGGAGATGTTCTTACTGTGATAGCAGAAAGTAATCTGGACAAACAGTCTACATTATCTCAATGTTAGGCTCACTTTGTGGTTTAAGTTTATGAGACGGGCATTTTTGCAAGTATGTAAATGTGTTTCCCAGAGCAGCTTCATGAGATTAAATTATTTATGATCTGAATTCATATTGTATATTTATATTTATGTAATGTCAGGCTGATATAGGGTAAGTCAAAATAAGGTCTAAAGAAACTAAACAAATTATTTTCCTGAAAACATATTCATATATTCTTCTTTATATTAGTGTTTGTTTGCCTCACGGCAATCACCGACTCAAGTTCAAAGTTGACCCACTTTCTGATTTACCAGTACAGATGTGATCAGTGTAGAAAACCCACTCAGGGCTGCCAGTGTGTGCAGAGATCCAGCTGCACGTTTCATTCATTTACTAAGAAAATGTTCCTTTTTTTTTTAACAATAGCCTGTTCAATAACCCCTTTTCCACATTTCTTTAGCGTTTTCCTACAAATGTTCAGCAACACGTGACGCATTTCTCAATTTTCGTTCCTGTCTTTTCACAATAAACTTCAGTTTTCACAGGAAACAATTTAGTTAGGTTTAGGCAACCAAAGTAAATGTAGCGGGTCGGCACACATGCGCGTTCGCATATGCGCGCTCACTTGTGGCCACTGTCTCGTCTCCGCTGCCTGCTCTCCTTCACTCAGACAGCGCGCGCGTCTTCGCTGTCTCGCTCCACCTCTAGACGTGAACGCGTGCTCACTCCACACTGCTGAAGAGTTAGTTTAGCTCTGAGAATATCTAGTGAATGTTCAGTGGACGTTTGTGCAGAAATAACTGCTGCAGCTCCTCCAGACCAACAGAGGTTTCCCGTGTCTTGTGAAGAGACGGGGCTCCTCAACGAGTTACGTTATCGTCTCGTTACCGACCGGGTGCCGGTGTCTTCGGCTGACGGCTGCGGTCGGGAGGCGATAACGTAACTCGTTGAGGAGCCCCGCTGCTGAAGCCTGCGCTGAGCAGGAAAAGCCAACACTAGGATCAGCATTGATTCATGGAGAGACCTCTGTCTGGTCAGCTAACATTACTGCCAAGCAGCTGAAATATAGAGTGATATTGTGGTTTTAGCTGACGTCTGTCGCCTCACTGTTTTGAGCGATGCTCGTTCATGTCTATGTAGAGCGAGCAAGTTTTGTATTTATATTTTTGTAATGTGGTTCTGTTGCTGTAAAGAACTGTCTGCAGTACTAATGTCGGATGATTGCAAGGTGAATGCACGACCTTGGCTATCACTACATCATGTGACAACTCCACTTTGTCCCCTAGCTCTTGTCAAAAGCATCATATTTTATAGATTTGAGTCACAGGTAAGAGAATACATATTTGAGATGGCCACAGGGATCATACATCTTAGATAGCTGTGTGATGAGCACAGCTGTAATGGCTTACATCCTCACTCTCTCTCCTCTTCCTCTCTTCCCACGAGGCTCGCCCACCTTTTTAACGTTTTAGCTCACAGATGGGCGAAAAAGGTTCCCTTCGCTTTTCACGTGACCTCTGTTGAATGTAAAAATTTGTGACACAAAGTGGCGCGGTTTCATATTTGTTTAGCGGTGACTGGCTCAGTGCGCCAGCGTAATGGCACGGCTCCGGTATCCAGATCACCGGAGGCGGTGCATCAGGGGACAACCTGGGATCACCGTGCTGCTGATTTATGCATGAACCATGTGCTCACTTTGCTGAGACAGACGGAGCCGACGGTAACAGAGGAGACATTCGGACGGGAAGACATCCTCTTTTTTCACCATGCTCGGGGAACGGAGACAACAGGGACGGGCGGAGGCCTTCACAAAGACATTACATATTCTGATGTTGTGTTCATACCAGCTACCTGTCTGTTTGAGCCATCTGTCATGTGGAATGAGGAACATGGGGAAAACAGAAGGGACAGCAACCCGTTAAAGCAAAGTTATCATCCAGATGCATGCCATCCTCACTCAGGTTACTAAATGTCACTTTCTAGGAGTTGATAAAGGCACATGAGGTTCAGCAAAGTAATGTAAGTGCACGTGAACGTTAACAGGCATGGCACGTTCTCTGTTTGTGGAAATATTTTAATTTTGATGGTCAGTTTTTAGCAAATCAGCATAATGTTTTGTATCATTTGGCATTTAGTAGATTTTTCCTTTGAAACCAAGCTTGAAGTTATTGTTGGTTTCTGGTTTGGCAATGCTCTTCTTAGTCAAACATTCAATTATACAGCTTTTCTTCAGCGCACAAACATCCCTCACTTAGCTTTGTAGAAGTTAAAAGCCTTATTTTTCTGTTAGATTACCAGAAATCAGCATTTGAAGTCAATCGATTCAAATATTTAATCACGATTAATCGCATGATTGTCCATTTTATCTGTTCAAAATGTACCTTAAAGAGAGATTTCTCAAGTATTTAATACTCTTATCAACAAGGGAGTGGGTAAATATGATGCTTTATTATGGATATAATGGATTCTTTAGGTTTTCTAGTTTCTTATGATGCCAGTATCGTCACTCACAAGCTTTAAAACTGAGCCCGCTACAACTTAAATATCGCAAGTTGCGTTAATGCGTTGAAGAAATTAGTGGCGTTAAAATGAATTTGCGTTAACGCGTTATTATCGCGTCCCAGCCGCATTAAGAACATACATTATTAAGAGATATTCTTGGGGAGCAGCCTCTAGTGTGCAGACTTCATTCTTGTTTTTGTGTCCAGTATTTATGGATGTATTTGAGTATTTATTGTCTGGACATGCGTGCTTTTGTAAATACTTTTCTCTGATAATAACATCTCACTTGTGGCTACCCTCAATATTGATATTCTTATGAATTATGTTCCTCAACAGTTGACCTTATTTTATATTAAACAACACAAAACAACACAACAAAAAGGTTTCTTGTCCCCCCTGATACGCGCGACATGTCGTTCGTGTTCGCAGACAGTATTCTCATACTTAATGTATAAGCTATCAGCTGAGTGTCCATCCCAGGTGACCATGACATGCTCCGACATGCAGACTGCACAAACAGATTGCAAACCTTTCTGTGTTAATACTGAGCGTATGATGTTTTAGGTCACAATCCAGCAGCATGCCGGGATCGGAAAATCAGAAATTGGCCAAAATGAGTCAGATCTTTAAGACTCAATTCTTATTTTTTTGCTGACTGTATGAATCCAAAATGAATTTGCATGCGTAACTGAGGAGTTTGTGTTTCTCTCCACTGGTCATAAATAAGAATATAGACAGGTTGTATTAATTATGACGGATGTAGATTCATCTAAAGGTAACACTTTATAATAATCATCAATAATAAAATGGTAAATTGATTGTTAATTAAATATCATTTATAGTTATTTTACTGAAATACCAATAATAATGTTTACTATTTATTAGTAATACTATAATTTATTTTATCATTAGTTTGTTTAATATGAAATCATTTGTTTATTTAATTATATATTGTTACGAGACAATTACATTCTGATTACATTAATAAACTATTAACAGTTTACTATTGCACAACATTTTATATACTATATTAATTATTTATATTAAGTCTATAAACATCATTTGGATGGCTATTATAAATACTTATGGATATGTAAAGTATCTATGAACATTATTTAGATAGTTAATACTTTATCAATGGTTAATAATTAGTTTGTAAACCATCTATAATCATTATTTGGATGGTTATTGTATGTTATGTGTGCAACAATAAACTGTTAAAATAACAAATTATAGCATCACTAAAAAAATTCTAATACTATTATTTAAAGTTTAATTAACTATCAATTAACTCATTTATTAATGATGGTTATCATAAAGTGTCCTGAGTGTCAGATATGTGAGACTCACCTATGTGTTTCTACCTTTAAAGGTAACGTTCCTACCTTGTGTTTTTTCAACCATGCCCACTCATGCGGTATTAATTCAAACACAGGAAATCTGCCTGTAGATCCGGCCCCTTTGAGCATCGCTATCCCTGTTTATCTTGACAGCGCTCTCCTTAAGCAGGCCGTGTATCCATATTTGAAGGCGCCACCGGCTGCGTAGGTAAAGATGGGAATTTGTAGTGACAAGGGGAGGACATCAGCACAACAGAGGTACTTAAGGAAAGAGACAACCTCTTCCAGCAAAGGCAAATGAGACTTGTCATCCGGCAGTTGGTGCAGTAATTATAAAGGGTGCGTTGAATTTCCCAGGGAATCCAGGAGAACGGCATAATGGAGAAAACACTAAGAATTTTATAAGCCAAGCTGCGGGGAAATAAGAAAGGAAAAGTCTGCCTTTACAAAAGAAACATTAAAGGTGTTTGTCGGTATCTGTTGTCATTGTGCTACTAGTTAAACCGACTTGCTGATTCTGTGAAACTGCAGTAGAAACGGCTGCTGTTGTCCTAAATTACCAGTTAAGTTGTTGCCTCAGTCATTTGGTGGATAGCAGGTGCACCTGCTTGTCTAACCCTTTTCCTTTTCATTGCTCTCTCAGCAGCTGATGCTTTGATCATGTTATTTTCACCAAACATTACCTCGACAAATAGCTGGATAGCTGGAAAGATAGCACACTATATTAATCCCAGTGGACTTGCAGAGTATTGGTGTTGGCATTTAAAACGCAGCATAACTGTCATCTCTTTGCATACGTTGTCTGTTTTCTTAAAGTTGTTATATTTTATTTACTGGAAGTAGATTTAGGTGAATCATTTATAAGAATAATGAAAGCGTTTTTGCATGACATAATGTAAAAGGAATAACAATCTCAGTATCATAGTGTGTTATTGCTTTGGGAGCAGGGATTTGTTAGAGATTATGTCGTATTCTAATAAACAGTAATCAAGTCAAGTACATTTTATTTATATGAATAGAAAGACAAGAAGGGAAGATACACTTTGCATGTTTGTGGAAGCTCACCGGTTATGTTACATTAAAGTAATTTAGCAGACATTGTTTTGTATTGAGTTTTAGTGTTGAGTTTTAGTGCAGCAGTGGTCAATAGTGCAACAGAACTTTTTTTACTTTTTTAACATAGATTTCTTTTATTAATATACAGTATTTTATATTATTGGTGGTTTTAATTTAAACCTTCAGTGGTCAGTCTTTAAAACCTGCAATGAAGCCTGCATCAAGGAGCTGTTAAATGAATTTCAATAGCGCGGTTTTCACTGGAGAATTTTACTGCCCCTCGATGATTTTAATGCGGTTTTAGAGGCTTCTCCACCTTTGGAAGAGTAATCTGCAGGAGAAGCACTGAATACTTGCAGTTTCTTTGCATGGGGAAAACATAACATTTTTTATCAGCAGTTTTAATTCCCAGATAACTCCAGCAGTATTTTCTTTGAAGCTCCCAAACAAAGTTAACGTGGTTCTCATACTAGTTGCAGAATATCGACCAAAGAATGTGCAAAATATCAACTAAATAATGTGCAAAATATTGACTAAAGAATGTGCAAAATATTGACTAAATAATGTGCAAAATATTGACTAAATAATGTGCAAAATATTGACTAAATAATGTGCAAAATATCAACTAAATAATGTGCAAAATATTGACTAAATAATGTGCAAAATATTGACCAAAGAATGTGCAAAATATTGACTAAATAATGTGCAAAATATTGACCAAAGAATGTGCAAAATATTGATTAAAGGATGGATAAAATATCGACTGAAGAGTGTGCAAAATATCGACTTAATAATGTGCAAAGTATCGATTGAATTTGCCAAATATTGACGAAAGAATGTGCAAAATATCGACTTAAGTGTGCAGAGTCTCCTATTGCTGTAACGGTGTATCTCTCCTTCCTATAAATACGTCCTCAGGCCAACACTGTGAGTGTGTTACTACTTGAATATACCTCACTAGAAAATGGTAAAACATGAATTAAAAGAAAGGTAAAATAGACGTCAAGCATGTTCGTCAGGGATTCTGTTTTTCTGTAGATTGATGCGTACTTTGTGTTTGTTTACCCTCCAGAAACATTCATGTATATTTGAGTCTGACAGTTACATCTGCTCAGGGATGCACCGCCTCGAGCAGCATCAGTGAAACTGCCGCCGACTCGCTTTGCATCCCGTCGGTGTGCCGTGAACCTTTTGCATTTCCGCGTTTTCTCCGCTCACCTCCAGACCCCGCCGGCCCAGTCCACCCTCCCTGGTGCGACCCCCCCCCCATCACTTTAGAGAACACAGATGTAAACCTCATCCTCCCTGTCGGTGTCTCGGGGACACACCGAAGCTCACCGCCGCCGACTCGGAGCTCCCTCAGCGACAGCTGTCCTGATTTTGACTGACATCAGAGTCAGTCCTCAGTCACTCTGATCCCGTCAAGGAGTCGGCTGAGATGAACCGATGGCGGATGGCCTATTTATACCCCAGTCACCTGATCTCTCACTCCCAGAGGCCAGGAATATTAAATTGACAGCAGCATATTCTGAAATGTGTGATTGCCCTGGAGCCTGCAGATACTCGGGGTTATCTGCTTTTTATTTTGAGCTTACCTTGATAAACACAAGGAGGACTCTTCTGCGGCCCGTACTACAAGGCTCTAACACCAGGTTGATGCTTTGACTCCTTCTGGATTCCCTCTTCATTCATGCTGAAAACACATCCACTGTGCTCAGATGGTTTCCTTCACTCTTCACTCCTCTCTCTCTGCCAGCAGATTATTCAACTTCCCTTTCTTTGAACCTTCCTTTGCTCCTTCTGAGGGATTTTTCATATCATCTATTAATTCATTCATTCACATCATTAAGTCATTGACACACCTACCCGTCCTTCCTTTTTTCTTTGCGTTCTGCACATGATTCTGTTTGATATGTCCATTCCTTTTAGAAAATGTCCATTAATTCACTCTTACTTTAATTCATTCACTCACTCCCTTCCTCATTAGTTTATTCCCAAGTTAATCAGTGACTTATCAAACAGATGTTTCTGTTTGACCGTCTATCCGTCTCTCCTTTCAGCAGATTTATTATCCATCCGTTCATTCACTTTGCTTTTTGTCATGCAGTAATTCACTCATTCACTCATTCATCCATCATCAGACTTTCATCAAAGAACGTACAGTATATTGCCAAGAAGTGAAAGTCAATTGTTCGTTCCATTGCGACATCAGCGCCGAGCAGCAGAGCTACGCTTCCGCTATTTTGGACTGAAGGCGACTGCTGGACGCCAGTAAAACGTCCGCCTACAAAGTGCCATACAAAAGTAAAACACAATGATTTCTATTTTGTTGTCATATTCTACTGAAATGGCCTCTGTTGAACTATAAAATATTATAAATATAATAAGCGTTTTCTATCCAAAATAGTGTCTGTTGTCAAAAAAACACCAGAGTTTCGTCTCTTTGCTTTTTACAACAAACAGAAGCACATGGCTAATTACTGTGCCGAATGACGGCGATCAGTTGGAGCAAAGGATTTCATTGGTCAAACATATATTTCCACAGGCGGAAATGCCCGGAAATCAAGGTCCGTAATATTATTTCCCTGCAGGGATGTGCAAGTATTCATAAAGAAAATCATTTTTTATAAATTTCAGTTCAAATTTTTCAGAGGAAAATCCGTGCTTGGTGTGAACACATGACAAGTTAATCAACGTTCTCATCCCTCCCTCCTTTCTGAATATCAGTCATGTATTTATTCATCCATCCATCTCTTTGAGTTGAGCCAGTGGGTGGTTTTCAGGAAGCCCTGCAGCCTTGGATCTTTCCCTCCAAACACAGGAGAGGTGTTGACCGACGTTGGACAGATTGGCCGGGCAGCACAGAAAATGAATCGCTGTAATCACATTTACTTGGCCCTTATCTGCATGTTTGACATTTCGCCTCAGCGGCCCGACAACCAAAAGTGTAGGTCGAGCCGAACCGCGAGCTGTCAAAACTCGCCACTCCGCCCGTGCCATGTTAAACACCCAACATCTGGGTCCGCCGTAAACACTCGGCCCCTAATAATCAGCCCCACATGTGGCTGCGTTCAGGCAGCACGGGCTCCCGTCCAGCGCCCGGACGTAAAGGAAACTGTCAGAGTGTTTGTGTGACGGATACAGCGTCAGGATTACAGTATGATATGAAATGAAATTCAGCTCTCCTCCTATTATAATTAAGGCAGGTTTCAAACGGGCCCCTTACGTTTGATCTCCACGCCATCCTGATACGCAGCTTAAGATGAGACGTTTATTTAATAACAGCTGCACCGCAAAACTCCAGCAGCTGGCAGTTAAAAGCAAACCCCTCCCTTGGATACGGTTACACTCCGAGATATCATCAATCTGTGATTTCAATGCATTCCAGGAGTTATTCTGTGATTAAGTGGTTAAACTTACATTTCTAGTGGACCCGCTTTCCCTCAAACTGCCTTGTCTAATTATACCTCAGTTAACTTTCCTACATTTCCCAGAATAACTTTTGACAGCCTCCAAAGACGGGGTGTGGCCCTGTTGCTTAGGTACAGCTAGCTAGCCAATTGGTTCATGAATTTTGGCCCCAAAATGTGCAGTCGTTAAAGACGCTCGTACTCAGATTCTAACTTTGTTGTGGCTGCTTTGGACTGCGGTCTATTTCCTGCTCCTCCGGGTGCAGCGCCAGATCACTCCACCTCCTCTACAGCGGTTGTTTTTATCATTAACATGTTTACGGTTTATCCGTCCATTCTTGGAACGTGATATTAATGGTTATCGATATTATGGTTATGACATGATAACACATTTTCTGAGCAGCATGCCTGAAGGTTATACGAGTTGATGTTTTTAAATGAACTCTCTTTTAAATACACTAAATGAACTTGGTGTCTGTACCTGAGCTCTGCTGCTTGGTATGCACGCAACTTCCCACAACTCCTCCGAGTCTCCCAACCCCCCTCAGGTCCGGGGCAGATGTTCTCAATACGGAGATCAATGAGGGGTTCATTTCACTGTCTTTGTTCCCTTCTGTTCGCTTCGACAGCCGTACCGCTCGCAATAATTCAAGAAAGTAACACAAATGGCGTGTATAAGGCCATGTGGCTCCCCTGATGCATGAGACTAATCTGGAGATGGAGATGGTGAAAGACTGAAAATCAGTCAGAGAGAGGGAGGAAAAGATGTTCAGAGAGGAAATGCTTTACCTCTTGAGCTTCCAAACACATCCATGTTGCTTACTTTACCTGTATCTGTTTATTCAAGATGAACGTATAATGACAAATGCATAAATCCATACTCTAATGGACGTTTTAGGATGTAAGGATTGGCAGAAATGTCCTGAGTTTGTAAAAAAATTCCTCACTCAACTCAGATCGGTCCTCACAAAGACAAGGACAGTACAAGACCAACACTTCCCTCCACTCACACAGACACCCGATGCTTTTATATACCGTTTATATAATGTGAATTGATGTGTTTTTCCTGAATCAGCGGATGATAAACTGTACCACCTTTTCATACTGTGACCTAAACATTTCTATTTAACCTGTTTCATCAGTTGTGTATGATTTTGACCCTATCCTTATTCTTATCTACAGTATATCCTTGTTTCTTTGTGCTACTGTGTTATTATTTGCTGTAACGTCTCTGTTTCTAGACTCATTTAAAGTTTCATCTTATCTGATGAAAGATGTGTTACCACACTGACATGCTCTGAAGCTCTGTGCATCAGCGCCTGTCGACCTGGGTGTGTGTGCACATGGATGTGTGTGTTGCGTTTGGACCCAAACCTATACATCATCCCCCCCCGGTGACGACATCTTCAAGCGCCGGACCGGCTCGAGCCGCCCCCCGGGGGTCAATCTCTTAAATGAGATTTCAGCACCACTGACCCGTGCTCTGGTCCTCTCACCTTTTGCCAGGAGAACAGGAATGACCTCTGACCCCGGGATCTGTGAGCAGCCACCGTCTTCCTCCAAGTGGCGACCCCTCAGCGGCAGCAGACCGTGCCTAAGCCGGGGAGACGGAGTGAGAAGGTGAGGCCTCGGTGTGTGGAGGAGACCACAGAGGTGTAAAATGAAGAGCTCACTTCCAAAAAGAAATGACATTTTAGAAAAAGGGAAACCTTCTCTTACAAAGAATATTTAAAGTTTCTTAATTCTTAGATTAAACTAAACTAAAAACTAGACTAGAACTGGATCCTCTGATCTTATAACACGTATTGAATGAAGAACTTAAAGGGTGGATACAGGGGGCTAAAATATGTTTTTCTGCTGCTCCCGTCCACAGAGGCTTTACCTCGCCGTCAGACGACGTGGAACTGAAGCAGTTATATTGCTCTCTTCAAAGCCACCAGACTCCATTCATAAAAACAGTAATTTTAAAGATTAGATTGAACTTTGAAAACTGATGGTACATTTATAAAACCATGCACGGAATAGCTGTTATACTATAAGGTTATGAATCCCCCTGTTGGCCTTCTCTTACAGTCTACTGGCCTTTCTACCGTCAGAGCTTCCTGTTACAGCTACTACAAAAGGTAAGAGTACAATGTTTGTATAGTAGTGCAAAGGGACATTATACAGTATATATACGGCAGCAAACACGACAGCTACCCCTCTACGTCATGCTGATATAATGGAAAGATACACACTAATACACATCCACATTTTCTATCTAGTTATATCTCAAACAGTTGACAGTAAAGTCAGACATTTTTACTCACAAGTGCCACCATTTGTTCCTGTTTGATCAGCTGCAGCAGAGTTTGCATTGAACCGAACGTACGGTAACGTTGTTTAGTTCAAAACAGGTTACAGTTTGTTTCAGTGCGTTAGATATGTTAAAGGCTCCAAGGCGGATAATGCAGAAGAGCATACAGTATTTCCCAGAGGCCGGCCTTAGCCTACATACTGTACTGTATGCATGCGAGTACAAGACACACACACACACAGATATACTGTATATAACAGCCTTTAATGTGCATATGCGCAGTTGTGTGTTTCTTTCTCCCTGACATCTTTCAAGTGCTGTATGTATGTCATTAATTGAGTCTCCAGCTCCCTGGAGTGGTTAGCTCTACTTGCACTGGGAAGATAGAGGGGGAGATGCTCTTTGTGTGTGTGTCGGTGTGTGTACGTTACACACACCGACACACACACACACACAAGCCCTGATCGCCTGATGATTATGCTTGATCAGTGTCAAACACAAACTACTGCAGCGGGTGCTTTGAAAAGGAATATATTGTGTACTCAGGCTTTTTTCAGACCCTTAGTGGTGTTTTTACTTAGCACGGTGATTTATCCAATTCACCCACATCTGAGAAATATTATCTTTTTGTTGTTTTTCTCTGGCGATACGAGCAACAAAGACTGATTTTTAACAATAAAATAAAAAAAATCAAAGTACAAGGAGGACAAAAAACAACACCTCTGGTGTTTTATTCAGAGGGAAAAGATCAAATCAAATTGTGTTCGCGGAGAAGTAGAAGGCAGACAATAAAACAAGTACAATCACAGCGTACTCCACCTGGGAAACGTAAGCTGATAAGACCAGACGGGGAGTCAATACCTGGTTATAGAGCAATAAAGGCTCAATCATCAGTGCAAAATAAAAGTGCATAGAAGATACACAAGGAGCGGTATTAGTTCATTTGTCAATTAAGCCATAAATGATCGCTTTTACTTCTAATATCAGGTACTGTGTAGCTCACTGGAGCAGCAGGAATAGTTCTGAGAGGGGAAACAATCTCATTGATGTAGTTAAATGTCAGTGGGTGGAGTCTCTAACTGGTAAACCTGAACACAGAAGAAGGAAGACAGTAAGGTAGGTAGCCCTGACGTCCTCTCCGAGGCATTCCCAAACCAGATGGGATATGTGATTCCTCCAGTGTGTTGTGGGTCTCTTCCCAGTTGGACTTTTCCCAAACACCTCCACAGGGAGGCTTCCAGGAAGCATCCGGATCAGATGCCGAACCACCTCAACTGGCTCCTTTCAACATGAATGAGCTCCCAGGTTCCTCCCCCGGATGTCCGGGCTCCATGGCCTCTAGACTTTTGCTGATTCTCTGCAGCCCGGTCGCATGAAAAGGCGTGTGAATGACATGATAATGTGCAAGGCAAAAGCGTGTTATAAGAACGCCCTTCTTGCTTTTGGCGTGTCTTTTCCTTTATGTAGTCTGAACTGACTGCAATGTAATGATGTTCTTGTCATCGTCTCGTCTTAGTCATGAAAAAAAATTTTGTTGATGAACTACGAGAAAGTGGGGAATGACATGAGCTTTCTTTAGCACTTGCAACTTTCTTAACTCCAGTTTGCACTTTCCGTCAATTGTGCATTGACATGTGTATCTTCCGGTTGGTTTAAGAGAAGGAAAAGAGACAAATGAGGGCTAGTTTCATTTGTTTTGCAGGGGCATTGAAGCCAGGCGGGGCCCAATCAGGGGAGTGTTTCTCGTGGCGGGGCGGCCTCCACCGCTGAGCTGAATGTGATAGTTGTAAATATTTGTATCTCAGCGGTGGACGAACAGCTCTGAGGTCAGTCGTCTGGAATCCCCTGGTTGTTTGGAGACAACTGTTGTTACAGTTGGGCTTTTTTGGGTAAAAGAAGGAGGCATGAGAGAGACAGGGAGAGTGTTAGACTCCCAGAGGGAGAAAGACGAGCACTAACACTAAAACAAAAGGAGAGAGAGCAAAAGAAGTGTGAAGTCGGTTGTCTGCAACTGCTCTGTTATACACTGAGTGTCAGTTATTATACCACAAATCTATTTGATTTAAAACTAAACTCCTGAAAATCTTTCTTCACAAAAAAAGTTAGCAAAGTTCATATGACATAAAGTGAGATCTGACAAGCATCACTTTCTGTGCACCCATCCTTAGATGTTTTCCTTACCTTCGAATGGGTTGTTTATATCTACATAGGGAGCGGGTCCTCTTCACGGAGCCGGACGCCGTGTTGCTACAGTATCCCACTGGAGTTTGCAGGCGTGCATATAGTAACAACATACAGATGAATTGGCAAGAACTCATAAAGTTACATGCGTGTACTCCCTTCATATAAATCTCCTGAAGCTGCTGACCCTAACAGAATCTTGTATCTGAATTTAGTGAGGAGTTTCAGAGTTTCACGATGGTCTAAATGCAGTTTCTACCCAGACAAGAGTACAATTCATGAGAAAACAGCGTTTTTGATGTCCTACTAATGACTCCAGCGTGCTTTTATGATCATAAGGTGAGCCAAGGCTGAGACCTATGAAAGAAATCACCTCTACTGTCTCTCCCCCGCTCGTAGAGGATGCAGCTGTAGCCGGGCCGTTTGATGAAAATGAATCAGTGCGACTAGTTCTGCCTTGTAGGGATGGAGGAGTGAGCGACATTAGCGGGGGTGTCATGTTTGATTGGGGTTTATTAGCGCCGCCTGTATTGTTCCTGTTCGTCAACAGACTCCCAGGTAATGTGGTGATAATCGTTGCGGAAGCCTCCATCTGCTCATTTGGGGGAGGGGGGTGGGGAGCTGCCCTCGTTTCAAATCCATTTTCCCAGGTGCTGATGGGAGGCCGCGGGGTGGAGGGGGTGGATGTAGGTAGGGGAGGAGGGAGCGGTGTAGAGCGCTCTGTTTCATTTACCCAGGAGTGTCGGCGCTCAGCAACCAGGTTGTCTCTGCTTGTACCGGCTAATGGTTCAAACCCAGCTGGCTTCAATTGGGAGCTGGGCTCTTGAGTAATACATTTTGCACTTTGGCTCGCTACCAAGTGTACGGCATTTCGGTGCTGCACGCTACGCTGGGTTTATCGCTCAGGTGTTTGGAACGAGCGCCATAAAATCCATAAACAACCCGGTCGTTGCGGCTCCGGGATGTCATTTGAGGCGTCGGGGTCAAGGTGCGGCGCATCGAGGAGCCAGCCAGCCAGCGGTGAAGAGGGCCGTCTCCGGCTTGACTGTTTGTGAGAGGCAATTCTCTACGCTTGTAATTACACGTCTTTAATTGATAACGCGGAAAAACGGCATTGATTTGGTGTCAGCCGAAGGAGCGCGGCGGCCCGGCCTCTAATTACTTCTCAGTTCTGCAATGTCAGGTTCGGTTTCTGCCGTCGCGTCTGCGGCGAGGATGCAGCCGATGTGATCACACCTGAGCAGTTTGCTCTTCTGTCCACTGCATTTAACTGACGTAGAGATAATAATAAGAAAAGCAGTAATATATGCAGCTGCACGTCGGAGATTTACAGGAATTCAGGGTGATCTACTGAGTACAAGCCAAATGAAATCATCTGTTTGATGAAGGGTTGTTGAGTAAAACGCAGCTTTGCAGCCTATTTGTTGTCACTGACCTCTCTGTGGAGGAGCGAATGTCAGTTTTGCATAATATTTTTATCTCTTAAGTCTAATTTGATCCACAACAATTAAAATAATGAGCTTGAAACAGATGCTGGGGCTTCAATCATTTTGCTAAAATACTGCTTAGTTTGTGGGAATTCCTGCAAAGATCCAAATGATGGAGGTGAGGAACACTCTTTGACCTCGTTTTGTCAACTTGTTTGGAGTTGTGTTGTAGAGCTCAGACAGAAGGATGTAGAAAGGAGTAAAGCAAACAAACAGATGACAAGAACAGGAAGTGGACCAGGCTTCGTCTGTTGATCCCCCTCTTCCCTCCCGCTCCACAGCCTTTTAGTCGAGCTATCACTGTAAATTTCCTCTCGGGCTAAATCGAGGCGAGAGGAACTGGAGGCTTGTTACCCGATTCTGCATAATGCCGGTAATTCTGGAAGTGTATGAGAGCACCGTCGCCGAGGTGATGACAGAGTCGGACCAACTGGCGTCTCGTGGGACTTCCTGAACAGCTAAATAGTTTTAAGGTGGAGGAGAAGCAGAGTTTTTAAAGCTTTTAATATCCTGGGAAATTCAGCTTGCTGTTTTTTTTCTCGGCGTGTTGTGAGGTTGAGTTGAGGAGTTGAGGGTTCAGTACCATGCTTACATTGAAGCTTTGACCTTTTGTATTTCTCTTAACTTTCAACTACCTTTTCCAAAAACAGTTTGTAACTTGTAAGTGACAATTAAAAGCCTTAGTTTTTGACTAAATGAGAGAGTTAGAAACCTTTTTAATAATAAACTATATAATAATTAATGCATATTCGTTTTTAACGCCACTAATTTCTTTAACGTTATAACGCAACTAGTGATTTTTAAGTTGTAGCGGGCTCAGTGTTAAAGCTAGAGTGAAGATCCTGGTATCATATGAAACTAGAAAACCTAAAGAATCCATTGGTACCAACCATGTCATACTAGCTTGTTGAGAAGGAGCTCCAAAGTTGGACTAAATCTTGGCGAGGAAAAACTGTCATGTCCATTCCCTTGACCTCTGACCTCAAGATATGTGAATGAAAATAGGTAAATATATACGTACATTTGCATAAAGCAGCATATTTGCCCACTCCCATGTTAATAAGAGTATTAAATACCTGAAAAATCTCCCTTTAAATATTTTAATTGATTGACAGCCCTACTAAAAACACAAACAAATGTCTTCATGTACTGTAGGACCCCACTGCTTGAAGAAAAGAGGTCCGTCGTTCAATGTTTTTCTGAGCTAATGAAGCAAAAATAAACAACATTTGAAAGATGACTGGAAAAAACAACCCCTGGCTTCAGGAGTTTTTAAAACTCACTTCAAAATCTAATTGAAAATGTTAGTAATTTATACATCTGGGGAGTGAAAACAGTATCTAGCATCTCCAATAATATCTAATATGTCACGAGAAAAGACACTTGGTCTACGGCAATTCATGTTAACATCACATACTGTAAATGTTATCTGAAATCAACAAAAATGTGCCCTAAAGAAAGCAGAACAAAAGCCTTTTGTGCATTTGTATTTGTGTGAATATATTAATGTGTATTTTTATGCCACTTACCGTTTTCTATCCGCGAGTGTCTGCGTCTGCGCGAGCACGCTAATAGAGAGATCCCGTCTGTGCTTGACACAAACAACGACGCTTAAAAGCAATTTAATGTGGTTTTAATTAGATTTTAATTGCATTACCTGATCTTAACGGACCTCAAGAGGGAAGCAGGATGACGCGGTAATGTTCATGTTGTTGTTTTGTTTAATTTTCCTGTAATCTGCATTAACGTGATGCTTAGGAGATGTGAAAGAAGAGCTGTACCGTCCTCTGCAGAGAGTTATCATTCATGGAAGAGTGTGTGTTTAAATGAATGCCCGTGAGACATAGAAACAGTGTGTGTGCATACATGTGAGATGATATGTGCGTGAGAGATAAACCACTAATAGGTGGAGGTTATAAAGGATGGAAAGTGTGTTTGTGATGGACACATGCAGGAAACAAGTAGCTGAGACAACTTTACATTTCCAGCCGGTGTGTGTGTGTGTTGTGAAGGAGTGTAAGTGTGTGTGTGTGTGTTGTGAAGGAGTGTAAGTGTGTGTTTGTGTGTGTGATCTGTCGGCCTGTAGATGGAGCTGCACTCTACACTTCTCATCCTCCATCTGCACACAATGAATGCATTGTTTTACCCCCCAACCCCTCCCATAACGCCCCCTCTGACACACACTCCTCTCTCTCCTCCAACAGATTTGGTATTTATGTTAATGTACACCTCTGTGGATCTCTTGCCTCCCAGTGGTTAGATACCCTGTTGATATGTGGCTTTGCCTGTGCGTTATGTGTGTTGTGGGTGGATGTGAGCTAAAGAGGGAAGCTGGAGGGGCTGAAGAGGGTTTAGGGAGTCAAAGGACAATTCCTGAGACTTTTCCTCCCCTCCAGAAACCAGAGAAAAAAAATCCTGGCACTAGATGGACAACCGAGCCGTCAATAAAAAGCTTTAATGCCGTCTTTCTGAGGCAGGCAGGATTTGGGAAAATGAACTTAACGAGGCTGCAGAGCAGTTATGAAGTGCTTGATGATGTGAGCCTGCACACTCAGCACGACCAGGGACACAACGTATCTGCAACGGCACACAATGAAAATACTTGACCTAAAATAAGTAGGGCTGCACACTCGTAGTCGATCAGTCGACTAATCCCTGGTTTCGGTCTTGTGGTGCTTTTGCATGAGTCTTCATGGAGAAACTCAGTTTTACAGATCTGTCGATTAAATCAGTGATTCCCAACCTATTTCCTTGAAGCCTTAAAAAAATTACAAATTCTCGAACAAAATCTTCAGTTTGAATTAGGTGATTAAGTGTATTAAATGACTAAGTCTTGTTTTAATTAAATCAACTTTTTTTAATGAATATAACTCGTCAGTTCAGTCAACAAATAGGTTGCAATGAAAATGTTGTTTTTGAAAGGCTAAACGCCAACGAATATGGACCGAAGCTGATCATTTCATTAAATAAAAATAAGTTGTGATTTGGGAAATATCATATCGTTGTCAAACGAATCGATATGATATCGTATCGTGATGAAACTTATGATTTACACCCCTAATAATTGGATAAAATTGCTCAGACGTCTTTAAGCAAATTACCTTTTTTCTTTTAGTTAT
Source organism: Sebastes fasciatus (assembly GCF_043250625.1). Taxonomy (NCBI): domain Eukaryota; kingdom Metazoa; phylum Chordata; class Actinopteri; order Perciformes; family Sebastidae; genus Sebastes; species Sebastes fasciatus. Next base: position 4,028,848 of record NC_133818.1, on the reverse strand, counting down.
CTGTAATTCATTTTAATTATTATATTTACTCAAGCACTGAACTCAAGTATACATTTGATGTACTGTATTTTCTGGGGAATATTGTGCTTTTTACTCCACTACATTTATCTGACATCTTTAGTTACTAGTTACTTTTACAGATTCGGATTAACAACACAAAATAAAATCACTAAATATTATATTATATTATGTTAGTTAGGGAATATCACAAGCTATCCATCAGTATTTTGATAGGTATATGATGCTAATACTTTGGTACTTTTACTTAAGTAACATTTCAATGCCGGATTTTATTTGTAATGGAGTATTTCTACACTGGCGTATTATTACTTTTACTTAAGTAAAAGATCTGAGTACTTCTTCCACAACTGTTTTTAGGATATTAACATGACTCAGAGTATTAAAAAGGCTGCGGTGGTAATTCTCGCCACTCAAACGGTGTGTGAAATAGAGCTACAGTCTGGTCATTGTTGATCCCCACCTCTAATAGAATAATCAATCTTGCTTTTGGCAAGTGTGTGGGATTAATTATTAAACATTTAGCAGCTTTAAGCACAGCGCCGTCCGCCGCACGCTCCTCTACCTGCCTCACAAACTGAAGAAACCGCTCAACCCGGCGTGAATTGATTATCTCCACGCTTATCTGCTGACAACAACCACCACCCCTCCATCCCTCTGTATCCCTCCACCTTTAAAACAATAGTATCTTTCCAGTTTGTCAGTCACAGATTTATTTCATGTAGAACACTCACAGAAGGAGGATTAACGGTATCTACTTATACGCTTGTGATAAACTCTTATCTCCTGCTTTCCCCTGAGCACTCTGTGGGTGCACGTTGACCTGTTTTCCTCTCCTTCTTTTTTCTTTCTCTGCCTATGTACCTCAGCGATTTAATCGTTTAACCATGTTTAATCTGGGCCCTCTCCCAATTTGTTAAATCCTCTTGCAGTGGGCACGTTCCTCTTGCAGGAAGTTTATATATGGTGTAAGGTGAGAGGGAGGTGAGGCAGTAATGGATGGATTTTATAGAGAAATTAGTTTGAAAGGACAAACACACTGAGAATGAACTGCGGCGTGATTAGGCACCGGTTTATAAATGTGTCAGCGCGGAGAGTTTGTAGCAGGTACAGTACATCACAATACAAATATGACAAGAGGTCGAGGAAAGGATATAAACATGGCCTGTTTATATATGTGTGAATATCTGCTCATACTGTACGCATGTGTTTACATCTAGCAGGTAAACTTTAGGCAGCTGCAGCATCCTGTATGCTCAGCGGAGGTTTACACAGCATAAACGCATCACTTCCTCCTCATTTAGCGTGATGTAAACCGACCGTATACCCACCAGGACACCAGCCTCCATCCTGTAAAAGCAGGAAAAGTGACGTTACCTTTGGCCCGGCGCTCTCTGGGTGGCACTGCCACGGGGATTAGCCCGATGACAGTTTGTATCCATTAGGATGATGCGTCGGCCGTAGTGTAAAGTATCCACATCCTCTCGCGGCCTCTTAAAAGGGCATTTTTTTTCTTCTGTCACAGCTTCACCTGGGTGAAGTAGTTTGAAGTCTTTCTAAATATTCAGAGCGTTTGCTTACTTCTGCGTAGAGTGGGTGGTTGTGCAGTTCCAGGAGAATAACGCTGTCATGTAGAGTTACAGACCATTTACTTCTGTTTACGTCTCATTTACATTTCCTGCAGTGTTTTTTTTTTTGCATTGCTTGCTGTATGTAATTAGATTTTTTAACGTATACATGTTTTTGTCTTTTTGTAAGCTAAAAAAATCACCATGCAATACCTAACCAATGGAAAGGAACGTGTGGAAAAGTTCACTGTAGACAGCTGGAACTAAACAAACAAAAAACAAACCTTATACATACCTTCATTCCTCCTAACACCTTTATGACTGTTCCAAAAATGATCAATATTGGCGTTTCCTAATCTTCCCAGTTGAGATCTAGTTGAGTTTAGTTAATTAAAACACTTGAGTAAATTCAAACGTCCAATGTAAAATCAATCACCTCGACCTTAACACCTTTACTTCTCACTGCTCTATAACAGTGGTTCCCAACCTTTTTGTTGCTTGTGGCTGTTGCAAAGTGAAGCAATGTTTGCTCCCAACTAGAGCTGCAAAGATTAATCGATTAGTTGTCTATAACTATTAAATTAATCTGCAACAATTTTGTTAATCAATTAATCAGTAAAAAATCTAAATTCTCTGATTGCAGCTTCTTAAATGTGAATATTTTCTGGTGTCTTTACTCCTCTGTGACAGTAAACAAGACATTTGAGGACGTCATCTTGGGCTTTAGGAAACACTGATCAATATTTTTCACCATTTTATAGAGCAAACAACTAATCGATTAATCCAGAAAATAATAGACGGATTAATCAACAATGAAAATAATCTTTAATTGCAGCACTACTCCTGACCCTTTCTCATTTCATATGTATTTGAAATGATGTTTCCTTATCCCATGGATTCATTTAAATCGTTTTTACAGACCTTAAGAGGTAAAACGATCCTGTTTTTAACAATAAAAAGCGAAGAGTAGATTGGATTAATCGTCCTTCAACCCCTCAGATTTACGTCGTGACTCCACGGGGGTCTTCATGTAACCTGACACACCAGATGGTTTGTTACACAGAACCATCTGAGAAGCCATCATTGGAAACTGTTTGGAAAAAGGCAGGCACTTTCAAACTGAGTGTACTAGTCTGTATTATTTAGACGAATCTATTTGCCCCAATGTGGTTCAACCACAGAAACATAAAGTAGCACCATCCTCTTCCAGTTCTTCTACACGGTGAAGCTCCTTCTCCACTCTTCACTTTATGAATAATTTCAGGTATCAAGATTTCAATTTTCTAACTCACTGAGTTTTTGATTATAACAGAAGGCGTAGAGTGAATAGTACATTGTAGGTTTTACTTTGGCAGACCCCTGGAGTCTCACTTTTATATAACACAAATGATGGTACAAGTTTAGTGAAAGAGTTTGCATTATGTATTTTCAATGCATTTCTATAGTTTTCTAGATAACCTTTTGACTCTTTTTGTCTGTAGGACTTCTGTGCAGTCCTTTAAAAGCGACTTCATACTTAGAGCTCAGTTTGTACTGAACATATGATAATTGTTGAACCAGTGCCAACTTTAATGCTTAGAAAAATGGGCTTTGACCTCCGAGGGGTCAGTACGGAGACGCTGGAGGAAAACCTGTAGTAGTTTGTTTTCCATCCACAAGACAAACTCCCCAGGAAATCTATGCAAATATATTATAAGAAACACCCTGGATGGAAATATGTAAATATAATATATTCAAAACTAGGGCTTTAAGTTGAAGCGCTCTCCATATTTACACACCACAGTGAGAAATACACCTCTTCTTAAGAGTGTGGGTAGCAAAGGATGCATGTAACCTCATTCCACATCCGACACTCAGTGACAAATACATAGTTTGGGGCAAATTTCCATTTCATGTTCGACTACACCGCACATCTCAAATTAAGAGCGCAGCATTATCATCGACAAGGAAATACATTGCGTTAATATTCTCGCTTCACAGTTGCCAAAGAATTAGTTCAGATCTTCGCATAAATTAACGGTGGCACAGTTTAAAAATCGGTAGCTCAAGGCCATGCTCTCAGAACAAGGCGGTGAGTGCCGTGCCTTAATTCACCATTTGTTTTGATGTCTGCATTTGAGGAGTTTGTTTCCAGAACGTTATATATGCATTTTCACGGAGAGGGAAAAGAGAAATCTCATTACCTGAAGCTCATCATGCTGCATCTCTAGTAATGCAGAGGATCACGTCTGAGGAGCGCTCAACCAAGAACTGAAGTCAGCTGCTAGTTTCTCTTCTTTTGGTGTTATCAATCATCCGACGGTGTCTCTCCATACAAAGTATTCATAAAATAGACTAATTTAAATGACCTTTTACTTACTAGACTTTGTGCTTTCACGGGCTGAATAAGAAGAGGTGTCACTTTGTTCCAATGGCTGGATATCTGATTTATATATTTTAAAGGCAGGGTGGGCGATCTTGAGAAACTATCAAGAAAACACTAGATTTTTAAAACCAAGTTTCCAAATCTTTTCCAGTGAAAGTAGCGAGCAGCACCAGCTCCAAAAGTCCCTAAATCTAGCGAGAAAGTCGCCAAGTCGGCAACACTGACAGTCCGTCACTTCAGGACTCCTTCCAAAGCCACTCGCCCAAAATGATCATTACGAACATAAACATATCATCATGAACGTGAACGGCGAACGTGGCTATTGTTGATACTCACAGCTGTCTCCGGTGAGGTGCAATGAGTGCACGGGCCGAGTGTACACAGGTAGACAGGCAGGTAGCCCGTCCAATCATTACATTCGGGCCGAATTAAATGATTCCACCGGCTTTCTAAAGTCCTGTGGTGGCCACAGATAACAGATTTTTTTTTTAACGTAAGAAACGTTACAGAGTTGCCTCAGTTTATCTCCTAGTAGTTTCACATAATCTATCCATTCCTGTTATAACAACTACTCTCTGGATTTTCATCCTAAAAGCTGTGTCTAAATGTTGGTTCCTCCTTTTTCTCCATATAAATAAAAAGCCTCCATGTGGTCTGATGGGAAAACCCCCCAAACTTATATATATGTGTCTTCATTTGGCAGAGCAGTGTTACATAACGCCTTCCCTCCTCACTGTTACGGTGTTTCTATATCTTGATCCGACCTCCACAATCCCTCCGCTGCATGTTGAGTGTTCACCTCGGAGGTGGCTGTAACCCCGTTTTGTATTTGTGGAGACTCTCCTCAGCTGCGTTGCCAGGTGCATGGCTTTAGCGCTGCAGTGTCTCAGAGATGATTTAGTGGGGATAAAGAGCTCTGGGGCCTCGAGGGCTCCGGTGTGACACCTCTATCTGAGCCACAGAGCTAGTCTGCTCAGAGGCAGGACGGGACTCTCTGCACAAAGTAGACATGAATATATTTAATTTTGAGCTTATCTATGAATGAGACAATTTATTTTACAGCAGTAACTGTCGGGCAATGGGGGGAACACCAAAATTATAGATATAGACCTGACTTTGGAGCAACAAAAATGATTACACAGTTGTTCTTTAGATGCTTGCAGGGCGGATTTTTTAAAATCCATTAGACTGTAACTTAATTTTTTAATTATTTTGAATTAATTAATAATTAATAGTCTTTATTTAATTTTAAATAACACAAATATATATGCAATCTTTGAACAGGTAATAATAATAATAATAGTAATAATTAATACTTAAATACATGCATAATAATAATTATAATAATAACAATAATAAAATAATAACAATACTATTACTACTACTTCTACTAATAATAATAATACTTATTATTATTATTATTATTGTTAATAATAATAATTATAATAATTAATACTTAAATAAATGCATAATGATAATGAAATAATAACAATACTACTACTACTACTACTACCAATAATAATAATAATAATAATAATAAAAATAATAATAAATAAAAAATAAAAATATATAAATAATAATGCATTATATGTATAATAATAGTATAATAGTAAATAATAATAAATAATAAATAATGTGCACACATACAAACACACATGCCATATACACTACATGAGACTCATTGTTGCTGTAATTTTAACGTATTTTCCAGGACAGAATATTATATTACAAATATATTATATTTTCATATAGTTTAACAACAAGTGCCTCGCTCAACAGCATTTCGTTGCAGAGCATTCCTGCCAAATATTCCTAAAATTAATCATCAAAATTCAAGAGTTAATATAAAGATCTACATTTTACATGGCTTTATATAATTTATCAAATATATTCAAAAATAAATGGTGACATTTTTCAACATAATTATTATTATTCACCTCAGTTTTAATGTCCATGATGGTGAATTAATATAATTTATATGTGAGTCAAAGTAAGATTATACCCTGCATTTTGCATTAAACTTTGGCTGCATGTAGAGCTGATTTTAAGCCCCTCTAGGTGAGAATTGAGTTTTCATTTAGCGTTTGTGTGCCTGTCATGCAGCACTAGTTCCCCCTCATTCACTGTCCGTGTTCAATGTCAAGGGGAAGTGCTCTCTCTGGGGCAGCGCAGAGGTTTCTCTTCCTGTCGCATTGTGTTCAGTCCTGTTCATATTACCGAGCTCCACGTCTCTCTGAATCCATTTCCTGTCCGCTGAAAACCTTGGGTATTGTCGAGTTAGCAAGATGTTTTTAGTGTGTGCGGTGTGATGGGCTGTCAAGGCCTCGCGGTTCATTACTGGAACTGGACGAGACGTCGGGACTCATTTTGCTTTCTTACTTTTTATCTGTCCGGTGGAGGTGGATTAAACCTGCTGGGCTTGAAAGCAGTTCAGTCTGAGCTTTAGAAGAGTTTTAGACACATCCTGACACAGACCTCCAGGATCAGGAATGTCAACAACGATAGGTCATTGTCGTCTTAAGGCGGGGAATGTTGAGCCGATTATGGATATACAATAGTTCGGACCAAGTTGGACCGGGCCATACCAGTTTTTCCTCGCCTAAATTTAGAGTAACTTTGGAGCATTATTTAGCGTTGTTACTGAAAAGCTAACATGACATGGGTGGTACCAATCGATTCCTAGGTTTTTTAGTTTCATATGAAGCCAGTATTTTCTTCAAGCTTTAAAGGGACTGTTTGTAACTTTGTAAGCGTATAAATGTAGCGGGTCGGCACACATGCGCGTTCGCATATGCGCGCTCGCGTGTGGCCGGAGCCTCGTCTCCGCTGCCTGCTCTCCTTCACTCAGACAGAGCGCGTGTCCTCGCTGTCTCGCTCCACCTCTAGACGTGAACACGCGTTCACTCCACACTGCAGAAGAGTTAGTTTAGCTCTGAGAATATCTAGTGAATGTAAAGTGTACGTTTGTGCAGAAATAACTGCTGCAGCTCCTCCAGACCAACAGAGGTTTCCCGTGTCTTGTGAAGTGACGAGGCTCCTCAACGAGTTACGTTATCGTCTCGTTACCGACCGGGTGCCGGTGTCTTCGGCTGCCGGCTGCGGTCGGGAGGCGATAACGTAACTCGTTGAGGAGTCCCGCTGCTGAAGCCTGCGCTGAGCAGGAAAAGCCAACACTAGGATCAGCATTGATTCATGGAGAGACCTTCGTCTGGTCAGCTAACATTACTGCCAAGCAGCTGAAATATAGAGTGATATTGTGGTTTTAGCTGACGTCTGTCGCCTCACTGTTTTGAGCGATGCTTGTTCATGTCTATGTAAAGCGAGCAAGCGCGAGCAAGCGCGAGCAAGCGCGAGCAAGCGCGAGCAAGCGCGAGCTCGACGCTGACTTTCGTTGACTTAACGGCCACAGGTGTCGCTGTTAAGCAGCATTTCTGAATCTTACAAATAGTCCCTTTAAGACTGAGCCAGCTACAACCTCTGAAAGACAGAATAGTGTCTGTTGGATCGTACAAAGTTTAATAGTTTGTATAATAAAAGATCGATACTTGAAGTCTGTGTATCGATACAATTTTTCCACGCAAAATATCGCAATATTACGTTGTATTTGATTTATTCACAATTGGCGTTCTCCCAGGATTTGTGGGGCCATTTTCTGGCAGATCTCCAGTCATTACTGACCAGTCATTCAGAGTTATTATTCTACTACGTTGTGTAATATTTCAGATCTACAGACTGCTGTATGTGTAATATTATGCAACTGTTCCTGCATGAATACAGTGACTGCATGACGGCCGTTGCGTCGATGTCAAACCGAGGGATTTCTTAATAGAAAGGTGCTTCCTGTGTGAGTGTCTATGCCTCTGTAAGGGTGTTATAAACAGCAGCTACCTGCAAACAGCTAGTAAAACAACATGTTTCACATAATGGTTGTGGAATTATAATTTGGGTTTAAGGTTAAATGTTAAGTAATAAATGAAGATCCTTACATATACTGAAAAAGCGTGTGTGTGTGTGTGGTTGCCTGCACCTCTCTGGCCTTCCTGTTGCTGTCAGTGAATAACCAACCGCCAAGCCGACACACCGCGACCAACGTGTCAGGTGCTGTTACATCACACACACACACAGGCACACACACACACATGGATTTGTGCTGTGAAACCGCTACCAAAAAGGTAATCAGCCACAAACCTGATTGCTCCCTTCAGCTGTTTTACACTGACCAGACGCCTCAAATTACACAGTCCAATCTGCTGCAGGTCAGAGAGGCAGACCGGTGGAGGATGGGAGGAAAGAAGGAGAGATGAGGATAGTTTTCTTTCCTGTAAGACACGGGGAAACAGAGGAAAAGAGAGTCAGGATGAAGGGGAAAGAAGATCACATCCTTTTTTATTTATTAGTCCTTCTTGCAAGCTGAAAAGAAAAACAGAAAAGTAAAGAAACCAGAAAATATTCACATTTAAGAAGCTGCAATCAGAGAGTTTAATAATGAATTAAACAAATAAAATTAATAAAAAGTGTCCTCTCGCTCGATAGGCCAGCGGTGCATGCTAAACTGTTACCATGCAGCCAGCTATCACTCAACAGCATGGAGCATCAGGGCCAGCAGTCTACAGGGGACACATGGGCGATTTCATTGTCTGTTTTCATTTCTTAAGTTGATCAACGAGCCATTCTCGCCCCAAAAAAGTATTCCTTTTTAATTATCTCAACTTTCCTCCCCAAGCTGTTCGCCTGTCAGCAACTTTAGCTTCAGCCTCATGCTCTGCTGAACATCCCTCCATCCCTCCCCGGCAACTTAGACTCGGCCGAGGCCTCCAACTTCTCTCCGAGGGGGTTGACAGCACTTCGCTTCTCCCTGCCCCCGGTCTTGACTGGAGTTAAACTCCCTCCTGGGTTGAATGAGAAAGAGTCGGAAAGAAAGAAACTCTAAATAAACAAGCAAAGTTGCAAGAAGTTATGACACGTTCTGGATGCATCGGTACTTCGTAGAAAATGCAAAACAGCAACTAAACAAAGAAAAGTATTGTCACAAATTTAACAAAAAGCAGCAACTTGTTTTTCACAGATTCCTCCTTTTTGTCCACTTTTAGAGACACTCAATGATGAACTTCAACTTCTTAATGCATCCATGGTTTTCAAATAGGCATCTAAACGTATGTCTGTGGTCTTCATAGAAATGTTGAGTGGACTTTTATTATCTTTTACAAGAAGAAAAGGTTTAATATCTTTGCACGGTTAGAAACTCTATTCTTTGTATTTAAGAGGCACTGAATGATGATCTTGAGGTATATACACTCACCGGCCACTTTATTAGGCACACCTGTTCAATTGCTTGTTAACACAAATAGCTAATCAGTCAATCACATGGCAGCAACTCAATGCATTTAGGCATCTAGACGTGGTGAAGACGACTTGCTGAAGTTCAAACCGAGCATCAGAATGGGGAAGAAAGGGGATTTAAGTGACTTTGAACGTGGCATGGTTGTTGGTGCCAGACGGGCTGGTTTGAGTATTTCAAAAACTGCTGATCTACTGGGATTTTCACGCACAACCATCTCTAGGGTTTACAGAGAATGGCCGTAAAAAGAGAATATATCCAGTGAGCGGCAGTTGTGTGGACGGAAATGCCTTGTTGATGTCAGAGGTCAGAGGAGAATGGGCAGAGTGGTTGGAGATGATAGAAAGGCAACAGTAACTCAAATAACCACTCGTTACAACCAAGGTATGCAGAATACCATCTCTGAACGCACAACACGTCCAACCTTGAAGCAGCAGAAGACCACCCGGTACTAGCAAGGTGTACCTAATAAAGTGGCCGGTGAGTGTATATGTATATATATATTTTGTTTTTTGTTTTGGTGATATAAGAGGCAGATAGAAGAGTGTAACTTACCACAGCTTTGCTTCTAGTTTGACTTTCATTACACAGTATTTCAGTTTACCTACCAGGCCTCAAAAGGCTTTTATAAACCACAATGTGCAATACATTCTCTGGCCCCAAAAAGATGCAATCATTGATATTAAAACATATAAATCCATACTATCGATTTTATAAAGGATGTAAACATGCACTTGCAAACTCATGCTCTGCAGCCAAACCCTTAGGACTTTTTAAAATATTCTCATGGGGATCATAAGGTTTTGAATTTTGGGGATGTGTTTATAAAATGAGGCACAAAATATCTAGAATATTTAGTCTTGTTTTTGAATATTTCAGTCGTTATAGCTATATAGAATATACATAATATTGTCAGGAAGTGTAAAATACAATGACATTAACAACCCAAAAGCTACTTAAGGGGAAATCAAAGGGGAAGCTGTATATTAGGGGTTAAGGTATTTTGGACAGTAAACTCTACTTATGCAGATTTCCAAACACCTGCCACTCATTCCTCCCACCTGCTGTGACTTTGTGATATTTTTAGTGTCTTCAGACGTTGTCATCTCCTAATTGCTCCCTTCAAAGGTGTAACTTGTGGGAAGCGGTGTGCGTTTGGTGGAGCTGAGAGAGGTGGGCTTGATGGGCGGCGTCTCTGTCAAACGGACAGGTTTTTATGTGACGTGAGCTCCGCCTCCGGCCCACGGTTTAACACAGGAAGTTTGATCAGCTTTTTGTCACAGCATCAAGGGGGGGCGGGTGGTTAAGGTGGGGTGTGGTGTAAAATTATAGAAGTGTCACCCCTCTTCCGTCGCTGTTCATTCAGGAGCGATCCTCAATTTGAGCGGTCGGGGCACATTTTCATGCAAATAACGCCGTCGCAATTTTTTCCCCGGCGTTTCCCTAATAGCTTCTTACAAATGATGTGCCATTACAAGGAGGTTTATTTAAACAAATTTAATACGTCTTTAATCAACCCTCGCCGAGCGCCTTTCAAAAGGTCACACGCCACATCAGGACGGGCTCGATATAACCCCCCCGCCCCTCACATCACAGTATTAGCTCAAGGATGGAGGGGAGGAGGAGGACAAGAGAATTATTTCACGGACAACTCATTTTAAGCAAATCTTTATTTACATTTTTATTCAGTTATTAAATTTTATTTCATCGCGCGACAGAAAGGGCGGGGGCCTCCCTCCTTTCACCTCCACTCTCTCTCTCACACACACACACACTCATTTGCTTATGAAGTCATCTAATCTGAGAGCAGGAGGGCGTGCACGAACCTTTAGTGTCACGTATGACATGGCAGGGCCCTTGATCTTTTGTGGCGTGTGCAGGGAGACGGATACAAAGGCGTGTGCTGCACTTATACTGCACACAATAAATGTATGGAAAAGCTATTTAGCATCATTTACAGGTAGTATATAAAAGTACTACTAAACATGACAACATATGTGCCCTCATTTTAATAAAACAAACTGCATGGCAGCACTGCATTTAATTGTTGGCACATTTTATGGGTATGTGCTGATTTAAAACAGCAAAAGAACAACATACAAAAAAGTATTGCAAAAAAAAATTTTAATCTTCATTTTACCAGGTAAAAGTCTAATTGGGATTGAAATCTCTTCTCACATAAACTGAATAAGAAAACTGTCACACACAGCATGAAAGAACATTAACTGTTATGCCGTTTAAATGCACATGCATGTTTTTAATTTAAAAAAACATTAAAATAAATTGACAACAAAAACATCAATCAAAAGTGTTATTTTTTTAGATCTTTAAAAAGATTTACAATGATCAAAAGTAATAACTTTTATATTATATTTTTTTAATAATTTAAAAAAGTTATCACTTTTTAACAATTTTAACAAAAGTAATAACATTTTCACAATTTTAACAAAAGTTATAACTATTTAACAATTTTAACAAAAGCTATAACATTTTAACAATTTTTAACAAAAGTTACAACTATTTAATAATTTTAACAAAAGTAATAACATTTTAACAATTTTAATAAAAGCAATAACATTTTAACAATTTTAACAAAAGTTATAACTATTTAACAATTTGAACAAAAGTAATAACATTTTAACAATTTTAACAAAAGTTATAACTATTTAACAATTTTAACAAAAGCAATAACATTTTAACAATTTTTAACAAAAGTTATCACATTTTAACAATTTTTAACAAAACTTATAACATTTTAACAATTTTTAACAAAAGTAATAACATTTTAACAATTTTTAACAAAACTTATAACTTCAACAATTTTAAGAAAAGTTATCACTTTTTAACAATTTTAACAAAAGTAATGACTTTTTAACAATTTTAACAAAAGTTATAACTATTTAAATTTTTTTGACAAAAGTAATAACGTTTTAACAATTTTAACAAAAGTTATAACTATTTAACAATTTTTGACAAAAGTAATAACGTTTTAACAAGTCCTTCTAGGTGGAAGGGGTGAAGTGTTGTCAGCACTGTTGTTACCCCCATTACACCGTTGTTGTTTAAGTAAATACAACTTTTCAAGTCAAATCAGATAATTCTGTTTGACTGTCACACTCAGTTGATATTAAATGTTGTGTTGAAACAATAACACCATGTCATTTGTTCCAAACTACACACACGGCTGTCGTTGGAAATGACTCATACTTAACAGATCCCACCGAATCACTTGTCCTTGTACTCTTGCGTTCTCTTCACTCCTGTTCTGTTGTTGTTTCATTACCGCTGCCACACGCGCGACCCCGACCAAAGTCAATAAACAAACCCATTTAAATATGTACGGCAGCCAAAGCCGACACCGTGCTCCTGAGATGGAGATATTTCAATATGCAAGATTGGGAGTGTGTAATATTACCTCGGCGTTATGTGCTGTGACCCAGAAGGTGAACGGCGCCTCTCAGCTCCACCCCCACTGCACTTTGCATATGCAGGCTCAGAGCTATGCTGCATGTGTATTTAACATGCCAGTAAAATATTAACCCTCCTTACCGCGCAAACACCAAATCCTCTCTGCACGTGGCTTGTTAACCCAAGGGTGCAGCACATGTTTTCATCAATGTATGCTTTATTTAACTGTCCATATAACTGTGCATTTTACAGTTGGTAAATATGAGAGTCACTCATGTGGAGATGTGTTGTTTGACAGCGTCTGAGTCATCAATACTCTATTGATATCTGTGTTTATATTAGCAATGGCATTATAGCATTATACAAACCTCACACCTCAAAATAATCTAATCCCACATGGCTGTTTTGGGGATAAAGTTATTCTGTGTGTGTCGGATCACAGCAGCTGTGCTGAGCAGAGCATCTTAATTTTTTGGGGGGGTTAACCCTTTCCGCGCTAATGCCTTTTTCTCAGGGTGGCATTTACACAAAATGAATTGCTTGCTTAGACACAGCTAACTAAATAAAAGACAGCGGGGGCTGATACTATGAAAAATGGATTTTCATTACTGTTTCATTGATTCTAGTAAATAAGGGCCCCGGGCCTGCACCGCAAAGGCTGCAAAACGGTAATAATTTAATCTAAGGTGACACAGACCAAAATGTATGTGGACAAAAAAATCATCCCTGAATATTAAACAAGGGCCCCGAGACAAGAGAGAGAAGGGGTGGGGGGGGAAAGTGTTTGCGGGCGCATTTAAATGTATGCAGATTGCCGTCCAACCTATTTAAAAACAAGAATTAGGTATTCCTGTCATAAATCACGTTTGCCGCTATGGATATGCCTTGTTATGCCGGTGTTTAACGGAAACCTGAAAGGTTAAAGTACTCGGTGCATTAAATTGTACAAGGATAATTAATACTTTTCTCCTGGCTATTTATAAAATATGGAAAATAGAGTCAGCTGAACTGTGACAACACACTCGTTTGAGGAGGAAGGCAAAATAAAAAAGGAAATGAACACATCCAGGCACATTACACACAGGATATCACAGCATTAAAGAACAAATACCTCCCAGGCTGCACATCGAAAGGCGCTTTTTGTGCTCATCTTGTTATAAACAGGTAAGCGTGTTACAATTGGGGTACTTTAATTCCACTTGTAGACATCTCAATTGACTTTTAGTGCAATTCAATGGATGCTCTGCCCCTGGGGGCGGCAACAACCTGACCAAATGATCTCTGGTTTGTTACAGAGGTTACACCCTCAAGCTAAAATGCTCTCTGACTGCACTGATGTGTGTTTTCCTCGTGTGTGTTCAGTGTCACTAATTAGTGCTTGTTAGCGGTAAACTAGTGCAAACTCCCTAATTTGACAAGTCTATTCCAGAGGTGTTGACCTCTCACTCACACCGGTGGCAGCTCCGTCAAACCTGGCACCTCGGGGAGCGACTTGTCGCGTCTACCTGGATCCGTCGCACCTTTCCTGACACGCTGTCAAGGTTTGACTCATGCCTTCGAGTGTCAAAATGACTACTGTGGAGTGTATCAGGCGGCCACTTTAAAGAGCCGATGTGTGAATGCAAACGGTCGCCGTGTAGTTGTTACGTAAAGAAAAAAAACAACAGCGGGTCATTTGGCAAACGGCGGCCCTCCGTGTGAGCAAAAGGCGACTTGACAAGTGTCCGGGCCCATTACGCTGTGTTAGTCTATCCACCGACTTGTGCTCCAGTGGTTATTATGTGCGCCTTTAACATGCGCCGAGACGATCATGTCAAGCCGGGGAGATAATAGCCTCAACATACAAAAGCACAACATCTGGAGCGAGAGGGAAGATTGTGCTGAAGCTCCATTTAATCTGGGTAAAGGTAAAGTTTAATAACCTTGATTATGTGGGTTGCATGCTTGGTGCACAATTGTTCCCACTTTTATCCGCTCCACATCTTTCTATCTCACTGAAGGTGTTCAGGTTTCACTGGAAGAGTCCTGTTAATCCTTCCGCCTCTTGAACTTGATACATGCCTACGATAGCGCCGCTGCTTTCTATGCTCGCCATGCATGCAGGGATTTTGTTCACTTCCCCTAACCGGGCGCGGTGCTTAGTCACTAGTCGACCTCTCAAACCGCGTTCATTATAGCACAGGAGAGAAAAGGGAGGAATCGTTAAACTGATGACGGCACCGCACTCTGAGCAATGTTTCAGTGAACCGTCAAAGCCGCTCAGATCTGTCCCTGTTCACTCCCTCGCCGCAACCACGACTGACCTTTTCCACATTTGCCAACATCTGAGCGCCAGCCTTTGTCTGTATCATTCTGATTAGGCCGACTCGTTATTGGAACGCCGTGTTTAGACTGACACTGATTCCTCAGGCAGGGGGAAACTAAACGGAAAACATGAAAGGACCAAAGGTGCCAAGCCTGATTCAGGACGCCTAACGAGTAAGAGACCCAGGATACACTGGCTCTGGTCCAGTACACATAAACATATACAAAATATCACAAAAATGCATGCACACACACACAAAAAACATATGCATTCATGCATCTAGGCACACACACAGTGTGCACACATTTACAGTAGAGTTATGCTACGACTGGGAATTTAAAGTCACTGCACCAGACTCAATCTGCACAGGTGTTTTCATTTATTTTGCCCAATTAGACCTCTCTGACAGCTCCATCATTTTCCTGTTAGTTTTGTTGCATCTGTCTGGGCAGGACGACTTTATCTTGGTTATAAGTACACGGTGATTGGTCATGTAATTTCCTCCCTTCACCTTCAACCTGAGCTGAGGTCTAATCAGCAGGAATATTTCAAATAGTTTTGCGTTCAGATTAAATACATCTAAATAGTACAAGAGACTTTAACTGCACACTATACTGAAACTTCATGGATTTAAACATCTTCTAAAAGTAAATAAAAATGAATAGGTGGACTTAAAAGTCCTTAATTTTTTAGGTATTTCTGAAAAAGAAAAAAGAAAAACGAAAAAGATACTGACAATATCTTGTTTCTGCCTTAATTTGTACACTAAGCATGACAATCTGAGTCCAATTTTGTCAAACAAAGCTTGAAAAACCACTGAAAAGTCTGTGAATTTGTTGACTTTCCACACCCAGATGTTACTTCTGCAAAACATGCTCTCCCAGTGTAAATCATGTCAAAACAGTGGAGCCAGTTTCTTTGTGAACACACTCATACTCAGGAGATCATTTCATATTCAGGTCACTCCTTCTGTGGGTAAAGTATGTTCCTGAAGTTAATAAAATATTTGCCATTTGCTTGCAACAATTAGCACAAGATAAACATAAGCCAAATTGTTCTTGTTTCTGCTAATGGAGCTAGCCTCTGGCCACGCTATAATTATTCCTATTAGCAAATTAAGTCGTTACCTTGCCTCCTTCCTCTTTTTTTTATCAAGCAGTGGAAATGACTTGAAAATGAACACAGGGCCGCCGCTGATTTGTCTGTAAATCTTCCGGTGTCCAGATTTCTAAGTGATGGATGCATTTATAAAACCGCAGGCTGCACATGCTCCATTTAGGTATTATAGACAGTTGAGAGGTGTATTCACAAAACATCATAAACCTTATGTAAAGCATTTATTACACTTTACACATACTGTACCAGAGCTGCTTTTGAGTCTTTCAGGAAAAAAATTTTTTTTAACCGTGGTGGTCATGATCCATGAGGACAGAGCCCCCAAAACGTCAAACACGTAGTCCAATGTGGAGTCTAATTTCTTTTGTGGTTTGTGGTGTAATTGCATAAGAAAGGAGCCCAAACTCCCTCCCAGGCCCCAGGTATCCTCTTATGTTACAACCGATGGGAAGTCTACCAACCACAAGCCTTATATTGGGCAACTCCAGCGCGTACAACGGGACATCACACCTTCCTCAAAACGGTTGTATCTATTCAAAGCTGTGGTGGAAACACCTTTTCTTGATTTACATGACATATTCAGCACTTAGACGAATGCAACAAAAGGTTCAGCTTCCCCCTTCTCTGAATGTGGTAGATGTTTCAGAAAGAGGTACTGTTAAATGTGCGCACGTTTAGCAGGTATTATGAATTAGTGAGTCACTTTACAGCCAGATATGATCTCAGTTGTTGAATTGTTTTTGCATGTAAAAGCCTTGAAATCTGTAACAAATCTGTTTTGTAGATTAGTCTTTGAACGCTGCTCTGAATACTCACTTAGCACTCTTAAAATGTGTTTCATACAGGTTAATGTTTACACTGATTCACATGATAAAAGCCCTACCATCCTTGATACTGTAAAGCTAATGACACATCTTGAGCCACTTTACAAACTCAATGCTTTGGACTTTTAATTGTTGTGTCCAGTAAGTAATAACCACTGACAGTATGTGTTCTCTGAAAGCATGACACCACCTGGGGTTGTACTCTCTCTGCAGAGCCCACTTACTGTATATTGATTCACTCCTCATACCACAAATCAGCGTAAGAATCACCGGAGCTGGAGCTCCTGATTCGACACGGATAAGAGTTTTTATGAGAAGCTTCCTTGTGTATCTAGGGCACCGATGATGGTCAAAGACACGAAAGGAAAAAAAATATACTATGCTTTTTCATCTACGTTATTCAAAAGGCCTGTGTGATGAAATTTTAAAAGTAATTTCTCATGTACATATTAAACCCGGTTCAGAAAATTCAGTCTTTTTCACAATGCCACTATACCACTACTGCCTGCTGATGATTAATTGACTTGCCCCTTTGCTGCAAAACAATCGCTTTGTCTGTTGTCTGAATGTGTGCTCTAATTGGTGATTGGCAGCTGAAGGACATCCAGATAGAATATGTGATTATAATGAAAAGGAGGATATACAACGGCGTGTAGTACAATTGATGTAGCAGTGTGATGACATACAAAAACCAAGAGAAGTGCTGCTTTAAGATGGTCAACATTTGTTTTCTCCTGAGGCCAGCGTAATTTTGTATTCTTTGCAATATTATTCATATTTACATTAAGCTTATACTACAAATGCCAGCAGCGGGACGTGTTGAGCATCTATTCTGCGCCGAATGCTGCACGTTTTCTGGCCGCCAAGAATTGAAAAATTTTCAACTTTGGATAAAACACTGTCACTTTATATCCAGCCGTCCAATCACAGATACAAATACCACGAAAGTAGCCTACTCCTTCAACCGGGCTCCGTCCAACTTCAGCTCTTCAACCAAACAATTGTAGCCTACTCGCCGAGACAAATCTATTTGGTTGACATACATCTTTGCATGTTGGAATATAATGCAAGTTTAATAGGATCACTTAGTAAAACATTATTAACTAGAAGTGCACTCGGAGAGCGCAGACCTCCGCCAAGGCAGGTTTCATGGTCGCTGCAAATCCATCGCGGACTTTTGGAGTAATCGTCCAAACGGACAAACCAACCAACGCCGGTGAAAACACAACCTCCTGCCTAGGCCTTTGGCCTGGCGGAGGTAATACAAATTGTGAGGAATCATCAACAGTAATCAATGAATACAGACAAACAGACAGATAGACAGTCTCCTAATACACGTAGGCTATTTATACTCTCTACCCTTCAGGTAGCGCTCAGTCTCAAAAAGGTTGGTGACCCCAGGTTTAAATGGAGTAGTGTCATTTCCTCCACTATTAGGTGTCTCCTCTGTTTTTCAGTCTCCCCTGGTTTGACTAAGGTTAGTGTCACATTTGATGCTGTTGGATGACCTGACTCTAGTTGGGAAATCACCCAAATGCTCATACATTTTGGCTGCAGCTGGCAGGTTCGCCAGCCTTTCCAGCTGCTTTGGCAGAGCTCTAACCATCATTTGGACGGGCCGCTCTAAATCTAGTTGGCTTGAGGAATAGCAGAAGGGGTTGGTGAACTCTGGAAATGGCCAGTTACTGTTTGGAAAGGTGAGCCTCCTGCCCTGCTCCTGAACGGAACAGCTTTATGTGTTTTTTGTAAATTTGCCGCGAGTCAGTTAGACGACTTTTGATGTTGTTTGTTTCAGATAAAGTGTGTTGATTGCTGGGCTGTGTCATTATGACACAGTGGACTTCAAATCTTTGGCCCAGAGACCTCCAGTGATCTATGGTGAGATGCTATGGTCTTTGTGAGCTGGATAACAATCTACAATCAACTGTACCAATACATTAAAGACAGATCTTTTTTTGCGAGTTTATTTATATAGCATGGGTTAAAAACAACCCACAGATATTGACAAATGACACAGTGACAAAAACACACATTCACATGTCTAAAACACATAGAAAGCCAGAGAACATAAGTGATTTTTTAACCTGGATTTGAAACATTCGATGGTGGGAGTTGATCGAACACGTAGAGGGAAGCAGTTCCACAAGTTTGGCCGGTCTTTACGCCACAAAACGACCATCTGGGATTGAAATCAACAGTTTATCAGATGACCTCAGTGTCCTAGGAAAGACAACGGGGATGTAAAAGGTCACTCAGCTCTTAATTTCAGTGGTAACCAGTGAAATGACGTTAAAATTGAAGTAATATTGAATGATTTTTTTAGATTTTGTTGAGAGCCGTGCGCCCGCTTTTTGCACCAGCTGAAGATGTGTCGGAGTAGTTTGTCTGATTTCAACATATAGTGCGTTGCAGTAAGGTGAGAATAAATAAAAGCATGGATTATAGTCTCGAAATATCTAAAAGAAAACATGTGCTTGACCTTGCTTAAAACTTTAGATGTTTAAAAGGTCACTTAACAACAGCATTTATTTGTTTATCAGATATAAGATCAGGGTCGATTGTTAACTGTTGTTTGTAGCCAGAGGTGTGGCATCCTGACATCATACCACTTATCTTAACTTTAGCTAAGTATGATTTGCATTCTCTTGTGTTCACACTAGTTAGAAAACATGAAGAAACAATTCAGTATGTGTGTGTCCTCACACTCTTAATCTCCTGTGTTTTGGCGTCGTTTCCTGTTGCTTCAGATTGTTTTCACTCCTAACAAACCCCTCTGCAGTTTGCTTTTAAGAGGAGAAAGATCCATATTTTCTGATGCTGTTATGTTCTAGTTATCACCTGGCCAAACAAACAGAACCAAAGCATAAAGTGCTTGTGTGAGCACGCCCTGAGTGGCTAACGTGTATCTTTCCACTGATATTACGATGACAGAGTGGACCGCAGATGCATAAAACCTGGCTCCAGTCCCACATTAACATCGCCTGTCCGCTGATAGATCGTCTCTGGCTGCATGTGCAATGCGTTACGAGGCCTCCCGCCGTTGGTGGAAAGACACCTGCGTGATTGATGCACGCTATTTAGCAGCGGGAACGAACAAGTGCACCTCCGCTCCAGGGAGTGTTCGCCAGCACCTTGCACCGGACAGCTGTGGGTGGCCAGAGGGAGACGGAGAGAGAGAGAGAGAGTGAGGGATAGGGAGTGGAAGAGAAGGGTGAAACGAAAGAGAAAAGGTAACAACATGAGGGAGACAGAAGAGAGCAGGAAGAAAGGATGAAATGAAAGAGAGAAAAAGTGGATGTGTGAGAAAAAGAGCAGGCGACCTACATCTGTTCCTCATTATCCTCCTGGCCCCCTCTCTGGTAATCGCTCCATCTGACATAACTCACAGCAGACCTCACTTTGACTACAGATGGGAGTCGATGGCAGGGGGGTAAAAGTTATTCAAGGCAAAGATACAAGAGATACGACTGATCTCTCTCACACCAAACACAAAGAAATAAGCCCCCGAAGTATTGTACCATTAGAGGGGAATTCCACTTCCATCCAACCTGGGACTTTTCTGTCCCAATGTTGGACATCTTTCCAATCAGTGATAATTACATTCTACTCACCAAGTTAATTGCTGAGATCTGGCAATGCCGCAACATTGCTAAACACAAGTGTGACTGGGCAGGAAACACGAGCAGCCAGATGATCAGACAGGTTGTAAATAAACCCCCGAGTTGGCCAAATTCATTAAGAAGTGGGAAAAGTTAACAGTTTCAGAGAAGGATTACTACTAATGGATTATTACCACTTCAGTTTTACCTCCTGATAAAGTGGTTCAGATAACGGTTGGCTTGTTTACAACCTCATCACCTGATCTCTTTGGTTACACTTTGTAATAACAATACAATAACTACTAATAATGTTTAGTTAACTATCAATTTATCATTTATAAATGATGATTATTATAAAGTATTACCGTGATTTCTCAACCCTGATACATACATGCATATATCTCATCACTTTGTCGGGTACGATGTTATCACAACTGAAAGAAATGATGACCAAAACTACAAAAATAAGACCAAAGTTCCTCCACTCGTCCACTCTGACCTCGACCTCTAACACCTCTCTGAACAATTATAAACTTCCTCAAACGAAGGGTGTCCCAAGAAATAAGAAATTACATGTATGCAAATGCGAGCGGGCAAAGAGTGTGTTATTATAATCAGATTCTCCTCAGAATCTCGCAGGTCATTGAATTCTTGAGGATGTGCCGAGGCTGTTGAGGCCTCTGCCTGCACTTAATCACGATGTCTTGAAATGAGATCCGTAGTCGCCGCGAGGAGCCCCCCGGGGGCCGGCGGCGCACTCGTAGTCTCGGGAAGGTCAGGCCCCTATTGTGCTCCTCGATGGCCAAGTGCTCTTTTTTAATCACGGAGCCGCTCTCGCTCGGAGTATTGCAATCATGCGGACGCCAGAGTCCTGTTGTCGGAGCGGCTGACCGTAATATGCAAGGTGTTTTTGGTGTAATTAAATATGCTGACACTGTGGGAGCAGGTGTAACATTTGGCAGGTTAGAGCAGCTTTCAGCACCTGTGACATGACTTCATTCTACCGTTTGCACCCAAATATCTCAGCTTTCACAACTTCCAAGTACACATTTAGGTAGAAAACCTTCATTTGAGTAGGATGCAAAATATTTAAATGTCCTTTAAATGCCTCGTTCTAGGGCCGCCTCCTCAAAATCGTAAGTCGACTAAATGCCGTTATTCACCAGTGCGATGCGAAAAAGGCGGAAGGTATTACTTTGATCAAGAAAGCTAAAGCTTCTTGATCCTGCTTGTGATCTAGCCTATTAGTCTCTTCTAAAAAAGCTAAAATCAGCCTTAAATATACTTTCTATATTCTGTTTTTTTGTTCCTGGAACTGAGAAGCAAAGGCACCAATTAAGATCAATGAGTTTCTTCTGTATACAGAGGGGTACAGTCTCTTTTAAAACTTTGCTTTGTAACATCCTGGCTGTTTCATCCCATCTTAGGAGACAAAGGCGGTGTCCTGCAATTGTATAATTCAACAATTAGTGGTCCACACGTACTAATACACACCCAAATGGGAGGCCGATTTGAGATGATTAGCCCACCTACGCTCAGATGTATTCCGTTTGTTAGTCTTTGGTGATTTCTGGCACTGATCTTTGCAAACGTACGTCTCTGGTTTCTACCGCGGTCCCAGCCTCGTGAGAGAGTCCAGGACTGAGTGAGCAGAGTTTCTGAAGGTGTATTTTGACGCCGTTGCCAGCGGGGTAAAGGGATCTGGCAGATATTTAACGGAGTGGAGGAAAGGACTCCAGCGAAGGCACCTCACAGCTGTAGAAACACACAGAGACGAGCAGGAGACTTCGAACGGCGGCTCCAGGTGACTGCACACCTTGACTTCCATTTATCAAAATCCTGTTTACGCTGGCTGACAAGGCCGGGCCGCGGAGGAATCGACTTCCCGGTAAAAGATGGATGTGGCACGCTCCACAGCTGTGAGAAAAGCCTGGCAGCTGTGGCCAGAGGTGATTCCCAAAGATTTGGAGGGGAATTGGTGTTACACTGAGGTGGCATGAAGAAAACACAGTGTGGTTTAGAGAAATGCTATTTTGTGAGTACATAGTGGGAGCAGATTGGAGGTAACCTTCCTGTAAATCACTTGTTTAAACTTTAATTAAACATGAAGAATACTCTGCTCCATATTCACACCTGGGAGCTGCCCATTTTAATAAAAGTCCCCAGATTTTTGCCAGGTAGGAAAACAGTCTCGGGCAGAACGTGAATGAGTAATGCCCCCCATAATACGGTTCAGATGCCCTTAGGCAAGGTACCAAGTTTGAGCTGCTCTGTGACTGCCCAGAAGAAAACGTTTGTTGTACTGGGCAGCACTGAGGTGTGAAGTCATATATTTAAAACATAAAGAAGGTCACCTTAGACAAATGTAATTAAATGCGTAATTGAAAGCGAATAACACATGTTTCTCATCGGCTTTCCCAAACAAGATTGGTCAGAGATGAAATGGCGATAATTCAAAAGCAACCAGAGGTGGCGTCAAACCTCTTTCTGTATCCGTTAGGCTTGATATACACCTCACCACCTGCAAACGTTAGCCTGATAGCAGCCAGAATTCAAGGTTAGATTGTAAAAATGATGCACTTTTAAGGCCTTTACACACTGGAAGCGTTTTTTCCTGCGACCAATTTGCACGTAAATACTTTAATACAAAACATAAATATTATGCGGCAAAAAAGTGACGTACTTTTTGCATCGCGAATAAAGGCATCAACCAATCACGTTGTGCGGAACCGGTTGAATTGCGCCAATATTTATGAAATAACACGGAGGGTCCGTAGTCCGAACCAGATCCACTCCTTCTGTTCTTACCTTTCACAATAAAAGCCCTACATTTCTAGTATTCGCAGGCAGAGAGTTTCACATTTGCGTGTTGTTTACTTGTCATGCCCCCGGTGTGTAAAGGCCGTAAGGCTGTTATCATGTCAGCAGATTATCATGCTTTAGTGGTGCATACTCACAACTCTCAATTAAATTTGCACAAACCAGTTGACACACAGTAACCTCAGAGCTTTCAGGGCCTCTGGACTTCTGGGGCGCCGGGGCAAATGCCCGTTTTGCCTGGTTGGTAATCCAGCCTTGGTCTGAACAGCTTGAGGTCTGCTCGTTCCCTCCACAAGGAGAGAAAAAGACAAACACAAGTCCGACCAAAGGTCAGCGGTACAGTTTAGACTTCACCGCGGAAACAAATTATGCTCATAAATACGACTAAATGATAAATAATCCTTTCCTGGACCACCGCTACTTCCTGTTGGAGCTCACTTTCACTGCCCACACAGCTCACACTCTTTGGCTTTTGTAGGGCAGCAAACATGTGACACAATAATATAATAAGGTAAGCTTCACTTAAATACAGGAGAGGCGTATTAGATATTTTTATGGCTTAAAAAGAACGCATAATAACGTGCTGCTGACATTGCCTCTGGGAGTTGGATAGGAGTGTAGGAGGGTGGCAGAGGATTGTACATGCAAAAAAAAAAAAGAAATCTTCCCCTTGCTGTGTTCCTGAGCTCAGATAAGCCAACATTTCCTCCCTGTTTGGGTTTATTTTCCTTCGGCTTTAGAGTCAGGCTTCATATCCCACGCTACAAAGCCTCTGCTCAGTTGAAACCGTAGCCATCTAAGACCTGGACTAGTAGTGTCCTCTTGCATGACCCCCACCTCCAGTGTTGACCCTTCAGCACACAGGAAGCATCCACACGATCATGAGAAGTACATGTATTAACCACATGCATCATTTACATGCACTTGCATTTACTGTACATTCACATTTTGCAGAACGAGCACTCGGCAACAAAGATGGAGGTGAAACATTGTTCGTTAAAACTAACAATTTAAAGCTTCAAGCTTGCTATGTTAATGTTTTCTCTCAGTTATAAAGGAACAGGGGTGGCAGGCGGATAATAAAACTTCAAAGAGTACCTTAACTGTGGTCGATCTGGGGTAACCTGGGAATGGCGTGGGTGCAATCTCACATATAAACTGGTATTTTCTTTTTTCTTTTTCCTGTTGCTGAGGAAAATAAACCACCGTGGAGCCCCTTTCCCCCTCAGGCTCTCTCCCACGTTTAACATGTTATCCTCCACATCTGTAATAATAAGGGGTCATTTGTTGTGATTACGGCTTTTATCTGCGACCTGCATCTTACATCCACAACATCCTCTCCGTTACACCTTCCTCCCAGCGCCGGCGTGTTTACACTCACGACGATAAACTCTTGTCTGGGGAGGCTGCGCTTAATTCGCTGGTACTGTGACGGATATGCATACACAGTGACATCGTACAATAATATACAGGACAGTGATCAGTGGAGTCAAATCCATACTGATGCTTTTATCCAGCAGCTGCTTCTGTTCTGCAAGTGTCAAAAAACGTCCCTAGTTCGCATCCAGGCGGGGACGTTTGTTCCATATCAGTCCCCATCTCTCTATGTTTTCAGGCATTCTAGATAAGTGAACATTTTAAGAATACTAGAGCTGTCAACATGTGATTTTTAGGTTGTAGTGGGCTCAGTTTTAAAGCTAGAGTGAAGATACTGGTATCATATGAAACTAGAAAACCTAATGAATCCATCGGTACCAACCATGTCATACTAGCTTGTCCTGAAGGAGACTAAATAACAAACAAACTTACACTAAATTTTGGCGAGGAAAAACTGGCATGGCCATTTTCAAAGGGTTCCCTTGACCTCTGACCTTCAGATCAGTGTATGTAAATGGGTTCTATGGGTACCCACGAGTCTCCCCTTTACAGACATGCCCACTTTATGAAAATCACATGCAGTTTGGGGCAAGTCATAGTCAAGTCAGCACACTGACACACTGACAGCTGTTGTTGCCTGTTGGGCTGCAGTTTGCCATGTTATGATTGGAGCATATTGTTTTATGCTAAATGCAGTACCTGTGAGGGTTTCTGGACAATATCTGTCATTGTTTTGTGTTGTTAATTGATTTCCAATAATAAATATATACTTACATTTGCATAAAGCAGCATATTTGTCCACTCCCATGTTGATAAGAGGATTAAATACTTGATAAATTGTTATGATCTTGTTCACCAAAAGCGTGGACTCAATAGCAGAACACAAACACAAGTCTTTTGAAGGTGTAATAAATCTATAATTTATTACAATAATAGACAAGGAACTGTGAACAGGGCAGGATCTCCTGGAGGTAAGGATCCAGGTTGATTAGGAGCAGCGTGTAGGAGTGAGCAGGCGGGTTGGAGCAGGAAGCAGCCTCAGCTGAACAGACCTGAACAGAGGACAAAACAGGGTGAATCCAAAAATCCAAAAACACAAGCATGAGCAAGTCAAAAACCAAGATACAAGGGAGCCTGAATACGTCATGTACCACAGTGAATGACGGACGATCTGGCGATGCGTTGCAGGAAGACCAGGGTAGATATACTGCTGTTGATTGTGAATGATTGATTTCAGCTGCTCCCAATGCTCGCCCAGAGGAGGAGGAGGAGGAGGAAGGCCACACCTCCCAACACACTGACATACTAGACAAACAGGGAAAAACACACAGGAGACAACAGGGCAGGGAAACAAAGGAAACACAAGGAAACACTAAGCCTACAGGCAGTGCCATCATGACATAAATCTCCCTTTAAGGTACATTTAGAACAGATAAAAACTGTGATTTATTAACAGCCCTAAAGGAAACCTTAAGGAAATACTTAAGGGTGTTTTGTGCAACCGATTTTACTTTAAGGAAACCTTAACTTGAGTTGCTTTGTGCAACTTTCCCCAGCTAGTTATTGTGGCAACTACTATTCTACTGCTTCTCTTCCTGCGTTTCTCACTATCAGTGGTCTCAGTATTACTCTGATGAATATTCTCCTCTTTTTAATATCATACATGTTGTTCAGTCACACTTGAATTAACCAGAACAAAAGCAACAAAATCCATTTAATAGTGTGTTTGTGAGATTGTGTGTGTGTGGTTATACGTGTCAACTTTTGTCCGGCCAACTCTTCATTGTGCCTCGGCAGTCTCTCAAAAGAAAGTGATATCTTTTTGTTGGCGAGATGGAAAATCATCGGGGCGTCTCCCAGACTTTTGGTCTTGAGTGCTGAGGAACTGTCGGAGGACGTGACAGTATTGTGTCGGAAGAATAATGTAAGTTGTCAAGAGTGGTAAACAGCGATGCGAGGAGTCGTCCTGCGAGGTGACGAGCAATAGTAGCGGTGTCAGAAATGTCTGCGGCCCTGAAAAGGCGATGACTTCCTCATGAAGTGGCGAAGAGAAAGGAAGTTTTCTAGTGCATGACAGCTACATAAAGATAACTTATTCATTTGGCTTCATTTTTCTGGTCTTATTATGTTGTTTCATGGGAATATTAGTGTTTTTGGTGCTGTTTTGGGATCATTATAAGCTCATTTATCTTTATATTTTTACTTTTAGTGTCACTTGCACACACTATCTCTTATTTTTCTTGCCAGTTTTTATGTTTTCGCACCATTCAGTGAAACCTCCACTAGAGAGAAACACTCAGTTCCTTAACTGTACTGTGCTCATATCTTTCTCAATCTCCATTATCCCTTCTTCCACACCTTAGAGCAGATTAGCGCGTCGCCTGCTATCTCCATCCAAATCTAACCGGATTAAGGGGATAAAAAGACACACTTTAACGTTTCCAGACAATTACCTTTTAAAAACCCACTTCGCTTCAGTTTATCCGCCTTTTTTTGTTTGTCAAAAAAAAGATTTCTCCCACCTTTTTTCTCTGCAGATACAAATCAGTGGTAATCAGTGATGCAGTGGTGAGTCAGAAGGTGGGTAAATCCAGGCAGTAATCATCACTTAAACAGCCATCAGTATGAACATGGGTGGATTATATTTTAAGCTTTTATTTACCTCTTAAGGAGCGCTATTGCCTTAAGGGTTGGCTCACCCAAATTACAAATCAAAACACACTCCTCTCCTACCTCTGGTGCTGTATATGCAGATAAAGCCGTTTTTATTTCTTGGAGATATTCACATCAGTTTACTTTCTACAAAAATATACTTTCCTTTCGGAAGGTATTCTGAATACAATGGCAGGTTTATCCTCCACATCTGATTGTCCTGAATAAATACCAGAATAGAAACATTTGTTTGTATATTTAATACAAACAAATGTTGTTTATTTTAAGCGAAACAATACAGTTTGAGATTTTATGCCAGATCCAGATACGTGAGGTTTTTCAATGTGATTTACTCCAATAACGTTTCCAAGAAAATAATATTTATATTTAGAGATTAATATCGGACTTACTTTGTCAGAGACACTCAACGGCATCAGTATCGCTATGTTCTCATTCAAAAACACACACATGCACTGGTTGCCATGTTTACACATTCTTGTATATGTAGAGAACCTCCATCCTAAACTAAACTCAATCTTAATTATTATCCTAACCAAAAATCGGTGCCAAAAACTAAAAGTAGAAACCTCAAAAGAAGCCTCGCATCCTGTGTCTACTTCTGTCCCACTCATTATGTCATCTAGTACAGAGAGGGGACATACAATTAGGCCAATCCAGGTGGTTTGAGCCAAACACCCCTCCTCTTCCACACAAACACCCCGCCCCAAAACAGCCCTAGCGTTGCTTCCCTAAACCCCCGTAACCATCCGACTGCAGACAGTTACCCCCCGTCATTAAATCCAGGCCCTAGGTGAACTCCTTCTTGGCTCAGGCCACCGCCGCCTCCTTCAGCAGCAACACAGAGAGAGACGGGGGAGAGAGGTGAGGTGATGGTGGGGGGCATCCGCCTCCCTTATTGTTTCATTCATTTCCCCTGCATACTTAAAGCTGCACCAGCCAGGCTTTTAATACTCTGGTGAACTAAAGTAACACAAAATGAGCAATTAAACTAGTTGACTTTGTACACGTAAGATACGCATTGATGTGTTGTTGTTGTGATGCTGATGGCTTCAGTGGTGCTGTTATTGTTGAGGACACACAGACCACTCGCAGGTCACTCAGATGGTCTCTGAAGCCGCCAAGCTGTGACACTATTGTTGTAATGTCCAGATTTACTGTGAGCCTCAGGGCTCTATATTGCTAAACAGACGACAAACACATCCTGAATCATCTTCAGTGCCGTTGATGTGATTGAACCCACATAACGTAGTCATTGATGGCTGCCTTTTTTTGCAGAACTGGCTGCAGGAAAATGGTTGTTTTGGTGAAGTAATGCTGCTTCATTCTGAGCTAACAACACATCGTGTGATAGAGGAAAAGGGAAGTTTAAAACTCTAAACTTTGTTTGTTTCTGAAAATCACAGCAAAATGCAATCCAGTTCTTCATGACTGATATGAAAACTAACATTTTAGGCACTTAGTCAATGCTTTTACCCACTTGGCAGGTGAGGTGATGTCACATTAACTCGTGAGCTTTGACCCTAGTAGATTATATTTTAGGTTCTTCCACATTTGTATGCCGTCCAACCCAGTCTCCTGAACGTGATATCTCAGTAACGCATGCAGGGAATTTCCTCAGATTTGGCACAAACGTCCACCTGGACTAAAGGATGAACTGAATACAGTTTGGTGGTCCAAGGTCAAAGGTCAAGGTCACCAAGACCTCACGTCCATCCCATTCTTGTGAACGTGATATCTCAGGAACGCTTTGAGGGTATTTACTCAAATTTGGCACCGATCATCCACTGATTAAATTTTGGTGGTCGAAGGTCAAGGTCACTGTGACCTCACAACATATTTTTAACCAGAACTCAAGAATTCATATGCTAATTATGTAGGTTTGGGAATCACCAGAGGCTACATGATACGATATTATCACGATACTTGTCATGATAAGATCTTATTGTGATTTTAAACATTTTACTATATGTTGAGTATTGCAATAAGATATAATGCAATATTTTGTACCCTTTTTCAACTGGAAATGATGCATTAACAGTTACAGTTTTCACTACTGTACTTTTGGAGCATTATTTAGCGTTTTGTCCGACACGCTAACAAGACATAGTGTTAATCGATTCCTTAAGTTTTGTAGTTTCATATGATACCAGTATCTTGAAATACAGAATAGGGACCGGGCCCGCCGTCGAGTTGTTAAGAGGTTAATAGTTTATATAATAAAACATTTATAGTTGACTTCTTGATCAATACGATATTGTCACACAAAATATCACAACACTATGCTACAATTATTACAATTTAACACAAATGTCTAACAGGAAAATGATGAAGTGATGACATTTTGGACAGACATGGATGTAAACTGCAGCTTGACTTGTTGGCGGAGGCGTACAATCGCAAGGTGGTTATTCTAGTTTTTCAAGCCGTAACTATACTGCTTAGCTCGAGGCTGTGGATATTCATTGTTATGTAATGAATAATTGAACTAATAAAAACATTATAAATGGACACATAATTGATATATATTTTAAGCGTTGTGAGAATTGTCCTGTGGCTCTCCACTCCTGTTTGGATCTTCATGTTGAGAAGCGCTTTGTTAATGGAAACCAAACCGAGCGAGAGAGCAGACAGAGCGTTGCTTTTGAAGTAAGTTTGAAAAGTGAAAAAGTAGACAAACAGCACATCAATAGAGCAAGTTCAGCAAACTGAAGCAAATACAAACAGAATGAATGTGTAGTTCACAGCAGGTGGTTTGCTGTTTCTTGTCTTTTTCCTACAGGCATAAGAAACTGTATGGTTAAGTGTGTGTGTGTGTGTGTGTGTGTGTGTTTGCTCCTGAGCCTCCCCTGCAATACTTTCTCTGTGTGTTAGCAAACGCATCGACACGCATCCTTGCATGTGTGTGTTTCATCCTCTCAGGCGCTGAGGAGGTGTGTGTGTGTGTGTTTGTGTTTGTGTAGTATGGATTGGGTCAGTGCAACCAGGCATGTTTTCAAACAGCAGCTACCAGTCAGATCAGGGTTCCTACACAGGTCTGTCAAGTGTGGAAATGTATGAAAAAGTATTGGTTATGTACAGGTCTTGATGGGTTTGGGTATCACACAGAGATCGCATGGAGGGACAGCACCTTTGTGTTGGGATTTGCTCTCCAGATCAGGGTTGTGGTCATAGGAGTTGTGATCTCTGGAAGTTATTCTTAATTTCGGCGTGAGATAAGAGTGTTTTTTGGAGGCAGTGACCCGGCTGCATCCAGGTTCTTCAGGTTTACTCATTGAGCTGCCAACACACCACACAGGTAGGACGGGATATCCAACCTCAATACTTTTTTTGGTTACCAACCAAAATGTGTTCACAGGACCGAGTATCAAAAACAAAAAGTTAACCAAAAACTGGCATCAAATGCATTCTTAGATTTATTCTCTTCTAGGGATGTGACGAGAACCGATACCTTCCATACCAAGGTGATGCCAAAATTCTGAAAACGTGATAGTACCCGTTCTTCTACTTTAGGTACAGCTAACGCTAACTAGCTCTCGTCCTGCTGAATTCAACACAGGAGTTGCCATTGAGTTACATCATGCTGTGTTCAGGCTCTATACAGTAAAAATGAGTATTGCTCAAAGTTAACATTATCATGATGTGTTCAAATGTAATCATGTAAAATGTAGTTTTTGGTGAGGAACTTGAATAAATGCAGTTGTTTTACTTGTATTTTATCGTGGTATCAACTTGGTATCGGGAATTGTGGAGTTTCACTGATATTGGTATCAACTAATGGTATCGTGAATATATATATTTATATGTATATACTACTAAATTCTGGTATCGTGACATCCCTAGTAGTGATAAATGTCAATCACAATTTCTCAAAGCTCAAGATGATGACCTCAAATTGCTGGTTTTGTCCAACTAACAGTCCCAAACCTAAATTTGCTATCTCATAAAACAAAGATAACCAGAAAATCTGTAAAATGATGCACAAATTATGTTGAATTACAACAATATAACTACAGAATAAAACACACAATAATATCAGTCAGGTTATCAGGAGTCTCTCCTCCGCTCTGATGAATCAAACTGACACCTTTCAAGCTCACAGAAAGTGTTTGATTCTCCAAAGACAGATAATTCAGTATCGCTTTAACACATTTCCCATGAGCCCTGCTTCCTTCCCTGAACAGGACAGCCATGTTGGAAGTCGTTCACTCCCTCCACCATCTGCTGTCACCAGAAGCTCTAAAATCTTTATCTCCGTTAGCGCTGGAAGAACAGCGCCCTCCTCTTGTTTTGTGCCGTAAAGCAGTCCAGCAGGTTTCCCTCCAAATCTGAACAGGTGGCTCACGATGAAAAAACAGAATCGGGCAGGCTGACAGCTTTATCGTCACGTTCTTATCTGAATGTATTTAGGTAAAGACTTATTAATATTGAATTAATCATGTGGCATCAGGTAGAAGCAGAGTCGATCTGGCCCCGGTGCAGCAGCTTAAACACTGCAGCAACACTTCAAAGTGTTCCCATAGAGTTGCATTGAGCAGTGTGTTTGAGAGCAGAGGGGGACTTTAGCACACCAGATGGACTCTGTCACGCTCCGGCTCGAGGCCTATCTGCCGGCCTCAGAATTTCATTAGTAGCTTGGCCCCGGTCGCAAGTTTGAAGAGCATAAGAGGTTCGATCAAAGGATTAGCAGCACATCTGAAGCAACAAATGGTCCACTTTTTTTTTCCTCCTTCTCTTTTTTTTTTCCTTTTTGCACCCTCCCACCTCCACAAAGTGCTCAGACCTGGCCAAAACAGAGGAGGGGGGTAAGAGTGTGTGGCAGCACAGACGGGCAACAAGGGTCTCCTTGTCTGTGGTGTAACAAAATGTCCAAATGCAATCATTCAGATGTTAAAATAATGACAGTATAAAACAAGACATGCTACTAATGTGTTTATAGATGCAATGTGCGATAACATTGAATATTACTTGCGATAAATAAACAGATATTAAAGTGTACTTAGTTCTGTTGCATCCAGTATTCAGCTAAAATACAACAAAGTGCTTGTTGAAATTAAAATAAATTATTTTATCATTCTTTTATTGAACAAATTGAGCATTGAACTGAACACAAAAGGCACCAATATAAGAAAATAGTTACATTTTAAAGTATAGTTTTCAACTGATACTCGCAGCTAACTCAAAGAAATAGCCTGAGTGCGATATAGCAGTCTTTCACGTTGTGCTTATTGTGCAAGTTGACATCGCGATGACGATAAAAAACGATATATTGTGCAGCACTAATAGATGATATAATTCGTTGTTTATTGCAGAAGTGTCAGACTTCACATAACTCTGTGTACGTATGCGAGTCAACCGGTCTATCATCCGTAAAGAGATGCTTTTCCTTGCGTTGAACACCAGGGGGTGTAATCCGGAGGCGTTGGTGCCAGGCAGTTGTGATCGGTTAAAATAAGGTTGTGTAGGTTAAAATCTGCCTGCATTTCTCAGGTCGAAGAACATGAGCAGCCTTCTTTGGGTTTGTTGAGTTGCTTGAATGCACGGCTAGGTAACAGCGTGTCCAGTATTTATTTTTTTCTTCCGCGTCCCTCCTCCTTCTCTATTTGATCAATGAACTCAATTACAGCCATGTCCTGAGGTTCCTCTCACCACGGCACTCTCTCTTCTCCTTCTCCTTCCTCCTCTCTCCAATGATGCATCACATGAGCCACACCTGACACCTCCACCGGCCCCCCTAAAACTCTCTTCAATAAATAAGAGGGGCTTGGTTGGAGCAGCCGGGCCTGCTGCTCCTCTCTATCTCCCTGTCTCCCTGTCTCCCTGTCTCCCTGTCTCCCCACCCCAACCCTCGCCATCGCCCTCTCCCCTCCTAACAGCTCCAGCGCCCAGCCTCCGTCTGATTCCTCCTCGCAAGGGTAGCCTCTAATAGATTCCCCCAGCTCCCATGTATTATTAATGCTTACTGCTCTCCAAGGTGGCAGTGACAAATAGGGAGCAAAATTCACTGACTAGCAGTGAATGTACTTTTTAGTCATGCTTGAGCTTCCCCTAGTCCATACTGCTGCCAGTTGGAAGATTTCTCTCTTTTCTTCCCCTCCTCTCGCTCTTCATCTTTCTTCTTCTCTACTTTTTCACCAGGAGCGTGGAGAAATTGACCACAAAAGAACTCAAAAGGGAAAATCCCTCTTAGGGAAACGCTCCTGGGAGTTCGGTGTAGCATAAAGAAGTTATTCTTTTTCTCTGCTGTGGAGGTATTTGTGTTTTTTGTGTGCTAAAAATGCATTAGAGTTTGAAACAATAATCCCTCAATGCCTTTTTACATAGAGCAGGATTTTTAGGACGGTTAATTAAAAAAAACAATTAACAATACACATACAAGGCAAACTTCACCCTGCTTAAATGAGACATTCATCTTCTCCTTCTGTTATCTGTGATGTCACATATGACAAGAGCTACAGGAAACAACTATTGTTGATTACCTCATTGTTTACGTCTTGCTGCAGCCAGTGCACTTTGATGAAACCCATCAAAAGTCTCACATATCGTCACTTTGGACCCGGTGACGTCTCAGTTTTACCGTCGCACAGACATGAGGTGCCATGGAAATGCTTGGATCTTTTATACTTCATGTGGGTTTCTCTTTGTGCTTCCCATCTGCGTCCACGTGGATGTGCACGGACAGGCGAAACCTGCTGCACAGAACCTCGTGAAGGGCCGTGTTTGATGGTGTAACATCAAATCCTCACTTACTTAATGTTGCTCTATGTCTGCTGGATGTGTAACATAGTGGCTCTTCTCAAATATAGGGAGGTGGCTCGCATCTGTTCGATGTATTGGAATTCATTACTTGTCCTTTTGTAGTGTGAAACCTTATTGAAATAACTGTGGCGATGAATCGTCTTAAATTTGTGTTATATTTGCAATATAAATACTTGTGATGCGACAATGCATTTGTGACACACTTTATGTGAAAGGGCCTGTAGCTGTATTCGGTGATGCTATTGTCTCACAGTTACATGAGGATAAAGGCTAGGCATGCAACAGACTCCTTTTCTGAGCTCCATAGTCCACAAGCGCCCCGGAGGGACAGCATCTGCAGAGGTTAACCCAGATTAGTGTGTCTCTCTGGGCCTTCACCTCTCCCTGATCCCCTACCTGGATGTGACAGAAATAGGAGCAGCAAAAACAACAACTCTGTTTGCCCTCTGAAAAACCGCTCGGCTCACAACAAATCACACGCTCCTGAGCTGTCGGGGGGTTTTCACAGAGGAGACAGACTCACCTGGAAGTGGTCGCCGCTTTGTGTTCTCACTGAATGGAAACTCGGAAAGTGACAAAACATATGTCACACGGTTAACACCTGTATCCAACGGGCTTCCTGGTGCTGTGAGGGTGTTTAGTTATAGCCCCTGCTTCACCTGGGGACCTTTACATGCGAATATGTAACATAAATCATTATAAAACAATTCACCAAGTTTGATTTTAAATTTGTTGTTGAGAAAAAATAAATATTGCGTTTGACTGAGCAGCAGCAGCAGACCTTTGTTCACAGCGTATTCAAATATGTTGCGAGTGGAGAAAAAAAGCTCTGTGTATTTAATATGAACCTGTTAATATCTGTTTGATTAAGGTTTAACACGAGCGCTCCTCCCCTGACTCTGTCAAAGCAGCGTTCACAGGTTGGCGCTGGTTAAGCTGAAATGAGTAATTACAGCGGTGGGTCAAACCTTTCCTCAACGGTTTGGAGGATGAGGGTGGAGGGTTCGGTGCTCTCTTGTCTCCGAGAACCCCCTCATCCTCCTCCTCCTCCTCCTCCCAGTCCCCCCCCCCCGCCTCCGTCTTCATTCGCAGAGCGCCGTGACGCGAGAACCCACTCTACAGCTGTTCCCCTGTTGATCAATTAAAAACATGCTTTGGTGAAATAATTAGCTGACATTTGCTCCTACTTAACAGATGTTTCTGTGGATTCTGCCTGTAAAAAGTACAGAGGTGGAGGAAAGGGTGTGTGTGGTGATGTGTTGGAGTCGAGGGGGGAGGAGGGCATTTGCACATCTTCTGCACACACAAAAAGGTTCCTCTGCTTGCAAAGTTGTGTACATCTTTTAATGCAATTACGAGAGGTGGGCCCTTCGCCGGAATGATTTGAATGCTAATTTGAGCGCTGATCATCATAGTTAACCATCGTTTACATAATTACACTGTAATTAGCATCCCATTACAGCAATATTATTGGCATTAAGCAATTAATTAAACCCAAATATGGATTGTGGCTTTGCATTGTTTGTGTGTCTGCTTCCATAATCATATTTTTGTTGTTTTGAACCATATGCTTCGATTTCCCAAACAAGTATTTTCACTTGGCTACTTTTGGCTGCGTCTGAAGGCTCCTGGAGTTGGGATATTGATTTGGATCCCACCTAGAAAACAAACAAACACAGTATATATGTGTGGTTGTGAGGGGAACACGGAGAGACCTAATCATCTACTTGACGCAGCGTCCTCTTCTTCATCATCGTTAATCAAATAAATACGCTCACATCCTCTGCGTGACATCTTCAGCGGTGTTATGAAATCCCCTCTCCAGAGTGAGAGAAGTTGAGGAGGTTGGAGGTGCAGCCTCCCTAATGGCGGTCGGCTTGTCAGGATTAGGGCGACGGGGGCTGTAAAATCTACGCCTGATGAGGTGACTAGCTCTCCCTCTCAGCTCCAGCGCTTTACAGATTTGCCCACCTCTCCGGAACTTTCTCCCCTCGCCGCCGCCGCCGTGCTCGGCTGCTGCTCTCTCTCTCCTTTTGAAGTCCACTTTTGAGTGCATGCTTCGATGCCATCCATCCCAGCCCCCCAACTTTTATGTTTCAGCTCTAAATTGGCTGATTTCATTACCATTCGGATGAAGATTGTACTGTAAGGGGGGGACTTCTTAAAGCAGCTTCTCTCTGTTAAAAAAAGCAGCAGTAGGATGTCAGCGCAGGGTGAAGCAGGTGCAAAAGGTTTAACCGTTGCCAGCCGAGACGCCAGGCCAACTCTGGCAGCTAATCCCCGAGGTATTTAATGAACTTTTTCTCTTAAACCGCCTCCGCTAATACTCAGAGGCCGTGCTCTTACACGTAGCAGAGAGCACTGGAAGCCACAAAGAGGACGATAACGTTTTTATACCTGTAATGGAGGTTTTAAGGGGTAGCTCCTCTATTTGGAAAAGGGATGATTTAAATTTGCAGCTCTCTTCAACCTCAGGCTTTCTATGAGGGAAAACACAAAACTGATTATTATTGAGAGGTGGATTGCTAAACCGTTTTGGGAAATCCAGTGGATTTTGCAGTTCTGCAGATATCTGAGCTTCCCCTAACCTTTGTTGTGGTCTTATTTTCATCTTGATTTATTAGCGGCGCACACACACAAACACACACAAACAAGAAGAAACGCCAAAGGAAAGATCTCACGAGCAAGGTTGGCTGTCAGAACAATTGGGAGCGCTGGAAAATAAAGCTTCCTCGCTGACGAATTACCTTTCTGCCTGTAATTCCAGAGGTTTTACTGAAACATTAAGTGAACAGGCAGGCAGGAAAGAAGACAAAAAAAAAAATGCTAGAAATATCCCCGGGCTATTTCTTTTTGCTCCAGACGTAGAGAAACAAAATGAACTCCCAAGTTCAGGTTGAGGCTCAGCTTAGCCCCGAGGTTTTACCAACGAGAAGTGTGTGTGCTCGGTCTGATTCCCTTTTCCCTCCTCTCTCACCTCACACACACACACACACACACACACACACACACACACACATCTACCCATCCTGCAATAAACGAAGTGACAGGACAATTTGCATTACTGCCCTTGACTTGAGCCTAGCGTTCACAGACAAACATACATGCACCGACTCACACACAATTACATGCATGCACACACTGCCTCGCACATTCATCATAATGAGCATAAAATCAGCCTCTTTATTTTACCTTACACGTGTTCTCCGTCTGACACCATGAATATGTAGCTGTGGCTTTTTAAGCGAAGCAATATTCAGAGGAAAGAGGGCGGGGGTTGTGGGGGGGTGTTAGTGTTTATGCCCGTTTGTAGTCATGTGTCACGTCGGGTTTGGATCTTGTCGGTAAAGCCTCGGGGTCAGGTGTTAGGTTCAACACTTGTGCAGAAATCAGGATGACCTGTACAGCCTCGGGGCTGCAACACCAAACACAACAAACTGACAGAGTCAGGGCGCTAACAGGAACCACGGCTAGAGCAAGGCATTAATCTGGGTTAGGTGTTTTATTTTAAGGGTTCTGAGCTCCTCAATATAATAAAAAGTGCATCTCCGCAAAAGTTAATTTCCTTAAAACAAGTCTTAATTTTATTGGCAAAGAATGTCTGGAAAATGAATCACACATTTTTTTTATCTGTTTTATCTGTTCAAATTTTTCCTTTTTCACTATTTCCGGACATTTTATAGACCAAACGATTATTTTTTATTGTTGATTATTTTCTCGATTAATTGATTAGTTGTTTGGTCTATAAAATGTTCCATTCAGTCTTACATAAACGTGACTAAAACTAGATGAAATCATGAGTTTCACTTGATTAAAGTTCTGAAATGAACAATAATCAAATGATAAAAACTAATATAAGTTTTTGTCAAATGACTCCAAGATAAATGAGAATTAAATGTCACATCTAACACACAATAAATTCCCACAGTAAGCATGTCAGGATGTGAAACATGGTGACAGAGAGCTGTGGCCGTATGACGAGGAACCGAGAGAAATGAAGAAACCGCCGGAGGAGAATGGCGTCAGCGCCTCTCTGGCTGTCCAACCGTGGCAGATCAATAGACTCGCCAAGCGTCCGACACACTGCCTCTCTGACGGAGGCGTGCTGGAGCACGGGGCCGGGAATAAGTCGAGGGGTTCAGGGCGCGCCGCTCCATCATGGCATGTCACGGCGATGAAATGAGTTGTCTCCAGCCACCAGATCGATGGCTGACATAAGAGCGTCGAGCCGCTGAGAGGGGCGGATGAAGGGGGAAGGAAAAGAAGGGGAGCGGGCTTCCTGAAGTTATTACCTCCACCTCGCTGTCAGAAATCACGGCGTGATGCATTACATGTGTTCCCTGTTGTGTAGTGTGTGTAAGAGGAGCACAAACAGAGGGGAACGGGATGAAAAATGTAGTTTCCGCTCCATTGGTCTCCCATATACCACTGTGTTCTCACGGACAGGCGGGAGTGTCCCGGCGCACTTTTGTTTGTAAATAGGCATCACTCATAGCGGCGCTCCTTTCAGCCAAACTGAAGGATTTACATTTCACATTTAGACGTCACTTTCATTCATAGTGAGGATGATAAAGCTGCAAAACACGCTCCAGTTATTGGATCACATGAAAGAAAATATCATCACCATCATTGAGTTCACACCTCGTAGTCAGGATTACTGTTCTTAGTTAAATCTGTAGCTTGATTTCAATTTGAATCCAAAGCAGTGAAATCACTCACACTTGAATGGTCCAAAACAAAGAGGGTGAAATGACTCTTTAGCACTAAAGACGTCTGAATAACAATCCACTGGTTTACCCTCTGTGCATGTGATGATGAACACCATTTAAATAAGGCCAGGCCACGCCCCTCGAATCATTTGATGACGATTGATCGTGACACGCTAATTTTTCAAGGGTAATTTCCAAAATGCGCCTCACACGTAACGTCTGGACTTATTAATACAAACGACGAGGCTCCGTCTCCACGCTCCCCACCCCGCCAACCCTCCACCCCCCTTTGGCATGCGACGTTGTTCGTCTGCTCCTGGCAATAATAAATCACGCCGTGACAAGTGCCGCACTCTTAACCTTGATGGACTGAGAATCAACGACCCCCTTCAAATAAAGCCTGATTACGCGATTGGCATCGATCATTGCTCTTGTCTTCTTCAATAAGGAGGTGCTTATTCCGCTGCTTTGACCCCGACGTCCGGACCAGAAATAAATAAATAAAATGAATGGCCTCGATTTCAGTTTAAAGAACCTCTAATTCCTTTAATGATGACACACTGAACAAGAAAAACACTTCGTTCGGTGTTCAGATTTCAGAATTTCTTCAGAAATGCAGTACCTGTGAGGGTTTCTGGACAATATCTGTCATTGTTTTGTGTTAATAATTGATTTCCAATAATAAATATATACATACATTTACATAAAGCAGCATATTTGTCTAATCCCATGTTGATAAGAGTATTAAATACTTGACAAATCTCCCTTTAAGATACATTTTGAACAGATAAATAATGTGATTAATATGCAAATAATCGTAATTAACTATGGACAATCATATGATTAATCAAGATCACTCGTTTAATTGTTTATTTTGAGTTTCAGGTAACAGATTCTATGACTGATAGAACAATGTGTCCAGACAGACAAAACCAGCGTGTTTTATTTTTACTTCTATCTCACATCCACCCACCCACCCAGGGAAGCCAGGGGACCCACGGGTGCTACCTCAGGTCCGGCGCGCCGACCTGTCTGTCAGTGTTACTCACAGGGGTTTGAATGCGCCGTGACAGGTGCCAATCTGGCGCCGGGGCGATAACGGTGTCACCCGGCCGGCGCTCGGAGGCGACCTTAGCAGCCGCGCCTTAACAGATGCAAACATCTGAAGTTGTCGGGTAGTTCAGGAATAACAATGGTGTTATTGCATTTAGGTGGATCCTGAAATGTGTCTTTGTGGTTGATTTATGGGTTCTGAGATGAAGTGATCGCCTGGTTAATGCTTGGATGGGTTTTGTTGTGTTTGTGTGACATTTACCTTTGCTGTCACATGGTTTATGCATGAAGCGCCTGATGCTTTTGGACATGAAACAGTTGCTGTGTGCGGCATTCATCATATTTACATGATCACCAAATCTCTGTCCTTTTCTTTGGATATTCTATTTTGTATATTCTATATTAATGAAACTTCATAGTATTTAAAGCAGCAAATGTCAAAGCTTTCATTCCCTGGATATATAAGATAATAACAACATGGACCGGAGTGAAACTGTAACTGATTATCAGTTAACTGTGCTGCAGTGTGCTGTATACCAGGGAGCAGAAACAGAAACCTGCATTGTTTCCCAAAGGAGATGGTTGGCATTTCTGCTCACATAACCTCCTTCCTGTTTACACGGTAGTGTGTATGTGTGTGTTGGGGGTAGTAACAGGTGTCTGCAGCTATGGCACACACATACCGATGCACACATACATGCATATATCATTGGACTATTTGATTATTCGCTCGTTAGGTAGACGTATAAATAGAACAACATTACGTAGACATTCTGCGTGTCATGAGGACTCATTTTAAGCTTTTTGCGTGTCATTTTTATGCCGTTTTTCACGTGTGATTTGTACAACAAAGCTGAAAATAAGTACGTAAACTGAGTAAAATACGTACGGCAACAACGTAACAGAAGTACGGGAAAAACACGTCACCAAAAAGCGTGACAAATGTCTGGAACACGGGTCTCCAGGTTAAGAGTCCTGTGTTTGTTGTTTGCAGCAATACCACCAAAAATTAATAATCATGCATTCTCGATTCTTATCGCCAATATCTGACTAACATATGTTGCACCAGTTCTGCATAGTTTTTGGGATGAATGTGTTTCATGTCTACCACTTGTCACACACACATACATACACATATAAAACCTGAAGTCCAGTCCCGTCTTCTTCTTCTTCTTCTTCTTCTTCTTGTTTTCCTGCCCTCCCTCTCAGCACATTTCCCTTCAGAAGCCTCTCTGCTCCTCCCACACACTGGAGATCAATTTGTCTTGCCGACAGGAATCCATATTTTTCTCATCGCAGGTACCGTTTCCTCCTGGACCCCCCCCTCCTCTTCCCTATTCACATCCCGCCCCCAGTCCACCCCACCATCACCTCTCTGCAGCCGTCCATCCACCTCCCCGCCCTCTGATCCAACAGCAGCTGAATCAGCTCTCAGACTCCAACAAACTTACATAAATGCACGTGAAAACCCCCGAACAGACCATCGCACATTACTCCTATAAACAAACACACAACTGTCCTCCTGTTCCTTTTCAATTTACGGCGTCTGAGCGGTAAAACCCGCCGGTCCCTGCGGCTCTTTTCCAAAGGTGTTCCATCACTCTGCGGCGAAACCTGAAGGGGGAAAAACTAATGCACTCAAAAGTGGGTAGAAGAGGAGGAAAAAAAGCAGCAGCTTGATATCAACAGGGGAGCGGATGAGGGAGGGAGGCATTTTACAACACGTTTTTCTCTCACCGTTGTCTACCTTGGTCCTGAGGAAAGACCGGCAGGCTCCCTCGTGGCGGCCGCCGCGATCAATACTACACAAGAGTTGAATTAGACCTCAAGTGGAGCGCATGTCTACCTTGGCGGAGGCAGGGGCCGACCTGAAATCCCTTGAACATTTACTTTCTTTCCACCGAGTTAACCAATAACTGGATGAAATGAGAGGGAAAAGAGCAGCTGTCTTTCCTGTTTCTTATCTCTGCTTTTTTTTTTTCTGTCTCTTCTTCTCGTCCTCGCTTCTCGCCGTCGCTCTCGGCGCTCAAACTCTCAGTATCTGTTTTGCTTTAAAAGAGTCACTTGAGCAGAAATGAAATGCACAATTAGCAGATATCCAGAAGAAATGGGACACGCACATGTGCGAGGAATGTGCATGCATGTGTAAGCATTGTACACACACACATTTCACATATCCTTAATTTAATCATGTACTCTCATTGACATTGAGTCATGCTTCAGCTGCTCCCAGGGACAAATGGGTTTCAAAGCAAGAAGAAGTGAGACATCATTGCTTTAACGTCGACATTTCTAAGATATTTGTGTCTTTTGATCTCTATTTCTGTTATTTGTGCACCTGTCAATCAAACAGGCTGTGTTGTAGCCTGCTGGACATTCAAGGCTTTTGCATGCTTCTAGTGTCATAGCAGAACAGAAGTATTTATAACCCATCTTCACTGGATTTTATGCTCTAAATGAATACAGATATTGCGGCGTCTTCTGCTGCAAGAGGACTTTATTCACCACAGTTTACAGAGCATGTGGTTCTCTATGATTCACACAATACTAGAGCTGCAAGGAGTTAAGACAGAAACAAATTCTCAGATTGCAGCTTCTTAAATGGGAATATTTTCTGGTTTCTTTCCTCCACTATGACAGTAAACTGAATATCTTTGAGTTGTGGACAAAACAAGACATTTGAGGATGTCATCTTGGACATTTTTCACAATTTTCTGACATTTTATAGTCCAAACAACTGAACAAA
This sequence comes from Sebastes fasciatus, assembly GCF_043250625.1. Taxonomy (NCBI): domain Eukaryota; kingdom Metazoa; phylum Chordata; class Actinopteri; order Perciformes; family Sebastidae; genus Sebastes; species Sebastes fasciatus. The sequence goes on along the minus strand of NC_133818.1, from coordinate 3,986,173 downwards.
TGATTAAAAAAAAATAGTTTTTGTTTTGCAAATTACATTTTAAAATCAGTTTTATATTGACATTAGTGCTTTCAATCGATTAAAATATTAAATTGTGATTAATCACAAATTAATCACACATTTTTTAAGGTACTAAACATCCAGAAAAAATATTTAAAAAAAGTTATTTTAAACTTTTTAAACAACTAATATATCACTCAATGTATAACTGAACAGTACAATGACTGTTTCTTTACTTTGTTCTGTTGGCAGGACATCATCATCATCATCATCATCATCTTTCCATCCACCCGTCATGCACCTGCAGCTTCTCCTGGTGAACCAGGTAGGACCCTTTTTCCTCTCCCAGATGCTTCCTCCTGTATTTGGGTCACACACACGGTCCTTCTCTGGTGGATCAATACGAGGCACTCAGTGCAGCTGACGCCCTCTCACACCTGATACTTCGCCCAAACACCCTACACCCCCCCCACACACACACGACACACACACTCCAACCTGGCGAGGGACCAATTACACCAACCGGAGGGAATTACCCAGAGTCCCCCTCTTGTCTAGAGTGATATCTCCGAGGATTACAGGTACTTAGCTCCCATTATGTCTGCTCTATTACCTGCCCGCCGCCTCTTAACACACACCGACCTCCTTTGTGTTCGCCTGTTTGCACAACAATCCCTCCCATCGGCCCGCTACCTTTTCACTTCTCAATGGCCGCTTTGTGGGATGGAGGAAGGTGTGTGTGTGTGTGTGTGTGTGTGTGTGTGTGTGCGGAGGAGGGGGCGGCAAACACACATTTCTGCTACTCCTACTCGCTCCTCTCTCCAGGTACATGCTGTCTTACTTTTCACGCTTTTTATGTGCTCTCTTAGTCTCTCACACACACTCACCTGCCCACTCTTGTCACACAGTCTTTCTATATAGTCCACACACACTTTTCAATTAAAGATGCACTTTCTCTGTGCACACACACACACACACACACACACACACACACACACACACACACAGGCATGCAAACAGCTTTCCTTTGCACACACTCATTTGTGCAAACACTCACACCTGTATGCACACGCTCACTTATACAAATTATCTCCTTGTTGCCAGACACACACACGCTTCATCTCCGTCAGATACACACTTTCTCCGAGCACACACACACACTCCCAGAGAGAAGAGGTAAGCTGATCTCTCTGACAGACAGACGACTGGCAGCTTGGAGAGCCGAGGGCGCTGAGAAGGTAATTACCCGTGACAGACGTACCTGTGTAGGTTTCACCTCCTCCTCCTCTTCCTCCCTCCTCCTCCTCCTCCTTCCCTTCGCCTCACTCCAACCTGCACTTATCACAGTTACACATCTCACCGCAGCCACTGAAGAGATTTAATTGGAAGATTAAGGTGTTTTAGGCATCGATTTCATGTCGACTCTGTTTATTTTTTACCCTCTCCTGGGTGCAGATGCACTTTCCCACCACTGGAGGCGCCGTGCTGTGTTATGTGTGGAGTAATGGTATGCTGTAAGTGAATAGGAAACTATGTTGAGGGTAAAGGCATGGTATTAAATGTGATGAAGAAGTATTTTTGCAAATTTCTTAGAAGAAATTGGTGTTTTTGTACTTTTCATATTTAGTTGTCGTGGTTTTGCTTTCAAATCTCGCTCCTAATAGAAATATTTGAATTAATCCCGCTGATCTCTGATGGACTTTGAACCTGAAATGGCTAAAACCAGGAGTCTCTAATTGAGCCTGTTGAGTGGAAGCATGGTCATTCAGCATACCGGGCACTTCCCCAGTGAGCCGATGTGCCTTGTGGGCCGACACGACTGTCTTTAGATAGACCGAGTGGAAGCTTACTTGTCTTGCGTCCCCTAGTGTCCTCGCCAGAACTGGTGGACATGTAGCACTGGATTTAACATTACAGACATAACCACTGACTATATGTATAGTAATTTAGCCACAAATTCACAAGTTGACCATATACGGTCCAGACATATACTCAGTTTGGACCCAGTCTTGTTTTCAGTTTCAATTGACAGACAACCAGTATTACGTAAATTTAGTTTTGATACGATGGAACCAATTTCTGCACAAACCAGAAGTGTGTTTTGTCTTAAAAAGCTTACATCTCCTCTTGACTAGGGGTGTAAGAAAATATTGAAAATAGTATCGCAATACTGTTGTGTGATACCGTATCGATTTTTAATTAATAGTTTGCATGCAAAGTTCAACTCAATATTTCATTTGCAAAGAGATGTTGGATGTTACAGCGACTGTGATAAATGCAAATGCAGATCTCACTGTACTGATTGCATAAAAATGTACTTAATTTTACTCAGATTGTATGCTTATGGTGGTGTGTTCTTTATACTATGATAGTTTTCCTAATATTAGAGCAATATATCGCCTTGCTGCAGTATTGCATTATGTTGAATCGTAACTCCGGTATCATGATACGTATCGCCGGATTCTTGTCAACACACAGCCCTACTCTTGAAACCGTATTTGGACTTTTACTGGACCCTGAATGTACTTTATGTAGAGGGATTGCTTTGTGCACCGAAAACTAAGTAAACAGAAACATGCAACTTTCCTGGAAGTCACACTTGGATCAAAGAGATATTTGCACGTTGAAACTATGTGTGGAAAGCATGAAAACATACACCCACTGTTCCTACACACATCTCCATACTGTTAATAATTTCACGTCTCTTTAAGCCAGGTGTTAAAGGGGTCCCTGAGGTCGCATTTCATCAGGAATCAACAACCTGTTATACACGCCAACTACCTTCCCTTTCTTCCCCCCCGTCAACCGCAACCATCTGGCATCAGGCCACAAAAATAGACTCAAAAGCGTTGGTAACAATTAGTAGTCACTGTACCCGGGGACCACACAACAACCCACCTGATTTTCATACCCTGCATTTTGTTGCCCCCCCTCCCCCGCCCTCATCAGGACGCTATCAATAGCCAGACACCTGTTTCCTGCCAACGCAAGCTAGGCCCTCTATGGCTGCACCTGTATGTGCTTACACAAGAGCCTCGAGAGGAGTATTTATGTGGATGGGACTGCAGGGCTGATATCAGGCTCTGCTAATGCAATCACAGGAAGGACAGGGAACACTTGACGAGTGTGAAGCAAGCCAACGGTGGGGTGAATTCACTCGAATCAAATCAGGATGTGGATTTTCAAAAGAAGCTCAAACGGGAAATCTTTTGACCCCAAAATGACTATTCAGATGATTAAAATGATTGGTGTGCACGTAGGCTAATCGTAGAGGAAAAGTAGTTCTAAAGGGACAACGAACATTAGTATTTGTCCAGATGCTGAGATTGGAGACCAATTCCTGCTCCTCCGTCAGGTTTTAAAACGCCAAACTGTTTTGACGATAAATAACGACACACACGACTCATCTAAAGGTATTTTCTAAAGATGTTTAAATGATGAAGGCCTTGTTTGCAAACCAAAAAAACAAATACGACAGCATCTACCATATAGTTCTCTACTAGTACTGTATTGCTGCACCCAATTTGACAGTTATCAGCTCATTAAATGTGCGTTATCGGTCGCTACAAGCACCATAGATGTGGCTCATTAAGGGCTTGCTACGCTTACTGTGTTGTAAAGTAAAAGCAGAACTTAATAGCAACACCTTCAACACATAAAACTGAATGAAACGTTACATTTTGACCACAAACTAAACAATAAAACTTCAATTTCTTTAGTTAACCTAAAGGCAACAAAACCAGTTAGTTCATTTTAAGGCAGAACATTTGTGTGTTCAGACTCTGTTCAGTAAAAATGAGTATCTGGGCGAAGGTAAATTCTAACGTTATCATGATGCGTTCAAATATAACCTTGTTAAATTGAGTTTTTGTTGAGAAAACTATGTGAATAGATGATAAAACCTCCTACTGGGTGTAGCAGGGCCCTACTGACCCACATCTATGGGGCTTATAAACACCAATAATGCCTATTTAACGGCCTGATAACAGTCGAACCGGCTGATTTATTGTACTTGTGGCACCTATTTCATGCCTGGAACACGGATCCCTCTTCTGTTGCTCCTCTTGAGTTCGCTATATTCTTCTCATCTGGATCAAATGTCTATGATAATGCGTCTCACATGCTGTAAATCCCTCTGGGTCAAACTTGTAAACTTGTGATTTTGGGCTACTTGACTTGACTCAACAGCGTTGCTCTCGTTGTAGACAGACTTTAAACATAACCGAATCAACTCATTAAGACACAAACTCCTCAATGTCAACAACAAGTGACGACTGTCTGCCTCCACTAGAAAGGCAGTCAGTTGTTCAGTCAGTTGTTCAGTCAGTTGTTCAGTCGGTCTCCCACACAGCCAGCCATCCATTACCTCCAAACCAAACAGAGAGCCAGACGTCGAGGAGCAAACTGCAGAGTCAAGCATGGAAGGGCAGGTGATTAATGCCAACACAGTGTTTCCCTGTTCGTGGCCAAAGTGTTATTGATTTGATTTCGGAGGGGCGAGAAAAGGTTAGCGTTTGCAGGCCGTGGTTTGAGGTCGCCGGCGTGTGATGGGAGGAGTAATGACCCCTCCCTCCTCGGTGGGAGTCACCGATGCGGTCAACCAGGAAATGGAGACAATCCCCAGCCAGGCGCCGAGCGACGTTCTGTCCTTTACACCGCCGATATGTGTGAAGTGGACATTCGCCGGCTATCGAGTGCCACATACTCCTGCACCTCACAGCCATTATAAGTTTAAGATGATGGTATACTGTGTGAGCTAATATAGGTTAAGCATCTCTAACGTCACTGTTTGCTTCGCCGTCTCATGTGACTGGAAGCTGTGATCTCGCCACGGAAATTAAATAACCGCATGAAAAAATAAATAAATGAGATTCCTCCGAAGCAGGGTAAGACATGTTTCCCTGTACATCAGGTAGTTGACAAGATCACACTCCCAGACTCCAGTTAATTTTCATACCCCCCGCCCTCCATCCTTACCCTCCCTCCATTCTCTGTCATTTTCAGGGAGAAAGGTGCCGCAGCCATATGACAGTAATTAACAACTGACAAAAATATCCCCTCCCTTAACATGAGGTGGGAAATCACAAAAGCCCGAGTTATTTTCTCATTAATTTACCAGCTCTGCTCTCTTTTACGCTGCGAGACAGCAACGCAGGACCTAGGAGGAGTTAGGAGCTTAATAAGGCAGCGTGCTGTTTGTTTGTGAGGAGAAGAGCTGCTGTTGATGTTCAGTGTGATCCTTCAGCTCGACTTTAGATCACTTCTCATCAGGATTCAGCATTTGAACTGTCTTTGATTAAGCTTCCAGGTATATATAGGGTCCTCTATGATAGCATTGACACACGTATTAACTATTGTGTCAAATTAATTCACTGGTTTTTCATCCGTTCTGCGTTAGTATGTTGTGTTTTTCCAAGAATTTGTAGCGTCCAACTTGCATTTTATGCTTTAATTGTCTTTTGTTAATCCAAGATGCAAAGACTACAGAAGCATGTCTCTTTGTGACGTGAATCAGTCTGATGAAGAGCGCTGTGGTTGAAACGTAACTCAGTTGTTTGTGGTGATAATAAACTGATTTTTATGACCAGCCATGGACGGAGACAGGTTGTCCTTTCATACGTAAGTGAACGCGTTATCTCAGGAACACCTGGAGGACATTTCTTCAAATTTGGCGCAACCGTCCGTTTGGACTCAAGGAGGAGCTGGTTAGAGTTTGGCTGTGAAAGGTCAAGGTTACTATGACCTCACGGCCGTCCCATTGTCGTGATATCACAGGAACGTTACTGTTAACTTCATACACACCGTCTGTCACACACATGTACTCTCTCTCTCTCGAAGGTTACAGGCCGTTTGGCTGGCGGAAACGTGCGCCCCTTCTGTTTCTCTCTCGATCAGACACTCGACACTGTTTTTGACAAACATGGATGTAAACTGCAACTTAACTGGTTGGCGGAGGCGTACCAACGGTGAGGCGGTAATTCTAGTTTGAGCTTTCGGTGTGCACTATTGTTTTTTTTTCTCATTTTTGGTTCTGTATTGGTAAAGAGAGTTTACCCTCCACTAAACCCCTTCATATATGAGACTAAAAACTGAGCAAATGCAAAGTTTTCCAGGTGACTTCTTCTAAATTGTCAACATCTGTTAGTGTCCACAAGATTTCAACAAGTACATCCACGGTCTTGTCTGTGATGTTAGTAATTTGTGGACTCTCGGGGACAGACAGATGGTTTGATATTCACAGATAGCAGACTTTGTCTTTCTATCCTCCCTCTGTCTATTTGGCCACCTCTACTCCTCTTAACTTTCCTTCTGCCTCAATCAATAACAGGATTTGACTCTTTCAGATGGAAGTTGGCACCAACCTCTTTAGCACCTTAACGCAGTATTTGGCACCTCTGAGTGTTGTTAAAGAAGATTGGATACTCACCTCCATCATATAAATGGGCAACTGATACCTGATTTTGTATTTAAAGGTCAGCATGAACCTGATAATATCAGTCTAAATCACGTATCTAGCCTTTTCCTCCCATAACTCTCTGTTTTATGTTCTTTCTCTTTGGCATTCTGGCCAGACAAAGCCTCATCACAGCCATAACTACACACAGAGAAAGAAACACACCTCCTGGATGCCTCAGGGATGCCAGAGTTTGTCACTCACATGTTTGTTCTTTAACAAGAGGGGACAAACGCTTCACTAGTAGATGAATGTCAGCTTTAAGTGAAGCTACAAACCCCCTAAAATACCCCGTCGCCCCCCTCTCTGCTTCCCGAGCTGTGTTGCATCAGACCGAGGGGATAGGTGCCATTACGCCTGCATATTTAAAGCCACCTAAATGTGTGGAGCAGGTGGCGCACAATGCACTCTTGTTGTTATTTGGTTCGCGCAGTCAAGATGGCAGATTTCATAATGCTTTCAAATGGCACATAACAGGGAGAAGCCTCGCAGGACTGCCAAGAACAATTTCGCCAGGAGCCAAAGTGGAGCAGCAGGCTGCAGTACCGTACCTTTTCAACAAAGAGAAAGAGGAAGGAGGATGTCTAGATATGCACAGTGTTGGATAGTAAATCACCTTTTAACCATCGAGTTTATCTGCTGAATTCTAATAAACTGGAAAAATGTAAATGAGTCCGTCGTAGCCCTTGTAGCAACGCCAAAGAGTAGTGAAACAGTTGATTAGAGAATACACGGGGAAGTCTACATAAAGAATATAAGGCCATGTTTTGTTTACAAGGATGAGATTTCATTTGCAAGAAGTGGTAGTTTCCTAACAAAAAGTGTCAACGAGAGGAACACAGTTAGGTGCATTTCCTATTTACTATGTTTTGTTGTGGAAAATTAGCCAATTAGGTGATCTTAAGTTGTCTGTTGATACACTTTTCTGGAGTTTTCTAGTGTATTCAGGTGACTCTCCGTCAATCGCCCCCTTCCTCTACCTCCGAATAAATAAATAATTAAAAACATATACGTCTCAAACTGACAATCTCCTCTCGGTCGGTCTCTTGGCGAAGCTCCGCCGCTCCGTGGAGGAGCTCGGCAGGGACTCGTGTCTCATCCGCCCGTTCAAATAAGCCCACAGATGTCGAGAGGACTCCCCCACCAACACCGCCGCGCACGCACGCACACACACGTTCGACCCACCTCCAACACTGTTTGTAATGAAATCTAACACTTGGAAGAGGAGAAGTGGACCGACCACCTGTGCATCCAATTGTTCGGCATTCGCAGACACACGGGAGAGAAAAGAGAGAAGAGGGAGAGGAAGAGGGGGAGAACGGGTATGAAAGCTGCACCACAACACACTGAGACACACATGCAGGCACAGAGAAGAAACAAACATTTAGGACATTTCAAGAAGAAAAACGGGCTGACAGGATGGTTTAAAGTTTCAAGTGTGTTTGTGTTATGTGCACACAGCCATGCACAGCCTGCACAAGAACAGGACTCCTTAGACATTATGTTGTAATGTATTCAAACCTGCACATTTACTTCTTTAAGATGCATAAAAACCAGACTAAATGCGTATGAATGACAGTAATTTGTAAGTCATTTTGCATGCAATAACAACGCCTTTGTTGCTTTTGGTGTGTCATGTGTACACCATGTAGTCTGTACTGAATGCAATGCAAATGCATCTGCATAAATATGCTAGTTAGTGGCGTTTGTGACGTGTTTTCTGTACCTATGTGACGTTTTTTTACGTACATATTTTACTTAGTTTACACACTTATTTTAACCCAACCATAATGTTTTTTTACTAAACTTAACTAAGTGTTTTTGTTGCCTAAACCTGACTGCAGCTGTAGTTTTGTTGCGTAAAAATGACACGTGAAAAGCTTTAAAATGCGTCCTCGTGACACGTGGAATGTCCTTGGAATGTGGTGCTATTTATACGCCTTCCCATGAGATCGGGTTGGATGATCAGACAGGGTGATTAAAAGAAATCTGGGTCCACTGTTGGTTTGTTTACAACCTCTGAGATCGTCTGAGTGCTTGTTGCCTTGTTGGACTTTCTTAGAATGATGTCACCATGTTTCCGCGTAACTTAATGTTGCTCTAACTGATATAAATGATGGACAAAACTATGAAAATGCAATCCAAATAGTAATAAACATGAGGTATCCATTAAGGAAAGACATGAAGTGAGGTGTATTCATGATGCACACACCTTGTAAACACGCACAAGGTACAGACACACTTACACACCAGCAGGCAACAATGGTGTCTTTGAAACAAAGCTAGAAAGAGACAGAGGGAACGGGTATAGAAAGATGCCAGTAAGCACACATGCACATGCAATCACACACCCACACAAACGCACCTACACACACACACCTCTCTGTCTGTTTCTCACACACACACACAAACAAGAAAGGAACAGCAACTACTTAGAAATGAGCCCTGACATTGCTTGTCACAGTCAGAGGCCTTGATCAGGATTTGCTCACAGGACCTCCTACTCAGCACACACACAAAACACACCAGATCTGGAAGTGAAGGGGGGGTAGAAAAAGCTGAGGGGCCATGTTGGAGGAAAAAGGGGAACCCGGCAACATCTGCAGTCTCCGTTGTTGATAGCGTTGCCAGCTTGGAGTCAGATCACACACGATGCTGTGTGTGATCTGACTGCAGTCTGGGCTCTACCTCTTGGCCAACCTCCCCCCTCCTCAGATCCATACTTCCAAACCTCCTAGCTACCACCTGTTAGTTAATTTGCAGCGACGAAAAGGACACCGTGATACTCTGAAGTCAAACTCCGTCTCTCTATCTCCTCTTTGTCTGCGTCTCTTTCTTCCTCGGTGGCGATGCCTCTCTCCGAGGTTCGATACACCCACGACAGAGTTTTCCCGGACTTGGAAAGGTTCAGGGCGATATGTTTTTTTTTCCCATCTTCCCCCTGAGTTGTAGCTTTGATGTGAGAAGACTGGAGTCACAAATCCTTGTCCATTTACCATCAGAGATCATCCCCTAACTCGGGGCTTGGCACAACCCCACATGGCTAACGATTTGAGATACTTTAATTAGGCCAAAATGTGTCTAAAGATGCAGTTGCGCCCCCAGACTTCCTGTACTTCCCGTGCTAAAGAGATAAATAGACTAAATTTCTATGTAGCAGAGATTTTAGAGGAGTATTTTCTCTCGTTTCATGTCTTTCAGCGGTTGGTAATTCCCTGCTGGAGGGCCACATGTGGGTGTGGCTCGCATTTTTGGAGCGATCACATTGGACCTGATGCATCATGGAGGATCAGCTGATGATGATTTGGTGAAAATCTAAAAGCTCAAGATCTCTATATATAAATGCAGCAAAATATAGCAAAGCAAAGATATCCTGAAGATGTGTTCCCAAAACAACACTTCATTTCTGCAGCATCTGCTGCACTTTGAGTTTACCGCTTTCACTTTATATTGTTTACCTGATCCTCATTGTTCAGTGACATGTTTACTTTGACTTTTTATAGTGTTTACAGACTTAAATTTGATTTTTAAAGAGGTTATACAAGAAAAAATAGGAGAAAACAAAAATAATTGATCTGTATTTTCCAGGTTTCTTCAGGAGTTTTACACACGTGCTTCATAGGAATGAACATCATAAACATAGTACTGCATTTCAAATATTGTAAATAATCTTTTAACATTTGAATCCCTCAAAAAGTCTGGGATTACTCCCCTAATTAACTCTTACCACTGCTGTTAAGGGTGAATAGAGCGATCGAAGTAAACAATTAAACTCACACAACAGCAACAGCAAAACAAGTCGCCTTCTCCTCGCAACAAAGACAAAGTTCACAGCGTTGTTTCTACACTTTAAGTTACAATCTTACATCCATGTGGATTTCCAGCAATAGATAGCACGCTTTTTTGTGTCAACATTGATTTTTCTCTCCCCCCGCCACCCCACTCTCCTTTTAATAGAGGACTGGATGCTTCAAAGCCCCCTGTTTGCCCAAAGCAAGCTTGAAATTCTTGCCTCTCAAAGCGCCATCCCGTCTTTGTAGTTACGATCCCCTGTCTCATCTGGTAAGGGCGAGGGAGAGACGGAAACTTCTGAAGGTACCAAAGGTAGCACATGAAATCCCCCCCATGTAGGTGTGTGAAGTTCTGATAGTTGTGTCCGACTTGGAATCGATACGATCCCCCCCTTAAGCCTGAAAAGTATGTGTTTGTACAGCCAAAGACAAGGTATTTCCAGACCTTAAATCAAAGGCCTCTTCTTCACAGATTCGGCGCCAGACAACTTTCTCCAAGCCAGGCCAAACAACAGCGCAACAACTTCTGAAAAGTGTTCACAGAAGTCTTGAGTTGTTGTTACATCCAGTCTTGTGCTGTGTGCTCAATTACAAGTTTCTTTCTCTGAGTCTGGCTGTCGCCCTCTCCGTCTATCTCTCGCTGTCTCACTCTCCTCTCAGACTACTGCGAGGTGTTAAAAAGGAACCAACGGGGGATCTGTGCTCCATTATGCAGGTCTGTTCCTGCGCTGTCTGTTGCCGCCTCTTCGCACCTCATATTGCATTTTTGCCCGTCGAGACGCACACACAATCTTTGACACGCAAACACCACCACCACCACCACCACCACACGTGCGCGGAGGGAATTGAACTTTGGCTGCCTCTGTGTATCTTGTGCCAGGTGTAAGGCTAAGAGGTGCCTAACTTCTTCTCCGCCCCCTTAGGCCATACAGGCATGTTCGGAAAGCAAAAGAAAAGTGGTTGTGTGATCCAGGCATCCATTACAGGCTGTGTGGGCGAGGATGCTGCTGCTGCCTCTTGCTTTTTTTGTTCGTCTCTGGTCCGCTTTCACAGAAATGGATGGAGTCTAACTGTTAGAGCAAAGGTGCTACATGTAGCCTGGCATTTGTAACCATCAATATAGTGTTGTCAGATTAATTGTGATACCTTGGTGTGATTACACCATCAGAGAAATGAGACCAAAGGGAGATAATGTTTTCTTGTATGATTGCTTTATTCCATAAACACTCTGTTTTTTTATCTGCCACCTGCTTTAAGGAAAGATTCGGGGTTATAACATCTAAATAATAATACTTTTTTTGCTCTGTTTGTTTGAGAGAGAGGCGGGAAGAGAAGAGGGAAGGTATTGTTTCTGTAAGTTATTATTAATAATCTGAATATCGGCGTTATGAATGACGCTTTGAACTACTCGGTGCAGCCCTACTTCGTCATGATGAGCATGTCGTCTCTGAAGCATCGTCGGTTTTCTTTTTGTTCCTGTCAAACATCTGTCCATTCTGTAAACCTACAGACTACCTGTCTGAATGAGCACCATTGCTTTAGCCGATTTGTTTACATCACAACATTAATCTTGCATCACATGTTAAGAGCCACTAGTATAAATGAAGATATTTTTGTAGTCAAATCCTGCGTACTGTCAGCGCAAAATACGAAATAAGAAGCTACTCTTAACGTCATAGACCTTCATCATCCAAAGCCTGACTTCATTGGATGAAATGCTGCTGTGCACCTGCCTAACAGATGTGCATAATAGGCCATATATATAATTTAATGTCAGGATGGAAAACCCTCGTAAACTGGATTGTTTCCGATAGTTCAGCTCAGCAACACACTTACTGTATACGTACATATATACTCAGTATTGCATATCCAGTTTTGTAATTGCATCTCTCCCTCCAACTTGGAGTCTCACAGCACACTGGAGGATTCACTGTAAAATGCACTTACAGTTTCAAACTCACACTGCGAGTGCTCTTGAAGCGCCGTATCTCCCGTTTTCCCTAAGCTGCAGTGCCAGGAAATGAAAGTCGACATTGACCACCCTGCCCACATCCAAACCCACTTGTACGACTCAACAGGAGCCGCTGTACTCCTCTGACCCCCTCCACCCCCCCCCCCCCCCCCCCCCCCTCCACCCCCCCCTCCCCCCCTCTATATCCCTTGTATGAATAATACATGGCGCCCCCGCTACCTGTTTCTATGTGTACATGTGGGGTCGCGCAGGCCGAGCTCACACACACACGGAAAACATGCACACAGTCGACGCAGGAAAGCAGCCAGCGAGCCTGGCCTCTGAGGCCTGACCCTGCGCAAGTTTGGCACACACACATGTACGAACCTCGCATGTACGGACATAAACACACACGCAGGCGCCGACGTCTACTGTACAGCCGTAGACATAAATGCTAACACACACAGAAAGCACACACACTGGCAAACAAAGCCCACACACATCCAGTGTGTACCTTGGAGGCAAGGTTGGGGGTTGAAGTGAGCACTGCTGGCAATAAGGTGAGCAGCTGTGCAGCGCCGTGGATGAAAGACGAGCATCAGGAGGCCTGCACTGTGTGTCTCTGGATGTGTGTGTGTTTGGATGTGAGTGAGGCGTATTTGTGTGTGTATAGAGTGAATCTGTGTGAGTGTGTGGTGTCTTTTACAGAGGCTATCGGAGATATGTGTGTGGCTACTTTCAGAGAATGTGTGCATGTGGAGAATAATTGTTTTCACTGAGTCCTGATTGTAATTGTTTTTAGTCTTTAATGCAGACTTATTTCTGTGGTTTTGTTTGCTGGATTATGTGCAGTTTATTGTGTGTTAAGGTGATTTTGTTATTGTGTATGTGTGCAGTTGCATCTCTGATTCTTCCAGCGGTGACTTTGACCGAAGTTTGGTACTGAATTATAATTTCTTAGCTACTGGTGCATTCAACATTTTGCGGCACAAATTGTGAGCAAGAATTATTTGTGACACTTTCTATGACGCCCTTGTCTATAATGCATTATAAACATACTTATAATGCATTATAATCTGATTATAGCACTGTTTAATTTAGAACTGCAATGATTAGTTGACTAATCGATTAGTCGATCATCGCCAAGCATTTTGATAATCAATTAATCTCTTACAAAAATGGCAAGAACTGTTGTTTTCAGCCTCTCACATATGAAGATGTCCTGCTTTTCTCTGTTTTATATCATATTAAACTGAATATGTTGGGGGATTTGGACATAACGAGACATTAAAAGACATCACCTTGGACCTTGTGGAGCTTGCATGGACATTTTTCACAATATTTTACTTTATACATCAAACGATTAATCAGTTAATCTAGAAAATATTCGGCCGATTAATGAATGTTGAAAATAATTGTTACTTGCATCCCTACTTTAACTATATATGTAAGCACTCATAAATATCAAAAATGCTTTATAACAATATAACAAAGCTTTAAAACTCAGCCCGCTACAACCTCCTAAAGATCGATTGTGTTAAAGCGTTAAAGAAATCAGTGACGTTAAAATGAATTTGCGTCACAGCGTTGACATTGAAAGCCCTAATTATTATTAACATGTTTGTTTTGATTTGGATGTTAAACAATGCAGCTAAGTTAAATTAAAATATATGTTTATTTTTTATGTGTAAAAAGTAGAATTTGGTAGCCCTGGTTATAAAACATCATTAACGATAAACCAATAATGAAATATATACCATATTTAACAGTCTAAAAGGGGCCTTTCTGCATGATGAATACTTGAAGCATGCTTTGTCAATAATACTTCTGTATTTATACTCTTTAATACAGAACTTAGTTATAATGGAAAGGTTTGACGTTTTCTTTGTAAAGCATCTGAATACTTCCTCCAATTATAAATGTACATTTCTGCTGAATGAATAATCGCCTGCATTCACAGCTTCCGACAATCACACTAAAACACTTGCATGTGAGACGTTTTTCATTTCTGTCCGTGTTTTCTTTCATGCAGTTTGTCTACTGTATGTACATGTGCATGCATATGTTGTGTGTGTGTGTGTGTGTGTGGTGCAGGGTTGGGGGGTGGTGTGCCACGCCTGGAGCTATTCCCTCCTTCCATGCAACCTGAATCCTTTTGGAAAGGGAAGTGGAGTGTATACAAGTGAGATGATCAAATAAATCAGCTGGATTTGTCTCCTCTGTCTGAAACATGAATATTAAGCACATTAGGATCATGGGAGGAAGTGAATATGTCACGCCTGTAATCCCCAGTGATCCGCTGGTCAGTTTGGGTTTGTGTTGCAGGAGGAACGAGGAGTATTTACTCCAACGTGTGAGGCGTTTAGGTGACGCTCTCATCCAGACTGACTCATTGTAACAGTAAAAAGAACAGGCAACGGTACCCCACCCCCACACATCTTCTGGCCAATGATGCGGTCTCCCTCTGGGCCAATCAGTAACAAATATGTCAGTTTGAGCTGATGTGTAATTGTAGTACTCCCCTGTGACAAATAATGTGATTTTGAAAAAGCCAGAATCCATCGTTTTGTCAAAATCTAATCAGAAGTGTTTGAAATAAAACTTGGCAGATGGATTAGCAAACTAATGAATGTTTAAATTTATTGGAGGGTGTATAAATGATTTGATTGAGTCTGCCTTTAAAGCTACGTTTATGACATGACTCGGCTTTGACCTTTTGCGTCTGCACTCATTTACATCCCTGATTGTGCACGGCTGCGTTATTTCTTTGCATGCACGGGAATTGCAGCCGCACAGATGGGTCAGTGTTGTAGGTGTGAAGTACGGAGACAGAGAGAGGTGAGGCCAAGACGGACGGCAGCATGTTGACATGCATCGCTCATTAGCATGAACATCCACGTTTCCCTCCTGCCTCTGACTGCTCCAAAATTACTTCTATCCTCCAAAAATAGAGAATCAAAGCCAGACATCAACAAGGAAAAGCTTTACGGATATAGAGGAAATCTCATTCTTAATAAAAACAACATCATCTCTTATTTATTGATCAAATTGTTGCCCAAAAAACAAAGATCAGGTGTTCAAACAGAGATAAAGAGTCAGGCTTAAACAAGAGAACAGACAGTCTGCACTCCTGAGTATTCGCTTCCTCCCTGTGTCTATTTTCTCCCTTTCCAAGTCACTCCTGGCTGGCGTGTTCGCCACACACCAAGGCGACCTGTGCAACACCTTCCACAGGCCAGATGGCGGTGTCGAAGGCGACAGGAGCAGCAGAAATCTGCCAGAGCAATCTGCTGCGAGCAGGTGTCGGCTAATTGTCTCAGAGAGCCGAGGCAGCGGCGGGCACGTGCCAGCGCTACCTGAGTGGAAACAAATATCTTCATTTACCCCCGGTTTGTCGAGGGAGCGTACCTCCAAGCTCGGAAACATAATAGGCCGAGCCCGGAACAAGAGGAGGGCGGTGGGCTGGAGCAGGCAGCCGAACAAGTGCACCTTTGTCAAACAGAGAGAGAGCCACAATGCCTCTCATTGCTACCGGTGGCAAAACACTCTTGACAATCATAATCATGTTTAAGTGGATACAGAAGGAACTTTGGCAAATGGTAAAGGAGGTTGTGCATGAAAGTGCTCCAATATTTCATCCAGTTTACAGTTTTATACATGTAAGAAGACAGAAAGAAAGATTGCATTCAAGGAAATGTCTGCAAATTAATGTATCTAATACGGCCGTCAATCAATTAAAATAGTTAATGGAGATTAATTGCATATTTTTTATCTGTTCAAAATGTACCTTAAAGGGAGATTTGTAAAGTATTTAATACTCTTATCAAAATGGGAGTGGACAAATATGCTGCTTTCTGCAAATGTATGTATGTATTTATTATTGTAAATCAATGAACAACACAAATCAATGACACATATTGTCCAGAAACCCTCACAGGTACTGCATTTAGCATAAAACAATATGCACAAATCATAACGTGGCAAACTGCAGCCCAACAGGCAACAACAGCTGTCAGTGTGTCAGTGTGCTGACTTGACTATGACTTGCCCCAAACTGCATGTGATTATCATAAAGTGGGCATGTCTGTAAAGGGGAGACTCGTGGGTACCCATAGAACCCATTTACATTCACACATCTGGAGGTCAGAGGTCAAGGGACCCCTTTGAAAATGGACATGACAGTTTTTCTTCGCCAAAATTTAACCTGAATCTGGAGCGTTATTTAACCTCCTTCATGACGAGCTAGTATGACATGGTTGGTACCGATGGATACCCTGAGAACTGGATTGCAGTTTGTTGCAGTGAAGTGAAACAGTGATTTAAAGCTTTACAAAATACTTTGTTTTCATATTTAGCAGCTGTACTTTATGTTGTACATCAACCTCTCAGATGACATCGTCTTAAGCCAGCACAACTTCTCCCTTATTATGCCCGTGCCCGTCATCCGACGTTCACACATGGCTAAGGAGAAACGAATTCCACATGCGCTCTCCGATTTATTCAGGTACCGGCTCGCTGCTTCATAGACTCTGACATTCCCTTTGTGTATTTAGAAGAAAGGGGGGGCTCAGGGAAGGGATGTTCAGTCTGACAACACAGTTTCTTCTCCTTGTCAAGAGATCCTTCAAACGGAGCCGTCCGACCGTAGAAGGGGAAGCAAAGTGCCTCTAATTTAAGGGCTTCTCTTCTCACAGACTTCTCTATTGCGCTACAAACTTGTCCGTGTTCCCGGAGAATATTATTAACCAAAGAAAGGTTTTCTGAACACTAACCTCTTTTTAGTTAGACCACTTTGAAACTGTTCACTTGGCTGCAATGCGCAAAGCTGCACCGATCAACCTTTACTGATGATACGCACTCATTTGGTGGCCTTTTCCTCTCCTGGTCAGGTGCAATGCAAAGCAGTGCAGCTGGATAAGCTCTCACTTTTCTCTCTCTTCTCTCCACCTACAAATACAAACCCATCTGAAAGTTTACACCCCTTGAAATGTAGGAGATTACGGTGAAGTGGAAGCATATGAGGTAAAGTCTATACACCAATAAAGTTAATTACAAAAGTAAATTATAAAGCTTTTATAAATCCCACCAGGAGTGCATTGAGCATCACAGTCAGATGATATGTAATGGTGCAAGAACATCAGCCAGTGGAAATTTCTTTTGAGCTATGGGACTGCTGCTGCCCGTTGCATCAGCCCAGATGCATCCTACCGAGCGCTCCCCGCTATGGGAGAAGCGAGGCCGGCTCTATTTTTAAATCTCAAATAAGAGTTGAGTCTTTAAAAGCTTCCC
The DNA here is from genome assembly GCF_043250625.1 of Sebastes fasciatus. Classification (NCBI taxonomy): domain Eukaryota; kingdom Metazoa; phylum Chordata; class Actinopteri; order Perciformes; family Sebastidae; genus Sebastes; species Sebastes fasciatus. Next base: position 3,968,688 of record NC_133818.1, on the reverse strand, counting down.
ACGATACCGATTGATCCCCCTGACCCAGCTCTCCTCAGGCTTTCCCCTGGTCCATTAAGAGCTGTGTCACCAGAGGAGTTATAGTATTACCATGTGTGGCCTCTGTTGTTTCTAAAGCAGGAAGTGCCCAGTCAGGTTTAAGTGTGCTGTTTCCCCACAAGCCCCTGTTGAGATGTGACTTTCACCCTGCTTCCTGCCGTTTGCAGCTCGTCGGCTGAACAGCCTGGGTCAGACCTCTACAACCTCCCTGCTTTCAGGCTCCCCAGCTCCATGTCCTGCTTGTTAAGGCCATTTATTGCACTTTATCTTTGTATATTACAGGTTATATTGACAAGTATAGTAAATAGCATGAAATAGCTGTACTTAACAGAGGTAGGGAGACATGCTTTGGGAATTTTGGGACGATTCTAGTCATGATCTGGTCCCAGTGATTGGACGAAATTGGACTGCAGGTGTAGTTGGTGTCGTCAATCAGATCAAATCATACACTGTGTTGTGTTTAAAGATCGTAGTCGTATATATATTCTGATCAAGTCCCTGCCCATTATTCTCATTTAAGATAGTTTTGATGCTCTTCAGTCGCACCTGTTCAGCCCTGTCTCCTAAAGATGACATTCCCAAACTGCTTTCTCAATTCCATTAGGAGGGAAACATATGTCTTCATGGATTACGTTTGTCTTTGATGTTTCACAAATAGGTTTGTAATGATAGCCTGCAGAAGGCCGCAGCAGGTGACGTAGAACAAGCAGTGATGCACAGAGCAGGTGGCGATTAATCGGTTGTCCAAATAGTTCAAATAGGCTGATCAATTAGTCGACTAATTGTTGATGTTCTAATAACTTAATTTATATTTATCCACTTACATCTCAAGTAAACAGTGCTGCCATAGTCTGTACATTGTTTTTAAACTCTCACTTTGGAGCTTTTGCACTATTTAGTCTTTGTATGAATATCCTGTCTGTCTTTGTGTCGTATCGTGGTTGTTATTTTGACATCTGTTAATCCTTCAAACTCATGTATCTATTACTCAAACCTGCCTTCCTGAATTGTATTTCATCATCCCATCAGCACTAAAACAAACAAGCTCTACATAATGCTCCTCTCAGTCTCAACTTACTCCTTTTCTCTGCCTTTTTGTAGACAATTGCAGCATAAATTACCATGACAAGCTCTTTTAAAAGAGGTATGTGTTTCTGTTTTAGAGCAGGAACACTGGAGAAGTGTGAGATTTCTGGTGTTTTCTAACAATGCGATTGTAATTGTGGTCTACCTGACGTCCAATTTGCTGTCCTTTCTGTTTGCTCAGTCAATATGTGTTTCTTTCCTGCTGTCAAAACAAAAAAGATCTTGATGGAAGTAGTTGTTATGTGCGGGGTGTCTAGTCTTTGTAGGATTCCATGATTGTAAGACGTTGCAGAATTTGGCAATAGATGTGAATGGTTTGCAAAATTACAAATGCACATGGAAGTACATATTCAGCTTTATTTTCTTCTCATTTGCATTCTGTAAATAATAATTATCAGCAGTTGTACTGATGGGTTCGGTGCAGGAAGAAAGCAGAAACACATCCAGGGATTTGGGGGAAACCCTGTCTACCATTGGTTCATTTACAAGTGCTTTTTATCCTTCTCTTTGTACATTTGAGTGTCATTTTACTGGGAGACCATAAAACGCAGTGTTGATCCAGTTATTTTACACCATTTTTTATATGACAGGCTTTATTGTGCGTTATGTTGTAGTTCATTCCTCAGCTCCATACAACAGCTAGCCGGTGTGTAATTACAGCTTGTAGCGAGCAGCCAGACGGAGCGATACGTGCATGAGAATCTGTGGGAGCGCTTGATTTATGGAGCCTCGCTGCGCTGTATCTGGAGTCCCAATCTTCTTGCTCACCTTACCTCCGGGGCACGACGCCCAAACATGGTGGAGATTAGTGAGGTGGAGGGTTGATGGGGGATGCCTAGAACCGCGGTTTGGACCGAAAGACGGTCCTGTTAGTGTCTCTTCTTCTGTCCTCCTTTCATGCTCTCCCATCCATGATGAACATCCTGAATGTCTGCCCAAAAATGTAATAATATCCACTGCTGCAGCGATAAGTCTTGACCCAGAAGAGAGAGAAAAAATGTAGAAGACAAACAAATCAAGGAAATCCAAATTTAGGAGATTCCCATGGGACTGAATACTTCTGCTTTAGTGAAATATGGCAGATGATTTACAGTGGAATGTTTACTTAGACAGATACTTCAGGGTTAAGGACATGGACTTTAATAATAGTTTCATACAAACAGAGCTACACATGATATTGATAGATATTTATTATGTGCGACAATTAAAGGGACTATTTGTAACTTTCAGAAATGCTTCTTAACAGCGACACCTGTGGCCGTGAAATCAACGAAAGTCAGCGTCGGGCTCGCACTTGCTCGCTCTAAATATACCTGAACGAGCATCGCTCAAAACAGTGAGGCGACACACGTCAGCTAAAAGCACAATATCACTCTATATTTCAGCTGCTTGGCAGTAATGTTAGCTGACCAGACCAAGGTCTCTCCATGAACATGATTTAGATCTGATCCTAGTGTTGGCTTTTCCTGCCTAAGTGCAGACTGAGGCAGCGGGGCTCTGCAGCGAGTCTCCCTGCTCTCTCCGCCCGCAGCCGGAGAGAGCAGGGAGACACCGGCACCCGGTCGGTAACGAGACATAACATGTCTCTCTGCGGAGCTCCGTCACTTCACAAGACACGGGAAACCTCTGTTGGTCTGGAGGAGCTGCAGCATTTATTTCTGCACAAACGTCCACTCTACATTCACTAGATATTCTCAGAGCTAAACTAACTCTTCTGCAGTGTGGAGTGAGCGCGCGTTCACGTCTAGAGGTGGAGTGAGCTGAGCGAGAACGCGCGCGCTGTCTGAGTGAAGGCAGGCAGGCAGGCAGAGGAGGAGAGTACAGCGGCTACACGCGAACGCGCATATGCGAGCGTGCATGTGTCCCGACCCGGTACATTTATACGCTTAAAAAGTTACAAACAGTCCCTTTAAGCTTTACAAATAGATCTGAAGATGTCATTTAACATGCATAAATATCTATATATAAACATGCAGAGGTCTCCAAGGGATCAAAGTTCAAGATCAGGTTTGAAACAGGCCTATGTAAAATATAACCGAACCCAGCATGCATCATTTTTTAGTACATTTACAACCCAGTCAACAGAACAAATGTCGGCATCGTACGTTTCTGCAAACCATGGGATACGTTCTGTGAAGACCTCAACGAATCACTCATATCTGAAATCGACAAATTGGTTTGCTGATGTCACATCTGTGTGTTAAGAAGCTATATAGTATTGGTGTAACACACTGATTTCATGCTCAAACCTGCTAATTCACAGATTATGTTTGTCAGAGAATTAGTTAATCCAGCCGGCCTCCCGGTTCACATCCTCAGGCACTTTTTCAATTTAACACAATTTACATTTTCTAATATGTTTCTCTTCATAATTGAAGTATGATGACGACGCCAGAAGCTCGCCGGACGGCACAGCTGTGTGTGCCAGCGCGCTCGGCTGGAGATGAATCAGTGTGTTTAACTGTTTGTCCTCACAGTACCTTCGCCGCATTGAAACAAGTCAAGTGCATCAATCCAATATGGTGTCATCTGCCTTCGCTCGGCACAGGTGCTGCACGGGGGATGTACTGGAGAAAAGACCTCTTTAAGTTACAGTTTTATTTTTACTTTGTTACTGTATCAGTCATTACAAGTAACTCCTTGATTGTGCACATTATGTAAAGGGAACTAAAGCTATTTCTGACTTCTTCTAAATAGATAATTCCAACATTTTTAATAATTTCCAAAACACGGATTTTCCAAAAACTCTCTTTCCAAAAGAAACACGATGTGGTTGTTCATTAATCCCCGAACTGAAATTAGGAAGGAACCTCCTTATGTGGTTTCCAGTGAAAGTTTATAGACCAAGTCGGCATCGGGGAATGAACTTTCTGAAGAATGTTGTTTTTCTTAAGTGTAGTGAGTTGAAGTGTTGCAGTAAATTATGGAAAGAGACATCATCCTGGAACATAACATCCTCCAAAAGTAGCTCGTAAATAGACGTGCTTGTTGCAATATAAGACAGCATTTAACTAAAAATAAAGTGAACAGAGCACACTTCATAGTATAGTATTGAAGTACAAATTGTTTTTGTACATGTAGGCTGTAAATCAGACTTGAACTTGGACTTACTAACCGTGTAAGTGTTAAAAAATGTACTAAAAGTATTATACAGTACTGCTAGAATTGAACTCCAAAATGTATTTGCCATTTTAGAACCAGTATGATTGTGCAAAGTATCTTCATTGATTATGTAAATGGAGTAATACAAATCCTTACATTTTACTGCTTATTCTGTATTTTCTACCATTTAAAAAAATAAATAAAACAGTAGTCCCATGTGCCCAAAGATTAAATATAGTATAGTAAGTAAATGACTCTATCTTAGAAACTACAAGGAGAACAATCAAGTATTTGGTATCTATGGACTCATAACAAGTTGAATATGAAAGATATATGAAGATATACACTCACCGGCCACTTTATTAGGCACACCTGTTCAATTGCTTGTTAACACAAATAGCTAATCAGCCAATCACATGGCAGTAACTCAATGCATTTAGGCATCTAGAGGTGGTGAAGACGACTTGCTGAAGTTCAAACCGAGCATCAGAATGGGGAAGAAAGGGGATTTAAGTGACTTTGAACGTGGCATGGTTGTTGGTGCCAGACGGGCTGGTCTGAGTATTAAACTGCTGATCTACTGGGATTTTCACGCACAACCATCTCTAGGGTTTACAGAGAATGGTCCCAACAAGAGAACATATCCAGTGAGCGGTAGTTGTGTGGACGGAAATGCCTTGTTGATGTGAGAGGTCAGAGGAGAATGGGCAGAGTGGTTGGAGATGATAGAAAGGCAACAGTAACTCAAATAACCACTCGTTACAACCAAGGTATGCAGAATACCATCTCTGAACGCACAACACGTCCAACCTTGAAGCAGATGGGCTACAGCAGCAGAAGACCACCCGGTACTAGCAAGGTGTACCTAATAAAGTGGCCGTATATGCGGTGCACAAAAAATATTTTATATGGAAGACATTTAATTAGCACAATTTTATCATTTTTCCTGACATGACCGCTGATAAAAGTGTGATTTTGCATGTGATCTAAAAGATTCAAAGTTGTTCTGTTAGATATTTGCCTAAAGTATGTCCATACCAAATGTTAGGACTTTTGACCAATCAGAACAAATGTCACATGTCATACTAAATATAGTCTTTAGGCACAAATAGGTTTATTAAATAGTAAATAGCAAAGCTTATTGAGCTACACGGGACAGTCTGTCGTTGCTATGGCCGCGACCGTGCACTCTCTGGTCACTCCCCATCGAGGAGCAACGGCAGCATGACCGCCGTCCTGCTCACAACTCCCCCCTCTCATGAATTTTCATCTGCTAATTGGCGATGCGTCGTCGTCGCCGGTTGCTCTTGTGAAAACAGAGATTAAAATGTGTTTGTCACTCATAAAACGTATTCATGTCCCTCGCTTTGCCCTTTGAGTCGCCCCCCGTTTTACGAATCACTTGTGGCCACGAGACCTTAACGGACCGCGAGTCGGACATCAAACGGCCTTTGGTCTGACCTTTGATCGCCCCCGAGGGCACATTTGACCAGACGGCTTAGTTAAAATCAGCATTTCATCCATGGATGGAGTCATCTCCGCTACAGAGTGATCTGACGCTATCGCTGTCGAGGCTAATAACGGGTTTGATGCAGGTGGAAGGAGTTGATCTTTAATTGTCCAGGTTGTAAAACGTTTGTGTGACCTTTTCATCTGATGATGGATGAGTCCCGACTTCATGATGAGCAGATGGAGATTGCCTCTCGGCTTGTTTGATGCAGGTAGAGAAAACTAAAACGTTACAAGCTTTCATGCTGGTTTGATGGGATAAAGCTCTTAAATGTCATTTGGTGATCATCAGTAACATAGATGATGGAGTTCCCTGAGCATGTGCCGTAAACTTTATAGACCATCTTGCATTCAAATTGTGAATACAGTACACATCTAATTAACTGAGACGTAACAGTTGTCTCAATCAAATCAAACTCATTTACTTCCAGTCAACGTTTCTTTTCAATCTTTACTTGCTCGTCTGCCTTGAAGGGCTTCGGATCTCCCCAAAAAATGTAGTAATTCGGATTTCAGGAGAATATTTGATGATCCTTTTAATGTTATTCCTGCATAACCTTGTCAGTATAACACACAATGGTGAGTAAAATCAGCACTAATAACATTTTACATAACTGATTTATTAGCGTTGTTTAGTCCTTCATAACAACCTGCTTCTTTCCTTGGTTCATCTTCAAGAATTTCCCAATTTTGGATCAATAAAGTCCATCTATCTATCTATTTTGCTGCTCTTTGTAAGTGGTTTGTTAACAGTAAAGACTTGGGTTTTTCTCCTCAGCGTACACTGCTGGTTAACCGACAGCTCTCCAGTCCACCCCTACTCAATTTGACTCCCACTGTGCCCCTGAACGTACACTAACTCTGCACTTCCTTCCACAACGATTTCCTTCCCTGGCCTCTTAAGAGCTACATGGCGATTATACAATACCTCACAGTTGGCTGGGAGTCGCTGCGCTTTGTGTGACTTAAGAGGGAAGGATGGAATAGAGTCAAACAGTCATTTCACTCTCCGCTGACTCTTTGGCCCTCAGATGAAATGTGCTCCTTCAGTAGAGCTGGCTCCTCTCGTTTCCAGCCCGCTCTCTGCATCGCTCACACTCTGGGAAAAGTTATGTGGTTCGTCCATGTTTGGGATAATCAAAGAAAATGCAGACATTGGGAGGTGGACACACAGATAGGCCTGCTTCTAATTATAGGCTTCGATCTGGACTCTCCCTAAAGTGTCCTTAAGGACGTTAAATTGCTTGTTTAAATTCCAGAAACTTTTTACAGTGTAGGGGATATTAACTGATCTCCCTTGAGTCATTTATCCAAAGAGTCACTCAGGCATAGGTGTAATTTTATCAGCATGCACCCCTGTGTCCTACAAAGTCCATTCATAATGCACCAGCTAATGGTGAGCCAATGACGCCCGGATTACATTCATTTGCAATATTTTGCTTCATAGCAAGAAGTGTAAAAACAAAAAGGAAGTCTTGAAAGTGCATTAAACATGAATACCTGGCTGTAGCTTCTGTATTTTCTCTGGAGCAGATACACACACCTCATAGATTCCTGCGCCTCTTGTATAGGACTACTCCGACTGCAACAATTAAAGATGCACCTGAGTTACCTCGTGTGACACCGCCTGGCTCGTAGAAATGACTCCCCATTGATCCGTAGCGGTCTTTCCTGTAAGAGAGCCATTTAAAGCAGGAGCCCCGTTACCCGCCTGCATCACCCATTGACCCTGCAGCGCTATGGGGAATTTGCATGACTCGATTGTTTAGACAAAGGTGAAATGTTTATTCCTATTAGCCGGCTTCCACACGAGATACAGTATTGACCCGGAAGAGCGTCTGATCGGCTATCACAAATTACAGCCGCTGTGTGGACGCCGCTCTGCTCCGATGCCGCCGAGGCATCAGCGAGCAGCGAGGGGGACATGCAAACACAACCTAGGAAGGGAAAAATCAATGGAGTCTAGTCAGATGTTAGGTAAGTTGTCCCCGACATTTGCTTTAGGGACAGTCACAGTTGTTTAATAAGACCCCGAGCATCTCCAATCAATGGGAGCCTTCCATTTCCCCGTTTTGAAATCAATGGGGCCGCTTGATGCAACACTGCTGACTTCTTCAGGAGCCGTCTTCATCGCTGGAGCGCACAGCAATTGTTGCACTTTACTTTGGTTTTGATTGTGTCGTCTCTTCTTTTGTTGAGGTATTGGGATTAATGCAGCTCTTAAGTAACACAAATACATCTGTGGCAAAGAGTCCAGACGCTGCAACGCAGGAGTAAACTGAGCAGAGTGAGATCCATAAATCCTTCAGCACTAGACATTAATGTGTCAACAGGTGTAACTAATGTATTTCCTGTCCAGGAAAATGTATGTAAAAGATAAAGACTGAACAAGACAAGATAAGGACAACAGTTAGTAGTTTGGACAGAAACATAATCATATATAAATCATTTAAAGTGGGGAAAAAAAATGTTTTTGAGGTAAAAATGAGGGCTGTCAATTGTCTTTTAATGTTACCTCAATGAACAATATCCTTAATATATTTTGATCTTTAAAGAAATATTTTGATACTGTTTTATTTTGTCTAGGACTGTCAGTCGATTAAAGTATTTAATCGCAATTAATTCCAAATTAATCTGTTCAAAATGTCCCTTAAAGGGAGATTTGTCAAGTATTTAATACTCTTATCAACATGGGAGTGGACAAATATGCTGTTTTATGGAAATGTATGTATTTATTTATTATAGGAAATCAATTAACAACACAAATCAATGACACATATAGTCCAGAAACCCTCACAGGTACTGCATTTAGCATAAAACATATGCTCTAATCTTTTCATTCACATATCTTGAGGCCTGAGGTCAAGGGACCCCTTTGAAAATAGCCATGACGGTTTTTCCTCACCAAAATTTAGCGTAAATTCATAATGATATTCAGCCTCTTTCGCAACAAGCTAGTATGACATGGTTGGTACCGATGGATTCATCAGGTTTCCTAGTTTCATATGATACCAGTATCTTCACTCTAGCTTTAAAACTGAGCCCGCTACGAGGTAGAATATTTGCGTTAATGCGTTAAAGAATCAGTGGCGCTAAAACAAATTTGCGTTAATGCATTGAGTGTGTTGATCTCTGAAACACCTTTACTCAAACAGAGGAAACTCCCAAGCAAAGCATGACTCTGAATGTCATGAAATGTGTGGTTTACCATATTTTAATTTGTCCTCCTCCTCTCCTCCTCTCCTCCTCCCCTCGCCTCCCTCTGCCCTCCCCTGTCGTATTGATGTGCGCCCCCATGTTGAGTCCCCTGCACTACCAGGTATGACTAACTGCTATCTTGCTCCCGCGACTCTTTTGTCATTTATCTTGCTCCGCTATGCCGGCCGGCTGACTGCACAGCACGACAGCATGCGGTGACAATAATTTGCACTGATCGGACCCCTCTGCCTACCCTGCTGTTACAAATGGCAATCGATTATCATGCGGTAGTGCTATCGACTGTCCGACTCTCGCATGTGTTTGTGTGTGTGTGTGTGTGTGTGTGTGTGTGTGTGTACGGCAGCGGTTAGGTTTGTGTTGGTAGTTGCTGGAGTGTAGCAGTGCCTTCTGCTACTGCAGATTCATCTTTTGCTGTTACACCTCATAGACACCGTCATAAATTCATCAGATTTGAAATATGTCTGCTGAAGTGTAAATACTCAGATTGAAAAGTACTTCTTCTACTATTCCTGTACTTGATGTGAATATGAGTTAAAGCTTGTGATGTAATCTGGGTTTGGTGTCTGAGCTGGGAGCTAGTTATGGATATTGTCTGGCCAACCCAAAAGCATTCTGCATGCATTTACAGATGCATTCAGTTGTTTGATGAATGTAAAATAAGACCCGGTGGATAAACAGGTACAGGTGTAGTAAATGATAGACTCAATTAAGACTTTAAGATCGGTCATGTTGCCGTTTATTCCATCTGATTAGATGGGTACTGAGTGATGATCAACACTCAGCAGGAGACTGAGGATTGTTGCGATGGAATCACAGGTACTCTCCGGCTGCATTCACACCAGATCCAGCAGTGCGGCAAAAACGCAAGTCTAAATCGCCGCAACGCTGGATATGGTGTGAATGCAGCCTTACAGTAGGACCCTTCACAGTCGTATAGGGCTGATTGACATGGGGAAATAATCATATTTGTTTTTACCAATATTGCGATTATGATTCAGTATGTGATTTTTTTTTTTTGAAGTTCTTTATCTTCTGTATTATTCACTATACACAAGAAATAAATTGAGCAACACAATATTGGATACAGTCAACGTATACATGAAGTGCTCTTTCATATAGGCCGGGCCTATGCGTAATTATTCCGATGTTATTTATTATTAAAATAATAAATTGTACACCCGCAAATTGGTAAAAAAAAAAAAACACCGATACCCGATCCAGCTTTTTGAGTCAATATCGGCCTGATATCAGTATCGTATCAGTGCATCCCTACTTACAATCTGAAATAAAGCGCTGCAGAACAACAAGCCTGGTGTATATATTAATATACGAACAATAAATACGAGATAATATAAATATCTCACTCATTCCCAGTCACTCAGCAAGACACAGAAACTTTACCTAAGTCTTGAGGAGACTTTATTCAAACTGAAACCTACACTGTACTTTTACTACCACTTGACACCTTCACTGCTAATTTCCTTCCTGCTCCGATTGCCAACATCTGAACACCTGTCTGCTCTGAGCACATCCACGTCTCGCTCAAAGTTTTTATTGTATTGCAGCTTTTGTGATTTTTAAAATTGTGTTCTATGACGTCGCGATGTCTGTCTGAATGCGATGAATGGTTGAGCCCTACAGCTGCACTCCACTGTCTATATCTCTGCTGTATCTATCTACTTCACCAGCAGTGTGACTTGAACATTGGTGTCCTACAAATAGAGTGTGTATAATATTGATGACCGGGATATGTGCCGTTTAATCAGCACTATCGACCCGCTCGGCACTGTTGCCTTGTGCAGCCGGGGTGGAGGAGCGCTTAAAACAAGAGGGAGCGTTTGATTCCCCTGTCGGAGCTACATTAACGGCGCCCGGGCCCTCCCCCCTCAGCGCTCCTCTCTCCACCTCTCCTGTAACTGCATTGTGCTTTCACTCAATCAATACTTGCAGCAATTGCTCAAATTAAAAGGAAAAAATAGGTTTGCTGAATCCTCACCCGGTGGCTTCCTGCGGACTCCTGGCGGGCGCTGTGGATCGCAGAGCACTTACAGGAAGTGGGGGGGAAAGGTGTTCGAAGGGCTGATTGATGGGCTGTCTCAGCACGGCGCTCACCCACTCAGACTGCCAACTCCCTCTTTGTGCAAGACTCTCCTGATGCACAGCTCCTCCATCAGTGCACACATACAGTGGCTCCTAATTAACACATGTACAGTGTCCATTTGAATATGTTTAGCTTGTCTATCATACAACATCTGTGGTTTAACTCAAAGGCTTTTTATCGACTTTCATAATGGGACCACTTTGTTGTTGTCGTCCTGTATCTGCAGGTTTTCAGCGCGTGTTTCAAAGGCATCGACATGTCAATGTTTGGATATAGGTGATTTGAAGGATGCTTTCTCTTTTCCCCTCTTTTTTTCTCTCCTACCCAGTCTGTTACCCGGTAATCACTCAGCGAATACCTTTTGAAGTCAGGGGAAGTTCAAAGCGGGTGTCAGTGAGGCTGTGGAAGACGACCCCTTCGCGTTCCAGTCGTTTTATGTAATTGGTGCTGTCTACCGTCGAGGCTGAGCCGAAGGAACATGGCCTTTATTAGTACAATCGCGGGCAGGTTTGGCTTACCGACAGTAATATGTTCCAGGCATCACAAACACACATTTATGTGCATTCATTCATTCACGCACGCACACGGTGCATCAAACAGACGGTGTCAAATCACCGATGGGTGGGTGTTTGGCTCAGGAATGCAATTACCGTGGTACGAGGAGAGCTGCATACATGGAAAACACATTTGGTGCATAAAAAGTTGAGCTGGTTTACTTTGCTCGAGGTCTCCCAAGGTGGCACGGGCAACTTTTGTTTTCAATACGCGTGTGCTGATTGTATGATGTGTCCTTTAAAGGGGAGCTGCGCTTTGAAGAAGACCTAATGCCAAAAAGCAAAAGCACATTTCCTCAGTTGTCTTTGTAGAAAACAAAGTCTCCCTACTAGGGAGCTTCAATACACAAAGTCCTACACTCAAACATGCATGTGTTGTATATGTGTCCTCCTCCAACCCTCTAACAATGCTCACTCTCAGCCCTGCAGACCGGCATCCGGAGGGAAAAAAAAAAAGCATCACGAGTCAAAAGGCCCATTCCCTAACCATCATAAATTGCACGTAACTTGATTACAATGAGACGATTATACCTTATTAGCAGGGATGTTATGGCGTCTTCTTACTGGGCCTCATTATATAGACTCGCATCTGTGACTGAACGTTAGCACTTCCTTTTTGCCCGTGTGCATGTGTGACCTGCCTGCCATTACTGCAGCTGGAGGAGGAGGTGGGGGGTAGACGGCTGATCACCATTCATGTGGTTTGGTCTTTTGTAGGCAGATGAATTCAGAGTCTCAGTGATTTGACTTTAAAGCATGCTTATATTTGATGCATTTTACGGAGAACAGAGTGGGCTTGAATTATCAGAAAAGAAAAGCTTTTTCTTCAGTTAGAAATATCAGAATCGTTTGCAATTAGTGATGGGATCAGGGATGTAATGCACTGACAATAGAGGTAGTGTTATGTTTCTGGAATATGTTCAAAGTCAAAAGAAGGCAAAACACATTTGAGAAGTTGGTTGGCAGCATGTTTGCTGAAAGGAAAATCTACCTTAAATGTTTAGTAGGGCTTTCAAAGTTAACACACACTCGTTTTAATGCTACTAATTCCTTTAATGCATTAACAAAATCAATCTTTCAGAAGGTTATAGCAGGCTCAGTTTTAAACCCTACTGGTATGATATGAAACTAGAAAACCTAAGGAATCCATTGGTACCAACCATGTCATACTAGCTTCTTGTGAAGGAACGAACTTACGCTAAATTGCACATTCACTAAAATTGCATCTGATGGAGTTTTACTGTTGGTATATTACCTGCTGAGGCTCAATGTCCAGCTCAATAAGGCCCTTTAGCACTGAGCACTGGGTAGCTTGCACGTCTAGATATGTGTAATTGTCTGAATGCAAAGCAGCACGCTGCTGCAGAAGGATATGCACGCTCAGCAAACCGTCCTCGGATAAATAAAGGTTTAAAAAACAGCCAGATAATAGCCGTCCATGATTACAGAGGCGGTTTGCAGCGCACTCCTCCGACGGGCGCATATGTGTTGTGCAACTGCTACACCGCCAACAACAACATTTCCCTCCATGTCAGCCGCCAAAATGAGAGCAACTGCCATATAATCTGTTTTTAATAGATGCTAATGCAGGAACACCTGTCATAGCCACGACAGCATTTCCCCCCCAATATAAGCCTAAGAAGATTACACATGTTGGGAGCAGGTATTCCTGGATTAATTATTGACAGACTGTGAATTATGTGTTGTACCCAAATGCATTTTGGTAATGTGTTTGTATACAGTGTGACTGGGGTTGTAGTCTTCGTTAATTCTATCCTAATAGGTTGCACAGGAGATAGCAGCTCATTTGACTTTAATTTACATATATGGACCCAGTTGTTATAAAGCTGCTCAAACCTAATGTACTGTTTGTTGAGCTGAAAGAGTTAGCAGTAGATCTGACTGGAAATACTGGATGCATTTTGATAAAGCAATGCAATGCAAGAAGCGAGACGGCTCACTCCTCAGCTACTTCCACCATCAGCTCCGGAAAAAAAACAATGTGTTTAATTTAGTGGCTGTCAAAGTTAACGCAGATTTGTTTTAACGCCACTCATTTCTTTAAGGTATAGACACGACTTGTGATTTTTAGGTTGTAGCAGACAACCGCTACTTAAATCAGTTTTAAAGGAATCTGTTGGTACCAACCATGTCATACTAGCGTGTCGTGAAGGAGGCTAAATAACGCTCCAAACTTACACTACATTTTGTCGAGGAGTTGCTAGATTTACTAGCCCGACGTGGCATTTTACTAGCCCCGAGCAGTCCTTATTGTTGAGCCCTGATATAAGACCAACAAGCTTCAAAGTCTCTAAAGGGAAGAATCTGTCTTAACAGGTGTTCGCAACTTTTGAATGGAATAAACTGCAAAGTAATCGAGTCCTGCCAAGATTGGTACATACTGTAGTGTACATATGGGATAGGCAGCATTTAGTCATTATTGAATCCTGCATCGTATTATTATTTATTTTGCTGTCCTTTTCCTACTTCTTAAATTAGTTCCTGATACACTGCCGTCGTTTTTAAATTACCTTCCTTCTTCTTTAGTATATAAACTTTCCTGCATCAACTCCAGCACCTCCTCCTCCTCGTCCTCCCTCCTCCTCGACTCCCCCCTGGATGACAGCCAGAGCCGCAAATGAGTGAAGCTCCACCTGACAAGCCACGGGGGGGGTGAGGAGACGGGTATAGGTAGAGCAGAATTGGGCGAGGAGGAGGAGGAGGAGGAGGAAGAGGAAGAGGAGGAGGGGGGGTCTGCTATTTTAGACCTTCTAAGGAGCTCATTAAGCGAAGGTGTGATCAGCACGCCTCCGCGTAGGTGATGCTACCGGCTTCCGCACCTTTGCTTGCCACACCGCAAGCGAGTCAATTTTATTCACTGTTAAAGGAAGAGGAGGAGGAAGAAGAGAGAGTGTGTGTGTGTGTGTGTGTGTGTGTGTGTGTGTGTGTGTGTGTGTGTGTGTGGCAGGTGGTAGGGAGCACACTTAGCCAACAGGCCCTTTTCTTTCTCCCCTCCGTCTCCCAGAAGGCTCACCTCGACTTTCAATTGTCAGACTTGTTAGTGAGCCTGTCTGACATCGGGGCCGTCAAGTTATCGTCTGGATTGCACTTTATGACGTGTGGTATGATAATATTTCTACCTTTTCACTGATCCAAGAGGGGGCTGCTCCTCTATGTGTAATTCCCTTCAGCCCCGACGAGCCCCCTCCCGTCCTTTCTTTACCTCTTCTGGAGATTTCTCTATTTGACTTGAGAATTTACTCTCGCCTCGCAGCGCCATCCTTATTCCCAGCAGCACAGGAATCACACGCCAAGGAGACGTTGACGGATGTCTTCTTCCATCCGCCGGAGAGCTGTCGCCCCGGACAACGCCGACGATGACGAGGAGCCTCTGACACGCTCTACTCCAGCTCCCGTCTCTTGACACGAGCCTCCTGCCGCCATTGCCAGCACGGGCCGCCACCAGGGAGGATGCTGGGATACGCTGCAGTGATTCACCTATTACAACCGGCTTTGGAAATGTGTCACACACACGCACACACCTTGACTGTGGCGTACACACATACACACACCTCGTGGATAAGCTGCTGCCAGGAACAGCAGAGGGGGCAGGCCTCGAGTGCACGGAGCAGATGTACGAGACAGGAGGAGAGAAATGAAAAAACGGGAAAAAAAAGAGACAGCGAGTGTGTGTTATTCTGCAGACAGCTGAGAAATACACACCGATGTCTAAATCTACCTTCCTCCCACAAGCACAATGGAGAGATTACTCGCAAACTGCCAGGTAGACAACAAGACGTGAGCCGTCAAACCCCTCGTAGCTCACCGCCGCGAGAGCTAATCAGGTTTGAAGCACACCCAGGTACACTATCTTTTGCTTTTGAGTGCACACGTTTCTCGACATTAATCCCCCCTAAGCCTTTTGCAGCTAATGTAATCTAATTAATGACTTTTTTTTTTTCCTGAGCCTGCTGCAAACTTGAACTTCACAGAATATGTATCCGTGTTTTTCAATGCATTTAGCTGAGGTGTCTGCGCACTAAGGTACAAACATTGGGCTTCTGATTACAGCACATTTGGTGCAACTCTTTGCAAATAAGCTGATTATTCATTAACCCATTTAACAAGAAATCACAACAACACAAAAACAATCTTGTATATTAAAGATGAGTGTCTAACAATGATGATATCTACCTTACAACTGTAGTTCTCCGACACGCTTGGCACACGGGAGAAGTTTCAGTTGGTTGCAATCTGCAACCTCACCGCTAGATGCAGCCAAATCCTCCACACCTCCTACACCTTTAATATTAAAATCCCCTTTGCTTTGATTTAAATAAAGTCCAACTATAAATGTCATGAGGCAGATCTTGTACCAGTGTTGCAATTTAAGCACATTATGTCCCACAACATGTGCCATTTCTTTTCCTACGACAGCTTGTTTTGGGGTTGCTCAAATTCCTTCATTTCAAAGAATACAGAACATAATGTGTGCCAGTTAAAACACTTTCTACAACCCCTTCCTTTATTTTATTGTCCTTTTGAAAACGAGCAATGCCAGACGTTTTCAGAAATAAATGTCCTTCCACTAAGCAACATCATTAAACATCTTAACAATGCCGTTTCTTTGTGGCTTAAATCTTTAACATCTCCTGGAATTTACTCAAAAACAAGCAACGAGATGAACCTGGATCCCACATCTACTAACAATAAAAGAGGATATACATAAAGCTTTACCTTTCTGCCCTGTCCCTGTCCTACCATATCTCATAATTTCCCTTTAGACACATTTCCTAACCATGCCATACCTCAACAAGGCTTTCATCTCAGCATCAGGAGACTGACGTTATAATTAAAGTTGGAACATACTCTGCAAAACAACACTTTTGGTGGTCTTTATCTGACTGCAAAGTTTGGATACCTTATGTTATCTTCTCCATCACAAAACACGGACGCATCAATCTGCAGTTATGTTCACAAAAAGTTTATTTCCAGCATATTTGGAAGAGCAGTAAGCAGAGTTAATTTAGAGCCACGGAGCCAGAGGGGCCTCCTCGTGCTGCAAGTACCAGGCATCAGTTGTGCTGTAAATATCAATAATTTAACACATTCAGATTAGGTTCTGTACCTTAAGCATGAGGTCTCTGAATATTTCATTAAAACGCGTGTTTTCAAATTAGCCTGAGCTTTCATATGATGTCATAAAGCAACACCAGTTTACTACCTTATTTACCTTCTTTTGCTGCACTAGTTTCCTTATTTCTGAATATTGTTTGGATGATAAACAACAGCAGTTATTTGTTATTTGTGCCTCAGAGTGTCTTGTATTGGACCGTAGACTGAATATAAGAGGTGGACGTAGTGACGTCACCCATTGGTTTCTGGACTGCCGTTTTGAAGCTTTGAGTTCGGCGTTTTGGGCGTCAACATCTTGGTTTTTTGCAACCAGAAGTGACACGAGAGGGTGGAGGTGCAAGTTTAAAGCCGTGGGCTCGCGTGGCGTCTGCGTCGCGTGGTGGCTGCGTGATGCAGGAGTCTGGTGTTCACACTAGATGCGAGTTGGCTGCTTGTCAGCTGTGTTTCTGCTGCTGCTGTCAGCCCTTTCTTTCTGCATAGAGTTTGCCTTTTAATGGCCATTTAACTTCATGATAAATATAATTTATATTTATTTTAGACAGAGAAAGGTTCAGAAACGTGTGGTAATTAGTAAATAATAGTAATAATCCACAATTAAAACTCCGTACTGTATTCATTTATGATGCTTTCCAAGTCACTGCTTGTTCCACATCACTGTCCGGCACATATTTCAGAATAAAAGCCTCGTGTTAGCAAATGAAGGAATTCTGTGCAAAGAAAACCCGCTTTAGGGCTTTTATTTTGAAATTAAAGCAGGAAGTGTTGATTTAAACCCCAAACTTTATCAATTCTTTGAGCTCTCAAAGTGACTGCGTGTTCCACAGCACTGACTGCTCATATTTCAGAATAAAAGCCTCGTGTTAACAAATGAAGGGATTCTGTCTATAGAAAAAAACGCCTGAGGGCTTTT
This sequence comes from Sebastes fasciatus, assembly GCF_043250625.1. Classification (NCBI taxonomy): domain Eukaryota; kingdom Metazoa; phylum Chordata; class Actinopteri; order Perciformes; family Sebastidae; genus Sebastes; species Sebastes fasciatus. The sequence continues at coordinate 3,951,032 of NC_133818.1, read as the reverse complement.
ATTTTGAAATGAAAGCAGGAAGTGTTGATTTAAAAACAAGTTTCCTTAACTTTACTTTTTTTCGAGCCTTCTAGTCTATAGAAGTCTGATATCTAGACTTCTATAGACTAGAAGGCTAGATTAGACTAGAAGTCTAATGCGGGCAGTGTGTCCACTCTAACCTGTTAACGTGGACGCCGAAATAAAAAACCAACACGCCACGCGAGCCTCATGCGAGCCTCATGCGGGCAGTGTGTCCACCACTTAAGGCACTTCAGTGTTGACTTCACTTCTCAGACCCGGAGGTTGCCCACTCTATTGGACATAATCTTCACACACAGTATTTCCTGTCCATCTTTTACAAACCTTTGTGATACTGTGTTTGGAAAATTGAGCTTCCCTCTTGCTGCTTTGTGATCAGACGTTTTCCCTTTGTAGAGATAAAATGAAACCTCCACTTGTTTTTGTTCCCGGTCTCTTCAAGAAGCAGTTTTCTATCCTGACCTTAGAGCTTTATAGTGAACACACTTTTACTTTTTTTATTCTATGACAAGAACTGTCACCGTTGGATGGAAGTGGCACACCACTGTGGAGCAAAATAGATTTTTTAGTTCACACAAATACCATTATCCACGGCAGGTCTCTCTTCCCTGGCTCATCCTGTGAGCCCCTTCTCCCTCCCTTTGCAATTTCCACAAACAAACATTTCCCCCCGCTCTGTACAAAATAGATCAAGAAAACACACAATTATCTCTAAAAACTGGAACAGATTTTTATTAAATTAACCTTATTAGTGCATTACGGTAAGCAAATGCCAAAAAAAGGAGTTCCTCATTTGCATTAAGATAGATTTTTCAGGTTGGCTGCACAATTTAATTAAAGAAAAGATTAAGAATCATTAACCAAGCTGCTCTACCTTGCAGTAGCGACAGGCTCACATCTGACTCAGGTTAACAGAAACCCAGATGGTGGCTCTCTAACTGTTGAATCTCCGTAACCGAATCAGAATGATCCCATTAGTTTCCAGCGGTGGGGTGGGGGGAGAAAAGTGAGGGAATTCTGGAAATTTGCAACACTTGCACATGGTGCAGCCGGCGGCCAAGTTTCATCCGAGCTCCCTGGTTGACTTTCTGATTTTTTCTGTGTTTGGGGAAAGGGGGGGTCAGGGGTGACTCAGGTGGCCAGGGTTCATTTCAGGCCTTCAAATCCAAATGGAATTGCTGTACTGATGAAAATCTAATTTGTAACGCTTTGCATCCATTTGGGGAAGTAATAGCATTACCTGAAGTTCATGAGGCAATATTTGCAACACATAAATGACCCTGTATGCAAATGTGGTGTCAAATAAGGACCTCAGTAACCATCTAGCGTGCCAGGAATGCATTTGCATTTTTGTAACAAAACCGTTTGAGCGTTTGAATCAGCTGTTTGGAGCCTGAATGTAGCACAGACGCGACGCTTCCCAACATTGGACGCTTGGTGTGCTGTCCCTAGAAACAAGGCACTCGGCTCCTGATTGGACGAACGCTTTCCCGCCGTTGGCTGCTGCTCCCAGCTTTCAAACCGGAACCAGTCTGGAGGCTCGTTTGGAAACTTTCTTCTCTTATTTCACGTAAATAGTTCACTGAAATGTGTTTCTGAAAACAATGGGGTGAGAAATAATCCGTGCAGTTGATAAATCTGTCTTTATTTTGGATCGACAACGTTTATTTTAAAAGATCCTCGGGAGTTTCGAGAGGCAGCGAGTCGCGTCGGACGCCCGTGATTTACATAAAGTAGACGAGCCCTCAACTTTATGCAAATGAGGAGCGGGCGTCGTGACGCCTAGTCTCTCGAATCGCGACGCCACGCTACCAGAATACATTGCGCGGCTGCTTACATAGACAATGAATGAGGAGCGTGGAAAGCACGGAGGCTGTGGACACGGACCATTAGAGGTAAAATGAGGTAGTTTAAGTCTGATTACCTGCATTTCTCACACGGATATTCACTTCTTCTTCAACGTACGATCACATTGCACTTCTGTCTTGCAAATATTACCTCTGTCGGTCATTCACTTCAATTGAATCCCATTCTACTCACAGGTTTAACCACGGTCGGCCAATAGAAACACAAATGCAATGTTTATGGATATGGATATGGAGAGGTGAAGTCCGGCAGACCACCATGGAACCTTATTTTTTGGAAAAAATATGAACGATAGTCAACGGCGAGAGACAAATATTGTTTTGATCCCGTTTGAATTATGCTGTGAATCACACATATGATGTTTGTCAATTTAAAAGATAATTTTGTAGGTCAAGAAAGTCTCAGTTTGACGTGAAACTGCTGAATAAACTACATCTTTCTCTCTATACGTCACCAACACTAACTAGCTAGCTACACAGATGAAACGTTATCGTACCTGATGTGTTTTATTCAACGACTCCTGGTCTCTTTATCAGCCGGGAAGCGAATGAACGAGCGAAACCCGTACACGCAGGCATCGTGGCTTCAAAGAGAGAGAGAGATATCACGGTCATCTTTCTAATTACGTATTCTCAGTCTGATACTTCAACAGTTTCGACTTTCTTGACTTGTAAAATTATGTTTTAAATTGACAAACATCATATGTGTGATTCATGGCGCAATTCAAACGGGATCAAAACAATATTTGTCTCTCTCCGTTGACTACCGTTCATATTTTTTCCCAAATATGGTCCCATGAGTGGTTGACATTGGTGCAAAGTGGCAGCTAAAGAAATAAGATATCAACTATGTTTGTATTTACAAATCGAGCTGAATACTGCATGAACATGACAGAATAATGTCACCGTTGCTGCTACAGTATGTTTAGAAATCCAAACTCTATTTAGGTTTTAGAGTCTCAGCACAGCGATCTGAATAGACGTGGACTCTGAGATTGTTATAAGCTACCAACAGTGAAGATTTCAGAGGTTACGCTGCTGGCAGTCACAAATATTTTTGTCCCTGTGAATAATTAAACTGTATATGAAAAAGGAGTGAGAGAGAAAAGAAGAAGAAACAGGGAGAAAAGCTAATTTAGCATTAACCTCTTTCATGTTTGACTTTTTTTTTTTATATCTACTGTGATGGAACTAAGTCAGCGGTCACAGGTCTGATGCACACACAGAGCAAGCCAAGTGGAGAGGATTTGACAGTCCTCTCTGACCACCGTAGGGTTAAAGAATTTGGTATGCAAATTATTCGGGAAGGATGTTGTTAAAAGTGTTAGAGAGAAAGAGACAGAGAGAGAGGAGGGAAAAAAAGGGAGGTACACATCCAAACCCCTAATCCCTTTGCTTTCGCCAAAATGACAAATGCAGGAACTGAGGCATAAAAGAATCACTCATGTATGGCGCACTTGAGTATTACTGCGAGGCACCTGCATTGGAATGAACAGATACAAATAAATACAAAATAATGCAGGGGGCGGGGGGGCGGCGGAGGAGAAAAGGGGGGGGAAATCACTAAGAAGCTTAAAAGAGTCTTCGGCGTTTGAATGCAATCAAGCGCCATTGAAATGATACCAGGTGCCTGGCAGGTGGAGGGAAACAGATGCGCCGGGGTTGGCAGCCTCGGCGGCGTACAGGTGTGAAAAAACGTGCCTGCTCCCTAATTACTGATTTAAATGCTTAATTTCTGTGTTTCAATATTGATTGCTACCTTTCTGCTCCTATTTCCCCACGGAGCGGACGGAGTATTTGTAGGCAGGCCTAGTCGGTGTGTTTTCTTTCCTTTCTTCTCTCTCTTTCTCCTTTCTTTTTTTTTTTAATACCCCCAAACAAATCTCGGCTTTTCTCCCGAGCGTTGCTCTGTGTTCATGTTTGGATTCCTTCCCAAATCATTCCTGAGTGATTAAAGGGGGGATGTCTTGGTTATTTGATGGCAGGGCAGCAGAAAGGCCCGCTCACAGCGTCGCTCCTCTTCTCCCTTTTTAGATTGGATCATATACTGGTAATGGGACGCACAATCAATGGCCGCGCATTGATGCCAAAAGCTGCCCCCCCCTCCCTCCTCCTCCTCCTTTCAGTGGATCCAGATGGATCTTTATCTGGCGATGTATTGATGAAAATCGCTCCTCTCATTTGCTGGCCCTCCTTCCTTCCTCCACAGGCAAATGATAGACTCGTGTACCTGCTGTAATTTGTACTTCAGTCTGAGATTTATAACCTGCTGTGCTGCAGATTGTGAATGAGCAGGAGGATGGTGATGATAGCGGTGACGCTAATCATAGCTGATGAATCTGAATAATTATATGAATGTGCGTGTGTGCACTTTTACTGTTAGCTGGACACCTATGTGCTCTTGAGTGTGCATGCATGCATAGTGTGTGTGTGGCAGCATGGACTCTCACTAATCTCTGTCAACACAAAGAGAAAGATTCTCTTTCATATCTCCCAAAGCTATTGATTGGTGAAACCTGTCATATCCAGGATAACGCCGTTACCAACGGCAACGCCCCCAATTACCAAAGCTCCCTCCTCTACCTCCATGACAGTTATGGTTTGTATGTATTTGTGACAAACCTATTGGACTTAAGATGCCCCATAGATAAAGTTGGTCAAGACGTGTTGAAGAAAAGATGATTAAAAACACTAAATCTTCAGTAGATCATTTTTAACTTTAAAATGTGCATGCTTCATATTTTCATTACATTTAACAATGAATTATTTAATTCATTTTTCAAGTCATTATTTTTTTTGCATAAAAAGCGAGTCCAAATAGGTACTTTCACCTCGAGTCATGGTTTAATTAAGGAGATACTATACTGTACCGCCTTAAAGAAAAGTGTGGCTTGGAGTTTGCCTGATTGACCGCAGACTTTAGTAGCAACGTTTCCAAAAATCAGCTCAAACCAAACTCTAAAATTCTATTTAGAAACATGTGCATGCAGGTAACACATTTTAACAGTTTTCAACAGTTTAAGGACTAAAGCTGAACATAGAAACAGTTTTATACCCCTCAACCTTGAGCTAAGGTCAATTATTATTACCTTTATTACATTATGCTTCTTGTTTTATAATGATCATGCACTCACTGACATGGCTGGTTTGCATGAAAGGTATCACATCATGTCAAGAGAACTACGTTACCTGAAGGCCACCGTAGTTCAAGTTTCAAGTTTGTTTATCCGTCATATGTACAACAGTTACAACAAACAAATCTTGGGTTTCAATTACCCTTCAACGATGCTCATTAAAAATGTATATATATAAAAAAGGAAAATCACACAAGTGAAAGCAAAGACATAAAATAGTGCAAGTTCAAATAGTATTTCTAATGGATAAGCAGAATGTAAACAGGATTGAACTTGAGGCTTTAAGTCCACAAACCAATGGGTGACGTCACGGTGACTACATCCACTTCTTATATACAGTCTGTATGTATACCCCTCAACTGGTTTCATTGACTTGAGCTAAGATCAATTATTACCAGCTTGTTGTTTTATAATGATCCGGCCTCGTCACTTCAACTTAAGAGTAATGGAAGAGTTGACTTTAATCTCAAAAGGCGTCCCACACTATTAGGACTAGCATTATTTGTCTTCTTGCGTCCCACTATTTGATGGGTTTATTTCCTGGAGGTAGCATGTCAGGAACACGGCAGGGCAGTGCATGCTGGGACCGGTCCAGGCCCACCGCGGCGGCTCCCGTTGCAGGCCAACAGCTGCCTTTCCCAGGTGGCCTGACATTTGAGTCGCAGCCGGACAGATTAGATGGAAGGTGTACGAAGAGGGACAGAAGGCAGGAGGATGATGAAGAGGGGGAGGAAGGGAAGGGACACGATTAACTTAGTGCCAGGTCCTTGTGCGTACGGGGTTGGAAGGCGGGGGAGCCCAGGGGACAACCTGAGCCCCTGGATTTCAGTCCAGATGGCTGGCCAGGGCACCCCAGAGGACCCCCTCTTATTGATTTAGGAGGGAAAACAGAGAACCTGGCTTTGCTTTGGGCCCAGGCAAGCACCAACTGTACCGTACAAGACGTGCATGGCTGCTCCTCTCCTCCTTCCTTTTCTCTTTTTCATCCTCATCTCAGGTTATCTGCGCCGACCCGAGGGGAAGTGAGCAGGGGATGTGCGAGGAAGTGGGAAGCGAGGGCGAGATATGAATATAAGTCGACTGATTTAGCAGGTCGGATGTAAAACGGGTCACACTTTTGCAGGTCTAATCCCCCTTTCTTCGCGGTCAAATTGTGCGCTGATATGAGACGGTATCGGCTCCCTGGAACCAAATAGAGCCAGAACGGTGCAGGTCTTTGTTAATACAAAGAGCTTCTCAGCTAGTGAGCAGCCGAGAGGAGATGTGCAAGATAAGATTTGTAGAAACACATGAAAGGGGACATGGGTATAAATATGTATGCACCCCTTGGAGTGGAGCCCTTTTTGTATGCCCATTAGTACAGTTTTTGTGACACTGTCTACCTATTGTCATTGTAGTAACACATATAGCTTCAGCACCCAGTCAATTATATTCCCTACATTACAATAGGAAGTCTAACTGACTGAACATACAGTCAGCACTGCATAATATGACGGATTGAAGGCAAATCATACAGATATCAGTCCTGTTAGGAGAACAAACGAAAGAGATCTGACAACTCTGACAAAATAATGGATAGTACACATTAAACTGTCATATTTAAATGGGAAAAATGGTTTTTATCCTCCATATTTTATATATTTTTATAACCCTTGAATGATTTTGTGGTTGAATGTATTATTGTTATTTTTTAAAGAACAGATGTTCCATTAAGAAAATGATCCTCCAGATAGTAGATGGATATTTTAAATGATTTTCTTCCCCAACACATACAAGCAAATTGATTATTGAAATGATTTTAATCCTAATAAATCCCATACGCACATATAAAGCCATCCTTCTTTGATTGCATTACACAGAGCTTACAAAGAGTTAACAGCAGCTCTCAGTATTAGGATCTCATAGCATATGATATTTGTCAATATTGTCGATTAGCTATGAAACAGATCCCCTTCAGCGAGGGACCGGAGCGGGGAGGTATCTGTAACCGGACGCCCACGCACCACAAAGACTATTGACTGACAAGGTGGACCTCTCAGTGTTCTTTGGAAGACGACTACGTGCACTTTGTTTTTGTGTGCTGGGTCCTGTGTTGTGCTAATGAGCCTAATGAGCTACTGTTTACATGTTTTTGCTTCTCTGGTGCCGACACCTGAGGCATGAAGAGATTTTGTGTGTGAGTTGTGTAGGCATGTACTGTACAGATAGCTCATCTAAACTCCTATGTATGGATACATGCACCTTAATGCTTGTGTCAGAGCCTGTGGATGTGCATGGCGTGTATGGGGGTTTGATAATTAAGGCTTATGCTCATTCCTGCCCACATCAGATTTTTTTTGGAAGGCTGTTCACATCTTTTTCCTGCTGTAATCACACACACATCAAACAGTGAGAGAAGACAACAAGCTTATGGAGTAGAAATCATCACACATCTGTCTGTCATATCATACAATGCAACGTTTATCTTTCCAGATGTTGACTATAGGAGACTTGGTGATCGGGGTGCCCGAAATTCCTGCAGAGAGCAATCAGACTATTATATTTATCGTGTTTCCACAGCATGCTACGACTCTGCTTGACTTGACTCGACTCATTTTTGGTACCAGGTCCTTTTCTATATGCCGTCATCTTCCACGGGACACTCGCTGAATACTTTCAACGGCAACCAGACAGAGGAACGTCTGCACTTCGTCAACTGTACGCCGTAGTTTTGTGAGCTAAATCCTGGTCGAGTGGATGAAAAATCCCGGTCGCTAGTGGAGATTCTCTCTGACTAATCCGTGGTCTGCTGTGTTTTAACTCCACTTTCTATCGGATCAGCTCGCTAGGAACCTCGACCGAGGCGGTACCAAGTATGGAGTAAACTCTGTTGGTACATCCACAGCTTTTACTAATGGAAACGCAAAAATAACCATTCTAATGTTTAACGAATTGAACTGAACTGCTTGGTGGAATCGTGGCTATTGAAACCCGACCAATCCTAGCTTCCAGTCTTTCGTGACCTCCATGATGTGCAAAGGTGATTGGGCAGGACGGACTAGATTTACAGAGTCGAAGGAGCGTTGTAGGCGTTGCTAAACAAGGCGAGTGAAGGCAAACAAATATTCTGCATGCTAGTCTTCCTGTCGTTGCCGTCCTGAACATGTTTCCTTGAACTCACTACACAGGATGGAGCATGTCTAATGTTTAATTTAGTTTCCCTTGTATAATTGCCAGGCTGAGGTTGCAAAATCCAAGTACTTCCAGAGGACACCTAACCTCTACCCTTTCAGATAATGTGTCAAAATATATGTGTGCATATTACTTCATATTAGACCCGTGAATACTGCTTCTGCTATTTGTCTGAGGCTGTACTGTCTTGCGGATCTCAGAGAGAGTATATAATCCTATTTTTCTCGATTCTCCTCCGTTGTGTCTAGTGCTTGTTTTCCATCATCAGCTGCAGTATGTTTCTTCAAGGTTTTACTAAATTGAGGGATCTCCCTAAATACCAGTAGAGGCAGCTATTTGGCTTTCTTTCCTCTGCTGTCTCTTGTTTTCCTCCATGCTAACATGAGCTCAGGATGCCAACATTTATGACAACTGGTGACTGAGCACTCATATTCAAGTCACACACACAGTGTGATTCATGCCATGGGATCCAGGTTTTGTTCCAAATATCCATGTGGTCCAGATAAAACATGTGACTGTTCCCTCTGATTAGAATTAAAATCTAAATGTCATGTGAGAGACACAATCTGAGTATTTTTGTTCCCTCTAAATACATCATCATTGGTGTCAGTAGCTGTGAGAAGCCTCTGAGTGTGTTTGTGGAAACATTTAAGTGTGTGTGTGGTGATAATTGAAGCCCACTTGCTCCTGTGGGAGTGTGCTGATGTGAGCCTCGGGCTGCAGTGTGGTTTAATGCTGAAAGGTGTGTATTGTTTTAGCACACACAAGTGTTGCTGTGGAAAGAGGGTGTGACAGTACTGCTAAAACCTGAGCCCAGTTCAGACCTGTTTGTGGACCTCTGGAGAGAAACACACAACAATGAGCAGTTCCAGTTCTCAGTTCTTCATTTTTTATTTGCACCTTCTATCTACCAGGGGAAAGGTTCGCTGATGGCCGTGTTGTTTTGCTCCAGCATCACCGTCATGTAGGTGTTCAGCTTCACATGAACAATAGTACCTTGATGCGTTCATTGTTCACTGTCCTTGGGATTTAAACTAGCAACCATCAGACCAAAATGTTATTGTATTATGCATTATGTAGTCTGTGCAGTGTGCAGTTGACACAGACAATCAGATTTTCACAAGAGAGACAATCAAACTAGATATTTATTATATTAAAAGGTGCTCTATATGATATCCAGAGCATTGCAGCAAACAACTATATACTAGAGGAGTAATGTCTACCTGAGCAGAGAATGAAGTTTCTCTCCCTCTGTATGTGTTGTTAGCAGCGTTAGCGGGGAGCCGTCAACATGTTGAGAGCCATGCAGAGGCAATAGAAATCGTCCCTTTGCATATAACGTCTGTTTATGTCAGGTAGGGTTTGGCAGTATAGATCAAATCTTTAGTTAATGTGTAGAACATTGATTATTTTCCAGACATTTAATGGAGAAACCATGTAAAGGTAAAATAATCAAATGGAAATGTCAAATGTAGAGAATCAAATACCTGAATAAACAAGATATTTCATCACATTGATAAAAAAAAAATCAGTCGTGCTCTTTGATTGTCATAGATATTAAAGGGATAGCTACCTCAGTATTGTGTAACGTGTTACTCAGTAATGCATTACTGTAATATTATTACTTCGCCCAGTAACGTGTAATGTAAGGGATTACAATTTCCAAAACAATAATTATATTACAGTTATTAATCCAAGTAACGCTGCGTTACAGGAATGTAATTTGTTTTTTTGTGCCAGGTAGGGTTATGTTACGATGACGTGAACACATGGCAGGTCAGAATGCATCTTGTGTTGAGTTAAACTTTGGTGAACTCGGGCGGATATCGCCTCAGGCGCGTGTGTGACCGTGCCCTGAGGGAGGGAGAACGGACAAGCCCGGTTCTACGATACGATGGTGCAAAATATGAAACTGAGGGTGCAATGTACGGTTTTGCACCCTCAGTTGAAATTTGAATTATAAATGCCAAGCGCAGAGTGTCTCGGTCTTTTAGGTCTTTAGTGTGAGGGCGTCTCCATGCACACTTTCTCTGTATGTGCAGCAATGCAACGTGCAAAACGGCTGGGTGAAGGTGACACATCACTGGTCTAATAGTTGGAAAAGGTACGTGAGAAAATAAGGTGTACAGTAATATAACGAGAAACGTTACTAATTTCTTTTGATACGGAGTAATGAGTAACTTCTAACACTTCCTGAGTAACTTTCCCAACACTGATAGCAAAAGTAAATGATCAAATATCAATTGATGGAAGTAGTGGTTGACAGAAATGTCTCCTAGAAATTACATTTATACACAGCTAATTTACAACAGCAAATAAGTTTGGTAAAATGCAGCCTGAATCATATATTTGATTAACATAATTAAGTTTTTTAATGAACGTATTTGCCAAGTCGCCACATGTTCATACTGAACATATTTGCAAAGCGCTCACTGACAATGTAATCCGTTTGTTTTCTCAACAGTAACTGCTCTTGCAACACAAGATCTGCTCGGTGCAACTAAAGCAAGAGGTCAGGAAATGATGGTTGCTTTCGTTATCAAACCCCTTTCTTCCCCCTTAATAAGTGCTATTGTTGCCAAAACCGAATAATACAACCCAGCCACCTCCCTACAACTTACGGTACATTACTGGAAGTAACGTTAACACTGAACATAACCCAGGCAGCAATTATGTTTCATGCAGATCAAATGAGTATCATATAAATGTAGAGACAGGGTTATAATGTCTCCATGCTAAATAGTGGAATCATTAACCTGTAAAATAAAACCAAAAGACACAAAAACATGTATTCTTTTATTAATCGTAGGCTATACAAAAGTCATAAATCATCAGTGTAAGTAAAGTGTTGACACCCTGGTTTTGATCCAGAGTCTATTGTCCCCTCTCCCATCCATTATGGTTATTTAGTGCTCCAGGGTTATAAAATGTGCGTTTATTGCCCCTGTAATGCTGCGGCGCGTCCCCTCCCTCGCTGTGCACTGTAAAGCTAATGTCTACATGGCACTGTGCTCAGATATGGGATTTGTAGGTCACAGCTGCAAACACAGCTAAGGGCGATATACTATTGTTCTTTATGCCTCGGTACAAGGTGTATTAAACACACATATGCTCCTAAATGAATATTTAGATTACTACCCTTTATTATTAGTCTGTCCTGGAAACATTTGAATATCACCTCAAGCATTGTTTTGCTTATCTACCCCACCGCCGCCGCCGCCGCCGCCGCCACAACCCGCCTATATCCCTCGGTTTCTTTCTGGGGGGAAACGCCACAGTGTGCTCAGTGATGTATAATCACCTTGAAATTAATTAATCGTAACACAACAACGCGGGCGATAGCATCAGTGCCCGTGTGGTTCCCTCTTTTGTCTGGCCACCCGCTCTTTCTTCAGGTTGCTGAGGTTGCTGTCCTGGACGCCATGGAGCTAAAATGGCTGCTATCTCTGAGCTGTATGTGTGGGGTCTCGGCGAGTAATTAATCTCAATGAAGCCCGTAGCTGAGCTAGGTATGACGGCCCGGAATTCAATTACCCCCCCTTCGCCGCCGCCGCCGCCATCGCCACCGTGCACCGCCGCTTTAACAGGAGGAAATATGCCGCCTCTATTTTCTCAGGTTAATATGAGCCACCTGAGCCTTATCATCATTTAACCAGCATGCAGATATTGTCATAACACATGCAGGCTCCTGGTTTTACTTTAGTTTTTGTCATTAGTGGCCCTCAACACGTTTTCAATTAGAGCTCAAATAACGCTTTGCATCTACTTTTCACTCTGCAGAATAGAATTTGCACACTTCTTAGGAACATGTATGTGCATATATGAGTGAGAGTGATATGCTTGGTTTACTCTGCAAATATGGTTTGTCGTGTTGCTGTACTGCCTGTCAGTATGCAATGCAACTAATTCAATATACTTAGTGAAGAATAGACTCGTCCATCTGAAGCTAAAAGTGTCATTTCACTGTGAAACATAAGCCATGAAACAGAGCAATACATGATGAGGTTAATGTTGGAGTCCAATGATGGATATGGAAACGTTGAATCAGGACGTAGCTTAGATTCATCTATAGCCAATAGGGTTGTGAAAGGTGTGCACTGGAAACAGCTATCAGGTGATCAGACGTGATCAAAACCTCCCACTCCTCCCTTTAAGCGATGAGGCTTTGTTATTGGAGATGATGGCTCTTCAGTCAGTCTCTTCCTGCACAATAAGCTGAGTCTGTCTTTTGGAATGAACACTATTGGATATTGACCATTATTTTCATCCTTATTGATTTCTGGTTGACAATACACTGTATTTCCACTTTAATTATCTGCATGGCTGCTTTTTGCAGAGATGGACATCAATATCACGGAAAGTAGTGAATCACAACAAACCTGCAGCCGTTTAAAGGGAAGCTCCCGTCTCTGGAGACGACACAGATATTAGATCAGGGAGGAGTTTAGACGGATAAATGAAAGGATGATTTCCAAAAACCATCTCTAGTGCTGTGTTCACACCAAACACAAAGCACATTTTCACCCCACGTTCACTTCGACACGTCGGAGAGGAGGGGCTTACCTCCATGGATACAAATAACGTTTCATCAACCGTGACTGAAATAACCACTATTGCTGCTTTGTGCATGTTGTGGAAGTCCCAGATACGTCAGAAAACCAGACGCCGTCCTGTCTGGGTTCATAACATCATCCAGAGGCATTTCACCTAGCTGTATTCACTGTCAAGTCACATGTCGGCTGAATTAATCTGGACTATTACTGCAGTATGAACCCAAAATGTCCGTCTAATTTTTAAGTGGCAGATAATTTAATTTAATTCCACAAATGTTCAATGTTACTTGTATCATTAATCTTTCACAGAACGTGAATATTACACAGAGAAAAAGCGTTTTTGTTTTCCAGAATAAGGTTGATTTACTGAGCTTTCACACCATGAATAAAGGATGTGCAGAATGGGTTGAGATGCGTCTGTATTTATGGAACAACAACACTGAAGCTCCGTGTTGATACTGCTTTATCTTGGCATTTATTAATGAATTAATAAGTAAAATACTATCAACAGGGCAGCTAAACAAAGCATCAGTCATGCTGTTGCAACTTTCAGTCTCCACCTGCTGAAATGTTCAGGTGAAGAGAGTCGTGTCTGTGGTAGTTTCTGTAAAAGAGCCTTCATCATATACTTTTCTGGAGCTCAGTGTGAATTCATGTTGCAGTTTTTATTGCGTAATTAAATGAAAATGTTGCTACAGTGGCTTTTAATGCAGAGGCGATTTCTTTGTTGCCGCAGGAGTCATTGAGTCTTTGCATTGTTATCAGTGTGCGTTCCTGCAGTGCAGTCAGAGGCCAGTCAGGTTTATATCGTAGGACGGCAGCCAAACACCAACGCAGGGGTCAATGACAAGAACTGACGCCCCGCGATGCTCTCGCTTTAACCTCTAAATTCCCAGCTGGTTTATGCATAAATAAGGTAAGACGGAGGCGGTGTGTGTGTTCTCATGTGGGTGGGATGTGGGGGGTCACATGTCTCCAGATGAGTTCTATGCAAAACAAAAACGTTAATACACGCAGCGAGCGTGACGGCGGGCGGCGCACCTTCCTATAAATCACCGTGGTTTTAATCATACCTGTCTCGCCGTCTCTTTGCCGCCATCCCTGGAGAAATTGTTTCGCCTGCCCGCCTCTCTCTCTCTCTCTCTCTCTCTGTTTCTCTCTTTCTCACTCGTGCTCAATTATCTAGCAGCTCTTTCGGTGTTTATTTATTTATCCAAAGTTCATGTACAGTATGCATGCACACATTTTCTCCAGAGGGAGCGAGAGCGGCTCAGCGGAGCGTGGCGGCTAACCACACCGGCAGCGGCGAAAGGAGGTGGTGGAGGAGGAGGAGGAGGTGGAGGAAGAAAAGGAGAGGAGGGGAGGAGAAGCAGATTAGAGGTTTAGTCGAAATTTCCTCTTGGAGGCAGCCCTAAAGGTTGCTGGTTTGTTTCCCAACACCCGCTGGGAAGATAGAAATCCTCTTTTAGCAATCATTGATTAGTTGCCTTTGAGCAAGGCACAACTTTCCAACTTCCCTGCATGTCGTATTAGTGGGATCAGTTTATTGTTGGGCTTTTTATGGAGTTTGGCAATAATAAAATATAGAATATAACCAGAGTTATCCTTTACAGTGATGTCGTTTTGGTGCCTTTAGCCTTAAACAGCTACAATTCTTACTCTAGTTTTCCTTGTTTGTTAAAAACTGATTGAATTAGTGTTGTGTAATCAGCATCACGTTGACTAAACAGGCTTTGTATTCACATGTCAGAGAATAAAACCAGCTCAATCTTCCACAAAACAAAGAGTGAAGTCAGGAGGAAGTGAAGTGGGGAACACATGGCTTTAGTACGGAGAAGAGAAGAAGGACCAGCAGAGGAGCGAAGGGTTTCTTTATTTTACAGACGTTTAAAAACACAAGGGAGTCGACGGTTTCCACGGAGGGAGAAGCAGGTAAAGGCTGCCTGGAAGCTAATTAGAGGCCATATCACAACGGCAGCAGGGTCTGAGCCACTTTCACTCAGCACCAAGGTAAACAAAGTGCTCGGCTGCTTGTTGCTGTGACAGGCCAGATAAAGTGGTATTTACCTTTCAGTTGTTGGTTTCTTTTACAGCCCGTACTGCGAGTATGTACAGTGTGTTTGCTGGCATTTATTTTGTAACGCAGTGTCAACACAGAGAGAGAGAGAGAGGAAGAAACAGAGAGAGAAAAGTGGATACACAATGCAATTATAGAGCAACTGGAATGGAAATGAGGGAGACAGAGACCAAGGTGTCAGCAGATCAGGACATTAAAGGCTAAAGCCTTATTTACACAGCGCTAATACTACCTGGGGATGTTCAGTGATTTGTAAAACCTGCAGAGCTAGTACGGGATTCCATGCAAATCTGCTTAATCTCTCAAGTTAAACTGCTTTTAATTGTCTAATGTTTTTCAGTCGCTTGAGAATAAAAGTCCGTAAATTTGGCAAACATCAGTTTCCATCTGGCGTCTAAAAGTTCAGGTTTCTATCTTTTAGTTTGTCGTCGAAACAGAGGGAGCAGCTCTCAAGTTTTTCTTGGATGGATAAATCAGAGAGACAGATTGACTGAGGGATTAACTGTTTTATCTTGACTTCATTGGAATGACACTATATGTGCTTTGACTCAACCAGGTGCAGTGACTTACTGTCTACCTGTTGTCACGGTGCGGTTGTCACGGTGCGGTTGTCAGGCAACGAGCGGAGACTCCAGGAAGTCTCTGCAGCCACCCAAGAGATGTTCAGCCTCGTAAAACCACGTTTCACCACCAAGTATCCTCTGGTGTCAACGATGGCGTATTAGAGCCACTGTAGGTAAACAAATAAAATAAAATAAATAATTACAGAGCTCTGGGAGGGGGGTAATATTCAGAGAAAAATCTTGGCTATTCTCTGAGATTAAAGTGACAAATTTACGTAAAAAAAACTAACAAATTTGCGAGATTATATTATAATACATACGAGTAAAAAATAGACATTCTTCAGGATTAAAGTGGCAAATTTACGAGAAAAAACTCAAAAATGTGTGTGATAATAAATTCATAAATTTACGAGAAAAATCTTGGATATTCTCTGAGATTAAAGTATCAATTTTACGTGAAAAAAAAAAAGATTGCGAGATTATACTATAATACAGATGAGTAAAAAATAGACATTCTTCAGGATTAAAGTGCCAAATTCATGAGAAAATTCTCACAAATTTGCGAGATTATAAAGTTATAAATTTACTAGAAAATACTTGGATATTCTCCCAGATTAAATTGTCAAATTGATGAGAAAAAACTAAATTTTGTGAGATTATAAAAGCATAAATTCACGGGAAAACAATATTTTCTGAGACTAAAGTGGCAAATTTACGAGACAAATATCATATCAATGTCAGCATTATGTTGGTAAAATAACACTGAAGAAAATGAAAGTTATGAGTTGAGATTTTTTTGTGTAAATATGCCACTTTAATCTCAGAGAATATCCAAATTTAGTCTTGTAAATTCAGAGTTTTTCTCACAATACAACCCCCTTCCCCGGTAAAAACCAACGTTGTTATATTTTAATTCCGACAAGTAAATACTTTAATCAACTTCTTTGTCTTTTGTTTTGTTAAGATTAAAAATCAGATTTTATAAAACATGACTTAAAGATTTCCCTTTGCATTAAAGTCAGGATGTACAGTATACATTTTACCTGTCAACTCTATCAACGTCTATGTATTAATTACCTCCTTGGCCTCGCCTCTTAATGGTGTTGAAAAGGCTCTCTGCGCTGCTTCTCTGCGACATCTGTCTCCCGTGTTTTTAACTTGAGAGAATAGCACTGTCAAGCGTTCACATAAACCATGTCAGAGCCGCCTGTGGCACCTATCCGCTCAACAAAACAAAGGCTCCCCGCAATTAAGGAGGCCTTTTCTCACCGCCGACAGCTCGCCTCCTTTTTTTTTTCGTCCCCCATTTCTTTTTTTTTTGCTTTATTCCGACAATTTCCAGCAACTCTAGCAGACACCTTAAGTGCCGCTAAGTGATCAAAGAGGGGAGTGCATATTGGATAACGCAATTAGGCTACCACTGAGAGAGGAGAGTAACAAAGAGAGAGACAAGAGAGGGACTCTGAACAGATAATGGCTTGTAAACAGAGGACATTACTTTACACAGAGATTATTCAGATCCCGACCTGACACCGGATGCACCGGGGTCTATTAGCGGAGTCGTACCCACTGGGAGAAATAAGACTGGATCACTTTAGTTCGGAAATGGCAGGATTGTACTAAAAAGTTGATTCTCGGGCTCCTCTAATTGCCAATATTCAAAACAAAACCATGATAGTTTAAAGGCAATGTGAGAATATCTTGTCAAAGAGGGTTTCTGTCTCTCGCCCTCCTCCACACGTCCTCACATTTTTCCTCCCTGCTTGTCATTGGTGTACTTAACAAGAGGACATAAGTGGCTCCTCTCATCATAATGGAGATCCGAGGATATAAAGAATGTGTGTGTGGTCGGTGGCCGTGTGTGAGTGTTGTGGTGAAGAAAGGAAGTGGTGGTTTCCTCCACCCCCCCCGTCCCTCGGCGTTAAACGACTTGGGTCAAACGGTCAGAATGTAATTATCACCGAGGACGGCAGCGATCGCCAGTCAACCTGCTTACCTGACATTAACCCCAGTCTGAACTAACAGGAGGCCCTCGCCGCCCCGGGGAGCCAGATGCTAATTTGAAGCAGAGTTTGCATTCGGTGGGGGTTCGGGTGGGGTAATTGTGGAGATCTAATGGGGATCAGTGCTGTGGGAGCTCTCCATACATCTGCCGTCTGGCTAAGACCCACCGCACCTGAGACTCACAGGCTTGGCTGCGGTCGCGCTCCCCTGTAGGCTTTGAAGCTCGACGGATGCAGCATGGCGCCACTGCTGGCACACGTGAAGAGTGTGTGTGTGTGTGTGTTGTGGTTTGAATTCCAATTTTAGTGGAGTGAGGCTGCACTCACAATGTGAACGAGTGTCCCAGGGCTGACGGATCTTTCCTCATCACAAAGCCGACATGAATTCATATTTTTATATGTTTATTTTAGGGCTGGTAATTAATTAATTTCTTTAACGCATTCAATCTTTCGGAGGTTGAAATCTAAAGTTAGAGTGAAGATACTGGTATCATATGAAACTAGAAAACCTAATGAATCCATTGTTACCAACCATGTCATACTAGCTTGTAGTGAAGGAGGTTAAATAACGCTCCAAAAGTACGCTAAATTTTGACGAGGAACAATTTTCATGGTCATTTTCAAAGGGGTCCCTTGACCTCTGACCTCCAGATCAGTGAATGTAAATGGTTTCTATGGGTACCCACGAGTCTCCCCTTTACAGACATGCCCACTTTATGATAATCACATGCAGTTTAGGGCAAGTCATAGTCAAGTCATCACACTGACACACTGACAGCTGTTGTTGCCTGTTGGGCTGCAGTTTGCCATGTTATGATTTGAGCATATTGTTTTATGCTAAATGCAGTACCTGTGAGGGTTTCTGGATCAATATCTGTCATTGTTTTGTGTTGTTAATTGATTTCCAATATTAAATATTTACATACATTTGCATAAAGTAGCATATTTGTCCACTCGCATATTGATAAGAGGATTAAATACTTGACAAATCTCCCTTTAAGGTACATTTTGAACTGATAAAAAAATGTGTGATTGGTCTTTTTCTTTTTTAATTGGATCAAATTTCAATTAAATTCACTGTAAAATGTGGTGAAAAGTGCTTAGCTAAATGTTAACACAAGGTTTGACATTAGAGTCCAGTGAGTGGATGTGCACGTTGGCATTCCCACCTAATAAGGAGCCTAGATTACATGAATTGATGTGAAGGGCAGTGGAAGGCCTCGACCCTCTTGTATCACAGATCACCTCTACACTTGACTCCTGCTCGCTCATTGTGTCGGTGCGACGAGGAGAAAAGGCCCAGGGAAGCAGCCTCCTGGTCATCTTTAATTCATGCGATTAAATATGCAGCAGAAGCCCTCCTTGTACCAGCTGTTAGACGCCGTTAGTAAGCCATAATTCAAGAGTTCAAATCCGAGCAAATTGAGGGCGAGGTCGGACAGAGCGCTGGCCGGAGAGGCATTATCCTCCAGCTGAGGGGCGAGTGGCAGGTTCAGTCAGGTGCAGCGCGAAGCCGAGGCTTGTTAATCCTCACGGCTGGTTAAAGATAACGCAATGCGCTGCCTTTATAAATGTACAAATGGGAAAATAGGCAGTGACAGAGACACATGCTGGCTATTTCTTCCCTTAAAAAGCTCCCTGTCATGCCGTGATACGGAGGTGTTTATCACTTCCACTGCTGCAGCCTCGACCTTTCACCTCTAATATCATCACTCTGAGGCTGAAGCTTGGCCTGCCATCATTCAGCACATTCTGGTACACTTATAAACATCTTAGCTGTGTAGTTGATTGAGTGAAAACCTTTAGAATAAATTCTCCAGAGATTCTAACAAGAATGATCATGTTTTCATATATATCACAATTCAACTTTGACTTAATCCAGCAGGGATTTAAAGGGCTTCCTCTGAGGGTTGATACTGTAGGAGCTTGTCAACATGCAACATCAGCAGAATTGAGAACAGCAGTATTTATATCAATGCAACGTATCCTCATACAACAGTTTGTATGATATCTTATGAAGCGTATAAATGTACCGGGTCGGGACACATGCGCGCTCGCGTGTGGCCGGAGCCTCTCCTCCTCTGCCTGCCTGTCTTCACTCAGACAGCGCGCGCGTTCTCGCTCAGCTCGCTCCACCTCTAGACGTGAACGCGCGCTCACTCCACACTGCAGAAGAGTTAGTTTAGCTCTGAGAATATCTAGTGAATGTTCAGTGGACGTTTGTGCAGAAATAACTGCTGCAGCTCCTCCAGACCAACAGAGGTTTCCCGTGTCTTGTGAAGTGACGGGGCTCCGTAGCAAGTTACTTTATTGCCTCGTTACCGACCGGGTGCCGGTGTCTTCCTGCTCACTCCGACTGCGGGCGGAGACGAGTTTCTCGCTGCGGCGCCCCGCTGCCTTAGCCTGCGCTGAGGCAGGAAAATCCAACACTAGGATCAGCATTGATTCATGGAGAGACCTTCATCTGGTCAGCTAACATTACTGCCAAGCAGCTGAAATATAGAGTGATATTGTGGTTTTATGCAGCGTTTGTCGCTCTTTATACTTCCTGTTTCACGATTATGTGGATACGAATTCATTTCTTAGGATAAATATGAACTACAGTGCATTACTGTTCGTAGGTGAAGCTACAAGCGGTGTATGAGAACAGCCTGTTTAATGTGGGTCATCCATTTATTCAGACAGAGATGGTAACATTTGAAACCTAAACAATGCAGTTGGTTGTTTATTTAGTATTTCTATATTTAGTGTTTTCTCCTAAATCAAAGACTGAAGCTCTCTTTAACCTCACTGCATGCATGTCATACGTGTCTATACATGTCTGTCTGCATGTGCGTGTGCATACATTTCCTGGTGTGAAAAGGCACCTCATTGACACAGCGCACCTGCCTGACTAGAACGCGTGTGTAGAGTTATATAATATGTGCCAGTGTGCGTGTGTGTATGTGTGTGCACGTGGAGGAAATCACCATTTCAATATAGCTCTGATTAAACTTCCCATTTACCGTTGTGAAAGTACACAGGAACCTTTTCTTGGCAGGTTGCCTCCCGCTGCAGACCGGTGCCAAGCTCTTTGAAACCCAATCAGTTCTCGGTTCTCAGATCACTATCCGCTCCTTAGTCTCTCCTCGCCTCTCTCCTCCTGGATCGGCAGCTCGCGTTGCAAGCTCGGAAAAAAAAAAAAGGGAAAGAAAGAGGCCGATGGTTGGTGATCCATCAACACAGCCAGCTGGCGTTGGATCAACACCCACCAAGTCCAGCCGGCACCTGTTGGGAGTCTGCAAGGTGCAGCACACTGCAAAAAATAGACAACCTCACACAAGGCATAGCTTCACATGGAGGCATGCAGGCTTATTTTCCTGAAAGGAAGTGAAAGAACTGCCCTCTGCCAGGGATAATTACACTTTCCTGTAATGCAGTTAAACTGGTTCCAAGAAGTTTGCACGATAATAACGTCTCATAACGAGATGAGCCTACTAGGATTGAGTATCAGGCACATCATTCATTAGTTATGGGTTGTAATGTGCGAGCATGTTGCACTTCTGGCCGTGCCCCATTCTGTTAGTCACTGGGTACTAGTGTTCATTCTTTAGTGTTTTAACAGTAACAGTGTCCTACCGTATTATTGTACAGTATTATAACATTTTAAAACTCTCCCTTTCACTGTGATTTTCTATGATGTTCCATGAGCTCTCACCACCATCCACAGTTAGTTTTAATCATTTCCAGCTGCAGCGGTACTCGTCATGATGTATTGCACTGTGGGACAACGGCGGCCTTTGACGTCACACTCATTCAATTCCAGTTAAGTTGTTGCTATCGGGGCATAACTAGAATGATTCAGCGACCCGGTTTCCCACAAAGTTATGTTCCCACACAACTAGATTACATTCTCAATTACATTTCGAGGGAAACATATTTTCTCTTTGCAGTTTGAAACAGTTTTAAACACGTGGTTAGTTAGGTTTAAGCAACAGAACTACACACTACTGTGTTAGGTTTAGTAAGAAACATCCTTGGCTTAAAATCAGGGCTGCAACTAGAGATGCAGCCCAAGATGACGTCCTTAAATGTCTTGTTTTGTCCACAACTCAAAGATATTCAGTTTACTGTCATGGAGGAGTAAAGAAACAGCGGTCGCATCCCGTAGCTGAAGGGTGCCTCGTGCGGTGGTATCGAATGCTGCAAGCCGTTACAAAACATCTGTATTTGACGCCGTGGGAATGAGAACGGGCTGGTACTTCTTATCTTTTTGCAAACTGAATTACAGTATCTGAAAACATTTAGTCGTCTCATGTTAGTTCCTCTATTACAAAAAATACAAGACTATTATGTTTACATTTGAATCACAGTTTGTACCTTTAAAATAGTATAGCAGCATTTTAAAACCTCCAAATCACAATTGCTTACAAACGTTTAAAGTGGAAAAATACCTTCACAAAAACACATTAGCACAGAAACAGGGAAGGACAGAAAGACTGAGGAGAAGAGATAGAGTCGGAGTGAGAGTTTGACCGTAGTGACCAGAGGAATTAGAGAGAGAGCTTATCCCTACGTCAGTATCAACATGTATAAGCCCAACGCTCCATTTCAACCCCAGAAACCTGCCGTCCAATCCATCAAAACACGACTCCCATCGACATAAAACCTCCCTCTCTGCCTGTATTTGTCTTCCTAATTAATTACTTCACATGCCACAGTATGTTTTTCAAATGATAGATGATGGAAAATTATAGCTGCGGTATCCCGGGCACAGCCGGTGGTAGATTTGTGCAGTCAGCTTCCAGCCTGCATTACCTGAGTAGATCTGGCAGAGTGCCTGAGCACTCAGACAGGACGGGACAGATTTGATTTTTGGTGTGTAAGAGGCTTTTTCAAAAATGTTTCTAATGCCGGATTTAGTAGGTAAGCACAAGCTGTCGTGTTCACCTACGGGATATTATCCAACAAGGACACCGTGGCACACAAACGGCAAAGTAAAATCAGTGTTTAGTGTGTTATTGTTCAGGAAACGTCATTAGGAATCAGCAGGTTCACCTCCGTGGTCAGATTTTATGGGAGAAAGAGACTCGAACATCTGGGAAATATTTAGTATTTGGACATATTTATTGACATTATTTTTCTTTTTTTATTGATACACAGTCAAGTCCATTTTTATTTGATTTTATAGGCTGTTGATGGTTTATTTCAGGGCCAAAATATATGTGGAGATAGATCAATAGATAGATAGATAGATAGATAGATAGATACAGTAGAAAAACTAGGCTGTAAGCACTGAACGTTTGGTATTTTCGCTCGATAACAGATGTGAGAATTATTGTGATTAAATCAATTTGGGCTGCATATAACTATTATTTTCATTGTCAATTAATCTGCCGATTATTTTCTTGATTAATCGATTAGTTGTTCAGTCTAAAAAATATTTGAAAAATTGTGAAAAATGGGGATCAGTGTTTCCCAAAGCCAAAAATGATGTCCTCAAATGTCTTGTTTTGTCCACAACTCAAAGATATTCAGTTCACTGTCATAGAGGAGGAAAGAAACCAGAAGATAATCACATTTAAGAAGCTGGAATCAGAGAATTTGGATTTGTTTTTTCTTAAAAAATGACTCAAACCGATCAAAATAGTTGCCGATTAATTAATTAATTAATCAATTAAGTCACTTATCGTTTCAGCACTAGTTTATTTGTCCCTAAATGTTAAGTCTTCCCTTGTATTTGTGACATGTTTTCCACCTCTCAGTCTTCCTGGCAGTAGAGTAAACTCTCCGTTAGTAATAAACAGTCAGATCGACAGGAGCTTCACTCTTTATTTTAATTTGGGATCAGTCGTACCGCCTAAGGCCAGGTTCTTAATACAGATTCCAGGCCTTTGATTCACGGCGCTGTCCGCTGTCCGGTTTTAATAATGCAGGCGTGTTTGCGGGTGGTTTGCCCCCCGCCTCGGGGTCCGTCTCCCCGCCCCTCCTCCTGAAGAAGGCCGCTTCCTCACGGCGATGTCAGAAAACCCCGACCGGACAGGAAACGCTCACCGTGAGAGAAAGTTGGGCTGAGAGGACTGGGAGCAGTGGGGGTGTGAGAAAGAGGAAGTGAGGAAGAAGGAAGTTTTACACGCTGGGAGCGCAAAAGAGCATATTAAACACTAAAGTTTATCAGTCCAAATTAAGGCCTGGATTCACAGCTTCTTTAATCTTCTCGCATCTGAAACCATTTCCTCTCCCCCCGCCCGCCTCCACGCTTCCTCCTCCCGCTAAAACAGTGAAATGAAATCCAACCGTCCTCACGTTGAAAACACCGAGACACATCATAAAAAATTAATTACTCCTGCACCCCCCCCTTCTGCTCATTTCCATAAGATTCCTTTAAAAATATGTAAAATTCATTTAAAGTAAGTGGTGACGTTGTCTTTGGAGATCACGACAACTAACATGGATCAAAGCGGAGGTTGGGTACGGATGAGGGCCTGATTAGCATAATGAAATTAACTTAGAGACAAGAATCTCTAATAGGTGCAACAAAAAAACGCATTAACAATATTTAAAGAAAGTACTGTTTGTGCTTGTAATACAACAATTATAGAACTTGTATTCAATTAACACTTTGTTGATTAACTTTCAGCTCATATGAAGACGCCTTTTCATTTTACTTTTCCTCATTTTGACACACATGATGATTCTTTGCTGTATTGTTTTTCTTAAATCGGGCCATGAAATCAATCTGAATTTGCATATTCACAGTGATAATTGTAAAGCTGGCAGATAGTTGTGCTATAATTGCAAACTAATGACTGCAAAATTATTTGTGAACTCCCAAGATATTCATTTTTTTTCAACAGCACCTAATTTGAGTGACAGCTCCAGCAGGTTAAAAAAAAAAAAAAGAAGTGTTATCAGGAAATTTGCCTTTGAAATGACTATTAACCAGAGTCACGGTATCTCACAGCGTGTGATCTGTGTACTACAACATCCTGTACCAGCTTGTACTTTCTGTCTGAGCGGCTTTAATGCATCCTCCTCTTCCTGGAAGAGAAAATACAGACGTGCAGTTATTAATCACAGCTGCAAAAATACCTGCAAACACAGCTCTCATAACAGGAAGGTAAGAAAATGAGGAAAAACAACTGCTAGATTTAGGATTGTTAAACTAATTTCTGACTATATGCATGTAATTGTAAAACCAAGAAACAAATACACCAAAGTGTGCAGTTTGACTGAATTAGATTGACTCGATTAATCCAAATGAAAGCAATGATCTTTTATTAATTTCAGCTGTTTCGTCTCTCTCTGATGGTTGCATCCAGTCAATTAAAAGTTGCTGTTGTAAACACGCAATGTTAAACTCCGTCAGATATACTGATATGAGTTGATGCTCACCGTTATTACATTAAAGACAGGGTGCGAAGGAGATTAAATACATAATAAGACGGACAGAAAGACCAACGTTTAATATGATAAATGCTGATAAGATGCAAATCTCTGAAGGGCTCTGGACAGAAATCTCATCGGACATGTATGTTATATATTGTAGGTAGAAATTCTCGTAAATTTATGACTTTATAATTCGCATTTTTTAATTTTTTCTCGTAAATTTGCCAATTTAATTTCAGAGAATATCAAAGTTTTTTCTCGTAAATGTATGTCTTTAATCTTGGAAATTTTCTCGTAATATTACCCCCCTCCTCAACTCTGTAATTATTTTTTTACCTAATACAGCGTTGTATATATGAACCTGTGTTTTGTGGTTTTGTTGCAACAATAAGACGTTCATCTTAGTATTTTTTGTAAAATTGTTTTATTGGTTTTAAAGATATACATTGGAATATATTAATACAAATATTTTATAATTCAAACAAATCATTAATTGAAAAAATTAAAAGATAAATAAAATATGACTCATGATAATAATAAATACCCCCCAAAATAAATACATAAAATAAATAATAATAAAAATAAATAAAATAAAAAATATGACTCATTATGATAATAAAAAATACTCCCCAAAATAAATAAATCAAATAAATAATGATTAAAATAAATAATAAATAATAAATAAATTAAAATTAAATTCATTTTTTAAAAACTATATAAAACAACAACTAGTGATGTCTTGGTATTGTTGTGCTTACATCATGACATCCATATTGTTCTGAATTATTAATTATGAGTACTGTTAAAATTCTAAACAAAGTCTAGCGGAGTTCACACCTGAAGCAGACTCTTAAAATCCACATAAGCCCCTTCGCAAACTTGGTGAACTGTGGATTTGGATACCTGACTTCACAGGTGTTCACCTGTAGAGCGTGAGAGTCTGCATCTGGAGAAACTACAGAAATCAGTTTCAGAGTCTGAATCTGGGCGTTGGATTCTGCCGCTCTCTGGTAGCCCGTTTCCTGCTGTACGGGAAGTGATGTCCTTTATGATTTAGAATAAAGAGAGGAAGAAGAAACTGAGCTAGGAACCAATAAGCAAAGATGAGCATCTAAAGAAACGGAGGAATGAAAACGGGAAGATGAAATAGAAAACCAGCATAGATTATTTCCCAGTTTACCTCTCCAGTCCGCTGAGAGTTGTGAGGAGGATTGTGTGAAACCTGAAATGTGTCCACACTATTATGAAGAAGTTTGTCCAGATATTTGGAGTCTTTGTGTTGTTTAGTTTGTAATCTGACCAGCACTCCCCTCGCTGGGAGTCGGGTGTATCCCCTCTCGCTGATAGAGAAAAGAGCGCTGTCCTCTTTAGGCCTGGCAGTAATTGAAATAAATTACAAGAGTGCAGCATTGTTGTTATCTGTGGTTAGTTAACAGCACCTCCCTCCCTCTCAGGGAACGCAGGGATTCAGGGAGGAGGAGGAGGACGACGACAACGAGGTTCCAGTGACCCAGATTTAGTCTCAAAACATAAATAAATTATCAGCCCCCCCTTCACACACTCGCACTTCAACAACACACACACTTCCCTTCATGTTCAGAGTGCACCTTCAAAGTTGTAAATGGAATTTAATCATGGTGAAATGGAGATGTGCTCACAGTCCTCAATGCACACACTGCCTTGCATGCATGCACACATACACATTATGGATCTAATGCTGAAACATGTCGGCGATTAAATGACAATCATTTTCATTATCGAGCAAAAATGTCTTTGGATCCAGCGTCTCAAATGTGAGGATTTACTGTATTTATCTCTTTTACATCATTACAAACGGAATATCTTTGAGTTTCAGACACAATGAACCCAAAGATGTCACAATAAAGTAGTTGAAAAATTAATCAAAAATGCAAATAATCAATGCAAGTAAACATACAAGTAGCAAGTGTGCAAAGAAGCTAATATTACAGGGATGTTTTGCTTGCATCATATAGAATATTATCAACAATATTTAATTTCTGCATGGTCAAAATTGGACTTTTTGAAAATATGTTGACTGGGACAGCCCCCTCTTCGTCGATTAGTCGACTAATCTGTTGTTTTGGTCTCCGTTGACTAAGATTTCTGTTGTGGATTAGTCGTTTTTTAGGCTTTTTCCATGTTGGATGACTTATTTCTAAGACATTTATGAGCACATCTGTCGTAAACACCAAATTTAAAGTGGTGCTTTTGCGCGATTCTTTGTGGAGAAACTCAGTTTCACAGATCTGTCGATTAAATCAACTAATGAGTTCTTTGGTTGCGGGCAGCCCTATTATTAAATCACTGACCAGATCTAAAGAGTGGTTAACTCTACTACTACTACGTTGCAGAATATAAATGGGATGAAAGACATTTTAAAACCCACTGGGTGCTTTAAACTTTTAACTTTAGATGCTTTTGTGTGATTGACTGTTCGTCTTCTCTCTGTTCTGTTTACTTTAGCAGAAGAGATCTTGACCTCAGTTAGATTACCTGATAAAGTAAAGGTAAAAACAATATTCCATGAACGTCCTACAGCTGGTCTTTGTCCTACTTGTCTCCCCGAGATGAAGGATTACTGAAACCAGAGTCTAAAGTGACACCAGTAAATAATCCTCTCGACTCACACTTCATTTGTTTGGAGAACATCTTGGGAAAACAGGGTTCTTGTCCGAGAAAACAAAGTCATAAAAACAGAAGAATCTGAGACTGTGCAGGAGTGACAGTGTTTTTAAGCAGGCCTGTCTGTCGTGGCGGCGTTTTAAGAGCGTTCTCTGGCGACTGCCGTGACACTGCCATTCCCATGCCCTGTTGAATTCTTTCCTCAGATCCCAGGCATTTAAACTGCTCCCTCCCTCCCCTACGCCGCTCAGGATGTAGCCAAAAGTCCACTGACCTATGTGGGAGTGGATATTTTGGAAGACGGCCCTGGCTCTTTCACTCTCTATTCCTGTCCTCGCACGTTCATTAGCCCGGCCTCGAGAGTCAGAGTGTTTACATGTTGTTATCATTCCTCTCCTATCATTTTTCTTCCCTGTTTTTTCTCTCTCCTCTTCCCGCCGCTGAGGGATGTTTTTTCTAGGTGGGGTCATCTGCTGTAATAAATTCATGTATGTCACATTAGAGTGGCTATAATCACCCAGCAGATTAAATATACATGTGTTTATCCTGGTGAGAAGGTTGGGAAGTTGCTCTAAAACACACAACAGGCCGTACACGTCTGTTACGTTACAATGCATGCTGTAGATTTCATCTGTTTGAGACTGTGGCTGCATCAGGAGACGAACGAGTCCTGTTGATGTGAAAGAAAGTAAATCTTTTCGAAGGTCAGAAAAGAGGTAAACAGTCGACAGACTGAGAACAAGATTGTGTGATTTTATTTAAGGAAATCTGTCGTTAAACATGATCACAGCGCTGAATGCTTGATTTGGAGGGTTAAAGGTTTTTGAAAAGGGGGGAAAGGAAGTAGGAAAAGTTACTTTATTATAATTAAGGCTGTCAATCGATTAAAATAGTTAATTGCGATTAATCGGAAATGAATCGCACATTTTTTATCTGTTCAAATTGTACCTTAAAGGGAGATTTGTCAAGTATTTAACACTCTTATCAACATGGGAGTGGGCAAATATGCTGCTTTATGCAAATGTATGTAAATATTTATTATTGGAAATCAATTATTGACAAATATTGTCCATAAACCCTCACAGGTACTGCATTTAACATAAAAAATATGCTCAAAACTGCATGTGATTATCATAAAGTGGGCATGTCTGTAAAGGGGAGACTCGTGGGTACCCATAGAACCCATTTACATTCACACATCTGGAGGTCAGAGGTCAAGGGACCCTTTTGAAGATGGACATGACAGTTTTTCTCGCCAAAATTGAGCGTAAATTTGAGTGTTATTTAACCTCCTTAACAAGCTAGTGTGACATGGTTGGTACCAATGGATTTGTTAGCTTTTCTAGTTTCATATGATACCAGTATCTTCTCTTTAGCTTTAAAACTGAGCTGGATACAACGTCTGAAAGACAGAATAACATTGTTATAATTAGGCATATGCAGTATAATAAAAGATGCATTATTGTTTTTTTCCTCCACCTCTACTTCTCACAGTGTCTAAATTGTTCAGAAAAGAACAACACTTGATGTAGTAGTGAGCGTGTGCTTTAATGCGTGTATTTGTTTGCACCTTTTTTTCTGTATTTATTGTACATCTGGATTATAGAAAAGTCAAAGCGGTGCCGATAATGACATCCGATTTGATATATTCTTTTGACACACATCTGACGCCTGTATAATTGTCTTTATGTGCGAAGCATCAAACGTGTCTGTTTACAGATGGTTGTCGCCTCATAGCTAGAGGTCAAGGTAGAGGAATGAGTCTGACCAAGTCATTATTTACTGTTGATTCAACACGGGGAAGTTTCCCCGACTGGGGCTGGAGACGTTCACATTACAGCCCAGCAGAGGAAATAATGACCTGTAGGTGCTCAGCTGTTGGAACCAAATTGGTGTTTCTTTTCTGTTTTTTTGTATTCTTATACTCCAAAGCTGCCGCGGTCTCCTCCCACCCTCCAGTCTCCCACACTGCACGCCGCAGCCCTGTTACATCACTGGAAATGTTTGCTGCGTTCTTTCTTTCTGGAACTTGTGAGCGTTTTCTCACCTTTATTTTGTCTCTCCGCATACAGTCGCTGTTTTGGAGAAACCTCGTCATTGCAATTATTGCAAGATTGATGTGGCGCGTTACATATTTCTTCCTCTGAAGGTGGAGGAGGGTTTGCATGACTCTTAATATGACCACTTAAATTCAGACCTTTGTTCAGTTTGTAAATGTGCAGCCCGGTCTCGTGATGTTTTATGAATGAGCTCACACTGCAGAAATCAAACTGTAATGAGTCCTTAAAGTCTTAGAGCGTTTTCATATTCGGTCCGATTGATTCACACCGTGACCGCTCAGCTTTCACATTAGTGAAGTTGTTCCGTACTCGAGTACACTTGCGTCATCGTCTACGTGTATTTGTTTGTGTTGACATTAGCGGTTCTAGTTGCAGAGCATCGTAAAACGCTTCATTCAAACTGGACAGAAACAAAATAATACTCACCTAAACCGTCGCCGTTAGTCTGTCCAACAATCTCCAACTCTGGTTCACCGAGTTTGATGTGAAAATATGCCCCTGTCTCTCTCTCTCTGACCCCTGAGCAGCTGAGCGGCTTTCGTTCTTCAGAGGCAGACCATTCGCGTCTCTTAGCGTTAATTATTGTGTATAGTTTAAGGAACTTCTCGCCTGCCTTCCTGCTTTATCAATCATGTCCGTGCAGTTCAGAGGATGTGATCGGTGCATGCTGCGTTCATTTACATATTTCAGAAGAGACCGGCGGCGTTGAAAAAGCCTGACCTTACACAACTACTCGCTACACACCTGATGCGAACTGTACGTGAGTACACATGATCCGACCACCTCTTCAAGTCGAGTACGGATCGACGAAACAGTATGGTACGGAGCGTTCACATGAATAATACACAAACGAGCTGGACTTTGGGGACAAGTGTACTCAGATCCGGGTCCCTGATGTGACAGCACCCTTATTCTCTTCAGACAAGTGAAAATATCAGCCGGTGTAGTAAGAGTATTCACTAAGAGTTTTATTTTTCTTGACTCTGGGGCAGTGACCTGGCTTATTTCGTTATGTTTTTAGATATAGACACTTGTATCTGGAAATGTCTTGAACCAAGTTGTGGAAACAGGTTGAAATCTTCTTAATTAGAGACGTGGTAAGATAGAGATGTTTTGCAGAAGCGAGAGAAACAGGCCATTTCTTTCTCAGGTCATTAGAGTCTTTTTAAATATTTCTGAAGGTTTTAACCTGACAGCAGTGATATTTTCTATCGCTGCTTCTTTCTTCATCCCGTATCTCCCTCTTGTATTCCTCCAGTGGCCGGTGGATTCAGAGGGAAGGCTCGTGAGAAGAAAGAAGTGGAGTAGTTGTTAGAAGCGTAGAGGATTCAGGGCCCAAAGCAACTAATCAACGTATTACTTGTGTCACACCAACTTAAATCAACTTTTCTTGAAGCGCGTAGTTACTCCTCCGTCGTCTTTGAATGTTGTCCTGAGAGACCCGTAAAATATTCACACTATTTCGGTTACCTGCTGTTTGAGTAGGTATAAAGCAGGGAAAATAAGTCCTCTTTCATGTGTTTCTGATGGACTGTCACTCGCTCAGTGGCACAAATGTTCGTATGTGCGGCGCGGCGGACACGACTTTTCATCACCGTTAATCAAAATGAATAAACATGCATAATTGCACAGAGCGGGGAGAAGTTAGGGAAATTCAGAGGGAATTTTCAATGCCCTATGAAGTATTAAAACCAAGCTTGGCCTCATTTTTTCTATTTTTTTTCACCTCACCGTACTTCCCCACCTAGCTTTCTACCAACTGCACTGACATGTATATCTCTGGTTTTCATCACATGAGCTTTTCTCAAACACACAAACCATTAAGACAAAATATTTACTTTCTCTCAGACGCATTCCCGTACTTCTCCTAACTTTGATATTCCCTTTGATTTCCATCCCCCCCCCTCTCTCGTCTTTTAGACATGTAGAAGTTTAAGAAATCTCTGGGTTTGATGTGATTTTTCCCGCCTTTGTACATCATAGGCAAACATGAAAAAAAAAGTGCGTTAACAGACAGGCAACGAGCGCAGGCAACAGTGGGGAGCTAAGATTGACATGTTTTTTTATTTTGACAGCGCTCACCCTCCCTGCCCTTGGTTTATGATCATAAATAGTGCATGCTGCTTATTAGGAGGCTGCTGCCACGTTCCCAGCTATAGCGAGTGTGTTGCTCGCCGGTGTTAGCAGACAATTTGCCAGTACACATGTGAGACATTATTAGCGTTTCCCTTTCATCCTGCGCCTCACTCTCCCCTCTGTCTCTGTTTCCAGTCCTGTGCCATCCATGCAAAGCACTCTGGGATAGGTTGTACTCACTGATTCTGCACGCCGCTCGTCATGCAGTGAAAATTTGATGGGAAAAGCGCATAATTTGCCTCTTCTTAGATTAAATCTAACTAATGTGATTATGTGGCACAGACACAGGAGTATATGCGAGCACACAAAAGCCGGTATGATGACAGAATTTCAAGATGTTTCACGTAGCTGCGAAGAAAAAAAAAGAAAGGCCGGTGCTTTAAATGCTGCATGGAGCAACATCTGGCTCCAATTACCCGCTGTGAGGTAGGTGCTCTATTATAAAAGGAAACTCAAAGGATTTCCTCTCTAAAAATACACGTTATCCCTTAATTCCTGCCTAAATTACCACTTAAGCGAGGCCTGTAATTCATAAACCCCCGGTAGTCCAGGTCTGTGTCCATGCCGGCTGCAGGAAAAACTAAACTCTGTGTCACCTTGACCGTGGAGGTAGCCGTCCTTGGAGAGCAGTGGCAGAGAGTGACATGGGCAGGGCAAAGAGACTCAGAGAGAGAGATTAGTGGCGTGGTCGCACCTCTCCTCCCCTCAGATAGCGCCCCGTCGGAGTGGCGAGAGAGGTGAGGAGGGACATAATGGCCGATGGACCCCCTCTAAAAGGATGTTTTGCGAGAGGTGGGAGAGGAGGTGGGGATGGTGCGAGGGCTCCGGGTCTCGGGGGATAGATTTGCAAGTGGAGATAGTCCGATTCACCTCTCCCTGACACTGACGCCAGGGGCCCGGGGCGAGCAGTCAGCGTGTGGTCAAGGCAAGTACGACCCCAACCCCCAGCCTCCAAACACATACTGTCTCTCACGGAGAAAGTACAGGTCCGGGCAGAGAGGTAATTTGATGCTAGGTTCTCTCCCGAGGATCGCTGTTGTGGTGCGAGTGGCGGTGTCACTGGGTCAGAGCTGAAGTTTCCCACTGAAGCTTTCAGAGTCGATTAACAGGGAACGGTGGCCTGCTCGCCACGCTACGGTGACAGACAGGAAACAACTCCTAAAAGCCTCAACTAGAAGCACACAAAATGTTTTCCATCGTCGTCAAATAATAAACTTAAAACCACTTTGGTGAGAACAGTGTAATAACATAACTAATAAATGACAGCCAAATTGTGATAAATGAGAAATGTCCTTTAGTAATGGTTAATGAAAACAGCTCTAAGGCATCTTCCCATTAAACCAAATAAGAAACATGGATCGCCAGCTGAATACATCCTGAACTGGGCCACGATGTGTCCTGCCAGGATTATATCATACAATAAACACTATTAATATACATGTGAGCTGCTAATAATGAAATCAAAAACCTACAATGACCTCATTTCTTTAATATAGATGTATAATCCATAGTTATCTGTTGGTGTCAGTACTCGTATAAAAGTAAAATATGAATTTGCTCCCTGAACGACACAGACTAACTTATTTTCCTTGAATAAGTATTTCTCAGAAGGAGGAAAATTAAGCGTAACCCTCAAACGCTTCCTGGACTCCCCTCATTTTTTTAGAAACCAGAAAGTGTCGAGCGCTCCGTTAACATTTTTCCGACCTGGAATTTTCCCGACCCAGGAGCCCTGACTGAGCAGGTATTGGCACACCGCAGTCTGATTTCACAAGGTTTCGGGTGTATTTTTAATTTGTGGAAACATCAGTCTGAACCTATAGTCCAGCAACCACGAGGGAACGTCGTCTCCAGCAATCTGCCCCAACCCTGTTATTAAGTGGTAATTCAAACAACTCATTTATTTCATCAGGAAGTGCCCAGAAAACAGCAGATTCTTGGAGTGTCTGTTCTTTCAGGGTTACCCAACCTACATCTGAGCGAAGAGGACTTAATTACATATTTGGTGAAATGCAAGTTCTTTATCTGATAGGGTAAGCCAGCGTAACGGTATCAAGTGTGACTGATCCAAAACATACCTAAGGAGTAGCCAAAACACTTTCAGGAGCCAGCTATGTAGTAACCCAAATTACATAGTTTAGAGATGGTTCAGAAATGTTAAGTAACTGACTAAAGATCCTTTTTAACAGCAACTACTCATTTGACTTGCCTGTATATAAACAAAAAGGAACATTCAGTCCACTATACTTTGTGTTTCTTAATCCTCTGTTTGGGTTTGGATGTGTCATCATGTTAGTTGTTTTGGGTCACTGTGACTGCTGAGGTCTGTTTCTCTCTAACTATTGGCTACGTAAGACCTGGAACCTGCAATTTACCCAACAGATTACCGCTTTAGTAACGCCACTTCTTTAGATATTTTAACCCAAACGTTGACTTATTTGTCACGTAACTTACGTACTTAAGTAACGGCACTTCTGTAGTAACTTTAAAGGGACTGTTTGTAACTTTTTAAGCGTATAAATGTACCGGGTCGGGACACATGCGCGCTCGCGTGTGGCCAGAGCCTCTCCTCCTCTGCTTGCCTTCACTCACACAAGCCGCGCGCGTTCTCGCTCCACCTCTAAGCATGAACGCGCGCTCACTCCACACTGCAGAAGAGTTAGTTTAGCTCTGAGAATATCTAGTGAATGTACAGTAGACGTTTGTGCAGGAATAACTGCTGCAGCTCCTCCAGACCAACAGAGGTTTCCCGTGTCTTGTGAAGTACCGGAGCTCCGCAGCGAGTTGCTTTATCGTCTCCCTCCTGCGCACGCAGGGAGACACCGGGTGCCGGTGTCACGGTTCACGTTCACGGAGGCTGAGGCAAGAAAAGCCAACACTAGGATCAGATCTATATCATGTTCATGGAGAGACCTTCGTCTGGTCAGCTAACATTACTGCCAAGCAGCTGAAATATAGAGTGATATTGTGCTTTTAGCTGACGTGTGTCGCCTCACTGTTTTGAGCGATGCTCGTTCATGTCTATGTAGAGCGAGCAAGCACGAGCCCGACGCTGACTTTAGTTGACTTAACGGCCACAGGTGTCGCTGTTAAGCAGCAATTCTGAAAGTTACAAATAGTCCCTTTAACCCAAACCACAATCTTTTCCTAAACCAAAACAAGTAGATTCCTGTGAAGATAGAAGACGCACGAAAAATGAGGAATAACTTTTTGTGTATATCGTACAACCTGTATAAGGATACGTTGAACCAACATAATTGACAGTAATCATGGAGCTTTTGGGGCTCAATGGCGGTCTGGGTCAGCTGCCTTCTTTGCCCGGTGGTTAAGTGGTTAAACCTTGGTGTTTACTCTTGATGTTACATATTTGAAGGGCCAAGTTATCGGTGTAATTTTGGTTCTCGTAAGAGGCCCTTGACCTTGATTTCTTGCTCTTTTACAAAGCAAACAAATCTGCCGTAGCCATACATGCTCCCAGTAAATCCAAACCTGAGCAGAAGGAAAGGTTAATCACGCTGAATACCTGAAGAATTCATGTCTGTTGCAAACGGAAATGATTCCTTCTACAAACCTGATCCCTGTGAAGTCCAAATGTCTGCTTTAAAAAACAAAATGCATGTGTTTGTTTACTGCCAGAGCTCCTGAGCTCAATTACAACCTGAACAGCGAGTTTTGCGAGCTGCATCATCTTTTAAATCACTTCTGAATCTCACTTTAATAGACTTGCTTTTATGTGGTGATGTTTTATTAATTTTTCCTGACGCCCGTCTTTTTATGTGATGTTTCTTGCTTTGCTTACATTACTCTTTCATAAAGTCTCAGTGTTTTTACTACTTGTTTGTTTGAATAGTGTTGCGTGTGTGCTCCGTCTTGAATCCAGCAAGAAAAATCACAGCATTTTTACAGACTTTATACTTTTATTCTCGTATATTTACACCTTTTTCTTTACTACACATACTCAAAATAACATAAAAATGCTGCTTAGACATTAATGAATTCATAATTGTTATGCTCTGAAAGGAACAGATTGTTCATAATGAGTAATATTTCTATAATTTTGGTTAAATAAAAGTTTAAATTGAGGACTTTTAACAAAGTTTTTCATGCCATTGTGGTATTTCTGCGTTTTCTTAAAGGATTAAAGTTCTGTTTCCGTCGCTGTACAAGTCTAATTGGATTCAACTGTGTAACATTTAAGAACTTATTCTCTTTATTGTTAATGTGGGATATATGCAGTATGAATACATAAAGAAGGGCCTTTACAATGGCGACCAGTTTAGCATCAGAATTGCTGCAATTCTACTTTCCTGTTAAGTTTTATTCGGCCGGTATTAAAGCGACATCATAAACTAAACTTTCCAAAGCACTCCGCAGTCGAGCATTAACTTCCACGTTGATTCATCTTTGTGTTCACCTTTCGTAGTGAACGCAGCGTGTTGCTGCATCACAGAAACACCACAAATGTGAGGATATCCGTTTTAACAAGGAGAAAAGACAGCACAGGTCTCTGGGAGTCTTTGGGGGTAATTTAACACAAACACAGCGAGGGAAACGGACTATTTCTGAAGGTAGTCATCCATCAAACACTGAGGAGAATGTCCAGTTGGTGGCTCCAGCAGGCTTAGAATAGCCTTTTGTTCAAACACCTTTAATAATTAAACACCTACTCAGCCCCTCAGGCTTCACAAGATTGAAGACTTTCGCAGGGGGGAAAAAATCCCCTTCTCTTCCCTGTGCTGTTGTAACCTGGAGAGCTTGGCGGAGATGAGGTGCGCCGTATCACCTAATGCCTTTTCCTTGCGCTGAACAAAACCCCTCTGACTCCTTAAGTACACTCATAAAAGAGAAATACTTGAAATACATCTGTCTCTCTAGCTCTCCAACACACATTTGTGGCACTTTTTAATGCAGGTTTTATTTCAACTGCAGTTATGGTATGGTGTGATATGATCTCAGTGTAAGTTTGACAATATTTTGTGCCAGTAACCACTATCTGGACATTTGAGCGTATTTTATTGTGCCACGATAAAGTCATCCAACATTTAAACCATCACTGGAAACTAAAAGTGTCCTAAAAGTGATGCACCTTCACTCTTAAAGGGACTGTTTGTAACTTTCTAAGCGTATAAATGTAGCGGGTCGGCACACATGCGCGCTCGCGTGTGGCCGCTGTCCCGCTCCTCTGCCTGTTCTCCTTCACTCAGACAGCGCGCACGTTCTCGCGTACTCGCTCCACCTCTAGACGTGAACGCGCGCTCACTCCACACTGCAGAAGAGTGAGTTTAGCTCTGAGAATATCTAGTGAATGTAGAGTGGACGTTTGTGCAGAAATAACTGCTGCAGCTCCTCCAGACCAACAGAGGTTTCCCGTGTCTTGTGAAGTGACGAGGCTCCGCAGAGTAACGTTGTCGTCTCGTTTCCGACCGGGTGCCGGTGTCTCCGCAGCTCTCTCCGGCTGCGGGCGGAGACGACAAGTTACTCTGCGGAGTCCCGCTGCCTCTCAGCCTGCGCTGAGGCAGGAAAAGCCAACACTAGGATCAGCATTGATTGATTGAGAGACCTTCGTCTGGTCAGCTAACATTACTGCCAAGCAGCTGAAATATAGAGTGATATTGTGCTTTTAGCTGACGTCTGTCGCCTCACTGTTTTGAGCGATGCTCGTTCATGTCTATTTAGAGCGAGCACAAGCACGAGCTCGACGCTGACTTTCGTTGATTTCACGGCCACAGATGTTGCTGTTAACAAGCATTTCTGAAAGTTACAAATAGTCCCTTTAAGGGAAATATTTTAAAAAATACGAACAAAAAAAATGTTCAATCTCAGGTTTCTCAGAGTGTTTTTGTCTGTAGCTGTTTTGTGAAATATAAATTGCTTCATATATGCAACATAATTGTACCAGTTTTCCCACTTTAAAGGCCTCTTTCCCACTAACTTCTGCAACTCGGTGGGTTTCTTGCATCACCTGTTTATGGGATTTTGTTCCATACTGTAAGATAAATCTCTACCGCTGTACTTACTGGATAGTAACATTTCATCACCTCGCCATCTCAACAAAGACACAACAACAATTAGTTAACATTCAGCAGCAGAGCAGCGTTCACGTGGCCTCGGGGCTTAAAGGAGAACTTTGCTATTTGTCAACCTGGACCCTGTTTTCTCATGTTTTTGCGTCCAAGTGACTAATGGGGACAACAGTGTTTGAAACTGGTCCAGTATTGGTCCTCGCTCTGAAATCTTGCGTCACATTTTCAAAACACCAGCACTCCTCTCTGCCCTCTCACTCACGTTTCCACCGTCGTCTTCTGGCAACAAGTCACGTGACACAAAGCAAAACAGGAACTTTTAGTGGTCAGTACCAGGTTGCCCCAAATGATTACATTGCAGCTCGTTTAGAGGCTGCCGTCTGCAGCGTTCTCCCTATAATACCAAAGTTATCCTTTAAGGTACCATTAAACGTAACGTTCCTGGTCCCTGCACCTTTGTTGAACGTCGTTCTTCATCTCTCTCTCCCCTCAGTTCACATCATCCGTCTAATAAAGGCATTAAATTCACCCCAAAATTGTAAAAACAAACAAACAAAAACACTCAAATTCTTTCATAAGGCTTAGTAATTGGCGTGCTGCCAGTGTCTCTTAGGATATGTTGTTTTTGGGTTTATCAGTCAGGTAAAAAATGATTAGTCTCACCCCAATAACATCCACTTAGTGACACTGATTAATACATAAATGTGCTGCAGAAGAAGCTCAAGGATTGTTTGTGTATCAGCTGTGCACTGTCCTCAGCGGGTCACACGCTTTTGTAAGAGTGTAGTTTTGCTTCCTGCCACATTAAACACTCGCTCCGTCCTGTTGCTGATCCCGTGGGACCAAATAATGACTAATGCAAAAAAAAGGGCTGCAGATCTGCTGAGAACAAGCACCTGAGAGAGAACAGCTGTCTTGTAAAAGGTCAGTCTCCCACTGTTCCTCGGCCTCTCTCTCCATTTCCGGCCTCTCGGCCATCTCCCCTCTCCTTCCCACCCCCACCCGTTTGACTCCAAAGTCACGTATTTTGGCTTATTTCTCACACACATTGCTCTCACTCCCTTTGCGCTGCACCTAGAGGATTCTTGGCAGAGCCTGACCACCTTGTAATCCCATGTAGAAGAAAAAAAAAAGGAGTGGGTGGATAAATGTACTGCAGTCTGGTTTATAAAACTTCCCTGCGAGTGGATATATATGGGTCTCTTGAGGTGTTTGTTTTCCCCGAGTGCAGTGTAGCTATCATCGTTACGCACATGTGGACCCCCCCCAACATGCACACACACACACACACACACACAAACACACTCTTACACACAAGCTCTTCTAAACATTGACAAACAGTCTCCAAAAGGCAAAAAACAAACATAAATCGAATTGGTTACATTTGGGCTGAAATTTCTCATAACCCGCTCAACAAAAAGAGGCCGCTGCAATTTTTGCAGACAAACAAACAATGTTTGGAGTGATCACTTTCAATAAATGCCCTACTCACATATTTGAGCGCTAATATTTATCATGAAATCGGCGCGGCCGCCAGACCGACTAAACAAATACCGAGCTCCCACGTCTCTTATACCAACACACATGTAAAAACCAACAGCAAACACACACACTGACACCGCCGTGTCACTGAGAGCAGCCTCAAACTGAGAGGAAGCCAGAGGTGCTGCTGTACAGCAGTCATACAAGCTGCAACTTTTACACATTACTATGACAAATAAACTCTATACAGTATATAGTATATACAGTATATACTCTGACATACCAGTCTGTGTTTAGGATGTTTCCTTCAAGTGCTCCTTCCAATGTTACGGAGGGCATTTTGGGGCGTTAACCATTTCCTGTGGGCGGATCATGTGGGCGTGGCTGGCTGTGAGCTTGTTATGGTTATCAAGGTGATGCTAGCGGTGGCAGCAATGGAGGAGAAAAGCTGTGTCCCAATCCCATACTAGGAGTATACAGAATTATGTAATATTCACTGCATGTATACCCAAAAGTATGTAACACCTGAACATTACACCCATGTGTTTGCATGTGCATTAATCTGCTGCTATAACAGTCTTTCCACCAGATGTTTGAAACCTGTCTGCAGGGATTTGAGTCGGCGTTACAGTTCATACCAAAGGTGTTGATGGGGTTGAGGTCATCGTTCTGTGCAGGTCAAGGGCTTTGTCATATTGAAACAGGAATTTGGGTTATAATATATTGACAAAATCAGTTAATCTAACTGTGCAACATATCCTAGTAATATACAAAGCATCTACAATTGACACTGAACACTGAAAGGAGCCAATCTGCACATTTTGCTGCTAATGCTTCTGTACTTTTACTTAGGTAACATTTTGAATGTGGGACCTTTACTTGTAATGCAGTATTTTTAGACTGTGGTATCTGAGTACTTCTTCCATCACTGGTAGAAACACGTGACGAATGTCCAGCAACACGCGTCTTATCAAAATAAACATCCGTCTTCACAGGAAACAGCTTAGTTAGGTTTAGGCAACAAAATTACTTAGGTAGGTTTATGAAAAGATGGTGGTTTGGGTTCAAATAACTTAAGTACGGAGGTTACGTGACCTATAAATCAACGTTGTCCTCTGGTCTCACACGAGGTACGAACAGCGTCTCCTGGGCAAAAGTCTGGTGTTTTTGTACCCACCCATCGGCGTTTGTCACCTTTTATACTTCCTGGTTCACAATGAAGTGTATTCTATATGAATTACAGTGCATTTCTTTTCATAGGTATAGCTACGAACGCTGACTGAACTGTGACCTTGGACCAGCACTGGCAATTAAACTCCTCCAAAGATTTACTGTTTGATTTCCTGAGCTCTTCCTTGGCAGAGTGTCCATCAGTGACACATAATAACATCTTTGATACTCAGAAGTGTTTAGTATGCAATGGGGCCACAGCGACGCTCTCAATCAGCCATGCTTTTAAATCAGACCTTTGACATTTTGTCATATTAGTTGAAGCCTTTGATGCTTTCAAGGAATTGAATGCAGCAACTATGAGTCAGAAAGCTCTATTTGATTGTTGCCTCTCTATCTTTTTCCTTTCCACCAGTGTGTGCGTCAGGATTGGAAGTCACGTGACCTGCAAGTTATATCACTAAACATGCCATTCAAAGTGTTTCTGGAGCTTTTTCCTAACTTCCATGTGCATATGGCCTGAATATGAAAAGCAGCCTCGTAGGAGCCCCGGGTGGCTGAGAGCAGGTCTCTGTGCTCTGACTTGATGAGGGACTCTGTAAGACTCTCTGCTGTGGTGACTTCTCCCTCTTCTTCCTCTTCCTTATCATCTGCATGCAGAAACAGGGATGGATATGTGGATGGGGTTGTGAGGCGCCGCGAGGGATGACCAGGGTTACGTCGCGGTCAGCACCGCAATCTGCGTCACAGCTTTTTAATTGTATTCTCAGGCATTTCAGAGTAATAAGGCCTTTGTCTTGAGCTCTGAGAAGGGAGGAGAAGACAGTGAAATGAAATAAATCAGCATATGAAATAAGGAGGTAATGATGGTAGCGGAAGGGAGGGACGGGGGGGAGCTGGGCGACAGGTCTCGGCGGGTGTTTCAACCAACTGCTTGTCAAAAGTGAGGCAGCGGCAGAGTGCGTGACAGCTCTGACAAGAGTTTGCGGAGGTCCTTCAGCGTTTCTCTTTTGTGTGACAAGGGGAGGCGGGCAGGGAGGGCTGCTCGGCAGCTCAAGACAGCCGAGGTCGCAGGAGCGGTTTCCAGTGGGTCGCGCTAACGCCAACCTGCCTGTCATGACTCATGAAGTTTACTGAAAGAAGGCAGATGAAGAAGATAAAAGGCATGTTTGGAGCAGTTATGGAAGGTGAAGCAGGTGAAAGGTGAATTAGCTCTACATGAGACCCAACATGTACTTAATCCTGTGAAGAACATGAATCTTATTAC
The DNA here is from genome assembly GCF_043250625.1 of Sebastes fasciatus. Classification (NCBI taxonomy): domain Eukaryota; kingdom Metazoa; phylum Chordata; class Actinopteri; order Perciformes; family Sebastidae; genus Sebastes; species Sebastes fasciatus. Next base: position 3,909,496 of record NC_133818.1, on the reverse strand, counting down.
CTCCTGTGTGTAGTTCAGAGCCGCCGTGTGAAGAATGGAGCTTCATGAGAGTAGATGGTAAGCGGCCAACGGCAGCTGGCGCTGAGCTGATGCAGCCATCTTTTATCCATTTATCAGCCCGTAAGCACATGATAACTTATTCCTCTCCCTCTGATGTGACATTATGAGCTCCAGCAAGGTAGCGGAGAAGAAGATATATCCAATATTCAAAAAAAAAGAGCCACCTGTTGTCATAAAAGAAGAGTCAGGAAGGAGATGAGCTCAGTTTGTAAAACCATAAGGACGCTCTGAATGTTCTTGATAAGGGATAGAAACGTGTTTTCCCTCTCTTAATAGATCTATTTTAAACATCACATATACTTTTCATCACCATGTTCAGTTTTGTAAATCATTGACATCCATTTCTTTGCAGTATGAAAATCTCAATGCAGATAATTGACTCTTGCTTGCGTTGTGTTGCATTACAGTGAACGACCACACTTATTAAAGTTACATTATCATTATAAGGTAATGAAAATGCTAATTGAAATCAGTCTGCACTTTTATATATAATTCCTCTTTGACAAAATAAGACAAACATCTTTTATGTGTCAGTGTCTAGTTACCTAAATACTCAACACATTCTCACTCCCAACTCGTCAAATACCGTTGTTTGGTCCGTGCCCCTCGGCATCGGAGAACGACAACACAACCACTTAGTCACGGCGAATTTGCACGAGAGCAGCGGCAAAGTGCAGCTTGCGGCGAGCTGCTATGCAATGTCTATGAAAAGCTGTGGCGGCAACTCCAGAGCTCAGCGAGCTGTGGCCGTTTAATTCTGCAAAGAAGTGAAATAAAAGTTGGGGAAAGTTTGACTTTTACCGAGTAAGTGCGGCGAGAGAATACCCGCATCCAATCACTCAACGGATCCTGTGACTCCTGTGACATGTTGACCTGTGTTACAAAAAGAGAACCGGTTGGAATACCTGAATGGAGTTGTCTAAATTGACCAAAACACATATTACCACACAGTGCTAATGTTAATGAATGCAGGCCTTTTCTTCACTGTATTAGTTTACCCAACCGAAGCAAGTTTCAAGAGTTTGCTAATTGATTTTTCTATTGTGAATGTAGATGAATGGATGTCTGTCTGTAACAGTATACTGTATATATAACAGTATATATATAAAATTGTCATGTGTGCATTAAAAAGGTCACTAAAGATGTAATGAGTTGTTGTGAAGGAGCTTTCGGCTTGTGGAACACACACAGGTACGGTCCTCTAACAAACCCATATTAGTCTGTAAACCCTCAGCTCGCCCAGCGGTCTTTGTTTCACACTTTGCCTCATTGCTCGGTGGAACATTTGTTTCTCTGCTTCCTCCACATCTGCTATTGTCTCTCTGCAGCCTTTCAACCCGGCCTCACAAACCAATTGTCAGTAATAAGAGTTCAGCGGATTCAACCATGAATATGCATATTAATCTCTCACCACAGCACATTGCTAGAACAGTCCACCAAAAAAAAAGTTTTCATCCAATTATACTTCTAAATCAGCAATAATTACAACCCTATACATCATCTGCATATTTCAATTAATATTCAAATCTTGTATAGGGTTTTACATGCACATGTATAATATATTCAGGATTAGGTATATTACAATTAAATCTATCTCTATCTAGCCTCTACCTTGCTTCTCCTTAATAAGCTGTGTTCCCTGGTAATGTTCCTGAACTTATTATAATGCAATATGCTCAAGCATAAGAATCACACATCCTTAATATTATTTCTCGCAATTAACATGGAGCCGAAAATACAGAGGGCCTCCTTCGTTAATTTGCACAGACACTCACATATAATGCAAAACAGAAAGGGAGTAAACAGGTCTCTGTCTGACTTCCACACACACGCAGAACTCAGTCAAGTGTTGCAAATCTAATTTAAATATATGAATGTTTTGCTTTGTCCATTTCCCTGAACTTGACTCGGCCGCATCACGTCTCCGCCGAATAGGAAATGATGCTGCTTAGTATTGTTGCCCAGCAGTCAGACGGATTGCGAAAAAGGCGCCGTAAGACATTTGTCAATACTTTGTGCATTCGCTATCTCTCCAATTTATATGTTCTATACCCTCAAAGCTCAGGAGACTTCAATTAGACAAGTACCTGTATCCGCTGCTCTGGTCTACAGCTCCCAGGAGCCCTGGTGCTCTCATATTGAATCATGGGGAGACAGTTAATATTCCAGTGGAAGGGAGGATCTATAAAGTCGCCACCATAAACTAGAGAGGGGCCTTTGTAACATCCAAATAATAGCAGTAAATAAAGAGCTTACACCTGTACGGCGAAGGCCAGGTCTGATAGGATGTCCTCTGCCGCCCCGCAGACAGCCGTAAACGCCCCGAGTAAAGAACAGTGAGCACTGTTAATGGATAGGTTTATTTTAAAGCATGCCACCTGCCATCAATCACCCAGAAGTATCGGGTAGTGGAGAAGCAAGTTAGCTTAAAGTCCCCTCTCCGTTCTTCTTCTCCTCTTCCTCCTTCGCCAGGAGCCCGATAAAGATTGCGAGGAGGTGGGGGAGCGATGTGGTGGAGGGCAGCGGTGTGCCGGTACACAGGATCCCTGAGAGAATAAAGCATCAAACCCACTCAGCAGCACCACTAACAATAATAAAAATGCCTCGGCTTAAAGGTGACATTCCCAATTTACGATTATTTGTGTCTATAAAGTGTATTCCTCGCCTCCTGACTCATTCGCACCCCTCCCTTACAAGAACAATGCATTAAGGAGGGGGGTGCCGAGGGTAAATGGAAATTCTATCCATTTTGCTAAACCGACAGGCCCCACTATACCTGAGACTTTCAATTTTGCCGGCGTGACCTCCAAGGAGACATTTCTGTCTCCTCTCTGTCTACCTTCGCCTCATTCAATTCCCCGTTTGCTCTGACCGGCCCTCCGAGCACCCGGGGGCCCGCAAAGCCGTTATGGATGAGCTCCGAGGCAATTCTGAAATAGAGAGAGGAGAGGAGCGTAGATCTCCGCTCCCCTCCAAAAGATTTACTTCAGCGTGTAAGATGGATGAAATCAGCCTCTGTATCTCTTTTAGTGATTGTTTTTCCTGTTCCTTTTTTCGTGTAAAAGGAGGGCGTTCAATAGGATGGGAAATGTGATGGATTAGGAGGCCGGGATCGGAGCAAAACTAACGGCGAAGGTGGAGATGTGGTGTTAACCTGAGTAATGCTGTGATCCAGGCCAGCTGATACGGCCGTGGTGTCTCTCCCAAACACCTAGCGCCAAGACTGGAAGAGTCACATTGACTTCATTTGTCTTGTGTGTCATAGTTGCAGAGAGACAGTAAAGTAGAGATGGACAGAATATTTGATGTGATGATAAAGCAAACTGTCATTTGCCTTTGTCAAAAAGAGTTGATGTGCTCAATGATTATGGAAACACCTTTGCTGAATAAGACCTGATATAGCGAACATTTAAATCACATGACTGATCAGCTGTTTCCGCTGTCGGCGTCTTCTTGGATATTACCGTGATGTACGAATGCTACACCGTCTAGAAGGAACAGAATACTAAATATTTGAATTATGATATTTAAGATAAGCTGATCTAAATGTACTTGCTGCAGTATTTCAGTATCAGGCAGCTCAGAGACCGGCAACTGAGTCAAGAACAGTTTTGATAAAAGCCATTATTGCTAAAGGCCAGTTGTGGCTGCATGCAGTGACATGTTTAATTGATAAGAAGCTATTAGTGTCTACCACACTATCCATCATTAAATTTGTCGTGGAAATCAACACATGCTCAAACGTTTCAAATCCGATGTTCTGCCAATAATGCGGCCTGGCAACGTTACAAAAAGCGCGTCCAGAGAGAGCGAAACCGAGCCCGTCGGCAGCAGAACTTGTATCGGTACACAGATCCGCCGGAGGAGAAAAGTCTCGGCTGCTGGGGGGGGGAACGCCTGGACAGGAAACAGACATTACTTTAGCTTCGCTCTCCATCGCGGCGAGGTGATGGCACATAAAGTATTCCCGTGAAGGATGGCGGGAGAGAGGAAGCAGCCTGAGACGCGGCCAAGTTTCTATTGAGTTATGGACATTTTCAGCAAAGAGCCTTCAAGAGCGGCACTCCTCAAAGTGACTGAGCTCACACTTAGCACGGACAATATAAATGGAATTGTCGACATTAGTATTTCCTCATTCATTTTTTTCCCTTGCTGTTAAATCTCTTATTCTTTTTTATGCCTCTGAGGCGTGTGAAGAATGGCTGAAAAGCACATGTAGAGTATCAGATGTCTGTGCGGCGAGGGCGCAGAAGGTATAAATGAAATTGTATGAAGCTTATTTAAGCGTCTGTCATGATTGGAGCGCTGGGATCATAAGTGCATCTCAGTGACAAGCGTGACATGATGTAGCAGATGAATTATTAAAGAAAGTCACATCACATCAGAGGATTGGAAATTATAATTGTTTGGCAGCCAAACTTTGTTCCGTCCTTTGCAAACGGAGGGATCCTGCATGTGATCGACAATGTTTGGAGATAACCGGGATGTTGATTTGGAGTCTGTAAATCGCTAGCCGCTGCATCACTGATGGTGCTATAACCGTGGCTAATTGTATGTCTAAACCCTCTTTGGGATGAGCGGCGCGTCGGGAATAGAGCGTCTCCGGGTTTGACAGTGATGGTTCATGGGATGACAAACAAACGCCACAGAGGATCAATGTGAAGAGGTCCGTCTTCAAAACACTAGAGAGACGGGAAACGACAAAACTGATCTTCCGTGACAAGTGCCCGTGTCTTCTCAGAGAATTCAGCAGGGGTGCTGCTGTGTTTAGGGGATATTGTTTGCACTTCGTAGGGATGATATGGAGAGTTTTTGCTCTAAAATTAAACACCAACTATGTGAAGAAAGTGACTAACTTGTGACAAGATGTTGTTTTGGAGGATAAAACGTTCAAGTTTGTCTCCTGATAAAAGTTTATTTAACAACTTGAAGGAAATTAAATCAACCTGTGCTGCTAACAAGCATGAAGGAGGGAGTTGCACACTTGCATACGAAACATCTGATTCATTTTTTCATTTATTATTCTATAAATACACATTTAAGCATATATCTAAGCTTGTCAGCGTAAAATTAAACATTGTCTAAATGAGAGAAATAGTAAAGTCTGCAGGACAAAGTCATTCACATCCAAAACTGATTTAACATCTACATGTCTACACTGGTTATTGTGAGAAAACAGGCAAATACAACATAGACAATCAGAGTAAAAATGAGAAAGTAGAAAAAAATGGATGCATATTTTCTGAATATTAATGTACATTATTTAACATCAAAGTAAAAATTACAGAAAATAAAAACATTTTGGTGCATTTGTTTAAATTTAAATAAGTTTACAAGAAGAATAATGCATCCTATTAACTTATCATGCATACATTTCACATAGAAAGGGTTGTGTGTGGCCCATTTCTTCTTCCTTCAGAAGAATGAGTAACACAAGACATTAAGAAACAGTTTAATTGTTAAACAACAACAAATAAGAAAACTTAAACGTGCTAAAAATAAAATGAATTCAACACATTTGATATTTCATTTTCTACATCGACTCTCCCTGAGGCTCGGACAATCTGCATAAACCTGTTGGATGTGTTTTGGACGTCTTACAAACGGACTTTCTTTTTTTTTAATTCCAGTTACAATTGCTTTAAACAAAGACTAATCACTGGACAAATGAGTGACTGTACCACCATGTCCAATTACTGGAAAAAATGGCTGCTTTGTGCCATTCGCTGATTACATCAATAAGATTCTCCACGGTAGGGGCCATCATTACATCAGTTTGAGCGGTAATTTTACTCATTTATATGGATTTCATAATGTAATATTCCCAGCAAAGTAAACATTTAGATATGTGAGGAGGAAAAAAAACAAATGTGTGCAAATGAAAGTAAAGAAAATATGAAGTTTCTCAGAGAACCAAATTGGCAATCACCATCCTTCTACCCCATGGTCATAATGAAATTGCGTTAGCAGTGGTTGAAATAAATGACATAATTCTATGTACACACAATTAAAGGAGAAAGCTACAATCGCACATTCAGCTCAGAGTTAGTTTATGATAGCACAAAGCAAAACCAAACCTATAAATAATGAATACGTCCATAATTATTCCGTCTCAAATTTGCATAATTATTGTTTTTTTTTCTTCTTCATGGAAGCATCTGTTAACATTGCAATCCTTTCTTTGTTTCAAAGAGGACCGCCATACCTTCCTGCAAAAGTACACACATGAATGGGAATAAATTGGCATTATAAGGAAATGCTCTCATTTATAATTAATATGGTGGTCACAATGACACAATGATATTGCTGCAAATGCACCACTATTGCTCTAAATGAGTATTCCTGCTGTGTTGGGAGCTCAGCAGCAGTGAATACCAGACTTTTTATTATTCTGCTAAAAGACTTTAATTCTGTCCTTTCATATGGAAACAGAAGGAGGCTTCAAGCAAGGTGTGCAACTGATATAACCTGATACAGCACCACTGATTAGACAATATCAGCCCTTTTCACTCCCTCAATTACTTAATTAGTTAAGTCTTTTTACACTTGAGTATGGAAACACGGTCTTAAGATATGTTCCTAATGATATAAACCAGATAAAATAAGCTAAGTGTTGCACTTGAGAAGCTGAAACTAGGGAATGTTTGTTTTTGCTTTGGACATGGATCAATGTTGATTAATATCTGACATATCAGACAGCGCGCGCGTTCTCGCGTACTCGCTCCACCTCTAGACGTGAACGCGCGCTCACTCCACACTGCAGAAGAGTTAGTTTAGCTCTGAGAATATCTAGTGAATGTAGAGTGGACGTTTGTGCAGAAATAACTGCTGCAGCTCCTCCAGACCAACAGAGGTTTCACGTGTCTTGTGAAGTGACGGAGCTCCTCAACGAGTTACGTTATCGTCTCGTCACCGACCGGGTGCCGGTGTCTTCGGCTGCCGGCTGCGGTCGGGAGGCGATAACGTAACTCGTTGAGGAGCCCCGCTGCTGAAGCCTGCACTGAAGCAGGAAAAGCCAACACTAGGATCAGCATTGATTCATGGAGAGACCTTCGTCTGGTCAGCTAACATTACTGCCAAGCAGCTGAAATATAGAGTCATATTGTGCTTTTAGCTGACGTGTGTCACCTCACTGTTTTGAGCGATGCTCCTTCATGTCTATGTAGAGCGAGCACAAGCCCGACGCTGACTTTCGTTGATTTCACGGCCACAGGTGTCGCTGTTAAGCAGCATTTCTGAATCTTACAAATAGTCCCTTTAAGAAATCTAACTATAAAGCAAGAATCTCCATCTGTCTGAATGTCCTTCGTATATCTTGAGATCCGTTCATCCAATCAACTTTGTGCTTGGCGAGTGCAAGCAGCTTTACTGTGGTTCTCGACAACGCTGCAAGCAGCACCACAGGGAGCCAAGCAATCGGCCTGTTGCGGACGCGCACTGTACTAGTTTTAGAAAATGTGGGTGTCATGTTTCCATCACTGCCGATAAATACCTGACTGCTGCAGAGTTATTTGTCACGCGAATGAATGCTGATTAGAACCGTTCCCATTAAAGACAAAAGCCAGATGTTAGTGGGTTTTAGTGGGTTTACTGTCCAGTGGGAAAGGGGCTTAAGAGAACCCCTTTCCAAGAGTAGGTGTCCCCCTGCTCACATCTCATTTGGGATCAAAACTCCTCATTAGTCTTTTGTACCTGCTATTTGACCAGTGTTTGTTGAAGGAGCGTGGCCGCCAGCCAAAGCGGCCCGTTAGCTGCTCTCCACCGACCCTCGAGCTGTGTATAACCAAAGAAAACATTAGCCAGGTGACTTATCATGGAAGTCTGTGGCTGACCTTTTAATGCGCCTGTCATTGATTGCATAGCGTGGTACACTCTGTCCATCCCAAGGTGATAGATTATTCAATTAACTACTGACCTTTCCCGCAGACTCATTTGTCGATGGAAATGCTTTTATGACAGCAGTGCATTTAGAAACCAAAGGATGCTGAGTTTTGATTTTAGGATTTACTGTGTGCGTTGTGATTTCCCTCCCCCTCTTTCTGGTGTTGACTTTTTGATTTACATTGTTATATTATAAAGTTTGGCTCTGGTGTTGCTCCTGTGGTGGATGGCGACCGTTGCCGTACGACGAGAAGCTTTTCCATGTGTTATGCGTTGGCAGGCCGGCGCTGCCTGCTGGATTTATCCCACCTACTTCTCCTTTACTCAGACATATTTCATGACCCAATGCAGCTCGTTAATGTAGCCGTGAGCTATTTGTTGAAGTCGAGAGAGATGTGCATTTGTATTTGTCGCTGCTTCAGTCATGAATCAGCACCTATGAGGTGCCCATTTGGCACTGCTAGTGTTGTCTTCATGTCTGTGGCAGAGATTACTCACCGGTATCAGAAAACAGACTCCGATGACGGCATTCACATTATTTTTTTCATCCAGCTGGTGCTTCACATTGTCAGAAACCTGCAGTTAAAGTGCTCCTATAGGATGTAAGCTCTTTATTTTTCACAGGGATCACTGCAGAGAGTTTATCTTATCAGCAACAAGTTACCATTTGGGATCAATGCAATGAGTTTTGCGACATCTGTTCAGTAATATTAAGCTGCCCTATATATACGCCACCTGTTTTTCAGTGGGATGTGACTGTTTGGGCCTGAAGTGAGAAACATGGCAACATATAACAGAATCTGTTGTGTTTCTGTTTGCATCTTATTCTTTATTACCACATCTCTGTCATATAAGGTACAACACAATCCACTTGTGCTGAAAGTGTTTTCAAACTTGATTTGACTTTTAAGGATAATTTGGGAGCAACATCACGGGTCAACATATCTGCTAATATCAACAGCAAAATATAGAGACAGAAATGATGGAGAGCGTGAGGTTGCCATGGTATCACTGCGTCGTGTGTTGAGGAATCTGTTGGGGTAATGTTACCCAAAAAAGTTCTTCAGTATCACTACACTTTGATCCTCTTTCTGTCAAAAACATTTTACTAGTTTGATTTCTTCTCGTGTGCAATTTGATCAGGAATCGGTATTTGTTTCAAATGAATAAGAACATGATCATAAACCCAAGGTACAAGATTCCTTTCGAGGTTTAGTCAAGAGAAAGTCTATCATGTTTGCATTACGTTCCTGTACTTGCGTATTTGTTTTGTCTCAACTCTACAGTAAGACTAGGGCTGCGGTCGAATGGTCTTTTGTTCTTAGGAAGATTCCTAACTGAGTGAAATGAGCCGGACGTATCCAGCCATGATAAGAGCTGTTTGAACTCTCTAAATGCTGAGGAAAGGTGCTTCAATGCTTCCTTTCTTATCTCCTTTAGCACGAGGTACACTGGACCATTTTTTACCAAATTAAAGGAGATAATGCCGTCCCACAGCAACATTTAAAGCGACATACAATTTGGCAGTCAATTTCATCCTGTCGCTGTTTAATTGTATATTATGGATAAATCGAAAACATACTTCTTATGAGGTTTGATTCTGTTTTGGACAGGAATCCTTACTTGTTTTGTACAACATTGGATTCTCCGAGCACCGCGGTTGTTTTTCCCTACGTCCTTATGAACTCTCCTCATGACGTTTTCCATCAAGGTCAAGGAAAAGTGGTCAGGAAAAGACATGCAATGTAATTTTTTGACTACTTGACTTTGTTGTGTTACTAATTAAATGCTAACACAGTAGTTCAAGATCTAAAAACTCAATGCACAGATTTGATGTTACTAAACTGTACCTATTATGGCGTGAAGCAGCCGTTCTCAGGCGTGTGCTATCAAGGACTGACATACTACAGATCTTCATCTCAACCATAATATTACTAATTCCCCAGATTAGCTCTTCCTCTGGTAGAAGGTGTGCTAATCAGTAAAATCAGCAGCCGTCTACACTCTCTCTGTTCTCTAGACCTCACCCATCTGCCACCGCACGCAGGTTAACACAAACGGCACGAGTTAGCTGCAGATCCTCCTCGCCTCAGGTTAAATACCCAGTCGTGACTTGATGCTGCGTGACATGTCTAGCCAGCGCCAGTTTAAGACCCCACCTCCTCCTCCTCCTCTGCCCGTACTCATTGTTGTTAAAGAGGATGTGACAAAGAGCGATATCGGTAGAATGAATATTTAATACGCCCTCCCCCTGACTTATTCATGTTCTCCGGGCGTATCTGCCTTGCACATCCCTGCTCTCTACCTGTCACTTTCCCTCTCGCCGAAGAAGCATGGAGTCATCATGGCCGAGTAATAACTTTACTTTCAGCCAGGGAAGTAGCAGAGGAAAGACATCTTGATCAAGCCATCCTTTAGAAATGATGTAGGCTTGTAGAGCGGTGATAGATATCTGTTATCCGGTACACCTCTTAAATATCATCCTCCCCTTTAACAGTTTTGACAGGAACTGCTTTCCCCCTTGTCAGAGCCAATTGGTTGAGGGATCGAGGGATTGAACATCTACGGGAGGACAGGAATACCGCAATTACCGACAAAGGAGGGAAGGGGGGTATCTGTTAGTGATGTTTGATGTGATTTATCCGACAGCGCCGGGAGTGCATTTAAACGGGGCCCAGTGACGCCATGACATTGACGGAGTCGTGTTATCAATTGGACTCCTCCGAGCGCGAGTGGCTGAGAAAGCTGCTGTCAGGATCTGAGCGACGGTTCATCATAACTACCTCATTTGACCCCCCCTTCCTGCTTCCTTGTGAGAAGAGAGAGATGAAGAAGAAGGACAGAAGGAAGAGGAGACAGATCTGAAGAGGGAGAGGCAGATAAATCACCTCAGCTTACAGAGAATCAGGCCTCTACTCAACTGGAATCACTCGCTGGAGGAGTCTCAGTCGCCAGATCTCTGCCGGTTCAAACCTCCCACAACATGAGAACCTGTAGAAGACTTCGCTCTGAAGCAGAATCTGTCATGAGCCTGTTTTTCCTTTATGATGGACCGTACGCTGAGGATGATTTCACACTGTGAAGGCCCAACTGCTGACAGATGAGAGCTGTTTTTGAAGCTCAGCAGACTAAATGGCCTTCCATGACTTTCTGTATGAACACGTAGACGTTCACACCACATTTATTCTTCATCTTTGCTCTAGTTAGGAAGGTTTTTATGAGCGAATGCTGCATTTCTAACTTCTTCAGGTTTGTAGCACCTTTAGGGAAGACATCTTTTCAGTTGGCTTGGAATTAGGGGTGTCGGGATACGCTGGTATTGACGATATCCGTGATATTTAAAAATGAAATATTGATATAATGTCAATAATACATATATGATAATATTGTGTAAATAATCCAGAGCTTCTTAAATCAACACTCGTATTTTTAGTATAATTAATTTGCCAGAAAACAGACAAAACACACAATAAACAAATTTAAAGATGCATTTTACTGATTTACTTATTATATATTTTTATAAATTTTAATATATAATATATAAAATAATGTGTTTTTTTATTTCCTTAAGAAAAAAATACTACAACAACATAAACCACAACAAATAAAATAATATGTACGTATAACAGATAGTAACGGTAAATTAAAAATTATTAAAATATTGAAAAAACAAAGGAGAAAAAAAACATTATAATAACATTAATAATAATAATAAAATCAAATATATAAATAAATAAATATAAAATAAAAAATATAATAAATTAAATGTTGAAATGCATAAATAAAAATGAATAAATTAATATTAATGATAATAAATAATGTAATAAATAAATACAAATTTAAAAAATGAATAAAAGAAATTCACACATGGTAACAATTACTTTTTTTTTACATTTTCAAATCCCACAAGAAAATAAAGGTTCTACTCAAATTTGCACACCTAATTGCTCTTAAACCCCCAAATCCTTGAAAAGTCTTATTTATTACAGTCTGTCTTTATACCTTTTTTCATCTCCTTAATTTATGCCCTGCTAGCGATTTAGATCCTCAATTAAGAAATTAAGAAATAATCATGAAACAAAGTCAAACACTACATTTTGGTCAGATTAATAAAAACGTATCCATCATATTAACGTCCGATTTCATAGTTGAGCAGTTAATAAACTGTAAAGACGAAACAGAACCAGCTTTAGTCCTTAGTCACTGTGTTGACCGTGTGCAGGCTTCCACAGAAACACAGTAGAGTCATCATCAGACAACATCTGTGTGCTGGTCAATAATTCACAGATGTGTAAGTTTTGAAAACAAGGATAGGTTGCACTTATCCCGACCTGGAGTCATGAGAAGGGTTATGGAGCCTCGTTAACAATGCATGAGAGCCGCATTTTGACTCCCCACCACCGTTCATGCATTTTTTAAGGAAAAATACTTTGCAGAGAGAGAAAGGGGTGTCGAACTGTGTTTTGTCTAAAAATAAACCGCTATATATCTCTTTACTGTCGAGTTGGCGTAGCCTCGTAAAACTGACACCGACGTGGGGGAGCTGGGAGCGAGGTAGAGCGACTAACAACTTCTTCTTGATGGATGCGATCACGACTTTGAGCTTGGCCTCTTGTTTTCTTTCTTCAACGTTCTATGTTGTATGTGCATATTTGTATTTGAATATTTGACATCTATATATCGAGTGCTTCAACTCCGACCTTTGACCCTCTTTACTGTTAGATTGTTGAAATGCTGCCAATGCAGGAGTTCAAGCTTATATGACTCATTACATGTGCTTGTATTCATGCATATGGTCGGAGCAGCTCATCAGCTTACACCTAAAATAGAAATATATGATTTACCAACTTCTACTCCAAAATGTATTTATTTATTTATGCATACATTTGCTTCACATACAGACATATAGTTTGTACATGCAGATTATGAGGCGATTGTTCATCCATAATACTTCCAGGCTATACAAGTTTTATTTATTTTTCATGAATAGCAATAATATGATATTTAAGTCACGATATTATTGGGATTTTAAACATTATTGTGATTATTACCTTTTTTTCAACTGCAAATTACGCTTTTATATTATAATTATTGCTATGTTTTATATGTAAGAGATAATGTACATTGTTGTGAAATAAACCCAGACAGTCTTGCATCGCCCTGAAGGGGTTTATTTCACAATAATGACCGGCTTGCTGCACATTATCCCGCTTATTGCACGGCTACTTACTTAAGTAATCAATGATGTTACACAAAAATGGTCTGATATCAGAACTGCGTCCATGGCAACGGTCTGTTATACATAGCAACGGTCTGTTATACATAGCAACGGTCTGTTATACATAGCAACGGTGTGTTATACATAGCAATGGTCTGTTATACATAGCAACGGTCTGTTATACATAGCAACGGTCTGTTACACATAGCAACGGTCTGTTATACATAGCAACGGTCTGCTATAAAGAAATAACAGACCGTAGAACGCTGTGATTGACTAATCAGAATCAAATATTCAACTAAGCCGTGTTATAAAATAAGATGCAGTTTTCACTCTGTTCATCTCAGAGTTTTCATTCACATATCTTGAGGTCAGAGGTCAAGGGACCCCTTTGAAAATGGCCATACCAGTTTTTTCTTGCCAAAATTTAGCGTAAGTTTAGAGCGTTATTTGGCGTTCTTTCCGACAAGCTATCATGACACGGTACCAATGGATCCGTTAGGTTTAATATCATTATCTTTACTGTAAAACTGAGCCCGCTACAACCTCTGAAAGACAGAGCGGTAACATTTTTAAGAGGTTAATAGTTTATATATTAGAAGATCATTACTTGCCGTATTTCCACGCCAAATACTGCGATACTATGCTGTATTGATTTCCCCCCACCCCTAATCATGAAGCATCTTCAGCATTGTGAATCCAACAATGACGTAGGAGTGCAACGCTAAATCAATGGAAACTGTCCTCTGCTGAATTGTCAACATGTAAGAAGAAGTTAGGTTTTAGCAGCTCTGGAGTGAAACTGTGAGTAATAACAGCTCAGGGAGGTTCTGGCTTCGGGGGCCCCTGACCCTGTGGGCCCCCGTGCTTGTGCCTGGCAGGCCTGTCTGGGAACCCGTCCATGTTAACCATACTGGAGCTGCAGTGATATTTTAGTAAATAATATATCATACTGTAGCTGTGGCAGTGAACATGCGTTGAGCTGAGGTTTTGCAGAGCCGTCCAATGTCAACGTTGTGTTTGGCGAGCGAGAGATCGTAATATAACTTAATATGCTGATAATTCTGGGAGTTAAAAAATACACAAAGTATGACAACAGTAAGGATGGGAACTGTGTTACCTGTTTGGAAAGAAAAATGATTGGTGACAAGGTCCTAAAAATCACAATACGATACACAGAGTATTTCCAAAACTAACCTCGGGTAACATCAGGTGGACTTTCAACCGGACCGAACAGCTCACCAGGGATACGTGGATGATTTTTATTCCGTCAGGCCTGTCACCAGAAACAGAAATAGGATTCCTCTGACCAACAGAGGGTAGAGTTTCAACATGCAGAAACCAATAATTTGCAGAAAGAGTAAAGAATATCCAGCGTGATCTCCTTTCCCAGACCTAAATGTGCTATTCCACCAGTTATTCAGATTTATTAAACGATACATCACGACTGTTTGACTTTGTGTCAACACTCCGATCTCTGTGGCGGTGTTCGAGCTGTTATGTTGCCGTTCCTGGTTTTAATCATTTTTGGCTGCTTTCCACTTCCTGCCTGAAAAGTGAAACAGCTTAGGAATGTCATTCTTTGAAAAGAAAACAGAGAGGATCCACAGAGGAAGTCCTCCCACAGTCCTCTGGTCTCCGTGCACGGCTAAACACACACTCACACACACACTGTCACATGCACTTATACTCTGACACACACACACACACACGTTCTCACACCCACACTTAAAACTCTCCCACACAGTCAAACACACTGACACACCCAGACTCTCAACACACACACACACACAGACTTTCTCACTTACAGACACACACTGATTCACTCTCTCGTACACTCACACACACTCAGAGGGCTGCAGCAGAGCTTGCTGGGAAACATCAGACACCCAGGGAGGAAGGAGGACAGGCTTTTCCCACATTTAGACTCCATGGATACTTCAGATGTCAGGCTAAAAATAGAGCCAATGTTAAACCGAACCAACACTGAATCAACTGCAGCAACAAGCCCGCGCTGCTCTGCTCTGCTACACTTTGGCCCGGCGTTTAAACACTAAAACGCAGGATGGTTCGCTTCAGTGTATTAAATCTGAACTGCAGTGAATCTGCCTTTTAAACCTGACAAAATGTCTCATCAGTGTCACCTAAAAAACGGGAACTGAAGCAACGTCTAATGATCCCAATCAGAGCTGCAACGATTAATCGATTAGTTGTCAACTATTAAATTATTCACCAATTGTTTTGATAATATGTTTGAGTCATTTTTTAAAGGAAAATAAAGTCTAAATTCTCTGATTGCAGCTTCTTAAATGGGAATATTTTCTGGTTTCTTTACTCCTCTATGACAGTAAACTTTGAGTTGTGGGCAAAACAAGACATTTGATTGACATTTTTCACCATTTTCTGACGTTCTATAGACCAAACAAGTTATCAATAAATCAAGGAAATAATTGACGGATTAATTGACAATGAAAATAACCATTAGTTGCATCTCTAATCCCAATAATCATGATGAACAAATGAACCCATGGTGGTCGATTTCTCTCACATCGGCGAGGTTTTAAGTGCAAGTTGTTCTTAAAATGAAAACTACATTTCCCATCAGCCCTTTGCTTACATTTTCTGCTTCTTCTACTCTATTAAGGGCCTAATATTTCCCAAAATTGACACAAATGTATGAGTGGATGCGTTCACATTGAGAGTCATATATTTTGGCTTGCACATTATACCCTCATGGACAAGACCAGATGATAACATTTAGGTCATGCAAACCTTCACACTCAAAGCTGACAAAATCAACACTGCAGGATAGGGCTGCACAATTAATTTACATTTTATTGAAATCACAATATGGCCTAATGTAACTTTCAAATTGCAGGAGGCACAATATTTGTTAAAGGTAAAATGTGTTAAATTAAATATTGTTGTCCTGGCCTACACATCATATTGTACAAAGTTTGTCTGTGATAAATTCAAGAGCAATTAAGGCCCCTCTTTCCGTCTTCTTGTATCCACATTTGCTTTATTTTAGTGCTCAATCTGTAATGAGTATCTATCCCAGAATAGTTTTTCCATATGTCATTTGGTGTGAACATCACCTTAAAGTATGAGGAGCATATGCATCTTCATTGTCATGTTCAGTTAGTAAACGTTGGTACCTTCACGTTCCTCCTGACAGGGTGCAGACAGGGACTCATTCCTGTTTCCACACTTTTCTCCGAGCATAAAGACTCTTTTCTAGCAGCATCCTGCCTCATATTCATAGTATGTTTACATGTTTTTACCAGTGACCCGTTCACCACAACCTTTGTGCTACTGAGCGGCTCCGGTTGTGCCGAGTGCCTTGCTCCAGGGCTCAATCACAGTAAAGTTTTTGAAGAAGGGAGAGCTTTGTCATTTTCCTCAGCAGGCATTTCATTTCAAACCGCTGACCTTCCAGTCACAAGCCTGTCTCTACAACTTTCAGCCACTTCCACCACCGCTGCCATTATGCAAAATAATCTCATTTCACATTTGCTCACTTCTCCAACTCGCACCAATTGTCTGACCCAGTCACCGTCTCCAAATACAAACCCGTCTGGCCTTTTTACATGTTCTCCCTGTTGCCTAACTCGGTCCCGTTCCTGGCACCCAGTCCTGTTTAATTTAGTTCAAGCCTGCGTCGTTCCCATAAGGGTGAAATCCTGTTAAAACACATACATGCTTGGCAACCAGATATTCACAACAAAGCTGCAGCAAGTGGACAAGATGATTAAAAGAGCAGAGCGTTGTGCAGGAGGAGTGTAACGGGATGCAGCCGCATTCGAGCAATAACATCAATACCGCCGTCAACGAGCAGAAGCAGCAGAGAGAGGTTGTAGAAACTCATCAGCGTCATCATTTAGAGTCGCGTCTGGATCTTCTCCACGTCCTATAACTTCTCCTAACCGCTGGCATTCAAGGCTGTGATGATGTCAGGTTCAAGTGCTGTTTCAATATCGAGAGTAACGCGACACAACCGGCGTCATTTCCCCCATGTTGTCAAATCTAAATTAGGTTGAATAGCAGAAACAAGGAGTGGACAATTTTAGAATACTGACCCAGTATGATATCTTGATTTCCCTGCATTCCTAATCCTGAATACCCCGTGGGAATATAGCCTCTATGTCTAATCTACACGTCCACATTCACACAATTTGTTTGTGTTTCCTAAAAATGTAAAAGAAATCAGATCTACATATTTCCCCGCGACCACTTTCCTTGATTGTTCCTGGTAGGAACCACCTTCCTCCTCATCCTCCTCGCCCTGATGCGAGGTGATGCTGTGCTCGTGTATTTGCTTATTCAGTGTGCAAACCCTCTAAATCAGATTTATGTAGTTGCAGACGTCACCTCTGCTCACCGAGCAAAGAGACACCAGAGCGCATTAAGACTCGCCCAGGGGGAAGAAGCGCTGCCCTCACGGGTCACTGAGGATTATTGTAGGAATGATCATTTATGTTTTATTCTATTCTGCGTCTAAATATATTAACACGCTGCTCACAATAAAGGCTCTCCTGCTTTGACTTCAGTCACACATGATGAAGCTGCAGGGATTAAAGGAATATACGGCGTAAACTGTCTCTTAAAATTAGTAAAGTGAAGTGTGCATTAATTAGTTTTGATGGCATATTGACGCAAAAAGTTTTAAACTGAAATAAAAGTAACAGAAAAAGTAGAAGCAAAACCATCACAAAGAGATGCAAAACCACCAAAAAGAGATGCAAAATGACTTAAAATGGATGCAAAACCACCACAAAAAGATGCAAATAGACTTACAAAGAGACGCAAAAAGACAAAAAATGTATGCTAAACCCCCACAAAAGATGCAAAACAAATACAAAAAGACGCAAAACCACCACAAAAAGATGCAAATAGACTACAAAGAGACGCAAAACGACTAAAAAATAGATGCAAAACCACCAGAAAAAGATGAAAAACGACTACAAAAAGTACAAACCCTCGTGGCTATATGGACACAGAAAGTATGATTTAAAAAAAAGTTTTAAACTGAAGTAAAAGTAACACAAAAAGTAGAAGCAAAACCATCACAAAAAGATGCAAAACCACCACATAGAGATGCAAAATGACTAAAAATGGATGCTAAACCACTATACAAAGATGCAAAATGACTAAAAATAGATGCAAAACCACCACAAAAAGATGAAAAACGAACACAAAGAGACGCAAACAACTAAAAGATGGAAAATGACTACAAGGAGGTGCAAAACGACTAAAAAATAGATGCAAAACCACCGCAAAAAGATGGAAAATGTCTACAAGGAGGTGCAAAACGACTAAAAAATAGATGCAAAACCACCGCAAAAAGATGCAAAACAACTACAAGGAGGTGCAAAACGACAAAATAATAGATGCAAAACCACCGCAAAAAGATGAAAAACAACTACAAAATGTACAAACCCTCGTGGCTATATGGACACAGAAAGTATGAATTAAAGAAAAGTTTAAAACTGAAGTAAAAGTAACACAAATCACTCATAATCACAGTCTGTTATTCCCCTTTTAATTTGAGATTCGATAAACATAATCACCACCTTTATCTTCTCATGTGTCAGGGGCCTGGATTGATGGTGTGACAGTACAATCTGAAATTGAAAACGAAGATGCCGCTACTCTTAAAAAACAGATGATAAATTTAGCTTCCCATATGGCACCGGCATCTGGCATTATCTGAGCGTTCGAGTACACGGTGGCCGACTCAGCGGAGAGGCCTGCTGCACGATGACGCGATTGTGCCTCTGTGTTTGAAATGCCAAAGATTATCTTTGGCTGCGTGTTGAGATATGTACCTCATTGATGTAACGTTTTACAGATGGTGTAGTAGCTGCTGTGTGTTCAGCGCAGAGAGAGAGAGAGAGAGAGAGAGTGAGTGCGAGAGCAAAGCGCCATAATCTCCTGATGTGTGATGACAGGTAGTCTCAAAGCAAAGCCTGTACACGCCGTACCTGCAGCGCCGCTCGGTTTGATGGGAGATCAGTGGGCTGTCGACTCTGCTAACAGCCGGGGCGTGCAACAAATCCATCGAAAGGCACGAGAGACAAACACAAACCTCTCACGCAGACACATGAAAGCATGCGGAGAGCACGGAAACACAATGTCTAGTTCACAAAATCAAACAGACTGATGCAGGTACATAAGCCTACAAATGATATCATAGTACAAACAGTTAGGGTTGCAGTTTGATCCCTTTTTCTGAACCTGAACACAGGATCAAATCCTTTAGAATCTCCTATCAAATCTACTTAGGTGTAGAGTTTAGTTTAGACACACCTTTCAAAGCTCTTCTAAGCTTGCTTTTTGGTTGTCTAACACAACTACAGTATACAAGCGTTCTCAGGCTGCATTCAAACCAGATCAAGCGTTGCTGCGAGAGTCACTTTAATGACCCATTGAAGAAGACTTGAAACTAGAGATTGAGACCATAAACTCATGTTTACAATGTTTACTGAGGTAATAAATCAAGTGAGAAGTGAGGCTCATTTTCTCATAGACTTCTATACAATCAGACTTCTTTTAGCAACCAGAGGAGTCGCCTCCTGCTGGCTGTTTGAAAGAATGCAGGTTTAAGGCACTTCCTGATTGGCTGCAGACCCAAAGGCTGCCCACTGGGTTTGATTGATTCAAGCTGGAGTTATGCTTCTGCAAAGACACAGGCAAACGTGCCAACCTACATATGTTAAGAGTAACTATAGGTCACAGAAGCTTGCAAAGGAGCCTACGCACGCATCTCACAAATGTCAACAATGTGTCATGCGGACCAGTGCATCAAGCGAGCTGATTGGTTGATCCAACTCCTGTTCAGAGGCTGGTTTGTAACAGAGAAGAAAACAAAAACATGTTTTATGTATAAGTGTAGAAGAAACCAACATACTGTGCAACTTTAAGAACAAATGCATGTGTAACTATAGCTCACATGCACAAAAAACAAATACATGTGCATACTGTTTGCACACATGCAAATAAAAGTAAATACAAAAGCGTGCACACAGACATCTATGAGTTAGCATCCCGGCTCTATCTGACTGTCTGTCTTTATTGCACACACTAACCAGCCCTGCACACACTCACACTCACACTCACACAAAAACACCGGTATCACTCATTGAGCGCTCTGAATGATTTCGCTCTCAGCTGAGCCACATCACAGGCGAGGAAGGAGTGTGCCCCTCCATCAAAGAGCTCTTTAAATGAAATCATGTCCTCTGATGATTCAAAGCAAATATTTCCCTGGCACACTCCTACTGAATGTGCTCCTCTGAAGAGCAGGCCTTCAAGTGAGCGAAGGCGCTACTTTTTACGCTTTGAGCGACGCTTGGTGGGGGCGACGTGTCGGGGGGGTTGTAAACGGTGTCGAAATGAAAATGGATCTTGGCTGCTTGAGTCGTAGTTTAAATCTGAATGTGGACCACACACAAGTTTCCTCACAATGTGATAGCTTTAGAAAAAAATGAATGCCTTGTCATAAAAAGTGACATGATGAAAGATTAGAAGAAGAAGAAGTCACAATCATTCACATTTAGTTTGTTTCCAAAATTAACTGATGTCAATCTATCCACTCTATTCTCTCTCTCATACTCCAACAAGCAGTTTAATCTGGGCTGAATACAGAAATATACGACCTGCACCCTCACATGTTAAATCCAGCGTGGTAAACACTACACATCCAGGAAAGGATGGAAACACTTTGGGTTTCACACATTGCAGGAAAAGCAGAGCTAGACAGAGCAGAGCTAAAGCTGCATGATAACTCTGTCACGGACAGGAGACGTTATCGTATCGCGGTAACGAGCGGTCAAGTCGTCCGTCGCTCTCGTCTCCGTGGTCAAATGGGCCGACGCTACGACTGTAGAGCACCCATATACTGACATTCATGTTAAATGCATTCAAACGGCCCAGACGGAGCTGACGGGAGAGCTAAAGAGACGGACTTGGAGAAGTTAGAGGAAGTAAACACATGTGACTACGTCCGGTTTTCAAAATAAGGTGTTAACAAAGGGAACTGTATATACAAAATACATATATAGAAATAAGATTGATTGATTATATTCAACAGAAGTATAAAACATTACATGTCCCTTATAAATTAAAAAGAAAATACCACTAATTTGTGAGGGAAATAACTTTATTCTGTAAAAATGTATAAATAATTCCAGACAATGACTGATATATTTGACTTCAGGACATCTCTGACTACATACATGCTGAAAATCAAACATTTTTACTGGATTAATTTAGATATTTTCCAAAGTAAAAGTCCCTTTAAGTGTATGATTCAATGTTTTCCCATGGTCTAGTGTTAAAAAAAGTTAACAAAAAAATCACAATACATATCGAATCAGTACTCAAGTATCGTGATAGTATTGAATCGGGAGATAGGTGTATCGTCCCAGCCCTATTCACTCCTGATAAAACCTTCTGCATCTACAGTAGAGAACTTTAACGTCTCAATACTTTTCATCTCTTTTATTTCACCCTAGACGACCTTTTGACCTGCATCCCCCACGTCGATGCTTACTGAGCTGTTTCAAACTGTTGCTAGACAGCAACACCAGTAATTAAAGACACCATCATCCTCACCCCACTTATTTTCCAATCTGTGGATTTCTGAGGTTCAACCCGTTCCTGCGTCAACAGCAAACCTCAAGTGTCACATCATTTCCATCAGCTGAGTCTGTTGTGACACTTCTCATTCCCAATTTGCGACAAAACGCTGCAACACTGCCTTCTCCGTCAACGTACCAACCTGCTAATAATTTCATTTTCTGCTCCAATATGTCCAAATTGAATTAATCCAGTGTCGAGGTGCAGTCCCCACCTTACACCTCGCTTCCCCTCCCTCCTTTATCGCCTTCCTCCTCTCAGCAACAGATTGTAAAATCTGTTGACAGCCCTGACAGGCTCGCTAAGGAAGCGGAGTTCATTATCGAAGTCATCGCCTGGTCCTTAAAGGTTATTCACTCCCCTTCTCAGAGACAGAGCCCTGTCCTCAAAGTGACATGTTAATGGTTAATGTTGCACGCCACACCGTGAAGAAGAGGGGAGTTTAGGGGGGGGGACGGGGAGGGAGAACAATCTGCAAAAGATGTGGTGTGAAATAATTCCGGACATGTTTGGGAAATGTTGTCGCCTAATGACACCAGCAGGAGAGGAGGGGACGGCGGGCTGGATGGATAACATCGGATGCCTCCTGTCAGACGTGTCACTCACGCCTTTATGTGTCCTACGATTGGATTTTCCTTTTAACCCAAACATGTGCATCTTTCTTATTAGAGGAAAATAGGCTGGAGGAAAGGTGCATGGTGAAATCGTTGCAGAAAAGGAGACAAATCCATATCACAAAATACCATCTTCCTCTGTTTGGTCTTTGTTTCCTCACAGGAATCTCAAACATATGAAGGTGCTTTCAAGACAAGAAAAGGTCCTCTGTTAGGGCAGCTTCTCCAACTTTCACATGAGAAAAGTAAGAGGACACTAAACTTCCTGGTAATGAATGAACGCCTCACATCCACTTTAGAGGAACATCCTTTTCTCATTATATTGCAATAAATTCAACTGGATGTGGCCTATATTTAGTGTGCTCCTGATCTCGGCCCAGAGATATGCGCCTCCTAACTCATGATTCCTCCCTCATCTTCATTTTGGCACCGCACTACATTTGCCCTAAGACAAATCTTTTCCTTAGTGAAAATGTAAAATTCTTCTTCTCCAAATCACGGTATCAGACAGCGGGGGATGTTGGCGCTTATGCTGCAGATAAGCTTAGGTGGAAGAATGGACATTTTGACTCACAGTTTTTTAGGTTGGATTTGATACAAAGCAGCATTTGGGATGATTTCTGAATGATGGCAGCTGCAATTAAGTACAAAAACCGCAAAAATAAGATGCGACTGGTGAGGAACGGGTGTTGGAAGTCAAAATCACAGCACTGTGTTTAGATATAGACGTTGAAATAATGGAAGCAGACAAAAAGAAACACCAAAAGCCTGATTCTTTTTGCTATAACTTGTTGTTTCTTGCACATTTCCCTTCCGTGTCTGTGTGTTATCAGATGAGTTTGGATGTTCTTAAAGTGCAGCTGAATTAGCTCAGCCTCCCTCGGTCTTCCCAGGATACTGGTGACATCCACGTCCTCCTCCATGCGAGGTTACCGCGACCTGATTTGATCCCATGCCATCATTTGGTTTGACGTGTCCGGCTGGGCTGCGTTGTCAACATTCACAGATTCTGTTTGGTGCTTTGGATTTCCCGTCGTACCTCTTTTAATAAAATCCAGACTAAGTAATGCTTTTATTGACACACATTTGAGTTTTTAATAAGCACTTTTTTTAGAAAATCTGAATTAGTTCTGATAGTAAGCTAGTTAAAATCGCCTTGATATCTGCGTAGGAAAAAGCGCTGATCGTTGTTTTAATCGTCGACACACGATCCGATTGCCAAAAGCCTATTTGTTGGGGACTATTTTCTGGTGTGGATTGATACACATGTTGTCCTCTAGTGAGTATTTGTGGCAGCAGGACGGTGTATGCGTGATCGGGTCATAATAAAGTCCAGTGTGTGTGTTCATGGTAATGAAGGAACATGTCACCCAGTGCACCAGTGTGGCTCATTAATGTGTTTTTGGACACCGATGGAGCTCTATGACTATATCAGGCTGTGGATACACACACACAATAATAGCACTACTGGTTTCGGTCTTCTCCTGGGACTTGTTGAAAGTAAGAAAAATAAAGAAAATGACCAGTCTCATGCTTTAAATGAAAAGCAAATGTCAAACTCATGGAGTAAATTAAAGCCAGTAACATTGGTTATTTAACCTAATTTGAATCTGCAAGAGATCTCTGGTTTCACTGCCAGTGACAGTTTGTGGATTTATGTTTTTGCAGCGTCTTTGAGCTCCGTTTTCATGCAAAAAAATCCCCAGAAAATTTACCACTTTCCAGGGTGGAAAATCCTCTAAAACAGCATCTAGACTATTATGAGACTAATGAACTTCTTTTATGGTTAGGAGCTCTTTAAATCAGGGTGAGGCAGGATTCACTGCACATTTTACAGACTGACACTGATGACGTTAGTTGAGTAAAATCACTTAATCACCTCCATCGTATCAGCGGTGAACATCGCTCGCTGGCAAATATTTGATTTTGATTAAAAAGCCAATATTGGCAACAGAGAAGAGAAGACAGAGATGTCCCTGCTGAGACACAAAAACAATCTTCACATATGCAGCTCTACAAAAGGAGACCAAAACAATATTCAGTTCCCACAGCATTTATTCATCCTGTTATACATCAGAAAGTTGTCATCAACATTTCCTAGATATAAATCTGTGCCAGGATCAGAGAGGAGAGGCTTAGAAGCAGAGCGCTCTTAAATCTAACAAAATCTAACACTTGAATCGTGGTCGTTTTGGCAGCCTGGGGGCACAGCGGCGGGCTCCAGGCGTCAAGGCGCCACCTCAAATTCTCTGCTGTGGTCGGGTACAGTCTCTCCCCACATGGCACTCATTTCTGGCTGCAGAGCTCCAGCGTGAGAGCCTTCCTCCTTTCCAGCGGTAAGGAGATGCCTGAACAATTACGTTGGTAATTAGGGAGGGTGGATCTCCGCTCTGGCACGGCCAAACCCAACGAGGGCCCATGCCAGTGATCAAATGACGTACATTTCAGAGTTGTGAGGACAGAGCTCCGCCACGGATGAAATGAATAATTTACAGCTGGGGCAGAATTTGTGTTAACTGCAGCACACTTCTGTAGGATTGCTGGGGAAAAGCAGACCAAACAACTTGAAAGGAGGCAGAAGAAAAGAATAGCGCGGCGCCAAAGATCATCAAAAGCCGAGATAGAAGTGACACGGCTCACACCCACTCCCATTGTGGGGTTCAAAAAGATTTTTGTCTTTGCTTTGCTTTTATTTGTTTCTTATTTGGGGAGGCAAAATCTTGTCATTAAAGCAATTTTTCTGTGGCTGAAGCGTCGGCGTCGGGCAGACAAAAAGGCTTTGGTGATAAGCTCGCTTAAATGACAGATTGTGTCTTTATTGTGCACATTTCATTATTAGCTGGTATTTTCCCTGCAGTTGCTCGAGGAGGTCGAATAGTAAACTGTAAAAATTAGATTGTGTTGACCTTCCCACTGCTTGTCCAACATCACAGACACAATCTCACGATCTAAACACTTCCTGTTTCCCATATCTCCCTCCTCTACTCGCTGCTATTTTCTCACAGACATTAAAAAATCTGTGAAGTTTCCATGGAGGTGTTTTTTTATTAGATAATTGAATGCATCATCCTGCCGCTCGGAGTGAGAGGAAATGATGTGATGTTAAATATAATGAAATTCTCTGATGTTTGCTGGAAGATTAAGGAAGTTTCTTTGTTCCAATTGGCTTCTAATCTGCCTGCAATTCACTCAGTGAAACAAAATCCCTGCTAACTCCGCAGCCTTTGTGTTTATTTCTCCTCCTGCCACTTCCAGTTACTTTTAATGTAACATCCACTTGTAATGGAGCCGATCTAGAAGCTTATTCCTGTGTCTCCTTCAGCGTATCTGGACAGAGAGTGTCAGCTAAATGCCTGAAATGTAAATTTAAAATGAACAATTTTGCTCCCTTTTCACCCCTCGTCTCTTTGATCCCCTTCACAACTTAGGAGACGAGCAACTTTGATCTTGACCCATTTCCTCCTTAACAGCTTCTTTGTGAGCGTTCGTGTCGCGGCAGCGAGACGTGTCACCGCGCAGACATTTACAGCCATTTCAGAAATTCACTGGACAATGCGATGTGCGTTGCGTGACCGCGGAAGCCGAGAACTGCCCAATTATTTTGGCCTCGCTCGCGGTTTCACCTCAAATAAACAAGACACTGATGCCCGTCTCACATTAGAGCGATGTTCCTCTAATGCCTCCTTTGTCAAACCTCAGATTTATCTGCTTTAGTTGACAGAAGAAGAGGTGATTTCTTTGATAGCACGACTTTCTTGTTGGCTGTGGTGTTTAACCCTGCACTTACTGAGGTTAGAGCACTGGAGGCTGCAGATCTTTTTGACATTTGAAGCATCAGTGACCTAAAAACGTCTCCAGATGTGGAGGTGTAAGCACCTGCAGCGGGCCACCTGTGACCTGCACCCTTTTATTTCTTCCTCTTTGAGCAGATGAAGAGGGAATTGTGGCCTATTTCTTTGGAGAATAACCTCTTTTATTTGCAATTAATCCACACTCCTCTGAGCTCTGCCTTCAATTTAGTGGAAGAAGACATAGAAGGCTATAGTTACTTAACCTCCGGGCCTTTGAAAAAAAGCCACAGACACATGAACTCAACCTAGATTTTTTTTCCGACTGACATCGCTGTGATACAGAACAGGGAGCAATTTTCCAAGTTCAAGGTAATAAAATGGCACAATTAAGCCATTTATGTGATCCCATAAAGTGACGTCTTCTCTAATGAATCTGTTGATGTTTAAACAGAAACTGGGAAATAACACAAGCTACATTTACACTTAGACGTCACCTAAAGCAATGCAGTTTAGGTGTGACAGGTTAGAGCTCTTTGAACTAGGGCTGTCAATTGATTAAAATATTGAATCACACCTTTTTTATCTGTTTAAAATGTACCTTAAAGGGAGATTTTACAAGTATTTAATACTCTTATCAACATGGGAGTGGACAAATTTGCTGCTTTATGCAAATGTATGTATATATCTATTATTGTAAATCAACTAACAACACAAAACAATGACAGATATTGTCCAGAAACCCTCACAGGTACTGCATTTAACATAAAACTATGCTCAAATATGCTATGACTTGCCCCCAAACTGTATGTGATTATCATAAAGTGGGCATGTCTGTAAAGGGGAGACTCGTGGGTACCCATAGAACCCATTTTCATTCACATATCTGGAGGTCAGAGGTCAAGGGACCCCTTTGAAAATGGTCATGACAGTTTTTCCTCACCAAAATTTAGCGTACCTTTGGTGCATTGCGTGAAGCCGTACGTTAGCAGTTACAGCTACTTTGTACATACATATGTCTAAACAGCTTTACATTACATTTTTACATTCCAACTATTCCTTTGTATATTTTTATTCCTGTATTTATTTTTATCTTACTGTTTTTATCGGTCAAGCAAATACATATTTTTCTATTTATAATATATCTTTTTCTACTCTTCTTTATTTGCACTAATGTTTAATAGATGCGTATGCACCGTCAGGATTAACATTTAATTTCATTGTACTCTGTGCAATGACAATAAAGGAACTTCCTTTTGTTATGTAGCATTCTTCCCGTCAAAATAACACGGCAGTTTGGTCACTCTAGCTTTCAGACTGAGCCCGCTACGCCCTCTGAAAGACAGAATAGTGACCAAATTGTTAAGAGGTTTATATAATAAAAGATCGATACTTGACGTCCGTGTGTCGATACAATATTACCACGCAAAATATCGCAACACCATAATGTTTTAAAGGTGACTGACAAGCACGTTTGATTAATGAGAGAGCATTTGAGGAGACTTCTGCACGCGAAACAGCCGAGATGAAGAGATTAGATGTAAAGCGAGTAGAGAGGAAAACAAACCACAACACAGAGTTTATGAGGCTTTGCATTACTGGCTGGATCGCATTACAACTGCAGCTTTTGTGTGCATATAAATGTGGTCAGCGTGTCGCTGTGCCTCCAGACCAATGAGACAAATCACCGCCTCCTCGCACAACAACTTATTAGTTTGTGCATAACAGTGATGTCAACATTATACAATAGTAATAATAATACATGCTGTATGTAAAGTATAGTTTAAGTGGAGGGCGTTACTTTCAGTCCTGGTGTGATGTGATCGTCCCAGAAGTCTGAGCGGTTATGTGCATGTGTGTATTGGAAGAACGCCTTCCTCGGGAGATATTCAAATTCCTGTGAGAGTGCAGTAGACTGATGGGTGGTGATGACAGTTTAAACAATCCGGGCAGTTCTCCAAATTGATTAACATCAGTCTAGTGTGTGTGTGTGTGTGTGTGTGTGTGTGTGTGTGTTGGGGGGGTGGAGTAATATAAACAGCTACTGAAGTAATAAACCACCAATTGTACTTCAGTGCAGCGATAATTACAATAACCTATAAATTGAATTTAATTGACTTGCTTAAAGAAGGCGTCTGATTGGACACAGTCTGCAGCCTGGTGGAAATCTGCTGGACGGAGAGACGGCGGTAAGAAGTTACACCGCTTCAGGCTAAACAAACACTTGTTTTTTTTTCAGGAATATAAACACACTGTTTTCATATAATCTGTGAGAGACCAGTGTGCTGCTTTTGGCATATAATCACAAAAATGAAATCATGTGCACTCTCCAAGCCTGAGAAGATAAACGAGGCCGTTTTCCTCTTGGATTTCTTGAAGGAACCTCCATATGCATCTCACTTTGCCACATTTTCTGCTGCCCCCTTTTTTTTTTTTCTTTTTCAGAAATTCCACTAAAATATTCAGAAGCATCCTCCAGCCGCCATATTTTCAGTTTTATTGTGCATGATATAAAGAGGAGCAATTATTTGATTTCAGAGTTATGAAAACATGTATGTTATGAGAAAACAAGCAAGTTAAGCTTTAATTGGTGCCATTTTTCATGGTGCTGGCAAGGTACTTACCTCTTTGGCTCATTTTTTCCCCTCATAAAATTGCACATTCATATTCCTGAATGGAGATGGAAATTTCATTTTGCTTTATTCTGCCATAATTGGGATGCATGGTGTGTACCTGCAAAGTGGAAGACGTTCCATAAACTCATTTATTCCATTCAAATGCAAGTATATTGCTCTCTGTAATAGCACTCATAATGTGGAGAAATCCTTTCAATTAATACAGTAAATTTGAAAGTTAATACAGTTTACTTCACTGGCTTTTCTAACTTACGGAGATCTACTGCGTGTTGAGGCAGAGTACGCTGTGGGTTTTGGTTCATCTGCTGCCAATAAGAAGACATAAACAGAATATAAACACACGGTTCTTCTGGTAAATATCATATTTCAGGCAATTGTTTGGTTTTTGGTGAAAGAAAATCTTGTGTTTTTGGGTCATCATCGTGTCTTTTATCATTATAGTGGGAGGCGTCTCACACACACAGTTGAACTTTTCTCCCAAAACAAGTCGACCGAATCCAGTCACATCGAAACCGAGACACAAACCAGAGCGAATCACGTCGTTTTGAGACCAAATTTGGCATTAAAGGCATGTTTTCCTAGAGGAGAATTAACGCTCAAGCTAAATTAGGCCTCATTTGTCTGTGGTGTTGCAACAAACTCTTTCTCAACGCTGTATTGAACTGACATGGCAGCAATTTGGGGAAACTGCTGCGGGATGTATGAATCAAACTTTATTGATGCTTTGAAGGCACTAATAACACACTAGAGTTGATTAGATGTCCAATTTATTGACGTTGGAATTCAGATAAATGCATTCTTCAAGCACCACAATGAATGACGCATTTGACTGTCTTAAAGACAATCATTTGTATATAACCCCTTCAATTAAATAATGAATCCAGCATCAAATGAATCATTGCATTACATTCGTAATAGCTGTTGCCACAACAGTCCTAAATATTTAATTAAGCGACTCCATGACTTTCCAAATGTTTTAGAGTCTACTGGTAGTGGCTTTAAATTCAGTTTTAGTTCCAAATGAAGGTTGTAAAGAGACGCTGCTTCACTCTCTTTTCACCAAGATAAACCTCCAGTAGTAGTATATTACTGAGTCAAAACCTTTTGAGCAAATAACTACTGAGTGACACGAGCAGAGAAATGAGTATCATTGCACGCTGATGTACGTCCGTGGAGAATTCCCAGAGAGGAGGTTTCATTCCTGCGGGAACTCCGAACATTCCCGAGGGATTTACTGTGTGAAACGCGGCCGCTTCATCCTGATGTTCCCTCTGGACTCCAACCAGGAAGTCAGCTTGCACACGGAGAGATACTGCTTGTTTGCATGTGTTTAGGCGTGCAAACACGCATGCACATATGCAATCAATCATGCACATACTGTAAGAAATGCACACATGCATACATGTCATATAAGAAAAAAAAGGGACGTGAGGGAATACAGATGTTTCAAAGAGAATTTATTACAGATTTCTATTATACTGTGCATCTTTTTTATTCAGTTTTGACTTTAATAAGCCTCTAAAACACCACTTTTAACCCACTTTGTTATGTTTTTACCTCCATACTTCAGTCGCCTAGCTTCTGTCATTTGTCTCAGGTGAAGATTTACTTTGATTCTCTGTCACGTATTCGTGTGGTTTCCTGTCGGCACTGATTAGAAGACATAAAATGTGTCCTATACGTGAGTGTTCTTGGAAGTGGCTCCAACAAACATGAGGTGTGTGATGAGAGCATGTCACAATCGCTGAAACCCCGCCTGAGCAGCAAAGTAAACCATTTAGGGTAAAATATCTGTGTGCTCTTTCCTTTGATTAGCGACTCTTTGAAATGGTATAATGCTGTGATTATGTGAAAGGCTCTGCGAGCATGTGGTTGGAGCTGAATATTTTCTCTGGGACACAGGGGGAAATGAAGAAAATGGGAGAGAGAATGAGAGAGAGATAAAGTCAGGCAAGGAGAAGGAGGAGGACTATTACAAGAAGAGAGCAAGCCCTCTTTGTACAGACATTGCGACGCCAGATGGCTTCTTCTAATAAATATTCAACCTTAACTCAGTTCCCATGTAACTTCTCTTTCTCTCTGCCTCTCGTTTTTGTACGGCTGCCAGCACACCCACACGTTTCTGGGCCAGCGAAATGATTACAGTAAAGCAAACAAAAAGAAAAAGAGGAGGGGAGGCTGGGGGTGTTTGACAGAGGAAACGGGCCGACAGGGTCCTGTATACAGAGAGATAGGGTGGTAGTGTGTGCTGAAAGCTGGACCTTTTTTTCTTCTTTTGGGTGGGGGTCTATGTTGTAGAGGGAAAGAGAGAAGGTGGGAGAAGAGGGGGAAAAGTCCTCTGTGGTTGGAGTTGGTGTGATTGTTGGAGACGGAGCAGAGAAAGAGTCTGTTCTCAGGCCTGATTGTTTACCTAGTGGGGAGAAGCTTTTCCAACATCCTCTGAAGTGGACTGCTTTGGAGAAAAAAAACCTTGTGCCGCGTTGTAACGATAAGAGAGAGCACAAATTCTCCGGCGGTGATAAAAATGGGTGAGCTCCTGCGTCACTGTCACGTTTCATTTTTGAGTTTGTATTTTAGGCATTCAGACGGTATTCAGAGCGGCTCAGCCAAGATCACTGTGAGAACGGCACGTACAGCAGAAACATGTGTGACTACTTTAGGAGGAACAGAAACTCAAAAGTGACTTCTCATTTTTACATTTCTTTCACAGGCATTAAGAAGTGTCTGTGCATACTTTGGCTAAATTGTAAGGACTGTAATGACCACAGCTAATAGCTTATTGATCCAGCATTTCTGCAACCATCATGTTTGTATGCAGTCATATATTCTTATGCATGTATGAATGACAATGAATGAGTGCATGCAGCTCCCGAGTGTCCTCCCTCAACATGATGCACTTTAATGGATAACAAGTTTATTGCGTAGCTGATCAATACTATCCCATTAATACATATTCTACATGCCATTACCACACATTACTGCACGTGTGCAAACTTTGCTTAGTCCTTTCTCGGCCGCAAACTAAATATTTAAAGAACACAATCATTTAAAGAGCTTCCGTGGATTGGAACAATGAAACAAGTTATCAAGATATCACGCCAAGGCGTGTAATAGACCCGCCTGTCCACCAGAGGACAGCGCGTCAGCGTCCTGTTTTGCCTCGCAGAGGCGTGAATATTACACGTGTATGGAGCTGCAGTGCCAGCAGGGGGCAACATAACCACTCACTTACTGTAGGTTTATGAACAACGTCATGGTTGGGCTTAAAATAAGTATGTCAACTAAGTCAAATTTGTACGGAAACAACGTTACATAAGTACGGAAAACACGTCATTAACGTCACTTACAAAAATGTCTCAAACGTCGCTAAAGTAACTTACAAAACACGTCACAAATGTCACAACAAAACACGTCACAAACGTCGCTAAAGTAACTTACAAAACACGTCACAAACGTCACAAAAAACACGTCACAAATGTCACAACAAAACACGTCACAAATGTCACAAAAAACACGTCACAAATGTCACAACAAAACACGTCACAAATGTCACAAAAAACACGTCACAAATGTCACAACAAAACACGTCACAAATGTCACAACAAAACACGTCACAAACGTCACAAAAAACACGTCACAAATGTCACAACAAAACACGTCACAAACGTCGCTAAAGTAACTTACAAAACACGTCGTAAATGTCACAAACGTAATTTACAAATCACGTAACAAATGTAGCTCGCAAAACAAAACACCGTAGCATACTCACGCAGATGCTTTTACATTGCAGTCAGTACAGACTACATGACGTACAAATGACACAACAAAAGCAAGACCGACGTTCTTATTACACGCTTTTGTCTTGCACATTGTCCATCATTCACACGCCTTTTTCCTGCGACCGGGCTGAACTGTGCATGAGAGCAGAATACTCCAAAGTAGCTGTATCATGTTAGCCATCCTGCATTTCTTCTCAAACCCAGGTGATCTCCTCCAGCTGAGCCAGCTGTATCCCACAATCCCTCCCTGTTGACCCAGCCCAGGTCCCCCCACCCTTCCTTTGTGTTTCCTTGCCTTCGCAGAGAGGCAAATAATCTGGAATTAGAAAGTAGATTCTTCAGGCCTCTGAGCCTAGCAACAGGCCTCATCACCATCTGTTCACCTAAACCGGCCGCTCCGCCATGAGCCGCCGTCTCTGTGCATATTCCATCACCTGCGAGGAGAACGGCGAGACAACTGTCTTCATTTTATTTTTTGTCGACACAAGATAAACTGTCCTTATTAAAAAACCCCAGCGTGCCCACCCGCCGCCACCATCACCCTCCGTCACCCCCATTTCTTATACGAATATTCATCGTGCAATATTGCTAGATTAGTCTGCGGAGAATTTGACAAATAAGACCGGCTTTCACGGGAAAATATTTTGGCACGTTTTTCTTGATGTGAAAATGATTACATTAACAAGAGACGCCGCCTTTTTTTTTTTTTTTTTCACGGGTGGCAGCATTAGTAAGAAGAGTGAACGTGTTGCTCAGGAAAACCACAAGTATGATTTCTCTTTTTGGTGATAGACAAGTTGAAATGTGCATCATTAGCTTCGCCGCTGTATAATGACCTTGTAATCACTTCAAATGGCAATCTGGCTCTTGAGGTGTGTGCCACCGTTCACCAAGCTCCCCACCCTTAATTCTTCTCAACAAGAATCATTACTTAATCTCCGCCAGCAAACAGCTCTCTCCCGACAATGTCAGCTCATATTGAGGCTGTAATCACTAGACCAAGGCCACCGTGGCTGCTGCCGCCTCGTCCCTGCGGTGCTATCATGGGAAAAGGCAAAACCAGGGCTTATCTCTCAGCGCGGATATGACAGGAGAGGAAGAGGGGGACTTTACCGAGAGCTTTGTCTGGTATCCTGATTGTGTTCACGCTCCCTCAGTCGCCGGGGCGCACATCTACCTGGAACAAACCAAACAGGTTGGACGCTCGGGGTCCGGCGGCGTGGAGCGAGTGGGGGTCTGGATAAACTCCACACGGACAAAGAGGAAGTGGGGGGAAAAAACATTTGAGGCCAGATAATGCCAGCGCTGAGCCCCATTAGGATCGAGGTATTATCCCCTGGTTGACTTTGGCTATGAGAAAATGCGCCCCCCCCTCCCTTGCTTTGCCGTTTCCCACTCATAACAGACCTGTTGGCCGTCGAGGTTTATCAAGCTCACAAATCTAAACAGGACAGGGGCCCTGACCGGGAGAGGGCCTTGTACACAGGAAGGGCCCTAATTCTCTCTGGATTAGAGAGCAAGTTGCAATTTAGACAGCTGCTTGCTTGCTGTTTGCCGTGTTGATGCTGCCTCTTATAATGTGGAATAATACTTAACATGGAAGACAAGTCTGAATGAAGCATCACGGTACATATAATACAAACACATACAGAAAGATGACATCCCATCAAAACACTCATATTAGCACATGCTACAGCCGGGACACTCTCTGCTCTCCTCTCGTCCTAAAAATGTCCTAAACTGACACAAGTGTCCTTCCTTGTTTAATGAGTGAAGTGGTACACGAGTTGAAGCAGCAACGCTGTGTGGGTTTGACCAATCAGCGACGGTCATCCCTGCAAACCCCACCCTGAAAGTTCCTGTACTTTCCTCACAACCAGGTTCTTTGTGTTGGTTAAAAAGCACCAAGATACTGTCCCCAGAGCTTCATTTAGACTCTGGGCCCTGCGGTCGAAACACAATTCCTCAAAAGATTTCTAGTTCTGGGGTAAAGTTCCTGTGGTTGAAACGGGGCTTACATGATAGTAATGTCAACTAAGTCCTTTCAGTGATTAAAGAGGCCATCGTAGCTGGAAGGTCATGAGTCTGATGGCCGTAAGTGTCCTCCAGCTGAAGGATCCTTCACAAAGTCTCTGAACCACTGCAGCATCATTGTCTGCTGCTCTGGAGGAGACTAGCATGTGTTTGTCTGTGTTGAGTGTGTGACAAAGTAAACCAGGTGTAAAGAGAGCAGTGAGATCTTCACCTCCTTGTAACACGTGCGTCTTCTCCCAGAGCTGACGGCTTACGATACAATGTATTTGTCATGGAAAAATGGAAATGATATTACTGCTAAGGTGCATTTTCTGTGATACAAATAGAAATAACCTTTCTGTGGCGGTTGTATTTACAGTGGGAAAAACCTGGTAAACATGTTTTCATCCAAGATAAATCAAAGGATGCAGATGTATTCATGTAATAAACATGCACACACATACTGTACAAACCCAAGCCGGTGATTTCAGGCTGTGTCATTGTATTAATCTCTCCCTCTGATGGAATCGAGCAGCGGTTGTATCAACCTCAATGATTAACCTTTCCCACGTGTTGCAACGGATTGCAGCAGTCACTTTGTAATCGCGGAGGCAGGACGAAACACAGAATGCAGATGTCTTTTTTTATCAGCTGCTAAGGAGGGAAACCCCACCTTAATGTCAAGGTAAGCAGGCTTTGATGGCTGAATTAATTCTTAATCTGTTGGCACGGCGCTGCCAACACGGACTGAGATGTGTTGGGTGGGGCGGGCGGGCGCGGGGCTTTACTTCCTTCTACTTCTGAGAGATTTCCTGAAGGCATGCAAAACACACTCAAGACTTCTGTTGCTGATCCAAATCAGTCTTTTCTTCTCCCTCTCAGACATTGTGCCTCACAGCTACGTACAGGCAACTTCTCTCAATTGATTAATTCTGCTGTAAATTGGTCATAATGTGTGACTATCTCCAGAAGCGGATTGCATGGGAGAAAAAAGGCTGCCAACCTCAGTAGTGTGGACACAAGTTGAGGCAGAAAGTTGATTAAAAGCTTGTGTTTTAAACTCAACTATTGTTGAGCTTTCATAGTGGCGGGGCTGCCTTTAATGATTCTGTTTCTCATGTTCTGTTGTCGTTATCTCTGGTTTGATATTAGACATGTACACTACTCGTACCCATTTCTACAAAATTAAAAAGTCCTCAAACAGAAACAAAAAAGTCGACCGTTTCAAATAAGAAACTTTACTTGAGTATTTCCATTTTATGTTTATACTCTTCTACATTTATTTGACAGCTATAGTTCCTTTGCAGGTGAAGATTGTATACATACTAAATGTATAATGAGTGTATGAAGTATGATTTATTGAATAGTTACATTTAAAGGGACTATTTGTAACTTTCAGAATTGCTTGTTATCAGTGACACCTGTGGCCGTGAAATCAACGAAAGTCAGCGTCGGGCTCGCGCTTGCTCGCTCTAAATATACCTGAACGAGCATCGCTCAAAACAGTGAGGCGACACACGTCAGCTAAAACCACAATATCACTCTATATTTCAGCTGCTTGGCAGTAATGTTAGCTGACCAGACGAAGGTCTCTCCATGAATCACTGCTGATACAGTGTTTGCTTCTGGGCTACGCAGCGAGAAACTCGTCTCCCTCCGCCCGCAGCCGGAGTGAACAGGGAAACACCGGCACCCGGTCGGTAACAAGACAACAACGTTTCTCTCTGCAGAGCCCCGTCACTTCACAAGACACGGAAAACCTCTGTTTGTCTGGTGAAGCTGCAGCAGTTATTTCTGCCCAAACTTCCCCTGTACATTCACTAGATATTCTCAGAGCGCGTTCACGTCTAGAGGTGGAGCGAGTACGCGAGAACGCGCGCACTGTCAGAGTGAAGGCAAGCAGGCAGAGGAGCGGGACGCCGGCCACACGCGAGCGCGCATATGCGAGCGCGCATGTGTCCCGATCCGCTACATTTATACGCTTAGAAAGTTACAAACAGTCCCTTTAAGTAACGCCACTTCTGTTGTTATTTGAACCCAGACCACGATCTTTGCCTTAACCTAACTAAGTAGTTTCCTGTGAAGTCGGAAGTTTATTTTGAAAAGGTGTATGAGGATACGTTGTCTGGTTAGGTTTCCTTAACTACAACTGTATGAGGAATGATGACATACAAGTGTTTTTGCAGCAGCACAGCAGTGTCACATTACTTTATATACATGTTTTAACATCACTTAATCGCTGCTATCAGTTGTATCACTGTATCTGACACTTTGAGCAACCCAGTCCGATTTGGTGGGAGACCACAAATCCGAATGATATCAACCTTGTGTTTTTTGCGATGTCATGGAGTAGTACTACACTACCCACAATCCTAAGTGTAATAGCGACGTCTCTGATGGTGGAGCTCGCTGTTACCATGGAAATGTGTACCGCACTCGCGAACGGCTAGTAAGGGTATGTGCTATGATGAAAATAAGGCATGCCGTTGTTGAATCTGTCTTCATTTTAGATCGACATCGGTCAGTTTAAACCTTTTTTGGAAGTTTCCAGAGGCGGTGAATCGCCATTCGCAATGGTTTATGGGAGTAGTAGTTCCTTCACTCTTAAGATAATTATACACACAGTCTTGCACCTTTGCCTTTTTTCTGTTTTCCAATGTTTGTTTTTACTCCGAATCAAATGTTTTATGGTTACGATTCATCTCATAGCTCGTTGATTTACACTTAAAACTCATTATATAAGGATTTCCTGAAACGACACTGGAGTAAATAAGTGATCACAGTTGAGCGCTATACTAAGGGGGTCAGGAAGCAATGCTTTATGGGAAATGCAGTCTCGGTTTGACACAAAACAACATCGCTGGTGTGAAGTAAATATGGCCAATCATCTGCACTATGCTCTCATCACATGCATGTCACTGTGGAATAGCAACTTTACCCTGTAAAACACAGAAACAACTTGATCCCTGTCGTCATCTCCGTTATATGTCGTCATTTATAATCCTATTATTTACAGCACTATCTCTAATTGTAGCTAACTGAACCCTGCAAACCCTTTCCTCTGCTCAACAACGCCGTACAGTTGACATTCCTGCTCCAGAATAATGTCAGTAACGTCTGTGTCTGTGTCCTTTGTAAAGCGTAATAACCTTAGAATGAACCATCATGCATTGCAGAGGTCATGCTTAATGCTACATGGTTAGCGGTAGCTTGTTAGCAGCCTGATCCAGTTAGAGCTGCAACAAAGCTGCACACATTTCCCAAAGAAGAGGAATTACAACCATAATCGTTCTTGTCATTTGCACAGCAATTTTACTCCTGAATGCCTCGTTTTAGGGAGGAATTAATAATAAAAAAAAATGGCATGAGCTTCAGGTGCCGAGGAGTTCACCCTTTTCCCACTCATCCTTGCCTGCAGCCCTGTGACGCTCTCTCTCTCTCTCACCCTCTCTCTCTTGGTTTCTTATTATCAGTTAATAATTCTTTCTCATTCAAGCAAATTAGAGAAACTTGACTGTGTTAGAGCGAGTCCAGCACGGAGCTGCAGGCAGAGAGGAGGCTAAATGGCAGAAATTCCCCCCAGAGCAAAGAGCGCATGAAGCACAACATTGTGTCCACCACAAAAGCCGCTCTGTAGTTTTGATCCCCTCTAATTTAATTAGCCCAAGAGGTAGTGCATTAATTTGCCAGGAATTCTTCTGATGCAGAAAGCCGCCCCCGGTGCATGGAGGGAGAGAGGAAGAAGAAGAAGAAGAAACCTTCTTATTGCTTTTGTGCCGTTGAGGAGGAGCAGGACATTTCTTTTTTTCCGTGCCATGGTGCTTTGATAGGACTGATCTCTATCAACATTTATGTGTAATTCCAGGGACTTTTTCTGTCATTACAAAGCAGAGCTCATCACATTTTAATGTTATTCCTTCTCTACTGTTAAGTCCATTGAGTCTTTCTCCGTCCTTTGGCAACAAATATTAAGAACTGCAGCTTTCACAGGGAATTAAAGATCAACTGCATCTTATAGTACAACTCTTCCTCCATCATCTCTTTAAAGAATATGCAACCTTTACCGCCATTTACACACACTATTAGTGTCTGTAGAGCAGGAATTATTCTATTCTCAAGATTTATACAGTAAGATGAATGAATGAATATCTTAAAGGGAGAGTTCTGGTCTTTTGAAGTGGGGTTGTATGAGGTGCTTCTCCATAGTCAGTGTTTTACCTACACTAGATGCAGAAACAGACAGGAGTACCAGCACTGGAGCAAAGCAATGTACTTCACACACAAACTATCCCTTTAAAGGGACTGTTTGTAACTTTCTAAGCGTATAAATGTACCGGGTCGGGACACATGCGCGCTCGCATATGCGCGTTCGCGTGTAGCCGCTGTACTCTCCTCCTCTGCCTGCTTGCCTTCACTCAGACTGCGCGCGTTCTCGCTCAGCTCGCTCCACCTCTAGACGTGAACGCGCGCTCACTCCACACTGCAGAAGAGTTAGTTTAGCTCTGAGAATATCTAGTGAATGTAGAGTGGACGTTTGTGCAGAAATAACTGCTGCAGCTCCTCCAGACCAACAGAGGTTTCCCGTGTCTTGTGAAGTGACGGGGCTCCTCAACGAGTTACGTTATCGTCTCGTTACCGACCGGGTGCCGGTGTCTTCAGCTGCCGGCTGCGGTCGGAAGGCGATAACGTAACTCGTTGAGGAGCCCCGCTGCTGAAGCCTGCGTGCGCTAAGCAGGAAAAGCCAACACTAGGATCAGCACTGATTCATGGAGAGACCTTCGTCTGGTCAGCTAACATTACTGCCAAGCAGCTGAAATATAGAGTGATATTGTGCTTTTAGTTGACGTGTGTCGCCTCACTGTTTTGAGCGATGCTCGTTCAGGTATATTTAGAGCGAGCAAGCGCGAGCTCGACGCTGACTTTCGCTGATTTCACGGCCACAGGTGCTGTTAACAAGCATTTCTGAAAGTTACAAATAGTCCCTTTAACATTAGAATTGAACCTCTTGAAACTTGCAGATACTCTGGATTTAGGTATAAGGTAGACCGTTGTTAAAGCACTTTGTCTTCTATCAACCATTTAACAGTTGACTATTGAAAGACACCTTTCTGTTCTACATGAGTCTCACATTGTAAAATCTAAGATCCTAATCCCTCCCGTTGTCACAGGAGAGGAAACATTTCATTTAGGTTAACTATCACTACCACACTCATTTTCATTTGAAAGGAAAAAACTTGTGCT
The DNA here is from genome assembly GCF_043250625.1 of Sebastes fasciatus. Lineage (NCBI taxonomy): Eukaryota > Metazoa > Chordata > Actinopteri > Perciformes > Sebastidae > Sebastes > Sebastes fasciatus. The sequence continues at coordinate 3,869,626 of NC_133818.1, read as the reverse complement.
TTTTTGGTTTTAATTATCACGCAACGTTCTTGATAAGTGAAGATCGGGGCTATTTGATAATATTAATTTTTTGAGCTATCGCACACAGCTCCTTTGATAATCTTTCATCTTGAGACACTCTCTTGTGTGATTAAACTAAATTGAAGAGGCCTACACCATAGTCATTAAAGAATCACTTCTCATTGTGTAATTAGAGTGCTTCCAGTGGTCCGCTAAAAGATACCAGCCCGCAGCACATCGTTTTACACACTCATGTGCATAAAGTGCATGTATTCTAGTTTGTGACTAAGCTTAGTCTGACAAGGTACGACTTATTCCTGCAGTTTTAGTTGTTTTTATGGTATTGAACTCATAAGCTACTTATGCTGATATTGTAATGGTGTGGTCGTACTTAGATCAGTCTCTGCAGATATTCACACCATCAGTTCAGTCATGCTTTGCCTGTTTTGGTGTGAGCTGTGGACTCTCAGGTCAGAGGTCAACTTTGTTCAACTTTGACCTGTGATGTGTGCACGGTCAGCCGATATTTAACAGCGTTGTCTTGGTCCCTTGTGTGTTTTGGAAATGGAGCTGTCATTATTGTAGCAGTGTGTCATCACCCAGTTTTGTACAATATTACTACCAAGTCATTCTGCAGTATTTCTATATCTTCATTGGATCACTTTTTCATTGATGATTGGACGAAGGGCAGATGTGACTGTACCCACTAGGGATGTACGATATTGAATTTTTGCCGATATCCGATATTTTCCAGCTCGTTTTGTCCGACTTCCGATGCCGATACCGATATACGCACATAGTTTTTTCTCACCTAATTGCATATTATTATACCAACTGTTATCATGATGATAAAACACAATGCTTTTCAAAATGCACACATTCACTGTGCAAAATAAGAAAACAACAGCTTAGGTTACATGTAAAACAGGGCTCCAGACTAACTTTTTACAGTGGTTTGCACTGGTGCACCTAACTTTCTTATTTGGTTGCAGCAACACATAATTTAGGTCCACCCAAATATGATTCTCCGGCAGCAAAAGCACTGCTCCCAGCCATGCTTTGACCGCACTCTTTGCAATGAATACAGTGCATAATGTTTTCTGTTTTCAGGTTTATGCATCATACAGGGAACTGGGGAGACAGGTGGTGCAGCGGTTACCTCCACCGATGATGTCGGGTCTGTGCAAGAGAAAGGTGTAACAGACACCTCAGCATTTCTCAGGACAAAAAGCAATCAATAGTTTTGTTCATTTTTAATTACCTGTTTGTTGTGAAGTTGTGATATCATTCGTGGAGGAGTACACAGCGCGGTTTCACACATGCCTTTTTCTCTTTTTTGGGTGCGGATAGGGAAAAATAATATCACTACACTCACAGAGACAGACCTGCTAAATGTCAGACACACCGGGGCGTCCAATGAAAATATTTACCTCGCAGATTTTTGGTCTCATCTCTGGAGCCCAGTGAAACATGCCATATTTATATTTATGTAACATATCGACCTGTCTTATCGGAGGAAATGTTGATTTCTGGACGATGTCGATGTTTCATTTTAAAGCTTTTATCTGCCGCTACCGATGACGTGCCTACATCATCGTGCATCCCTTGTCCCCACCCAGGTATTTGTCACTTTTGCCATCTTGACGAACTGCCGTGTAGCACTTGAGATTAGCAGCATCAACTCCAATCCACAGCTGAATAAGACGACACAAACACTTCTGATTTGAACTTCAGTAAAACTGAATTGTCTTGAATTAAATGCAGCTTCAAAACTCACCTGAAACTTTCCCCTCTATCACACAGTGAAGGTATGCAGCTGCTCTGCTAGGAAAGCGCAACACGTAGACCTTCTAGTGATCCACTTTGAGACTTCATATATAATTCAGAGACAATCGCAACCCTGGACTCGGAGCGCAGGTTAACCAGCGAGCGCTGCATTTGTTTTGCCGCGAGCAACGTTGTTTTCCCCTCTCCCCGAGGCAGAAATCCACGCTCTGATGTGTCCCCTTTTTGTCCGCCCTGCGTCCTAAGGTACATTTTCACCGTGGAGAGGTAAAAGCATGGGTGAGATGTTTTATACTCGCAGTACAAGTGCACAGTGCAGGGGATAAATAATTCACCGGAGCATGTTTGAACAGGTACGGAAATAATCCTTCAGCAAAGTGAGAGTGGATATTTACTCCCTCCTCCGTGGAAGTGCAGAGAGGTCTCTAAACATATCAGCCAGCCCGGATGAAATATTAAAGGTTATTGGTGAGCGTGAGAGCGATGTCTCCTGTGCTGAGACAAGCAGGTAAACTTAACTTCCCTCTCAGAGTAGACAGGTTCAGATATCTGACACTGCTAAATATTACATGGAAGTGTGTGTTAGCCGAGGGGCAGGTAAGCTGATTTTACAGACTCGCAGTCTCCTTCACTTTTAAACAGCATACATCTCTTTGATTTCCTGTGTGTGCATGGTCTTCTTCAGTAGTCCTGTACATCTGATTTACTGTATCTACGGCTGCACACTGTAAAAAGTCTTCTTCTACTGGTAGCTTCTATACAGGAGGCGTTCACTTTGAACCCAAACAAGCACATTTTCACCATCCAATATTCAGACATTCATAATAAACACTATTTTGGTAACTCTAAGACAATGGTTACCAACTTATTTTCCTTAAAGCCCCTCCTAATTGTATGTAAGAAAAGCTGAGTCACCCGACGCCATCACTTTAAAAGAATTATAAATAAATGAAATATAATTTTAATTTATATAAATTTAATTAATATTAATATATATTAATATAATATTGAACAAATAATAATTTATATTAATAAAAAATTATATAAATAAATAATAAATTAAATAAACTCAGTGTATTAAATGAGGTAGCTTTTTTTTTAATTAAATCAACTTTCTTTAATGAATATTACTCGTCAGTTTAGTCAACATAAATAAAGTGAAGTGCCATGATCCATGATCTTTTTTGGAATTAATTCATTTACTATTATAGGTTGAGATGTTTTTGAAAGGCTAAACGCCAACAAATACGGATTGAAGCAGAATATTTGTTAGATTTTGCTATTAAGTAAAAAACAATATATCTTTTTAAATATTTTTATATACAGACTCTTGTATAAATTATCTTGTAAGTGTGTTATTATGATTCTAATGCAAGTCTAATTTTGACAACTTCAGAGCAGACAAATCCTGGCAAAACAATCATAGCATATTGGAGTAGAGCTAGAATTTCCCTGATGGGCAATTTGGCTTACAGACAGTCCTTAAATGAGCAAATTTAAAAAAAAAAATACAGCATTAAAAAGAAAATAATATCAAAAAAGACATAAAAGAATGAAACAGGAGACAGCCCTCAGGTATCCGCAGTATAGATGAGTAGAATCCACTCATCAGCTTTCATTTTAGAGTTACATGTTGACTTGTTAAAGCAGGAAAAGCACTAATTGATTGAAATATTTGCTCGAATGCAGCATCAGTATTTGTTTGGAGGGCAGGGCATTGATTTGTAATTGATTTTACCTCTTACTCTACTGAATGTGCTGCAGACAAACATACTGCAGACCGGCATCAAATGTAATTTAGTCTAATTTGAAGAATTTGCGTTGCCGACCGTGAACCGTGTCCTTTGTGTGTTTGTGTGTGTGTTGTGTGGGAGGGATGCAACGAGCCAATCACAGTCCTTAAAAAGAAATATTGTTTTTGAAATGTAAAATAAATCGCTGCAAACACATGGATGGAGTAAAACGTGGAAATCTGCAGCAGAATCTAAAATGAAAATGCATTAAAACTATTTAGATGAATATTTTCTTTGCACTAGTTTGACATTGTTATAGAAACAAAAATCTCAAAATTGACCAGTGCATGAATAGCAGTGTTTTTGCCTGAGGTGTCTGGCCTTAATGTGACATCAATGTATCTCTTATGGCTAATAAACATGATCGTAGCATATCATATCTCAGCACAGTGAGTAAGAGTGAACAGGGAGACAGAGACGAGGACTAAACTCGCTCACCCACTTTAACCTCTTTGTTTTCCGCCCTGAGCATCATAGCAGACCCCAGGAAAGGACGGAAAGAGGGGGTGGAGGGGTGAGGGAAGAGGGGGTGGAAGCAGCAGCCTCACGGTGGCCGCGGGCTGGGTGTGGGGGGGGAGGATGAGACGGGGTGAGGGGATAATTAAGCGAGCACGGTGACAGCTGCAGCAGGTCCCGAGCAAAAGGCCTGAGCTCCACTGAGCTGAATTAATGGCATCAGTGGAGCCCGGCAGCGCCGCCAACGCCGCTAACATTTGATCATTAATTATTAGCCTTTTGACAGAGCCGGGCCTCGTGACCCCTCACCTGCCCGTCGGCAAGGCCCCACCTGTACCACATACACTACACGGATACATGCACATTCAGACAGGACAGCGGTGCACAAACATCCATCAAACTAGTTCATATTTATGTTTGATGATGTTATTCTTGAGACGTCTCTTACCTGCATCCTCCTTTTCTGATACCAGAATAAAACACTTCTAATGTGTGATTTTTCTTATATCAACATGTGCAATTTCAGTGTCACTTCCTGATGCATTTTGCAAACAAACTTTTGTACACTGTATAACTGTTTCAGTGCTAATCCACTTCCTGCTGCAGTCCCGTCTCGTCAGATGCTTGCTGGGCTTTCACCACTCACATGCTGGTATAATTACACAAATTACATAATTGACGCAGATGAATAATATAACCTCACATTTTCCCAAAGGGGATGCAAGGCACGCGAGCGACACTCGACAATACATACCTATAGTAAGAGAGGAGACACTGATACCATTATAAATAGACATCTACCTCTTTCTGTGCCACTCTTTTAGAGAACTTTATGCATTTAATAATGTGTTTCTTTAATGCATTAACGCAACGTCTGATTTTTAGGTTGTAGCGGGCTTTTTTAAAGCTAGAGTGACGATACTGGTATCATATGAAACTAGAAAACCTAATGAATCAATTGCTACCAACCCTGTCATACTAGCTCGTCGTGAAGGAGGTTAAATAACTCTCTAAACTTACACTCAATTTTGGCGAGGAAAAACTCTCATTGCCATTTTCAAAGAACTTTGACCTCAAGACACCATGCTATTATTTGAGCATATTGTTTTATGCTAAATGCAGTACCTGTGAGGGTTTCTGGACAATATCTGTTATTGTTTTGTGTTTTTAATTGATTTACAATAGTAAATATAAACATACATTTGCATAAAGCATCATATTTCTCCACTCCCATGTTGATAAGAGTATTAAATACTTGACAAATCTCCTTTTAAGGTACATTTTGAACAGATAAAAAATGCGATTAATTTGCGATTAATCGTGATTAACTACGGGCAATCATGCAATTAATTGCGGTTAAATATTTTAATCAGATTTATACAGCTCTAACCTGTGCAGAAGGTGCGATACAAATCAAGTTGATGGATTGATGTTCCCGTCAGTTGAAGGTAATTGCAGTAACGTATATGAAATTCTCACATTTTCCTGGTTTTAACGAGGTGCAGTCACACCTAAACTGCTTTCCTTTAAGTGACATATAAGTGTAAATATAGCTTGTGTGTAAAAAGCTAATTATTTTTCAATAAATAAATTATTTATTCGAATAGTTACGGGTTAGTTTAGTTTTAATCTGTGTCCAAAACGATTCACCATATACAGTAGTAGCTGCTATTCATCAGTATCCAACACCTTTCCCTGCACAGGCCGTATCATATGTCAGCGGTTCCTCCCAGTCTAAAGGCCAGAAAGGGGAGAAACATTTTGACTGGCTGGTTTACACTCGACAGACGAGCTCGCCCCTTCACTACGTGAGAGGTCTGTTTCATCATTCCCAGCGGTCCCTCCATGCATCCTCCGTGCTCTCCTTCCTCCGTACCTAGTTCTGATCTGAACGTAGGCATGGTGCGCGGCGGATGAGGTAACACCAGGCAATCTCAACATGGTGCCGCTTACATCAACCCGCCGGTTCAGATGAGCTGCCAGACCATCGCTGCTAATCAGAATTTCTGCTCTTATAATTGACCTTCCCCGATTGAATAAAAATTAAATAAAATTAAAATAGAAGACGCTGGTGCGGATCCACGGCGGGCCTGGCGCGCTCACAAAGCTTGCAATTAACGCTAATCGGGGACAGGCCGTCCGCTGATTTAGGTGAGGGCGTCTCAAGTCTGGAGAAGACCAGAGTGTGCCAAGCGAGCCTGTTAGGGAGAAGCTCAGAGGGGCCCTTTTAAAGATTGAAGCCCTGGCTTGTTGCGACGGCGTTTTGATTGCACTCCACAGAGCGAGAGCGCCGGCTCGGAGGAAATTTACATGTCACAACCTCTGCAGAGAAGATACAGTTAGTAGTTAATCACAGCACACACAGCGGCCGCATCACAATCATATTAAAGGGGACATATCATGAACGACTTTATTGACTTTTTCAGTGTTTGTGCACATCCTTCTGGGTGTCTGGAGAGTCTTCCAAGACAACCCAGTCAGTTTTTTGTGGGCAGCCTAGATCAGAAAACATGTGATTCAACAAGCCATTCAGATGTGGCTCCCCTTCCTATGTCACATGCAGGCTCATTAGAATGTACCGCCAGCCAATCAGAGCAGACTGGGCTTCTTAAAGAGACAGGCCCTAAAACGGAGGGTGAATACAGGTATATTTAGACGGACAGGATCAGAAAAATAAAGTGTTTTTTGAACATTAAAGCACGTTAACATGTTCTAATACAAACCCAAAATACTAGTACTGTATGAACTTGAAAATGAGCATATGTCTCCTTTAAATAATTAAATAAGTTTATGCCGCTAAAAGTTAGACTTTGCCCAACTTTTCTTTAATCGCACTTCGCTGCAGAATCAAACGGCTGCAGCTTTTCATAGACATTGCATGGCAGCACGCCGCAGGCAGCATTTTGCCGCTGCTTTGGCGTGAATTCGGCGTATCATTAAGTGTCGTCATTAACCTTTTGTTGTCCCTTAAAGGGGAACTCCACGGATTCCACTGATTCGGTTCACAAGAAGCATAATCGCCGAGAAAAATAACACTTTTAATGTCATCAGGGTTATCTGATCTTGGGATTGAGGCTTTTTAAAAGATGGTCTTCAGACAAACTCAGCCTCTGTTGCTGCAATTTTGACTCTTCAACTTTATGGAAGACAAACAAGTGTCTCAGTATTACTTATTAGACTTGTCTCCAATGCAAATCCATATCTACTTGTTCTTGGTTGCAGTGCAGCATCCTGGCTTATCGCGTCTTGTCTCACAGAGAGCATCCAGTGTTGGTTCTGACCTGCATCGTGGATCCCGGCCCCCAGGTTGAGAACCTCTGCTTTCCTTAACGTGTTCATTTACCTTGAGCTATATTTACCCTGATCACAAAGAGAGTCTCTTAAGACTCCACTTCCACTCTCTCTATTGAGTCTCCTCACAAACGCCTCGCCGTGCACAATGAGAGTGGAGAGCATTCAGTGTAACGAATGGGGAGATGTGTGCACAGTGTAATGGCCCGCGGGTCCTAATTGCGCCGATTGATTCGAGTTGCCGACTTCGACCATAGAATTTTTATCTGAGGAAACCATCTTGAAGGAGAGGCCAATGATGACATTTATTTTTCACAGTTAACATCTTTACCCCCCCTCCCCTCCACACTCACCAAGTTTACATTAGAGATGGAGATCACAAGATGTGCTGACTGTATGTACCAGCTGTGTGTGTGTGTGGAGCTCTCATAGACCTCCTTTCAAAGCACTTTAGACGCTATTCAATTGATATGGCCATTAATGCGTGGAAAGGGAACCATTTCGGCGTGACTCTTGATGTGTCTGCATTTCACTGCCACGTTTTCTATAGAGAGCTTCTATAGAAAGCTTTCTTTCTCTCTCTGTTCCGCAGCATTAGTAATTATCACGAGGTTGCCTCCTAGCCTCACTGTGGAGAAAAAAAAAAAAAACACGTCTTTACTCGTCAGAGAACAGAGACGTCAATTTAGGCCCCGCTCCCCCCTGTTAGTGCGGATTTTGAATTAAAAACATCCTTCACAGGTCGTCTCTTTGTACGCAGCCGTGCAGCAGCAGCAGGTTCGGGAAAACTTCAATTATTTTCCATTAACAGGGATACAATTGATCTAAACATGTGGTGAATGGGCCAATAGCAGTACCTTAAAAGGAGGCGGTTTTAAGGGAGTGAAGTTGCACAGGCTGAGCACCCCTATGGATCAGCCCTCTGGATCTATACAATCCAGAGGCCCTCCTGCCTCAACCTGATTGAATACCACGCGGAGGGCCTGTGGAGAGACTCCAGTAACCGTATGCCATTGTCCAGATGCTCACCTACAGTCACCAAGTGGGGGTAAAGAGAGTGCAGGAGGAGGCAGTGGCACTATGGAGACTAGACAAGCATGTTTTTGACTTACTGCCAGTTCAGATCTGCAGCGGGGGAGCGACACGTTTGGCAAAGTGGTTTCAATTTTGAAGACTTAAGTACCCAGAAATCCTGACTTCAGTAAACTGTACACAGCATGTTTACATGTTTCCACAAGGCCAGACTGATGCTCCATATCCTATGGTATAGTAGTTTGGACAGACATGGATGTAAACTGCAGCTTGACTGTTTGGCGGAGGCATACAGCTGCGAGGCAATCGTTTTAGTTATATACAAATCTGGCCTGGTTCAACTTTAAATGCTAATGTCCAGATATTTGTAGAACAGGGCAGCTCCCATAATAAAAATCTGTGGAAATGTTTGAAGAGAGAATCTTTTCTACATAAAGACATAAGCTGTGAGCACACACAGACTCCTGAAACACAAAGTAAGAGTCAGTGTTCAGCGTGAAGCAGCACAAATCAAGTCAAACATCGACCCTCCAGATGTCTTTCTCAAAAACCTTTTTGCAGCAGCAAAGTGTGGAATAAATTCCCTGCTACGTGTAAACATATTCATGAAACACCTGATCTTAGACTCTTTTCATGTCACCTACGTCTGTGTGCTGATGTGTATTTTGAAAAATATGAAAGGAGAAGAAATCAGACATCAAACCGGGATGAAAGTTGACTATGACAATCCGTAATCGCTGGGAAGAGGTGTTGTTGTTGTGGAAACAGGTTTATGCCGACACCTTGCCAGAGGTACAGAGGAGCAGAATACTCAGCCGTGTAATTCCTCAGCTCGCAGAATTCCTGGTCATCCTACCTTCAAAACGTAAACATCGACGCGTCTCCAATCGCATTAAGTTGTGACGCCATCGGTGTTGCTCTTGAAAGGGCCACAACTGGAGCCGACGCCAGCAAAGGCTTCTCGTACAAAGGCTCATTTTTCAGTGTCTCTTCTCGCCCCGGAGCTGTTTGCCAATCTAGCTCTGAATACACCCTTCACTGGCTTGAGCACCTTGAGGTGTGCTCATCTCTAATCATTATTTGATGACAGAAATCTGCAGGCAAAAAACCAGGAGACACACAGTTCCTTAGCAACGGGCGCCGGTAGTCCAAACAATTTCATTAAAGCGTGGCACCTCTTAGCAGGTGGGTGAGTGTTAGAGGAGATAAACATTCATGAGCAGATTGGCTGTGGTATTTGCCAACATCACAATTGATGATATCAATTTGTTTGCGAAGCAGCTCAAATATTGTAAGTGGATTAGGCAAAGGTGTCGGGGATGTTGAAGGAGTGTATCACGATGTCTTTTTTCATTTAATTGATGGTGAGCAAAATGTGTTTTTTGTTTTTGAAGAGAATTACAATTACTTTAATCCCCAAGCACAGCAAATATAGAGCGTAGACATTATTGATACACATAATACGGGAGCTAGTAATTTATTGGTGTTTTTAAGATGTGCACAGAAAGCAACCTGATTTCATGGGAAGGCGTATAAAAAACACGACATTACGAGGACAGTCTGCGTGTCATGAGAACGCATTTTAGCTTTTCCACATGTCATCTGTACGTCTCTTTTCACGTTTAATTTTTACGCAACACAACAAACGGTAAAACGTCATGGTTGGGGCTTAAAATTAAGAAATATTAGTCAACCAAGACCAAAAACGACCAACTAATCAACTAAGTATGCATCATTTCAAGCCATTTCTAATGAATTTGGTAGCAGATGTTGTGTCTTTACTCATTTTATTTATTAAACGCAGCACTCTTTGTCTAATCTTTATGTCGTATCTGTATTTCCTGAATAGTGTGAATCAAAAAGTCAATAAAATGCATCCGTAATATTAATTTTTAGTGAGTTGTGTATGTTTTTAAATGGTGAAAAGGTGATATTGGCTAACCTGTTGAGGTGGTCTGACTAAAGGACCGGTTAAACCCTGAACCTGTTGAAACAGGGTACAGTTTAACAGACACACCTGAGGTATTTCTTAAAGATTAACTCGTCTTTAGCATGAAAACAGACATCTCCTCCAACCTTTATACATTCAGGTTTAATTAACAGGTGAGTTCCACCTGGCCTCGCGCTGACAGAGGTAACTGATTCTTGACTTTGTCCCGGCCGCTAACAGGTAATATGCAATCATTTACAGATCTTGTTTTAAAGGCAGTCAGGTGTCAAAAGCTCTAACTTTGTTTTCCAGTAAAGTGATGACACTTCAGGTACATAGTGTGGAGTCTAGTCGAGGGTCGTGGTATTAGATGTGCTGCTAGATGTGTGTAATAAGCTGGTTTCTGTATATTTCCCACCATAGAGAAGCCTTTGTAGCCTCCTTACACCGGATTTATTTCTTCCTTTACCCCAGAGAGATGGTCTGTTAGAGATAAACTTGTCATCTGTAGTGTTAAAGACAAACACCACTTGATTCCAGCTCTTTTATTCATTATCACTTTGATCAAGGCCAGTCCGTAGACAAGAACAGCTCTTTTGAATCCTGTAATGTGTGGTGCCGTACTGTACTGTACTGTACATAGCCCGGAGGTGCTACATTGACCATGAATAAGATGAAAGAAAAGTGTGATATGATGCTTTTACATCCAAATGTGCTTCATATCATCGTCACAAGATCGACTGAGAGACAGAAAATGTGCCCTGACGTCCCGAGATATGTTCTCGTTGCCCTCAGATTTCAGCGTCTTTGTAGCTGGATCACTGGTTACGGTCCGGGACAAAGATCACTTCTTTGTTTTTTAGTGATGAGCAGCAGCGGTGAATGATTATTCAGACACGTTATACCGTCTGAACACACCTGAGTAAGAGAGGAAAAGGTTGAAAGGGTTTTTTAAAGGCTCCTGTAGGTCGTCTTACACTGGATGTGAGGTCTTATTGTCCTCCTATCACCTCTATTCTAATGTATTTATGGTAAATATATATTTGAATCATGCTTTTTATTGTTTCCTTAAGAAAAATGACTACAACAACCTAAACCATAATGAATAAAGTAATATAATAATAATAAATATAATAAAAAATTCAACGGGTATTCAAAAACAAGGGAGCAGAAAAATGGTAATAATAATAATAATAATAATAATAATAATAATAATACAAATGAATAATAATAAATATAAAAAATAAGATATATAATAAATTAAAAAAAGGTTAAATAAAAAACATAAATAATAATAAAGTAATATAAATAAATACCAATAATTTTATTAATAAAATAAGTTCACACACCAGATTCCTCCAACTTTCTTTAGTATCTTTTGACACTTTCAGGTTGAACATTTAGTAGAAAAAGTTCATCACAAGCCTCCAACACCATCAGCATCACTCTGCACCAGCATCAAGCCTAATCCCTGTGTATTTATTGTACTTGAATGATGAATTGATGCAGATTTACAAGGTGTAACTTTTCTACAAGCAGAGTAGATATACTTCATCTACATTTTTATGCTGCGGAGCGGCGTGACCTGCGGCTCCGTGTATGTTAACGTATGAATTTACGGTCGCCATCTCCATCAAAGATTGACGTAAATGAACTGGCGTTGCTTCCTGCTCATGACCCTCCCTCCCTCCGCCGCGTTTCCCTCTGTCATCTTTCTGACACCTCCAAAAGATGACATGGAAATACATGTGTCGGCAAGCCTGACAATGAGGAGCCATAAAGCAATAAAGCACAAAAAAAACGAGGAAGACGGGGACCTCAGAGTGTTTGTCACTGTCATGTCTATTGATTGATGACAAAGAAAACGATTGAGAGGTCCTCGACAGAGGGGCAGGAGGAGACAGACACAGAGAATTTCATTTGTTGAGTCAAATATTCAGAAAGGAGACGTGCGCGGGCATTTTAGCCTCCCATTTCTCTTATTGTATTACATTAATCAAAGGGCTTCCGGGACGTTCATCTGAACCGATTGTCACCGTGATGCTCTGCAAGCGAAGAGAAAAAACAACAACAAAAAAAACATCCTTCAGAGACGTCTCTTTTCCTGACAGTGGTATCAATTGTCTTGTCTTAAATGATCACGGCCACTGCATTACTTGGAAATTAACAGCTAGAATTTATGTGAGTGCCTCTCTCCTCGCTTCCTGCCGCGGCCGAGTCGCAGAAACAAATAATTGAATTGGTACAAGTACATAAAGCATTCCAGCGGCTAATGTAACAGGCCTAACTGAGTTAACGAAGGCGAGGGCACAGACAAGAGTGGGGTTATAAAAGAAAGGCCATGCAGATCTAAACCTTTTCCCTCTTTTACCAGCCCTGTTTTTCTTTCTCTCGCACGTTTTATCTCTCATCACCTTCCTCCGTGTCACTCTTCATTTCTCCCTCCCTCTTTAATTGGAAGTCTCCGCCTCAGTTGTGTATCACCTAAGATGCCGGGGAAACCCAAGCTGTCACAAAGTGTGCTTATTAAAATGGACCGGAGAGATAAAAGCCTAAACCCCCCTTTTTTCTTTACGAGGCGGCGGTGACTGTCTGAGTGCATCAGTCGTGGCTGAATGAGACACTTCCACCCTGAAGCGGTGTGTTTACAAAAAACTGGGTGAATTGTCCCTTTATAATCAGACCCAAAATCACTTAATGCACCATGTAGCATAAATGCACAGGAATTTGTCTTGGAGGCAGCGGGGCCAAGACATACTGACAACATGTACAGGAACACAAAGCATACTTGAAGCACATGACGCTGGGACGGATGCATCGGAGACCGCCAATAGCGTATTGTGTACTGATATTGGATAAAGATATTGTACTGTTTTCATCCCAAAAAAAGAAATATTCCCCCTTCGGCCGGACGAGCCTCTGAAACTCTTTTGAGTGAGCTGATTTAGTGCAGATACAGAGCTGTGATTTATAAATCATTAGAACTAAAGGCCCTATGTATCTCGGACACATCCATCACTAAAGTGACAATGATGGAAAGGCGTTTTATAGCCCACCATTACGCAGTCATATTGCCTGAATGTACGTCCTATCTGAAGGCTGAATGTGGACCCGTGTTTTATGTGGACCGTCTGTCCAATGGTTTTCACTATTCCTTCACGCTGTACAAAAGATTTGGCACTTTATGTATCAAAAGTACAATTTGAGCCGCCGTCAAATACAATTCAACATGCTTTACACAATGACATTTATGTTCTGAGAAATGTCGCCTTCTCTTTTGCAGGAATGCCCCGAACACACCCACGAAGTTACGCACATTCACAACAACAGAATCTAGACTTCACAACCTTCAGACCTTAAAAACAAAACTGGTCCTCCCGCAGAAAAGTTTCAGAGACTTTGAAACTTTTGATTTGACCTTTAACTCCCAGGAAATACAACTGAATAGTTCTCCCCTCTGAGGTGAACTTGGCGTGTAAATCTCTGGTATAAACTAATATTTATCTGAGTATTTCTTTCTCTTAGCTCTCTCTATTTCTCTCTCCTTCTCTCACTCACTGAAGGTCCTTTCAGACACAACATGACAGCGCCACCACTGCGCTCTGAACCCCGTTATTTCTAACGGCTAGCGCCGCACCATGATGGCTTTTCACTGCATTGAGCAAAGCCCAACTTTGGGCGCTGCACTCTGTGGCGAGCACAGCTTAAACATGAGCTCAAACTGCACTGTGTTGTGAGCATAGACCGCCAGGATACAACAGTTGGTGTAGCTCTATTGTCGTCCGGGTGGAAACAGTAGGGATTATACACACTGTTCAGTTCCAGAAACAGGTTGAGTGTGAAAATGTGCAGATAAATAATCAGAAAAGGTGCCGCAAAGTGCAACATGACTTACAGTCAGGCACCAGGATTTGATTTCCCACTGTGGTCCACGTAGCGCTGATGATGCAGGATGACAGCAGATTTAGCCAGCATTTCAACATCAGTCACAGCTTTACGACGAATTATAACGGGTCAAAATCTGCCTGTGTATCCAACCTCTCTACATCAAAGCAAATGGGGAGAAAAGTTGCGTCAGATGTTTTGCTAAATATAAGCTCAGGAAAATTCTTTGAATGTGCACAGTGTTTGCTGAAATGTTACACTGCACATCTTGTGCATAATCAAGAATCAATGCTTCATGCCAGCGTATCGCTATGCAACAGTGTGGTGACCCATTTGGAAAACCTCGAGTTACATCAAATTGGAGTTCCCCGAATGCCATTCCCCGTCCACTTAACCAACTGCTGTAAATGTCCGACTCCTGAACAGCTTCTGTTTTTTGTTGATGTTTTTTTTTTGTGTGTGTGTGTATTTTGCTGAAGCTTTAGACTCTCATTAAATCAACTGAGGAACTGCAAGCCTCTACAAACATCAAATCTATAAATTGCACGGATGGTCTTACGCTAGGTCTCAGACAGCACTACCCTTTGATGAAAACTTCTGGGACAAAAACAGAAAAATAACTAGAGATTCTGAGGCAAGAAGAGAAAGTCTTGTTTTGACACTAAGATTAATTTACAAGTTTTCCCTCACTGGCAAAAAGAAGGGGTGTGTGTGAGGGGGGTGAGTGGAGAAAGAGCAGAGAGAGATGAGAGGAGCTTTTGATATTTATTAGGCCTGGACCTCACCAAAGACCTCTCCCAGGACTGCCGATGTGACAATTAAGCCAGGTTGTGCTTTGACACTGTTTCCATAGGCAAGTGGCCAAAGTATATCTCCAGTCAAAATATCCATGCCAGCTAACAAGCTTGTTCCCTCTCCATAGAGCCGAGAAGAAAGGCAAGCTGCAGCCTTGAGACATGAACAAAAGCAAAAAAAAAAAAGCAGGACGAGGGGGTTGGTGGTGAGGTCGGGTGTTAAGGCAAAAAAATATCCCCCCTCCCCTCCTCCCGAAAGAAGCCGCTGGAGTTTGCTGAAGAAAACGGTGTCAGCGACTCGATGTGATCAAGGTGTTGTGTGCAGCTCGCGTCTGAAAACGTCCAAACGCCGTCACAATGCAGCCCGATAGGAACCCGGCCCCTGGGTACGCTCCCGCTCGCTTTTGTTCCGCCTTAATGACCCTGCCTTGATTCCATCCATAACGCTCGCAGCTCTCGCTACACCTTGCCTATTTAGCCCACAGTCATGTCAGCTCGCTTCTCCCATTGCTCAATCTTCGCCCTCATTTCACTTCTTTTTTGTTATGTGTGTGTGTCCGCCAGTGTGTGTGTGTGTGTGTGTGTGTGTGTGTGTGTGTGTGTTTGCTGGAAAATGCTCTTGTCTTAGAGGAGCTCCCTGCCACACAATGGCCATCTAAACTCATTAAGAAAATTCCGTAAAGAGCCATTAACAAACGGGTTCTCTTTGGCCAGAGATATCAGGTCTAATTAGGTGACCGTTCTTGACAGGGTTGCAAAAACAAAAGGCGCGCTCGCATTTGAAAAGGTTCAGGTCCCGCAAAGGGCCTCACGTTTTTTTTTCTCCCTCCTCCTCCTCCCCTCTTCTTCGTCCCCCCACTA
The DNA here is from genome assembly GCF_043250625.1 of Sebastes fasciatus. Classification (NCBI taxonomy): domain Eukaryota; kingdom Metazoa; phylum Chordata; class Actinopteri; order Perciformes; family Sebastidae; genus Sebastes; species Sebastes fasciatus. Next base: position 3,853,799 of record NC_133818.1, on the reverse strand, counting down.
GCCAACTAATGACTGTCGGTTTAACAACAAAAAAGAAGAAAAAAATACCTCTCTTCCCTGGGAAGGCGACGGGGAAAGGTTTGCCATCCGCCAAACAAAAGCCTTTCCACTTCGGGACCTTTCTCCCCCTCGCCAGGTGACTCGCTGTCCTCATTTACGAGACAATGAAGCCACAGACAGACTTATTGTAAACACTTTGCATGGGCTGCTAAATGGACTGCCATGCCAAGCCAGCAACTCAAGCTTCAGTGCCCCCCCCCACCCTGCCCGCCGCCCTCCCTACCTCCCTCCCACCGTGGTCCTCCTCTCCCAGTTTCAAGTACAGTGTGGACCGCTGCCGTTATTGTTGTACAGGAATTTGTTGTGGTGACAGACACTGGAGCAGAAACACGGTTAGATAAGTGCATCCTGGCACAGCGGGGCCTCATATCTAGAGCAGATCATGATGCACAATACACAATACCAATAAGCCTTGATGGGACCTCTGCTTTTTGTCCACTGAGAGTTGGGTTATGTGATTTTATTTCACTTTAAAAGTCTGCAAAATTAAGCTTTGTTTAGGATATTCCCTTGTTTTGGTGCATGCATGACATGATCTGTAATTTGGCCAACATACTGTAGTTTTGGACCAACATCTGTTAAGTCTACAAATATCAGAAAATAGGGAAAAAACACATCATCTCTTCTCCGAGAAGAGAACTTTGAGAGATTGTTTACTGTAGACAGCTACCTCATAGCATGGTGACATATTTTGACATCAATTTACATGCAGAACAGGTTGTACTGTATGATATTATTTTAATTAAATGCAGGCAAATTTTCCTTTCGTTGCCTTTTAGTTGATGGTTCCGCATTTACAATGTCCGCTTCCATTGTTGTGTGACGTCAGACAGTTGGGGTAGATGGATTTCCCCCAAGTTTAAAGGAGTTTCCTGTCCTAGAACTAGATCGCCTGGTTTCACAGCTCGGTCCAAGTATTGTTTTTCCCTCCAGTTCTCTTAATACATCCATGGGTCCATCCAAGAATGGAGGAAAGGATGCTTTGGCATTTCCCCTTTTGGCTTGAGAATGATGCTTTTGAGCCTTGGTGACAGGAATGTCAGTTGCTCTATCATATTGTATGGGACCATTGTCCATCACTAAGCAGTTGAAAACAGGGGGTGAACTGTGGTTGAATGGGAGGAATCAAATAAAAGTCCAAAGGGTGCAGAGACCTTTAAGTGTGATTATATAACCCCATAGAGCTGTACCTGTGTAGGAAGAGAGTGTTCGCCGTGTGTGGCCTCCTATTGGCTGTCCCTGTCTTGTCTCTCGTTACCTCTTCAAATGAGCCCGGACATCAAGCGTGCCTCCTTTTGACGGCCACATCCGAATCTATTTACGGTCGGGACCTTTGCAGCCGGAGTAATCCATTCATGTTTGAATGAAAAGATCTTTCACCTTAATGTGTAGCGTTCCAGAGACAGATGACGGTGACCTTTGTTCTGTTTTATATTGTATGTGTGAAATATATGGCCTCTGTTTTCAGTGAGTAGCTCAGCATAAATAAGACACAAAAACTTAGACGTGCTCTTTTATTTACCGAGACATTAATGTTTTTTTTTTTGTTGTTCCGTGCTATGATATACTGTATGGGAAAGAAAAGCCTGGTATCTTTCACTGTGTTTGGATGTTTTTCAAGGAATTGCTCCGCTAACACTGGGTTTATAAAGTATACCACTCTAGAAAATTGCATTTCCTCTGTTCTGCTGTGTGTGTGTCTTCACACATTTGCTTCTCCTTTATTCATTTTCTGTTTTCTACCCAGCAGAACTCCTCTGACATGATAACACTTATTTTTGCCTTTTCATTATAATCTAACTCTCCTGTTTCTCACAACTGCTTTAGATTAACATCTCCTTTAGCTCGGCTTTTTTCCCAAGACAAAAGAATTTTCCCATGTTTACAACTCAATCCAAACCGGCCACATTTAGATGCACACAGGCAACACAGCAGGAACATGATTAAGGAAATGGCCCATGAAAAACTTTGATTATTCCGCCGTCATTCTGCTCTTATCTCCAGTAAAACTACAATCACACCTACAGTTTGTTTTCTCTGGTCCGAACCGGAGTGGAAAATGTAATTTGAGTTTAGTTTCACACCGACCCAATAACACGCCGACCACGAGTTGTAAATAAAAGTCCTGTAGGTTAGAGATTCTGGCAGCAGAGGTGGAGCTCAAATTAAATCCACATAAAGAAATGGCCGACTTTGTTCTGCTTGGTTTTCCACGCAGGCAGCGCTGCTTCTGTCTCCTTTTACCCATAATCCCTCGAGCCGTTTCCTGTAGTTGGTTTGGATTACATTTGAACTTCTAACAAACCACATCATAGTTCTCTTGTCAGAGGATGGAGACGTTTGCAGCCATCATGGTGCCATTATTACCCAAAAAAAGAATGAAGATATGTTCATAAGCATGCTCCGAACATGCTCCATTTAAAGTCCACGTACGGTTGCAGTAACACTCTATACTGGATTACGGTGCATGTGTACAGAAACAGAGATGATCAACATGATGAAGACTCACCTCCGCTGAAATAAAGGATTTTAAATGGGGATTCCTGCGATTGAGTCTTGTACTTCAGAAGTTTGGGGGACTTGCAAGAGACAGATTCAAATTATTAAACTCAGTCGAAGCAGCAGACCAAAGTCCTGGATCCTTTATTCCCCATAATGCAACTGGACAGTGTCTTTACGTTAGAGCCTCCCTGCGGGGTTCATGCTCGTGTATTTCAAACTCTACCTTTCTGTTAAAAATCTGAAGTCTCGAAGCCCGTTCCAATATAACCCTGATGTTATAAATGTGGTCGTGTTTACCGAGAAGAGTCCATATGAACGCCCTCCTCGTAAGTGGAACGTTTCGGAAAGCTCCAAGTTGTGACGTGTTTGTTGACATCAGAATTGGCGGAGGCCATGAAAGCTCATTTTTCGGAGCATAACAAGTTTATATGTTGTAATTTTAGTCATTTTTCTTCGTAATTATACAACACGTTTCTTTTTCCTCTGTTTTTCCTCTGGCGATTATTTTATTTATTATTTTTTATTAAATTACTATTATTTTTATTTAATTTGTTATTATTTCTTTTATTTTTTATCTTTTTATTTATTTATTTAATTTTTCTTTTCCTAATCTATGGCATCAAGATGATTCTGTTATGGTTAATTTTTTTCAGGCTTGACAAATTTAGACTGCGCTCCAAACAACTTGGAGGTTTCCCAGTTGAAACTTCCAACTTCCAACTTCTGAACTCCTGGCGTTCCAGCTGCACGACGCAAACAAACGTAAACAAAAGTCATAACTGACCGTGACAAACGGATGTTTCCTTGGCCTCCATATATTTGTGGCATTTTTAACATTTTCCTGAATAACTTTTGTGCAGAGAAGATCACTTTCAGAGATTGTTTACTGTAACCAGCTTCCTAATATCAGTTTACATGCAGAGCAGGTTTTACTAGATGACAGTACAGCCCGGTCGCATGAAATGGTGAATGAATGACACTGTAATCGCAAGTCATTTTGCATGCAATAAGAACGCCTTTCTTGCTTTTACCGTGTCAATTGTAGGTTTCATTATGTCGTCTGTATGTATTGTTTTAATTAAATGCAGCCAAGTATACTTTACGTTGCCTTTTAGTTGATGGTTTACCGTTTACAGTGTGCGCTTCCATTGTGACGTGACGTCAGATAACTGCTTCTTTGTGAAGACGGGGGAAATGGATTTGGTTTACAAGTAGGAGCTCTGACTTTGAGTGATTACATTTTACTTTTTCTAGATGAAGGTCGGAATTTTTTGAGTCCCGAGTTGTCTGGAATGCAGCGATACTGACCTGTGTGAAATCGGTGGAGTTTCCCTTCAGATGTCTTTGCATAGCTAACCACAGTAATGAACTTTAAATTGATTGTTAATACCAATAAATCATTGCTTTATTCCTGCTTTACATCCTGCTAGCTGTTTTCAGACCCGCTGTATCACCCTTCCTTTTGTTGTCATATATATAAATATACATTAGTGCTCTAACAGGATACTCCTGTAACCGGAGGGAGGAGCACCGTGTGGAAATGTGATGTCAGTGTGATGGCATGCTGTTTGGAATACGAGATGAATATGAGTGTCGAATCTGTCCAGACAGTGACAATGACCTGACCGCTCCCACCCATCGCCTACACACACACACACACACACACACACATACGTTAACTCATCTTTCCAAACACATGACTAAATGACTCCTGTCACACACACCCATTTCCTCTCACTAGTCCTCCAGGAGACGCCTCTATACTGTAAGTGACGAATGTCACATTATTTTAGCTGATTTCTTTAACACAATAATCCTAAAAAAGTTTTATTGACTATCTCAAAATATATAATATTACCATCTTTCTTAAGAGTATATTGTGTTAGTTGTTGTGACATCTCTAACAAGGGCAATGGGGCGAGCAACGCGAACAATCAGAAGCCAAAATGCCGAACACAAGGCTTCAAAACGACAGTCCACAAACCAGTGGGTGACATCAAGGTGACTACATCGAATGGGGGACTTTCCTTAGAAAAGAACACATATAACCCATCTCACATGAGGATTATACAATTTGTCTTACTTTATTAACATATGATTTTTGTAGTCTTTTGTAGCCTTCTACTGTAATAGAGTTAGTCACAGTCTGTGTTGGACTATTCTCATTCTTTCATCCCGTAGTTGGATTCCTGCTTCTCCATTGTGTTACTTTCATGTTTAGCAGGTGCAGTAAAACTTTATTAATAAGAAAAATGAGAGAAAACTCTCTGGAGACCCATTGGATGATGATTCACACCAGATTTGCGCGTACTGACAACGACTGGCAGCCGCGCTCGCCGCTCTAACCGGCAGCAGGACCGTCTCTTTGGCGAATCCTCCGGTTGCTCAACAGGTGCCAGGTGAAACCTCCCCAGCTGTCTCGTGGGTATTTCCTCTCTCGGAGAAATGTCTGGTGTGTCTCCGATGTCCCGGCGCTGCATTTCTCCTCGCCACAGGAGCCGCGTGCTCCTCTCCCTACCTTAGCTGAGAAGGTTAATCACCAACAGGTGCTGGTTTATGTGCTGCTGCCTCAGCTGTTTACCTTCACGGCAAATGTGTTGCAGGAGCGGAGCTTTGTCACGGTGGGATTTCACTCCTTCCTGACTACACGTTATACATAGATTTAATGTTTTACATACACACATCACACCTTTGAGATTAGAAAATGATGATTTAGATTGGATGAAAACAACGTAGAGAACCATTATTCATCAGAGGAGAGCAATAAAGTCACTTTCTGTCTGCTTAAATGGAACGTAACATTAAATGTAAATCTATAACCGTCATTCTGTGTTTAGCTGAACCTGCAGCCAACATGTAGTGATCTGGCTGTGTGTGTGTGTGTGTGTGTGTGCTGACGGTGGGTGGGTTATGCCACACACACATACACACACCTTTCTTTCACCATTTATAACTCTCCTGGACTCCTGAAACTCTGTTTGCAATTTAAGGCCGCAAATTAGAAGCGTAAGTCATCTGTTTCCTATAATCCTGCTGTCAGACCAGGAGCTGGCTGGCCCCCACACACACACACACACATACACACAGCCCTGAAACAGCACACACACACATGCATACTGTACACACAGCCACACAAGGATTTACATGGATATTCATGCAGATGCATTGTGAACAAAACAGCAAATCACACACAGAATACCTGGACCCTGAACTTATTTATACTCTCTGTTAGATGGAGAGTTTCTCTCTCACGTGTGCACACTATAGAAAACACAATCCCGACCTGTTCCCCGGGTTATTGTATGTGTCAGATCATTTTAAAGGCAATTTGATGAGACACTACTTCTAGTTTATAATTTCCTAAAAATTACTTTCACATACGACGAAACTGCGTTTTCAATTACGTTGGGAGGGAAACGTACTTCACTGCGGATTACGTTTGTCTTTGACGTATCACAAATACATCCACGGAAGGCCGAGGCAAATGACATGGTACAATGAGCGACCGTTATTGAAAGTTACGTGGTATAACAACATGTATAAAAAGAGAGGAAGTCCACTACTAGAAGTGGACGGGTCCAGCAAATGTAGTCTTTTTTGTAGTCAGTTTAAACCAACCAAGTTGTTTTGTTTCAGTTTACGTTAACCATCCATCCATCCATCTGGGGGTCGCAAAGCCAGCTGGAGCCGATCCCAGCCAACATTGGGCGAGGCGGGGTACACCCTGGACAGGTCGCCAGTTCATCGCAGGGCTGACACATAGAGACAGACAACCATTTACACCTACGGGCAATTTTAGAGTCAACATTAACCTAACCTGCATGTCTTTGGACTGCGGGAGGAAACCGGAGTAACCGGAGAAAACCCACGCTAACACGGGGAGAACATGCAAACTCCACACAGAAGGGCCCCAAGCCGGATTCGAACCTCTAGCTGTGAGGCGCCAGTGCTAACAACTGCACCACCGTGCAGCCCCAGTTTACGTTAACCACGTGTCTAAAACTGTTTAAAACTGCGACTGTAATCCGGGAGAAAATACGTTTCTACGTTACGTTGTATGGGAACGTAATTTTATAGGTTTTCCTGTCCTAAATCTGAAACCTAAATTTGGACATACCCCTTTTGAAGTTAAAATTATAGGTACTTTTGTATTGCAAATTTCTAAACAAATTTCCAATTAATCAAACTACTATTGTACAGACAGCGAGTGAGGTTTTTGGGCCACTGAGGTCTAGAGCCCTGGAGCAGTTGCCCTCTTTGCCCAGTTGGTAATCCAGCCTTGTACAGTATAGATCTTTAAAAGTGTATTTATACAGGCAGATTGGCAGAGCATGCATGCTCTTTAACAACACCCTCTGAGTGTTTGGAGTCGTCTCAGTCTTTACGATCAGTTCTAGTTTGGGGCTCCTGAAGCATCAACCAGTCCCTGAACAGGAATAACTGTTGGCCAGAGAGCCAGAGCGCCAGAGCCACAAAGATGGGACGTAAGATTTGCAGATGAATAAATACCAGTGGTTATTACAGCTCACACACGGGGTATGCCAATCAGATTTATTATATACACATGTACTTCTGTTTCTTTGCTTTATTCAACGTTTCTACCAGCAGAGCATCTGTTAAAGTCAAACTCTATATCTGTTCTTTCAATAAAAGTAAGTTAGAATTTCATTTCCAGCTGTAGCAGTAATATATTTACAGGAATAAAAAAAGCCCACCTGGTTCACGGTGGATTCATCTGCCTGGGTGTTTACTTCGTGACATAACGTCCACTAGCAGCAGCAGCAGCAGCAGCAGCAGCGTGTAAACACTCGTGATTCTTCATACGCTGAACGACTCTTTAAACTGTCAAGCTTCCAATTTAACGTATTACAGAGACCCGCCGTAATCTGCAGAGGTTAATACTGTGTGTTTATCTGCAGTGTGTGAATCTGACGCGTGAATGTGTGCTTTTAAATGTGTAGCGGTGGTTTGTTTTTCTTGTGTGTGTGTGTGCATACCTTTGTGCATGTGTAACTGGCTGTGTGTGATAATGCAGCAGCTCTGTGGATATGTGTGTGAGAAACCCCGGCAAAGGTGACGTGTCCTACATGTTCACTGACAGCTTTATAGGCTCTGTGGCTCTGTGAGGGGAACACGATTATGGGAAAGGAAACACACACACACACTGACACCGTGGAGCTGGCTATTGTCCCAGATACTATAGTCAGGTGAGGTCCAAGGTCCAGCGCTCATATTAACAGGGACAAGCCGGCGCCCAGTAAACACACCTACAACTTACTGGAGTGGAAAGCTGAATTGCTGAGGGTCAAGAGGGGTCGAGGAGGTCGGGTCCCGGTCTGTAATTATCTGAGTGGACAGCCGGCTGATCCACGGGGTCCTGAGAGCTGGACACGATGTGTTTGGAGAAGACGTTTCATGGTCTGTTTCAGAGTGACTTTAAAGCAGGAGTGAGCTGCCGAGCTTTATCTTTGAGCTCCTGTAGTTCGGTTCATTTCTCCACATGACAAAAATGTCATTATGTCACCAAAGACACTTCAACATGTGAGACTCTGAGCTCATTTTTGTGTTTGTTTTCATTTCTAACTAGACTGTTTTTTGCAGTTATTTTGCAGAAAATGTTCTGTATTTTTTACATATTTTTCATAAAACAACTAAATGCATGTACATTTACAGATACTTGCAGTCATTGTAATCTTAATATCTTCTTTATTCCTATCTTTCCTTTATGAAATGGCATTTTGACTTTCACATTTTGCCTTTTAAAAATATTGCACGATTGCACGATCTAAAAATTGTAGCAGAGCATATTGCAATTTTGATAAAATGTTGATTGATTGTGCAGCCTGAATGTTTTTTTCATTAAAATTACAGGTCATTAAGCATGTGGTTAAAAAGAGTAATTCAATTTACTGATTTACTCATTTCTTTTTGTGAAGTAGCGTGGGATTATGGGAGTTGTTGTCTTCACCACCACTACGCTGGTTTCATGACACCTTTGCTCCAGCACTGACTCATCAATTAAACTTTAATTGTGGTACTTATCACCTGTCACCTTGAGTAAATCCTCCGTGCAAAAATGACACTCAAGTAGGATTTGTTTTAAGGAAACCTAGCGGAACATCTCTAAAGTAGTCATCATCTGTAGTCAATCAGTAGGTCTGTGACCCTTTGAGTTCCTGCTGTTGGTTGCTTGTAATTATACTGTGTAGATAAACAGGCTTAGTTCACTGTTGCACTTGTATCTAATCCACTTTGCCAGAGAGCCTGGTGAATGCATGAACTGTAGATTTAATATGCAGATGTTCCTCAGTTCAGTCAGGTCCACTTTCACAGTGTTGAAAGTGGGAATTACCACATGCTTCCCATTTTCTGCTCGGCATCCAAGAGACTCCAAGAGGGAGTGAATGCGCATCCAAATTTTCTGACCAGGTGCTTGATACAATTGGGAAGACAATTAAACCGTCTCAGTGTGGATCTACGGTCCTTGGTGGACTATTTAGGAGCATTTGGGGCTCAGCTGTTCCTCCAACAAGGAGAACAGGTTCGTTTTCAATTTGAGTGCCAGATCCGCAGATGTAAATGTGAGTTGATCTGGGGGATAAAAAGTAAAAAGCCTCCCATTATCTGACTTAACAATCCTCACCATAAGTGTGGTAACTTCACAGCACGCAGAGCACCGTAGACCATTACCGTAGGACTTGGACATCAGTGATATCTGTCACAGATTGGACGTAATGGCTTTAGACCCTGTCTTGTGAAAATCTACATCTCACCACTGTTAACCCCATAAGAAACAAGAAAAGCATTTGACTGCAGCGGTTGGAACTCCTAATTAGGTTGAAGTAGGTCTCTTTGAACCGACGGTGTAACAGAAAAAGCAAAATGTGAAACATTTTCGGCCTCATTATAAGTTATCTAAAAGGCAAGGGCTCGTGATAATGAGGGCCATCCAGTGGGATGCGATGCGGTGGGAAGAGAGTGCCTAATTGTGTCAAATGGCTGGAAGTATTTCACTTTGAATTATGGGAGAAAAGGGGGGAAAATAAAGCGGAGACGCACAACACGGACACAGTATGCAGCATTAGTGTCAGGAAATAAATGAGGTACTATAGAAACTATAAGTGTGTGCATTTATTCAGGACAGGCTAATATAAAGGCTGTTGTGTGTCTTACACTTTGTCAAACTCACACCTCCATGTTTAGTCGCAATAACAACATACATCTAATTTAGTGAGTCCACGGGCGGAATTAGGTGTCAGAGCTTTCAGCTGGAAAACACCAACTTTACTCACATGTTTTTATTTTCTTACTCTGGAATTTGTCAACATTTCATCACAAAGTGTTGGAGGCAAAATGATGGAAATCTTTGTCTTAAAGGGTCATTCCACCTAAATCAGACAAACATGTTCTTTTCTTCTTATGGTATTTAACTGTATAGATAGTTTTCTTGTTATTTGCAGGTTTTATATCTTTTCTTCTTTTCTTTTCCAACCCAATCTCATGGGAAGGAGTATAAATAAGAACACATTTTAGCCTTTTCATATGCCGTTTCTACACCTCTTTTCTTGTGTCATTTTTACGCCTTGCAACAAACTACGGTAACAGACCAAGTTTGGTTTAGGCAACAAAACCACTCGTCAAACGTCATGTCAACGTCAAGTTACAACTTAAAATAAGAACGTGAACTAAGTAAAACATGTAAACTAAGTAAAATACGTACGGAAACAACATAACATAAGTATGGAAAACACGTCGCTAACAAAATAACTCAACACTTTGAGACACGGCTCTCCCGGTTAAAAGTCCTGTGTTGGTTTGATCCATCCATCATATCTCACTTTTTATTCTATATCACTCCCTCTAAGCGTGGCATATTTACACGGATGCATTTAGATTGCATTACATTACATTGCATGGCGTACAATTGTAGGGCTGCAACTAACGGTTATTTACATTGTCGATTAATCTGTTGATTATTTTCTCTATTAATCGATTAGTTGTTTGGTCTATAAAATGTCAGAGAATGGTGAAAAAGTGTTTCCTAAAGCCCAAGATGACGTCCTCAAATGTCTTGTTTTGTCCACAACTCAAAGATATTCAGTTTACTGTCATAGAGGAGGAAAGAAACCAGAAAATATTCACATTTAAGAAGCTGCAATCAGATCATTTTGAGGTTTTTTTTCTTAAAACATGACTCAAATCGATTAAACAATTATCGAAATAGTTGTTGACAAAGAATCAATTAATCAATTAATTGTTGCAGCTCTATATACATAAATGACTCGCCAAAAGCAAGACATTATATTATTGTATGTGAAATGATTTGCCAATTACCGTTTCATTCCAACGCCATTTAGTGCAACCGAGCTGGTTTTTCAAATTATCCCAAAAAATTACATTTGAAAATTAATTTCCATAAAATATTTTTTTTTTCTTTACATTTGGTAGAAAATAGTTGCCAATGAAAATCCCTGATGGTGAGATCTGTTGATAATAAAAACAGCATGAAAACATGGTAAAAAAGAAAGCATCTTTAGTATGTTTGTAGCTTTTCTTCCAGTCATGATTGGCGTCTACGTGGAAGGCTGCCGCACCTCTCCTCATTGGCAGTAATGGTAGCAGGCTGCACCAGTAAACCATGCCTTTGAACAGTAATTCCAAATCAAGACAAGAGGTTAAGAGGGTGGGGGTGGTGGTGGTGGTGAGGGGAGAAGGAGGGGGTCTCATTGGTGAGATGAGAGCGGAGACGTCGCTCTGACAAAGGATGAATACCTTGTTCTCACTAGCTGACAGCCACAATAGAGCAATCATCACCAATCTGCCTTGTCGGCCGATACACATCACAATGCGCCTCTTGAAAAGGCTCATTTCAGCGACAGGAGTTAAAGTGCTTCATACAGGTGACAGTCGATAGGCCTCGCCATCTGCATTTCAAAGCTTCCCCCCGTCTCGTCAGCGGGAGTACGGGCGCTTGGCTCTCGGCGTCTTTTGGAGATTGCTGGTTCTGATGAAGCCAACAAAGCTGGCAAACTGTCACTCTGGCCAGAAAATCAGGATTTAGTTTGTTTTGATTCCTGGATTTAACCAAGAAATGAACAATTGTGTGCACCTGAGTTTTTACAACAGGGATCATACAGTTAGTATCGTTGCTATGCAGCAGGTCAATAAAATAGACTGGGCCAGAATGCCATATTTAAGAGATACTGGAGGTTATCAACTGGTAAATAGATGGTTCTCTAGTCCACCTTTTTAACATTTAGGCTTCTTTACCCTAATTTATGAATCAAATAGGTTGCATTGTTTGAGAAAATCTAAATATTTGAGTAGTTATCTATCATTAAGACTGATTTTAAACCTTTTTGTTCACTACTTTCTATCTAAACTGGAAAAACAAAGTTCGGAAACTTGTGTTTGGTGGATTATTTCTCTGTTGTTACAATGCTAATGGTCATTGTATTTTACATCGTTGGAAAGCCTGTTTATTTACCTTCGCAATGATGTCCAACTTGTAAGGATCATGCATTTGTGGGACCAATGAATGATAGCATTTTGGCAAATTTTTCTTGGGCGCTACCCACATAATCAGCTGTGCTGCTCATCCCACAAATGCATGATCCTTACAAGTTGGACATCATTGTGAAGGTAAATAAACAGGCTTTCCAACTATGTAAAATACAATGACCATTAGCATTGTAACAACAGAGAAATAATCCACCAAACACAAGTTTCCGAACTTTGTTTTTCCAGTATATTTGTGGCTCTTGTGTTGAGGGGAGGTGCTTCAAGCTGATGCTCGTTATCATCCACCTGTTGTCCCAATCAGTCAATTAAACACACCTGCAGTTGATTGGGTGTATGAAGGTCACACTGGTGCTAACTTCTACTAACTAAAAAGGCTTTTTACTGTAACGTCAGTGTTCTTACACAGGTAAGTCCCTACATTTTGCTTTTGTATACATTTGAAGTCTATCATCTACAGGCTGGGACGGCAACACTTTACTTCTTTAGAAGAAGTAGATTACTGTACTAAAAGTTGGTCTATATTTGCTTGTTTGCACTGAGAAGAAGTCTTTTTCATGGTATTGGTGTCAATAAAGACAAACCTATTGTTGAATTAGTGTAAAAAAGGTCAGACTGAGGCTTTTGTTCCTGTTTTGAACCTGTTTTGTTTAACTTCTACCAGCTAATGAAGGCTTTTTTTGTAATGTAAGTCTCTAAATTTAGCTTTTATATACATTTAAAGTAAATTATCTGTCATCTACAGGCAACATTTTTATCTTAGAAGTAGATTACTGTGCTAAAAGTGGTTTCATATTTGCTTTTTTGCACTGAGAAGAAGTCTTTTTCATGGCTGACATGTCTGAAATCTCTGGTCAAGTAATCAATCATTCATTGGTATTGATCAGCCTGATATTTTGCTCAATTTGTGCGATGAAGCAGCAAATTTTTCCTTTAATCTTTTCATATTTTTGTTTATATTTTAGCCTCTCTGGTAATAACGCTCGATGGGAGTTAAAGAAAGGATTTAAATCTGGATTTTTTTTTGTTGGTACCACACATGCTGAGTTGTTCAGATGTGGCTCCATAACATAATACAGTGCCTCTACACAGCGTTTAGCGAGTGATCTGCGTCCCAACTCTGTGAATTCCCTTAAGTTTGACATGTATCCAGCCTTATGTAAATATTCATTAAATTTACTTCTTTATTGGAAGCCGTTTCGCTCATGGAATATATATTTTTGGACAAGCTATCAGCCTGTATAGCCTGTGTTAAATCTAAAGGAGCTTTCTGCAGCCAATCCAAACACATTTGGTCATGGCTTTGAAAAACATTACCTCTTACAGATATATAGTATTCCAGACCAGTGGGGAATATGGGTAAACATTAAACTACAGCTCTGAGAAGAGAGCAGCGGTGCCAGCGATGCTCTGCTGGAATTACCCCTGTATCCATGCGACGGTCCTTCGAGGGGTTTGAGCTTCGCACAGGTACTCGTCATTGGTGAAATCCAAGCCACTGGATTGTTAGCGAGGCCGTTTAATTCTCATGACGTACAGCATGCTGTCATGAGAAGTTTTATTTCATTTTGTGATTATTTTGGGAGGATTCCACAGGACATAGTGCAGAGAAACCTTTTGGGTGGAGCCCTTTTTTTTATAGTGGAAAAACCGCGGTGCTTCGAAAGTTAGAAATGTATGGCTCGCTGTCGGCATTCCAGTTCATTCCAACGCTGTTGGACGGGGTGCAAGTTCTTCCAATAACTGGGAGAAGCATTTCTTTATGGAGCATGGAGGCATTGTCATGTTGAAACAGAGGAGAGCTTTCTCCAAACTGTTGACACCAAATTGGAAGCTGTTGGCTAAAATCTTGCATGATGTAGTATTAAGCTTTCGCCTCATTGACTACGTTTACATGCACATTAATATTACACTGTTATTCCAAATATGACAATATAGTGAATTTGATACGGGTAAGGTAAGCTTTATTCTGAATTGAGCATTTTCCCATTAATTCATGTGGGATATGCTGATATTATTCAGGTCTTTAGGAAATAAGGGAATAAACACATGTAAACAGTCGTTGTGATGTCCACACACTTTTGTCCATATCATATTCTAACATTAGAAGTTTCAATGAACTAAACTGCCTGTCTCCATCAATAAAGTGGAAATAAATCAGAAACTTATGAGACATCACCTTCCCTTTAAAATCCCAAAGAAAAACAAAACATCACATTTTGGCCGGCAGCGATGAGCTGGGATCTGTCCAACCGGAAAAGACGCCCAACAACCATGTAAACCTTCAGTCATACAGCAAACCTGACAGCAATAAAACAAGTTTTAAACAGTTCCTGTTGTGAGCCAAAGAAAGAAAGAAAGAAAGAAAGAAAGTCATGCTCTCTTTGGTCCCCTGTCCACCTGCAGCTCTCAGCGGTGACATCATGGATTACCTCACCATGAGAACATGTTCACCAGGGACGTGGCCTACATGCCGACACCGCTGGACTCCGTCCCGAGACGCCCTGGATGGACGCAGCTTGTCGCATCTCAATCCCTCCTGCAGGAAGCCTCGCCGCTCAGTGGACATAAATCACATGGAGTAAGTAGACTGACCGTCATAAACCGCCTTCACACACTTAAACAAACAGGCAGGATACGCTATCCTCCGGTGCTCTGTTAAGTCACAGCCAGCAGGCCTTTTTACACACGTCTTGTAAATGTAGTGAACTGATGTTTTCAATTAAAGTGGGCTCAGAGGTGAGTCGCTACCCGTGATTCATAAACCAACCTTAATAAGTTTTCATCGAGTCGTATCTCTCCAGTTGTTGTGGAGAAATACGCTCTGTGAGGTGGAGGCAGCGAGGCAGCGAGGCAGCGAGGCAGCGAGGCAGCGAGGCAGCGAGGCAGCGAGGCCGGCCACACAAGAACAGGTCCAGCTGTGAGAGGAGGTGAAGGTTTGATGTTAGCTCTGGGAGGAAGTTGCTCTTATTCCAACACTCTGCTAATCAGGGATACACTAATCTCTACACTATTTGTACTCAAGTCAGAAATGTCTGTTTTTGAAAGAGAGGGTCCATCTGCGTTCTGTTTCATTGTTGTTTTGCAAATAGAAATGTCCACTCAGCCGTTAGTTAAAAGTAGTGATGTAGGTTACTAAAGTAAGCTAAGCAATAAGGTAATAAACTCAAAAATACAGACTTGTATGTTACCAACACTTTTTTTAGGCTTCTAAAAACCCGACATTTCCATGATACAGACCTGACAGCGAGGGTGCGTTCACCTTTGATATCCAAACAGGCATCAACACACACTGACTGCATTCATCAGCCTGAAAGCGTGTCTGCAGCATCCTGCAGCCGAGTCAAGACTGATGTTGTTACCTTATCAAAGGTGGAGGTGTCTGCCGCTCCGGGAGAGAGGAGCCGGGAGGGGTGGACGGCTTCCTTTGACTGGCTGGCAGCCGACGGGACATCAGGCGTATTTATCCCTCGCCGCCGGCTTATCAGCGGGGCCTGTAAATCTACCTGACAGGTCTTTACAGGTGCCGTTAATCCCGCTGATTCAATTCATTTCGCTAACTGCTTGGATGCGGCCTCTCTCCGCGGGGAAGATCAAACCCTCGCTCCGTTCTCGCCGAGTTCGTTTGTGTTGTCCTCGTGATGGAAAGCCAAATCCACTCTCTCTAACGTGGAGATGAAAGGTGTAATGCAGCCGGCGTGGCAGTCAGATTATTCCTCCAAACATGTTTGTGCTTCTTTATTTACTGCACACTGGGGTTCGCTTTTTTCTGACTGTTATTTACAGACGAGAGATTTGCTGTGCAGGTATGCAGTTTTGTCAGCGAAGCGCTGCTACACGCTCACATTTATCTGTACCTCGGAGCTGCCTTGTTAGTTTTGTACTACACAGACAGCTCCTGCCGAGAGAAGAGCTTTTATTTTCCTCTGTGTAGTTTTTTTGGGGCTCTGTTAAGCTGATGATTTCCATTCAGATTTCACTTAAACATTCAGTGTTATTTCAGTTGCTTATAAAGTCTGAGATTTGGCAAATCCGAGGTCTGAAACCAAACTCTGCCCGAAGAAAATCATGTTTTTACAAAACCGCTTTTTCTTTTTTCCCTCTTTCGCTATCAGTGATCTGTCAGACGGTGCACTGCGGTGTCTCAGTCTGTGTTCACACTGTGAGCAATAACATCCACGAGGCACTGGAAACATGAGGACGACCAACAAACTGGTTGGACGAGCGGGTCTTGAACTTTTCACCTCTCGCCACGCTTCCTCATTTCACAACCAGGATCTCTGTCGGTCTGATACGAGGTGGAGGAGTACGGAGGACGCGACCTGCCAAAACCAAAAATGAATAAATAAAGAGAGGTTCATTCTTGCTGGTCAGAGCATCATGAAGACATCATGCTGTCGTTGCAAAACTCAACTCTATGAAGACATTTAGTAATGTGTCCCACTTTAAGAAAGGACAGAGGTCATGCACCGCTGCAGAACAACCTTGCAGCTGTCATGGTCAAGGGTAGTAGAAAAGAAGGTTTTGGCGTTACCTCAGCTTACCCTGCGAGGGCTTTGCTGAGCTCAGTGCTTTAGAGCAAGGCCGTCCCGATCACTCACTTTTACATTGAAGTAATAACCTTTGTCTGTCCATCGTACCGTACTCTCACTTCCTTCCTAAATGCAGCTCCAAGCTTCCAGTCAGGGATTCTCCAAGGCCTTTTTTTCTGATCTTGAGAGGACCACTCACGAGGAAAAACAAGAGCAGATTGAATCTTGGCAGGTTTGCGTGTTTAAACGGAGCGGTCACCTCCGCCCGGCTTCCTGCCGCAAACATCAAGCACCGACCTTATCGTTTCCTCGCGGTGATTAGGCCGCTTCCTGGTGACTCCGGCGCAGGTTCAAGTTCATTTACGCTCGCTGTGCTTTAGAGCAGCGATTCTCAACCTGGTGTGAGTCACACTGTGATTCCTGCTCAGAGGGAAAAGATCAAAACGACGACCTTTAAAAGTAATCAAGATGTTAATTGGCTGGTTCCCTCCAACAATTCTTAATCGGTTACATCTGTCTGTAACGCCAAAAGTGGACCTTTTCAGATGCATATGTTTTTATGAGCATGCAGTTGTTCACGTTAGCACTTTTCTTCTACCTGCTGCATCTCTCGGCCATCTTTACATGCAGAGAACTCGTCTGAAGCGCTGGACGTTTGGTTTATGTAGCTATAGTTTAGGAGGATGTATTGATCTGCTGATAAAGACAGTATCTCTGTGGTTGTTAATAAGGGAGGGAGGTGAGTCTCATCCATCGCCCCCCCCCCCCCCGCGAGCTGTTTTCCGGCGCTCTCTCTCCGTCTCTGATGGGACGTCCTCTCTCCGGCTCAGAGCTGAGAGGGGCGTTTATCTCTGACCCGCAGGTTCGGCCCCGCTGTCTCAGCTGCCAAAACAGCCCCATTCAACATTGTGCTGAGTTCATCAATGCTCCGCTGACACACACACACACACACACACACACACACACACAGGGAAATGCATACACAGATGCACACTGCAAAAAATGTCCACCATAAAATGTTAATCTTGTTTTTTTAGAGTAATTTCTGTGGCGTTTCCTCACTGCTTCCAAATCACTTGTCAATCAAACAATATGAGCTGGATTGTGGCCTCTTCTATCTTCTCTTTCTGCACAAGTTTCTGTAGTTAGCGCTCTTTTTTCGATTAAGTTAAATTAATAAACTAATCGAAAGTATGAGTGTTAGTCGACTAAGAATTTCTTTGGTTGAGGACAGAAATAGATATATTATAGGTTGCATCAGTTTTGTATTATAGAACATGATGACTGAGAATAAATGGATATTTATACAATGTTTAAATCCCAGAGAGTTTCAATGAAGATATTTTTATTTCATGAAATCTTCCACAAAACATTTTCACTATAATTTAAACTAACAAGAGTCTTGATTAAAAAACATATTTAAAGCATTGGAAATAACACTCCAAATATGTTTCCATTATTTTACCTTTTTAATATTATTATTATTATTGTTAATATTATTATTATTATTATGGATATTATGGATATTTTTTCCTATTATTTAAAACAATGCCAAAAAATTCAGAAAATTCCCAGTCTTAATTTTATTTGTTTTATTCAAGCAACAGTCCAATACCCAAATATATATTTTTAAAATAATATAAAACAGAGAAAAGCAGTAAGAAGCTGTTGTTTATTTGTTTTATTTTATTTTATTTATTTGAATTAATAATTTTTTTGTCTTTAAAAGAAAACCTTATAAATAAATAACTTAATTATCCTACTACTACTGCTACGTAACACTTGATTAATGAAAAATGTCAAGACTGAAATGTGTGGATTTTCTTCTCATAAAAAAAGGAAACAGATTCCAAAGCTTGATATTCAAGATAAATGAGTTAGTAAAGCAGATATTTCTTGTAGTGTGCACACAGGAAAGCCCAGGACCAGCTCGGTCCGTTTAGCTGGATATCTGGGGACCTCTGTGACAACCTCCACCCCCTCCGTCGCCCATAGTGCCTATCAACCTCCGACAGGTCAGGTCCTCGCTCACATACACAGAGGTCCCAAACCCAGAGAGCTCTCCCCTGTCACAACTGTCACTGGACTTGAACCGCGAGCAGAAAGCGCTTTTATCAGAGAACCTGAAGCGCTGCTCTCACAAAGCGGAGGAACTGCCAGAGACTGACCCCTGTGTATATTTAGCAGCAGCTTGGCAGTCGCCCATCCCAACTGTCGAGGCTGTCAGAGCCAACCTCCCTCCTCCCCCCCACCTCCCTTTGATTATGTAGAGAGGGAGCGCTTTTCATGTTCATTTAATCGCATGCAGTCAGGTAAATTCAAACAATTAACACCTCAGCCGTGTTTTGCATCAGAGTGATGACTCTTTTATCAGTGTTACATCCTCTGCAGCTACTCTACTCTTAAAATGAAAGCATGCCTGAGAGTCAAAGGTGGTGTGACATGAGCTAGCGTCCTGGCTAACAAAGTGTCCCTAATGTGAAGTTTGAAAGGCCCAGCTTGGTTTTTAAAAACATCACAGGATATCGTGTTGCATCATACATTTAGGGCGCTTTCACAAGCAAACATTTAGTCCGTTTTAATCGAACTCTGGTGCGATTCGTTTGGGCAGTTGTGAGCGCAGTAAGCGTCAGCTCTGGTGCGGACCAAAACAAACCAAGTGAATGAAAACACAGGCTGCCTGTGCAGCATTTGTTGAGATGGACTGACCTGGATTTCTGCAGAAGTAGCGCCGTTTCTGTAAGGGATAATGTACAGCGAGTCGGTCATTGTTGTGAAAGAAACCCTGACAGGGCGATGCCGCACCCCAACGCGGTCATGGTCACATTTCTACCAGCTCTTCCTCCTCAGCTGTCCTCCAAAGGAACTCCCTAGAAATGTGTCATTTCACCCGGGGGGCAGTGCCTGACGTCCTGCGTCACACAGAGCGCTGTGTGCCTGATGCGCGTTCTCATCAGCTTGCATCGGGTTGCCTCGTCACTTTTTTGATACATCGACAAAACCGTCCTCCAAAACTTGCAGCCCTAACCAGAATCCAGGTTTTTGTTTCAGTCTTTTAACTTCTTCTTCGACTTGTCTCTCTTTGTCGTTTGATGATTTTTAGAGTAGCCCTGCAGATGTCACTTCTGTTCAAATGGTGAATATCTGACCATTTCATCTTTTATAACCTCATAATTGATGAAGTAGGCCAGAGCAAGCACCTAAATTAGACATTCAGCTTGAATGCAGAATGAACGAGGGACCCTGTGCACTCTGAACACTGACTTGTAAAGATATCAAAAAGTTTTCCTGCTCTTTGTACTTCTTGCACTTATTTCTGGAGCAGAACATGCAGCCGCACATTACCGTGGAGGGATGTGCTGTCTTTTTGATGTTTCAGACCTCTCCATATTGATAGACCTCATAACGGTGAGATAATTTCTACTTCTGAGGAACCTTTGCTTCTCTAAAAACCTCAATCAGTCCCGTTATCGCTCCATCCTCCAGCTCTAAGGATGAATCAGGACCGTCTCGCCGAGCCAGTGAGTCACACTGCAGCTTGTTAGGGTGGAAAAGGCTGCGGTGTATTAGCATACGAGCCTACCTTTGTTTGCCCTCTTGTGTTTATTGTGTCAAATCGATGCTATGTGACGTGTGATTATTGTAGCGTGAGAAAACTCATGAGGTCTCCCTGCTTACCTTCCTCTCTGTAGCCTTAATGCAGCGAGCAGTGGTGCAAACTTTGAGCTTTAGATGTCATGGAAGTCATTTTTGACTGAAATAGGAGACAGAAGCATCTCTTCATGATTTGGTGCTCAGTGTGTTCACAGTCTTAGTGATGAGTTATCTCTCAGGCCCGGGTTAAGTTCACACACACTGAGTTTCTCTGTATTTCAGCGCTCTCTCTGGCTGCGTGCCATGCGCTGCTTAGCGGGAATCTCAAATTGAACCTAATCGGTTCTCCAGTCACCGTGTTTAAACGGTCTTTTCTCCAGGTTAATGGGATTTCCGGCGAAAGGTCTGCACTCGACGTCTAAAGTGGTCGAGACAATCGCAATGAGCTCTGAGTCAAGTGTGATTAACCCGCTGACCCGCCTGTAGCCATCGCGCCTCTGCTCCCTCGCAGCTCAACTGTGTGTGCGAGTCAAGTCACATTTACTGATGAGGATGTAAACAAGGACGAGGTGAAACGGATAAATACGTCCCAAGTTTCAGGGAACGGGGACACAAAAGTAAGACTCCGAATGATTCATTACTTTGCTTAAAGACTATTTTCATTTCCTTAAACTGTCTCTGACTCCTGACGGCGATGATACAACAGCTACAGTCTTGTTACTTAACTCATAGTCTAACTACCCTAACCTCTGATAATGGAGCGAATTGTTCCGCATCGATCCACGCCGCGCCGCCGTGCTGGTAATCATCCGTTTGTTTGGGTCAGCGTCTGTAATGATTTCTCTCTCCGCCTGCCCTCTGACCTTCACGGAGTGTAGAAGTGTGAGTGTGCGTGTGTGTGTGTGTGTGTGTTATTGTTGAGCTTTAGCCAATGAACCGTCTTCTGACGTGTCACAGAGGCAGAAATGAGCGGTGTTATCACCTCTGATGGCGTGTTCACTTCTTCTTCTTCTTCCTGATTCAGTGTGTCAGTGAAGCGTTGCTGCCTCGGCCTTTACCTTTATTTACCCAGTGAAGTCTTCCTCACATGTGACAGCGTTGTTTTCTGTTGGCTGCAAAAAGAGACCTTCAATATTGCAATAAAAACATGCAAGTTTAATTCAAGTTTAATAAGTTCCCTCGACATGTTGTGCTCTGCAGGTACAAAATACTCGCCGTCAGACAGCCCTTTCCCGTCTGTTTCTCGATGCCGGGGGCGTGCCGACCACCATCTACTGTAAGTAATACTCCTACTATGGATAAGTACCTCATACATCCCCACTTCTAAACACCTGAACTATCCCTTCAAGTGGGATTTTATGATGCAACACCACTCTACAGTTCTGCACATTACAGGCCTACAACTGGGACCCAAACCCAGCCCATATCCACGTCTTTAGGACCCAGTTGACCTTCACCTATGCAGGCTAATGCGAGGCCTTTACTAACCAGACCCAACGAGAGAACAAAGCTTTACACATCTAATTGGCCCAAAGTCAAACCCACTGGGTCGCAGCAGAATATAGTGTTTCAGGTCTGGCTGGTTTGGGCTTTGGTAGAACTCTGCAACACTTCCTGTGAGGTGACTGGACCAAAGTGTAGGAATACTTAATTTCTCCCATGGTCCTTAGCTGCAGAGGTTGAAGGTCTGTTGTGTTAATGATGGTTTTTCAATAACAACCTGCTTTGTTACAGATATCAGGTGATATCTTTAAAGCCCAGAGCATGTAAAACACGTCAGCCAACGAGTTAAGACACACCTACTTTCTATGGAAAAGTGCCATCATTTGTTTTAATTTGGTTCTTTTTGATGTGGCTTCAGTTGTCAGTGCATATCTCGTTTGGGAGGAAATCTTCACATGTTCACTTCAAACGCTGCAGGCAAAGGATTTCTCCTCCTTTTTTGTCAAAAGTAGCTTGCTTTAGAAATTAGGGTTGATTCAGTGACAGCTATAGCACACGTGTGAGAACTAGGTCACACAGTATTTAGACTAAAGAGGTTACTCATGCCCACCTAGTGTGTTTTAATGGCATCGGAGTGATTCCATCAGCTCCGACTGAAGGATGTCATTTTAGATAAGACGAAGTAAAACATGCTGCGTTCATGAGCTGGTGGGAAAGTCCTGCGTCCAGGCCGTCCACGCCGCTGGGCGTTGTTGGTGGATGTTGTAGTTCTGCACTGAAACAGTTTAATTCTCTCCAGCTGAAGTCAGCCGAGCAGCTTAAGCACAGAAAAGGATTTCAAGTGTAACTCCCGAGCCAAGCGGGCTGTATTCAGTTACTAATGTTTGCGTTGTGGCTCGGAGCGGGTGACATAATATTTGACATGAGATGCCAAGTGTGAGAAACTGTGTGTGTGTGTGTGTGTGTTTTGTTCTCCTCAGGGTGTGAAGGTATTAAACCAACTGGCAGCATCGGTTGAGAGCGCGTCGACTGATGGACCAGAACAGCTGCACAGGTACAAAAGACACATTCACAGGATATTATAATGTCTTTTGTTTCATTTTGGTTGCTACATTTCTAAATGTTGGAAGGTTTGCTGTTAGTATTGTGTTGTTTTCTGTATTATAATTTATATCAGGTTAGATTTTAAGCATCTGTAACCTACAAAACAGACCAGTGTGTCTACTCATTTAGACATTCATTGTGTAACTCGACCCTGAAGTTGAATCCCGAGGTGAGAACGAGCCAAAACGTCATCCCGTACAACGACTTGTCCTTAAAATTCCTGTGAGCAAATCCAACCGAGAACACACACAATCCTCCACACACGCTGTTTCCCAACAGGTGCAGAAGAAGATCAAGTTGCAACACTTTTCTTCCTCCCCCCCTCCTCTTCTTCTCCTTCCCGCCTCTCTCTTTCTCAAATTAATGCCAGCGAGAGCGGCTTTACAGACATCTCTGACGTATGTGTGTGTGTGTGTGTGAGGGAGTGAGGGGGGGTCGCTAATAACCAGGCAAGGTACACTAATCTCCGATGGCAACATTTGGTTTACCTTAAGCTGGAGGGACAGCTGTATTAAAAGCAGGAATTATCCTAATCAGTTCAAACTCCATCCTCCTCCCTCCCCTCCTCCCTGCTTCACCTCTTTGCATATAAAACTTCCACATTAGGCTTAAGAGTACAACGGCTTAGCTGCTGTTCGCCCTACATCTGTCTTCCCTCGGCGACGACCAATCAGAGAGGTGGATGGAGGGATGACGGGAGGGAGGAGGAAGGTGGTTCGAGAAGGAAAAAAGATGGAGGGCAGTGACAGGGAGGAGAGGAAAGGAGTGAGAATGAAGATGTTGTACTACAGTTATCTGCATTCATCTATTTACTGTTTATTCATATGCATGCTTGTGCACGGACGTTATGCATGTCTGCATGCAAAGTTAGTTATCAGGTGGTTTCCAGGTGTGATTTAAGCCCCATGAAGTATAACAAACTTACATAATGACACTTTTTTCATGTTTTCATTGGTTTATTTTATGTTATTATCTCAGTAAAGCATCCTAAAGCTGTTTTTCTGAGGTGTATTTCAGACCTGTTCTGGCTGCCCTGCAAACAGCTTCTATCTGGCTCTTTTCTCTTTTTTTTTTTGCCTCTCTCCGAGGCCCTCGGCACCATAAATCCGACTGATTACTCCGCACCCCTTTTGCTTGACTGAACCTTCACAATCAGCCGTGGCCGCCAACAATGAGGCCCTGATGAATCAAACATCCATGGCATTAGTTTCACCTTGCTGCCCCTTTCCCATGCGCCGCCGCCTCTTTGTCAGGCCTCGGTTTGATGAGAAGGACTACTGACACTGGCTGCACCTATTGATAGACAATTCTGTAAGGACGGACCCCGACTACCCTACCAAACCCCAAACGCTCCTCCCTCTTCTTCCCCCCTTTGCCCCCAAAAATAAGCAACAACATTTGATTGGGGCGCTGCTCTAAAACCCCCGCTGTCTGGTTTGCAGGAGGCTTTGTGTTTAGTTTTTGGCTTGGGGGGTGCTTTATAGCAATGTCTCAATATTTGCCTGTACTTTTATGAAGTTGTCCTTCAGCACACACAGGCGGAAACCTGTCTAAACACATCCAGACCAGGTCTAATGAAAGCGTTAAATGAGCATGAAAACATGTATGTGTCCTCATTAGATAGACATGTGACAAGAAACAGGAAGTAGTGCAATTAGGTGGTAGGAGGTACAAAAACATTTACCTTCAACACCAACAGCACAAGTTAATTCTATAACTTATAACAATTTAACATTTGAGACCAATGTATGCGAGACAATAAAATTATAAAAATGTAATAAAATAGAATTAAAAGCTATAATAACAGTAATAATAATAAAACAGTATAAAAAATAGATTAATAAAATTATACAAATTAAATACAATAAAATAAGTGATTAATAAAATAACAATAAAATAGAATAAAAGTATACAAACAGTGTAAAAAAAATAAAAAATAGATTAATACAATTATAATAAAATAGAATAAAATTATACAAATTAAATACAATAAAATAATTGATTAATACAATAACGACAAAATAAAATAGAAATATAAAAATGTAATAAAATACAATTAAAAGCTTTAATAACAGTAATAATAATAAAACAGTATAAAAAATAGATTAATAAAATTATACAAATTAAATACAATAAAATAAGTGATTAATAAAATAACAATAAAATAGAATAAAAGTATACAAATTAATTACAATAAAATAAATGATTAATAAAATAACAATAAAATAGAATAAAATTATACAATTTAAATACAATAAAATAAGTTCTTAATCAAAGGCCTGGCTGAATAGGTAGGTTTTAAGTTTACGTTTAAAGATGTTTGTATGCAGCTGCCCCATTTCTACCCATTTATTTTGTAATAGTTTGGTTGTTGCAGGTGTTTTCTTCAAACCTTCACATTTTAGAGCATATTTTACTCTGCATTCAAAGTGGAAAATGTTGTCTTTACACTTTAAAACTTTATGTGCAAACCCCTTTATAACATAGATGCTGCTTTCACCTGTCTGATGTCACACAGCAGCTATTTATGAACCTCTGCAGCCAGCACAGAGGTGACTTCCTGGGCTTTCTAACGCTGACTTCTGCAGCGTGGAGCAGGCAGCTCGGCCATGCTGCAGCATCGTATCACTAGCAGAAGATCAAACCCTAAATGTACTGTGGAAGTGTTTGGGGCCACTAACAACTAGCACAGATCTTGGCAAACAGCAGTGTGTGTGGGGAAGGAGAGAGAGAGAGAGTCGCTATAACGCTCAAGGCTGCTTATAATGAGAGAGACCCAAAACACCGCACACTCTCAGCAGTGAAAGCTCATCCAACGTGCTACCCACAATGTTTTATTCATTGAGATATATTTGATTAGATTTGAATTTAATTGACATTTGGAGATAAATGAAGAGTTTCATTCCAAAAATGAGACACCACTATTTAACAAAATTAACACCTCTTAGAAAGTGATGACTGGCATGAAAGAAAAATCACATTAAAGTTTCTTGATATTGTTTATTACCAGAAATAAGCTCTAAGGATAAAATATGATAATGTCATTTTATCTGAATCAGAATCAGAAATACTTTATTGATCCCCGGCGTTACAGTTGTTCTTATATAAACATACAGAAATGTAAGAAAAAATCAATGTAACATGTAAATTATGTACATAATGCTACAATATATAACCCAGTATATATAGAGACATATAAGTAAATAATAAAAACAAGAATAAGAAATGAGAATATAAGAAATATATACAAATATTTGCATGAACACATACAATATATAACATATAACCACAAGTCAAACTTCAATAAAAAATTATATTTGATTTGAAATCAATGTATATTATTGATACTTAAGTACAAAATGTATTTCTATGTCATGCAACTTTATACTTCCACTCCAGTACATCTATTTTAGATCTTTAATAAAGGTCTACTGATATTACTGTTCATGCATATTGGAGTAGATCTTTGATTTGCAGACGGGAGGTCAGCAGGTGCATTACACAGAGGTTTGAATTGGACATATATTTGTTTCAATTTGCAGGACATCTGGAGCCACCTCTCAGCTGTTATGAGGTGATATATGCACCATTCATCAGGTGAATCGTGTCCAGCCATCATCATTATTCATTTGCCAGTTTGTCCGTTATTTATTGTGCTGAGCTTCAAATTATTTTTGCAATATTGCAGGAAATATGTGATCAGTTTCTTCCTGTTCAGATTGTCTAAGTGGAGGTGTGTATTTTGGTCTCTGCAGAGGTTGTGGATAAAAAGTTCTGTCAGTAAAGCATCCTGTTTGTTTCCTTTTAGGAGACTTTAGTCGGAGCACTTCCAAGGCTTGGATGGGCATGAAACTCTCCCAGTTGAACCATCAGTGCAAAACACTACGACTCCCACGGATCATTGTGGTAAGAGACATCCAATCACAGAGCTTTAAATACTGCTGTGGGCACTGCGAGCAGGGGGTAAAGATTACACTGTGTACCCTGATAAAACATTCAGCGGTTCACTTTTAAATTCTGGGTCGTTGTTAGATGAATCCGGCAACTGTGGCGTTTTGTTCCCATTCGAAACAACAAAGAACTCTGGGATATCTATAGCTCCGATTTACACTTTCTACTGGCAGCAACGGTCACTGAGGCTCATGGGTATTGTATGGTATTTATAACCAAACTGAAGGAAAACATGATTTCTCAGTAATCAGTAAGAGTTGAAACATTTTAAAACGGAGGGCCAGAACATAAACGGTTAGTATTTTGATAAATGATCCAGGAGACGTTGATGTTTGGTGTGTTGAGGAACAACTGTGTTCAAATGCAACATATCCTCATACAAGGGTTCGTTACTTAAGTACAAATGACAAATCAATCAACGTATACTTCTGGTTTCACACGGGACACGATCAGCGGTCACCCGGTGTCTTTAGACCCACCCCGACCTTCTCCCTACGGTTCCTTAGAGTGCATTACTTTTCTTAGGTATAGCTATGAGCGATGTATGAGAACAGCCTGCAGAGAGCATGTAATCCTCTAAATCTATCTGATAATGACAAACTCATTTGACGTGTTCCACTGGACAGGGCCAAAGTCCAGTTTCTACCTTTGAACATACTAGTATGGAGAACCTTTTCAATGTCCATCATTAAAACAATGTGACCTTGGTTCTTTGGAGAACCTTTTATTGTGTTAAATCCTTTTGTAAAACGGCACTTTGCAGCAGCACATGGATTGTTGAAGCTTACATGCAACAGAGCCGTTTTTGTAGCACATACACAGACATTTGGAGTATTTCCATGGAATAAAAAATCCCTCTTTGTTCGGGATGATGGCTTCCCTTCAGTCTCAACATGTGTCCGGCCCAGCGAGGTTTAAATCTGCCCACCTGTCCACACACTAATCCTCCCAGCCTTATTACAAAACTGTGCAATTAATTAAAGGCTCAATCGTTGGGATTAGTAACCTACATTCAATTTGATACTCATATCAGTAACTCAAGTATGTAGGAAAAGTGTGTTTTCCAGGATTTAGGAACAAGAACGTTGGCTCAAATGTGAAACTCTCAAAAATGTTGCCAGGAAAATGATGCAAAAACAACGAGAGGTGGTTTTAGTGCAACAGCAGTGTTGTTCTCGTTTACAGTGGCATTACGGAGATTAAGATTATCTCCGCTGTATGTTTACAGCATAATGAAACAGGCCTGATATAATGACCATCAAATCTGGATTAGGTCATTCACAGCAGAGGAGGGAATTTATTCCAATGATTATTGTGAGCAGGTTGCACCGCAACACAATCTCTTTCTGGGCTGACGTATGCCTGAACACCTCTTACACCTATGCACACACACACACACACACACACACATGTGGTGGGCTTGTGCTTTAAAACACACTATTTTGTGTCATGAATAAATTTCCCATCTTGCTCATTCACATGTAGAAACACACGCATGTCCACAGAGAACAGACGCACTGCTGCAAAAATAAAATAGCAGGACAAAATAAGTGCAAACTGAGTATGTTGACATGCATGTGTGTCTGTGTGTGTGTGTGTGAGTGTGTGTACAGGGCCGTTACAAAAGCAGGTTACGGCAGCACAGAAATGACACGGTGCAACAGATGATGGGCATTATCCCATCAACCTGCTGTTTCAGTACACACTCTGTCCCCTCTATGTTCTCTTTGAAAGGACAGCAGGAGTGTGTGTGTGTGTGCGTGTGTGTGTGTGTGTGTGTGTGTGTGATGGGTGAAGGGGGGGGGGTCCGTTCACACACCCAAACACACACACTTTCATGCACACACACACTCTGCACCTGTCACAAACAGCCTGTCAGAGCAGGAGAAAAGAAACTTCAGCCATGAGGAAGAGCGGGGTGTCTGTTTAGGCCATAACTGATTCAACTGAACTGATTACAGACAGGAGATGTGTTGTTTTTAAAGCTGCAGTAGCCACGTTTAAACACTGAATTCAGAGGACTAAAATACCCATAAATCCTCCAACATGACATCACTACATTTCTTACATTCCTAAACCCAGACAAAATGTTATGAGCTCAGTTTTCACTCTGAGATTTTAGTTTGAGGAAGCCGGCCAATCTGTGACAGCTATTTAACTTACAGTAGGTGTTGTAACAATAAGATGAAGCACAATCCTGCAACACAACGGCCTAATTGACGCCTCAAATTTGTTAAGAAACCAATATCTGGTGAGTAGTTTTTGGACTTCCTGCGCCCATCCGATCCATGTTTGCCACCATCGTAATCCCGCCTTTAAAACTCGACGTTTTGTTTTTTTCTGCATCAGCTGGCAAAGCACCAAACCAGTTTAAATAAATGAAAACATCTGAAATGTGGGCAGGAATTCAGGCTAATTTGAAGTAATTAAAGTAACAATCCCACTCATTCAGCCACTAAGAGTTGAGGATGAGAATATGAAACGTGTTTGATAGAAGTCAGGACGTCCCAGACGACCATGTGAGTGCAGTTAAATTCAGACACGGTAACCCTTTAACTGCTCCATAACAATCCTGCCAGATATTCATAAAAGAAGGTTTATCAGCAAACACCAGATCTACAAATATACAGGTGTAAAGCGTGTGCGTAATGCACCTTGCCAGAAGGTTAACTCCGCCGCCTGTAAATTGCCGCCGCCCCCCCACCTCCACCACCGGACAATAGGCTCAGCAGTGGCCTGGTGATTGCCTCTTTTCAAATGGAAATGCCGGTCGCCTCTCTTCTGCCAGGTTCCCCTAAGCAGTGTACAAATTACAGTTTACAAGGCATGGAGGAATAAAAAAAAAAAAGAGCGAGAGAGCAGATAGACAGAAAACGAGAAGGTGGGAGGGAGCAGAAGCAGAATATCTTTTCTCTCGCTATTTTTTTTTCTTTTTTTAATTCGGCAAAGTGACATGTAAATTAGCCTTTAAGTGCTCCACTCGGGGACTGTGATCGTGCCCTAATTGTCACAGTCAATTGTGGCCAACAGTCTCTTCAATCCAGGCAGCTTTTGACAACAAGCACGCCAGGATCAAAAGACGAATCATCGACTCCCCTCCCAACACACACACACCAACACACACACACACTGTGATTTTAGGCGGCTACAAAGAAAAATGGTGAGAGGTGAGAGTGATAGCAAGATGGCAGGAAGTGGTGAACACAACAGCAATTTGCTTCCTACACCAGCTTATATCAACATTCCCCAAAATCCTTTTGAGTGTCAAGATAACAAACGCCACGGATGACAATGCAGGGAAGGATGGTATGTCTAAAATGAGCAGTGGAGGTATACAGTGCATCCAGCAGACCGTGAACCGACTTTCTCCAAGTCCTGCAGGGCCATAAACTTTAGCGGAGGATGAAACAGATATGTTTGTCTGAGGCAGCGCTGAAAAATAATGCAAACATTTGAAACCGCAAACGAGCAAACTGTAAAGTCTTATCGAAGAGGCCAAGGGTTCAAAGCTGACTTCTCTGCAAAACTTCTGCCACAGTAGGTGAAAAAAACACCAGTTTGTTACCATTTAGTTTCTAGTTGGACACACACACTTATTGTAGCCATGTTTGGAGGCAGTACAGCAGCAAGTAGACGAAAACAAAGTCAGTTTGTTGTACTGTGCTATGTGTTGATTATTTGTGTATTGTGATTTTATAGATTGTTAAGAGAAGATGATGTCATTTTTATGTTGTTTTATAAAACTAATTTCCATTGACAGATATGTTTTGTGAGAAATGTAATACTGCCCATTATATATGTTGTGTTTATATGTTGTGCACGTTCTGAAAGAGTCAATTGCTTAGTCCTCAGCAGTTCTGCTTCCACAGTTTGGCTGCTTGTACCCGCCAAGTGTGAAGTTGATTGGATGAACGGTGCTGGAGTTAAGCGAAGGACAGTCATACAAACATACACAGACACACAGAGATTCTTTCCTTTATAGTTACATGCTGCTGCTGCTGCTACAGCGCCACCTATTGATCAAATGACACCGCATTTGCCATGGTCACTCAGACGTCATATTTCTACATGTCCACCAAATGTGGTTGCTGTAGCACAAAGCATTTAGGAGATATGACAGATTTGGTCCAGAGATGTTCTGTACCAAATTTGGTGGCGATTGCTCAAAATTTGTAGGAGGAGTTGCGAAAAATCTGATTTGGACAAAATTCAAAATTGCGGAAAATCAGTCTTGACACAAATGGGTGTGGCTTATATGGTTAGATTGATCTGGACCCGCATAATTGTTGTAGGAGTTGTTGTAATTTTGTTTCTGAGACTTACGGTTAAAAAGTTACAGGCCAAAATGTAAAGTTAATTGCTTTAGCGCCACCGTCTGGTCAAATTGCACCACGTTGGACACTGAGCACTACACCCGCCATGTGTGAAGTCAATCAGAAGATCGGTTCCCGAGGCATATGAAGGACACGCAGACAGACAGACAGAGATTCCTCGCTTTATATTTAGATAATTACTCACTAGCTGTATGAGCAATAATCCAACAATATCTGCCTCTGGCAACTAAAACATGATTCAGATTTGTATGGCTTTGCTGAGGCAACTCAAAGCACTTGGTTACATTTAGGGAAAGATTGTGGTTTTGGTTTAAAGTCAATGCATCTGGTCACTGCTTTCTTTTTCCAACATGTAGCTAAAAACCAACCCTAAACTTAACCAAGTGTTTCATTAATGTAAACCTAACCAGAGACATGGGCCACAGGTCAAAATCTCTGGTTTCCAGTGTCTTTGTTCAGTATGACCAACGTGACCACCGCCATATGTGCGGTTAAAAAAGAATCATAACACTTCCTGCACTGGAAAAAAAAAAAAGTCCCTTTTTAAAATGTGTTTGGCACAACAAATTGGTAGTAAAGGAAGTTATTTTGTAGATGAATTGTGGATATTTATACTTACATGAGTCACGTTTCAGAACAGTATATTTAACCCATACTGAAATGTTTAATTTTCTTTTGGTGGAAGTATTCTCTGGGCTTGCTTTAAGCACAAATATAAAGACATTTTCATTCAGGAGTTTTTCTTATCATACTATATATAGTATTTGAGCACATGGGACGACTGTTTTGGATGTTTAGATTCCATTATATTTTAGGAAAAAACCCATGGAAAAGTCCCATGTGCCCGAAGACTAGAGATAGTATCATAAGGAAATGTCTGTATCTCAGAAACTACAAGGAGAACAATCAAGTATTTGTTATCTATGAACTCATAACAAGTTGAATATCAGAGATATGCACACATATGCAGTGTAAATAAATATATATTTCATATGGAAAACATTTAATAAACACAATTTTTCCAAAAAGCCATTCATAGACAATTAATAAAAGTCTGTTTTTTTAATGTTATCGTTAAATCTGTTAAAAATTTGTATTGTAACGTACAAAATGTCAAGACTTTTGACCAATCAGAGAAGATATTGTGGCATTTGTCGTCATCTTTGGGCACAAATGGGTTAATATACATATAATATTTGATATTTACATAATATATAAAATGGAAAAATTGAATGAAGTGATCTTTAGGCCTCTGTCCACCAAATTTCAGCAACATGAGTTGTATTTAAATATGTCAACAAGTGAGTCTATCTGCCTTCATTCAAATAAATAGTGCTTATAAGATGGTGATCATTCTACCTTTGTTTTATGTAAAAAAAGGAAATGCATCTCTTGGGAGTTGGTGTCCAGTTGCATGATTTCTTCCTCAAAATTCAGTTACCATTCTGTGCTGCAACAGTTCCCTTTAAATAGAAACACCTTACCGAGCAGCTCCTTGCTGTTTGTTCATGTATCTGCGTACGTGTAGTTGCAGTATTACATGTGATTGCAGGTCTTGTTGTTCTCTCTGCAGCTGCTGCCCGGTTGATGTGCAGAGATCTGACTGAGCCGGACGAGGTTTGTGCACATGTAAGTCAGATCTTTTAATTCTATCTCCGTGTCCTGAGAGGATGTAAACTCATATACAGAGGCAGATATTAAGAGCACGCCGATATGCAAATGTCTGTCGAGATTAGAGCTACAACAATTATTCAAATGTTTGATTAATTATTCATCGGAGACGCCGTCAATTATTAATTTCAGCGAGCGATAAATCGTCTTTTTTTCTTCTTCTTCTTCTTCTTCTTCTTCTTCTTCTTCTTCTTCTCAGAGTAAAAAGTTTTCTTGTGGGATCTATCAGAGTCCCAATCAAAAGCATTTTATTTGTCAAGTACAGTAAATGTGAAGGAATTGTTTTGGTGGCGCTGCAACAGAGACGAGACAGACTGTATATCACATTAGATATATGCACGCTCTTCCTTGATGTCTATCTTATCAATTGGTGTCGTCATGGCCTAGTGGTTTAAAATGCATACCATGCATCACAGCTTCCCTTTCTCTTCACTGTCAGCTGTCAAATAAAGGCAAGAAACGTCACATTATTAGAAAGTTAAAAGCCATCCTGTAGAAATATAATTGTATTTTCAAGCCTGTCTGCATTCATATTTGTGGGGTGGACACTTTTAATTCAATCTAATTCAACACCATCACAAGCTACCACATCCGCAATGTAAACAGCAGGGCTGTAAAGCGATTAAAATATTTAATCATTCACATATCTTGAGGTCAGAGGTCAAGGGATCCCTTTTTTTAAATGGCCATGCCAGTTTTTCCTCGCCAAACTTTAGTGTTATTTAACCTCCTTCGCGGTTTTCTAGTTTCATATGATACCAGTATCTTCACTCTAGCATTAAAACTGAGCCCGCTACAACCTCCGAAAGACGGCAGCCCGTCAGAGTTTTAAGAGGTTAATTAAAAATCGCGTTAATGCGTTAAAGAAATGAGCGTTAAAACTAATTTGACGTGTTATTATCACGTTAACTTTGACAGCCCTAATAAAAATAAAGTTGAATATATAGCAGGACTTTAGTTTTAGACTGCATTAGCTTTAGCTAGGTGTCCTTAATAAACTGGAAAGTGAGGGATTCATTTGGTATTTCAGCCCTCTGAAAAGGATCTATGTTACTCCTCACTTTAATACTGAGAGATAACGAGCTTCGCTTTCATGCCAGCAATCAGTGTTTGGTCATAAGTGAATACCTAATCACATAGGTTCAAATGTAATTTACTACACTACATGTTATAGATTCACATCTAGGGCTGCAACTAATGATTATTATGATTGTCGATTATTTTTTTCAATTAATTGATTAGTTGTTTGGTCTATTAAATGTTGAGAAATGTGGATCAGTGTTTCCCAAAGCTCAAGATGACGTCCTCAAATGTCTTGTTTTGTCCACAACTCAAAGATATTCAGTCTACTGTCATAGAGGAGGAAAGAAACCAGAAAATCTTCACATTAAAGAAGCTTTTCTTTACAAAAAAACAACATGAATTGATGTGAAAGTAAATTTTGACTTTGTAAATAGACCAAAAAGATCTTAACTCAAGGTCAACTTACTTTTATTTGTTTATTTTTTTTAGCTTTCAGCTCCGTCTTCCTCAGCGGAGAGGAGTTCAGCTCGCTCTGCTGTCATGCATATATATTATTTATTGGTATTTTTACATTTTAAATATTGATTCATGTCCTCAAAAATGAGAGAATCAAGACAAATATGAACATTGCTGGTAAAAAAAAGGGCAGAAATTAAAAGGATAATAGAGAAAAGAATAACGTATCAGGTGGGATAAAAGGTATCAGTTGTGTGTGTGGTGAAAGCAAACAAAGAAGAGTTGTTTTTCCCAACTTGTTCTTTGGAAGCCACGAAGCATCTGACCTCTCTGCATGAAAAGAAGAAGAAATAACAGACGCCTAACACATGATACGTTTGTCTTGTTCTTGTAAGAGTCTCAGTCGAATAAGTGGTCATTTGTGGAAGCCTCTGCACAGTTTCCAGCTAACAAGAACAACATAAAAAATCAATACTTTTTTGTTGTAAGCATTTGTTTCTGCAGCAATCTGCTATGCAGCAATCTTGTTCTCTCTGCTAGTTTCCTTGTTCAACTGAGAGAGATCAGAAAGGAGTTTTTTCTCCCACTCTCTCTCGCTCATGGCGAATGTAAACTAAATTCATTTTGCATGTTTGAGGAGTCCTCGCAGATCACACGCTGGAGCCTTCGCCTCTCGCTCTTTAATTGTCCGTCAATCTCTGGAGTTGTTGTGGTGTTGAGGCTCTTGCGGTGGCTATCACAGAGCCAAACCCCGTCGAGAGATGTTCAGTTTGATGTTGCAGAGCTGGAAGAGCCACAAACAAGCGCCGAGAGGAGCCAGAGAGGAGATGTGATCTAGGATGTTACGGCTTCGCTGTCATGCATTCAAAAACCTCTGAACGCCAACAACAACCGTTATTTTAATTAAAAAGAGGCAAAAGTTGCTTTCAGGGCTGCAGCACAAACTGTATGCGGAGGGTTTAACACTCGAGAGGCTGCGCCGCAGTCACTTGACAGCTGTTTTGAATTGTAGAAGTGAATTTTCTAAATGTCCCTCCTCTTTTTTTAGACCCACTTTCTGGTCAAACCAGCTTTGTTTGATTGTATTTACACCAACTCCTCCAGCTCACGGCTGACTGCTCGGACTTTGTTTTCCTCCAAACACTCTAGTAATTAATAAAACAATATTTTATAAAGTTACTTAACATCTAATTGACAAAGTAATAGAAAATAGAGTTATTATTTGAGCTAGTAATCTGTGCTGTGGGTGAATCTGAGTCATCATGATGAGGCGTTTCATCCCAAAAGAAAAAACTCCCCTCTTACTTCATGTCTTACTTCATGTTAAATGCTGAGAAACGCTTCACCACCCAAAGCATGACTTGTTATGTGAAAAGAGCTGCTAACTCATCTTGAATTACTCTCCATTATTTTATTGAGGGTTCCCATGTTTAAGCTGATGTTATTATCCGATAAGAATCAGACTGTGGAGGAAAAACTGAATCACTGTTTTCCCTGGAAAAGAGTCAGAGTTGTTTGTGCCAACGATTAAAGTGTTTTGTCTACTTCAAGCCAAAGACTTGAGTGTAGCTTGTAGCTACATCAGTCTAGCACTGTGTTGCTTTGACCTTTGACCTCAGGATCTTAAACCTAATCTACAGCAATACATCTAATCTAAATGATGACCCTTCTGTCTCTATGTTTTCTCTTTGTGATGCATCATCGTTATCAACAGTGATTCTACCACCGTCGTACTGTGATGACATCCTGCAGCAGCTCACCACATCTGGGAGACACAAGTAAGTTATTGCAAAAATAAATACACCTACACCTGTGCTTTATGTCAGGAGAGAGAAAATCATTTGATGCAACTTGTGATTTGTAGGTTGTAGTGGGCTCAGTTTTAAAGCTAGAGTGAAGATACTGGTATCATATGAAACTAGAAAACCTAATGAATCAATAGGTACCATGTCATACTAGCTTGTTGCTAAATAACGCTCCAAAGTTACTCTAAATTTTGGCGATTAAAAACTGTCATGGCCATATTCAAAGGGCTCCCTTGACCTCTGACCTCCAGATGTGTGAATGTAAATGGGTTCTATGGGTACCCACGAGTCTCCCCTTTACAGACATGCCCACTTTATGATAATCACATGCAGTTTGGGGCAAGATTTTTATGCTAAATGCAGTACCTGTGAGGGTTTCTGGACAATATCTCTCATTGTTTCGTGTTTTTAATTGATTTCCAATAATAAATATATACATACATTTGCATAAAGCAGCATATTTGCCCACTCCCATGTTGATAATAGTATTAAATACTTGATGAATCTCCCTTTAAGGTACATTTTTAACAGATAAAAAAATGTGTGATTAAATATTTTAATTGATTGACAGCCCTAGTTTGACCAAGAATACGTATCATTAATGTGAGTCTTTTAGTTTCCCAAATGAAGGCCTTAAACATAATTAAAAAGCACAAATGACCAAGATGAATTTTTGATGGAGAGTGAGACTGGGCATAGATTCATCCCTGGATGCACCACGCTGTCATGTGACTCTCACTGATCTAAATTAGGCCAATAATCAGGGACGCCTGGCGGCTGAGTTGTTGAATGCACAACATGTACATACAACTGTGTTTCAGTCCCGAGGCGTGTTCTGCTGCTCCGTCTCTCCCTCGTCTTAGTTCACCGTATAACACCAGAGCAAAAACAAAAAGCGTTTCTTCTGATGGAGAATGAGAGCAGGATGTGTTGTGTGTTGGATGACGGTATCACTGGTCAGCGATGTTGACTGCTGACCTGATTTAAGTGGGGATCTTATTTCACTCTGTAATGAAACCTGCTGCTACTCAGCTTCCAGTTGAGCATTTTATGCTGATCTGATGTCTGTTTTAGTGAAGATGACACTTTTATCTGAAAAGAAATGTGAAGAAAAAATCTGAATTTTACCTTTTAGATGTTCAAATTTGACAAATTTGGCATCAACTTGCAAAAAAACGCGTTTTCCAAAGGATGCTGTCATGCTGCAGTGACCTCTGACCTTCCTACTGTTGGTTGCTTGGTGCAGATCTTGAATTTAAAGCATGTGCATGAACAAGAATATGATCAGCTTGACTATAAAAAACATCCAGCAAGCTAAAATGGTGATCTTTGTTTGCTGCGTTGCTCCTGTTGCATAAACTTTGCTGAGACGTTCGGTCATGTAACAGCAGCTGACACACAATCCAGCAGCGAGTGTGACTCCTCTATAGTATGTCCAAACAGAAGTCGTAATTAGACCGACAAATTCTCTAAATACTACGAAACATTCCTACAACGCCGCTGCACCGCTGTGTTTGTGTTGACGCTGTCAAGAAACTAAAAGTGGGCCTCACACACACACACACACACTCACACACACACTCACACACACTCACACTGAGGCAGAGAGAAAATTAGGATTATAATCTTGGTAATCAGCAGTCATGCCCGAGGCAGACAGCTGCACAACTGCACAGCTCCAATTTAGGTGTTGGATATTAAAAAGCATTAAACCCAAGTGAATTTCCACTTATTGATTTTTCTGGGGCAACATTTCAACTTCAGAAAAAAATAAGCCGGGGCGATAATGTGCTGCAATATTTTTTATTTATTTAGAGAAAAAATACAAACACAGAGCAATACAGTTAGAAATCAGCACAATTCATTAGAAAATATTACAATAATTACAAATCTGCAGCCTCTTTTTGTGGACAATTAATCTCATAAATAACAATTTACTCATAATTAATTTAACATTTTTCAGTTTTAATCGTAAATTAAGAATTCATGCAAAGGTTTTTTTTTTGGCCCCTCATTGAAATCAATATATTCATTAAGCACAAGGTCCCCCTATAGGTCACACACTGACTGTAATCCGGTTTCACGGTGAATATGCGGCCCGCAGTGTGCTGCGTAAAAAAAAAAAAAAAAAAAAAGGTGCCACTCCAGACTCGCTGGGATGAATGGGACGCAGAGCTACGGTTCAAGTGTGTGTGTGTCAGTGAGAGTGTGTGTGATAGAGAGAGAGAGAGAGAGTGAGAGTGTGTGTGAGAGTGTGTGTGTGATAGAGAGAGAGAGAGAGAGAGAGAGAGAGAGAGTGAGAGTGTGTGTGTGAGAGTGTGTGTGATAGAGAGAGAGAGTGTGTGTTCCTCCTCTTCCTCTCTGTTGTTCGATATGAAGAAGACAAATGATGGAAACGATTCAAACACTAAAGAGAATAAAGTAAACTCACCAAAAAAAACTCTATTTGGCATCTTAGTCTTTGGTTTTGGAGTCCTCCAGATCCACGCAGACAAGTTGATATAGGAACTAAAGTTGAAGAATAATAATTATTATAATAATATAAATTGAATGGTATGATAATAATAAGTGTGTTCCACCAAAAAAAGTAAAAAATAAACAATAAAATATACAAAAATTGCTCCCAGAAGCTCTACGACTCTGTTGGTTTGTGATTTATTTTTGCTGCATCTGATTGTTTTCTTTTTTTTTAGATGGGGGGTGTATAAGGGGGGGGAGGGGGGGGGCATCAACCAGTTCAGCCCCTTGATTGATGATTTAATTAGCCATACAGTGGCGAACTGCAGGAGGACAGGACACAAAATAATGCTTTATTTACATAACCAATCACTGAGCTGCAAAGGTGGAGCTTCTCTCTCTCTCTCTCTCTCTCTCTCTCTCTCTCTCTCTCTCTCTCCCTTTCTCTCTCTCTCAGACATGGCTGCTGCTGCTGCTGCTGCTGCTGACTTCTTTAATAAATGCGAGATTCATCCTGTTAAGTGGCGTCCAGAAGGAAAAATGTGTCTAATAATGTTGGAATACTCCTGTGATAGTCCTGTAATATCCCCTCAGTGTGTCTGCGGCTCTCTGTAGGAACTTTACCGTCACTTTATTCTACTTTATGGTCTTTTTGTCTGCTCCTTTATAGTAGCAGCAGAATATTCCTACAGAGGCTGCAGAGCTGCAGAATATCCCACTTTTATTTGGGATTCATAATTTTAGGTTATGGGAGTGTGCAAATAAGCAAGAATGTAATTCTTTTAACCCCTGCAGAGTGTGACTGTGTGTGGAGTTTACATGCACCTGCAGCAGGCGGTGATGCTGCAGGTGCATCACAGGTAATAAAAGAACAATTATGAACTGTTACACTGCAAAATCTAAAGTGTTGCAATCTTAATTTTCCCCAAATTCAAATTCCCAAAGACACAAATTCTTGCACAACTAAACATCTGCTACAACAACTAAGCGTTTTATGCTGATCTGAGGTCTGTTTTAGTGAAGATCAGACTTTTATTTGAAAAGAAATGTGAAGAAAAAAATCTGAATTTTACTTGTAGATGTTAAAAATTTGACAAATTCCCCCCAAGAATTTGGCATCAACTTGCAAAAAAATGCGTTTTTTAAAAAAAGGATGCAATCTTAATTTTCCCCCAAATTCAAATTCCCAAAGACACAAATTCTTGCACAACTAAAACAAGTGGAAACACATTAAAACACATAAATTACGCACAATATTATAAAATAAAACGTGCGTTTTGCAATGGAAACAAGTGGAGCTATGCACACTTTTTACGCACAAAAAAAACACAAAATGATATTTTTTGCAGCGTAGATAAAAAGCCAAACCTTTTGCAGCCAATTAGAATAATGCAGAATATGTGGGATTTGCATCTCTGCATCTCTCTGCATCCTGCCATTTCTGCAAATTAAACAGAGTGCAAATAGAAATAAATATAAAATCCTTACATGATTGCAGCAGCTCCAAGTTTTTTTCTCCCCCTTCTCCTTCCTTTCTCCAATATAACACACGAAGAGAAAGGGAGGAAAAACACACACACACTGTGTCGCCTGCATGTTTCTTTGCTCTGCATCGAAGCTCGACATAGTTGGTTTCACTCAAAAAAGAGAAGAGAGAGAGAAAGGAGAGAGGGAGGAAAAAAAAAAAACAAGCCAGAAGATGCTCACGTTTGGCTCTCCTCAATTATCCCCTCCCGTGAAGATAGGTGGCGTGCGTTTCAGGGGGCTTCTCCTCCTCTCCTCTGTGTTGCACGGTGAAGAAAAAGGAGGTGGAAAGAAAAAAAAATGTCATTAGAAGAGGCGTAACACGTCAGTCCCTACCCAGGTTTGTTTCCTGGAGTGGGTGTAAGACATCAGTTGTAAACCTGCCCTAGCAGGAATAACGGTCCCTCCCTCCTCCCAACTATTTCTAAGGCTTTTATTCTAAGGCTTTATTATCACCGGTGGAACAGGATCCTGCTCACCGACGCGCTCCAGAATCATCCAACTCCTCAAATCCACAAGACACCTCTTTAAAAAGCAGGTATGTGCATCCTCTATTTCTCATTTTACGCACAAATGTTGGAAACTTCCTTCAGAGTTGGAGCTCAACTTCGCCTCACCTGCACAGGTGGAAATCTTTTTCTTTTTCTTTCTTACCTCCATGGTGGTGAAAGAGGCGTCCTGAGCAGCCGAGGATGATGCGCTTTTTTCGGGGTTGTTTGGCGCTGAACACCGCGAAATCCTCTGGAGGAAAATACGCGTTTACATCTTGTTCTCCTTCCTAGTCTCTCCAGCTTTTATTATATTAGTGTGTGTTTGTTTCATCCGGATAAACGTCCCACAACTAAACAAACATCTTCTCCTATAATAAAGGTATTTGCGCTCATAAATTAGACGCGATTTGAATCTTATCGCTTATAGTCCGGACGCTTTTTTGGCACATTATAACAATTATTCCCCATCTGTTATTTATTAACTCTTCACAAGAGGGTTTATTAAAGCTAGAAGTGTATTTTTCTGAGGCGGAACCAAGTGTTTATTGAAGTTTATATGAGTTTTTGAATCGGACCACACAGTTGAAGCTCTGATTTTTGACCCTAGAATTTGATTTTATTATAACATGTTTCGCTTTCTGTTCCTTATAAAAGCGCTCAAAGCAAAAACGGTAACAAATTCTAATAGAAATAAGTATTTATTTTGTTAAAAGTGAAGAAAAATGAAACTTTTCTGAATGAAATAATAAGCGAAATGAAATGTGTTTTTTTTTCTTATAATAAGAAAAAATGACATTTCCCTTCCTCCTGCTGCTTTTAATGCCACTAAGATGAGAAAATCTAAATTAGATGCACACTCTCTGCTCCTTCTCATACTTTCACCTCTTTTTTTTTTCTTTTTTTACAATCTGTCCCTCCATCCAACTTCCATTTCTTGTCGCGCGTCCTAACAGCCACATTGTTGGTGTCGCTCTCTCTCTCTGTCTGTGTGTTTCTCGTCAGATATCAAGCTGAAAATCAAGGAATCGAGTCCATGCGAGCTGCCATCTGATCCCACACACTCTTATCAATGAAGCAAGAGATCATGGCGGATGGCCCCAGGTGTAAGAGGCGAAAACAAGCCAACCCGAGACGGAAAAACGGTAAGAAAAAGCATGCATGTACGGCTGGTTTGAAGGTTCCCACTGCGGAGACTGTGCCCTTTTACGCACGGATAATGCACCGCTATCCGGCGGAGAAACTGTGCGCAAATGCATCCCAATGCGAGATTGTGGAGTCTGCAAAAAATAGTGTTTTCAGGGGATTATTTGATGATGATAGTTAGAAACTTGTGGATGTTTTTGGAAGTTGGAGCGCAGCGGTGCAAGGCTGCTTTCGAACCCGGCCATGGTGCACTCTGGAACGGCCACTCAGAGAGCAGAGAGCAGCCTGGAGCAGGCTGGAGCAGCTCACTGTAAAAGAGTTCTTCTCTTTATATTCATTCCTTTACATCACCTCCATGCTTTTTTTTGCTACTTTAGTCTTTATTGCTTTTATGCAAATAAAACACAAATATAAACTTGCAACAGAGCAGTTTACAATTGATGATGCAGTATATATATATAGGCTTATTTTCTTATTAAAACATTTTCTAATAACTTACAGTATTGTCAATACAATTATACAGTGCTTATGTCTTTATTTCTATACTTATCCATTTTTCACTCTTAGAGAATAAGTCATTTTCTCCATCAAAAATATTTCCTGCATGAGGCACATTTTCAAGTTGATTTTACCCCCCTCATTATCGCTGTTTTCCTGGGTGAAATAATTCACAGGAGATGTGGTTGTTGTTGCTTTAGCTTTTTAAAGCTGTGTGTTTTTTTGTTCTCTATAAGTTTATTGCAGTGGAGGCTTCATATATAAATTGGATGACATGTATATACGATAAATGCTGGACATTAATTGGGTCTGGACTGGAGCGCTGGAGGTGCACATTTGTAGCTTTTCTTTCTCCATTTGACTGCACAGTTTCCCACAAGAGGCAAATCTGCAGTGACATTTCCTGGCCCCGTTATTCCTGATTATTCCAAACACACTGAAGCTGTGTGTGTGTGTGTGTGTGTGTGTGTGTGTGTGTGTGTGTGTGTGTGTGTGTGTGTGTGTGTGTGTTGGAACATCGAGGCTGCTTTTATTTGCTTTCTTCACAACAGTTTTTTAATCTCTGCCCCCACAGGTTATTTATCTAGATCAGATTTCATTTATTGATTTCATACAATCAATAGCAGACAAGCATTTTGTTCCACACTAAATAGCACAACAGTGGAGCTGGAGATCTCCAATATATATTTGCAGTAAAGAAGGAAAAATAGAAGACACATTTAGAGATGTGACAGGCTGTTTGTGTGGCCACCTGTTTTTGTAAAGAGAGGGAGAAAAGCTAAATAATATTAGCAAAGCAAATATAATTTTCACACCCTT
The DNA here is from genome assembly GCF_043250625.1 of Sebastes fasciatus. Classification (NCBI taxonomy): domain Eukaryota; kingdom Metazoa; phylum Chordata; class Actinopteri; order Perciformes; family Sebastidae; genus Sebastes; species Sebastes fasciatus. The sequence continues at coordinate 3,810,873 of NC_133818.1, read as the reverse complement.
AAAGCTGACGAGAGACGTCGAGCTTTGGCACAGAATATTTTTATCTCTTGTAAAAAAATTCATCCTTTAAAGAAATATTCTAGTTTTAAGTCCTCTTTTTCTTCCATAACAACCAGCTCTGTCTGATGATCCCCCCCTCGCCTCCTCCCCTCCTTCCCTCCTTCCCTCCCCTCCTCACCCCCTATCCTCCCCCCTGGGAATGCAGAGGCTTATTGAGGCTTGGCCACTCTCCTCTCCTCTCTCTCTGTCCTCTTCCTGCCTGGCTCTGTGGAGGGATGGCAGGGCAGGGCGAAGCGTGTGACGGCCGGCAGGACAGCAAACTAACAAAAAAAGCCTCGGATGCACCAAAAAAACGCAGAGTACATTTTTCCCCACATGGAGAACGGACGCACTCGTCTTTCCTTTAACTAACAAATCACATGAATACACACAAATGTGTACAGCTTATTTTCTCTGAGGTGGTGGCGCGTAAGCAAAGCTTGTTTTCATGTTTAATTTGCCACCTGTAATTATTTCAAAAATAGTGTGGCTCAGTATATTTAGTATTTAATGCATCCTCACAGAGAGAATTATTTTTTTTTCAGTGCCAATTAGTATTAATGAGGCATTTGCTCACTAAGTTGTCCAAGCAATGACATTCTCCTCCAGATGACTGTTGGCCTTCAGGGTTGGAGGTGCTACAGTAGCTTTACTCACTCTCTGGCCAGCCTGTCATGTGGTATTTAACCACACTTCATGACTTATATCCCCTCCTGCACGCCGCCGCTGATAGACAGCAGCAATATTTAAAACCTGAGAAATTACATTTTCTATCTCCCCGCTGTTACACCGCTACGAAAACCCCTCTCCTCTCCTGGTGTGAAACTTGATCTCGGCAGCGTGAAGTGTTTGAGAGTTTGGCCCTCGCCAGGTGTTGCTTGTCACATCCAGCTGTGAGAAACAGAGAACGCACACCTGTCCTTATTTTTACTCAAGCAGCATCAAAAATCTGCTTTGTGCTCATGATTTGTCTGAGAGAGAAAAAAGATGAAACACAGATGTCGCATTCTTTTTGTTAAATGTTGGATTCTGCGTCTCCCACTTTTTTTTCTGATTTTTCTCCGCGCTCCAGATGACATTTTATCATCGGGACAAACCCTCGGAAATACACCGATTACATAATGTGAAGCAGAAAGACGAGGCCAACCCCCCCTCTCTCTTTCTGCGTCTCTCTGGCTGCTGGAGTTTGATATAATAGTGTGAATGTGAATGTGGTTATTAAGGCTATCACAGGAGAAATAGGGGGATTTGTGTGGGTAGCCTTGCTTTCAGTGTCAGACAATGGCAGATTTCTGCCAGTCTAAACAGTTTGTCCATCTCTATTATTTAAAGTTGTATTCTCCCGCAGTAGAGATTTGGAGTAAGACAAGGTGCTCCCTTTCTTCCTCTTCCTCCTCCTCTTCTCCCAGATTTTCCCTCCTCAAGGGAGGGGGGTAAGAGGAGAGAAAAGAGGGGAGGAGGAGGGCAGGTTTCGCAGGGCGCTTGCGGACAATTGATTGTCAGTGGTAATGTGTTTCATTTACATGTTTATACCGTCAATAGTGGCGGGGGGTTGTCCACGGCGCCATTCACTGCTGCCATTCCCATACGGGTTGGCAATTGTGTGGAGCAGCCAACGCAGACACCTTGCACTCCTGATGGCTTTTTTCTCCGTAGGAAATGCATGTTGAGAGAAATAAGGGATTATTTAGTTTAAGCAAGTGAAATAATTACTGTGAGATATTGCAGGAATCAGCGTGCAGCAGGGGGGGGGCACCGGCAGATAGCCGTGGACGGAGTATTTTTATAACCTTGTGGTTGAATCAAAATAGACACATTCCAATTACCCCATGTAAAACGGCGAGCAGGTTTCCCTCAACGCAGGCTAATAAGGAGGCATATTTGTCCTGTCACAACTACACATTGCACTTTGGCGTGCTGCGTGAGGCCTTATTATTTTCCGGTAGCTTTTTTGCATCATTTTTTTTTCTTCCTCTCCCTCTCTCTCGGCTGCAGAGCTAAATATATCCATCTGCTCAAAGTGTGTGAGTCAAGTGTATATAGCCAAGCACATAAAAATGAATGGACTTCCCTTACGAGATGATTTGAAGCGTTGGTATATAGGAGCAGGAGGACGCTCCCTTTGGGTAGTTATTGTCATTTTATTTTATTTTACTGTGCGTGTCACAGAGTCAAGCTGGTGTGTTATTCAACAAATCCTCTAATATGTGCTTTCCACCAGGAATTAAATCAGCACACAACACACATGCACAGTTTTTTTTCACGCTTTGATAAGGCAGATAAAAGCAAATAGCATGGCTTGTGGCTGTACACCCCCCCTCATAACACACACACACACACACACACACACACACACCACCACCACTAAAAAAAAAACTAATGATCTCAACTCCATCCTGGACACTGGACAGAAAACTTTCATCCCTCCTCCTCCTCCTCTTCCCCCAAAAAACAGCCAAAAAACATTTTTGACACATTTTTTTTTTTTTATTCTTCCTCTTCCTTCGTCGACCGCCCTGCTTGTGTGAAGATATTTTTCGCCTGGCGGCCAGAGAACACACACTTGCAGAGGCACCGCGAGCCCGGACCCCTGACACCGCGGGTCTTTGGAATGCCTTAGGTACGATTTCACTTTCGCTCACATCAATGCTGACCTGAATGCCTTTCATATCTGATCCGCCGTGTCTCTCCTGGTAAACATCCCCCGGGGGGAGAACAAAGAAAGGAGCTCCTCTTCTTCTTCTTCTCCCTCTTAATCACAATTCAGCCCCTTTCGCCGCCAGCAGCAGGGCTACACATTTGCATTCAGCATCAGAAAAGGGCCTGAGATGAAAAGGGGGGCGAAAAAAAAGGAGAGGAGGAAAAAAAAGAAGGAGGAAAGGGTGGGTGGGTGGGTGGTGGAGAGAAATAACTAGGGTGTTTGTGGTTGTTTGTTGGTCGTCCCCTGGTTACAAGCCTTTTATAGCCTCCCTACTCTAGCAGGGACCCCTCCTGACAGACAGATAGTGTTACGAGATGGCATGCCCACACTATTCGTGGCCACTCACACTTAAGAAGAAGAAAAAATCCTGGCTGCGACCGATTGGATTGTGCTTAAAGAAGTCGGGAGCAGGTGTCTCTTCACGATGCGCTTTTTTTCCTTCCTGTGTCTGTTTGGCAGCTTCCAAAACTTAAATATTAATTTGCAAGAACACTTTAGTGGTGCTCTTTTTGTTTGTTTTTTATTGGTTGAAATTCGTAATTTAATACAAAATCCCACATGCCCTTAGTGAGATATCTTTATCATCTGATTCCCAGGCTGGATGTATGCAAATGCTAAGCAAAGATGTTGAGATGGATCATGTGATTCTTTATTCCCTTTCTCTTTCATTTCCTCACCCAGAAGTTTTTTTTTTTCTTTTTGGTTAAGAAGAAGGATTATCGGTACACCTTCCCTCCCTCCTCCTCCTGGCCGAGCTGCAGGATTTAGGCAGATTTACTTCAGCAAACACCTTTGGACACTGGGGGGAAAGTAGGAGTCTGTTTGCAAAAGGGGCCTTTTGTTCGGATAAAGCCTTACCAGGCAGCCATGATATTAACCCGTGTTCTGCTGCTTCTCTGTGGCCATCCCTCCTTCTCTTCCCTCTTTAGAAAAGCTGCTGCTCGGTTTAGAGTTATTTCTGTGATGGGACATATTGGTTTGGAAAAGCTGCACAAGTTGTATTTGGACTGATGCACACACACAAAAACACACACACACACGCACACACACATGCAGAGAGCAACTGCCAAGAACGATGAAAGCGAGCGCGGTGGCTGGGATCCGTTGCCTGACTAACACCGAGGCATGAATCAGCCAATAGCGAGCCAACTCTGCCCCTGTGACTTCCCTTTATGTTTCAACGGCAATAATGATGTATCGCCCAAAACAATGTGGTGACACAGGCAGCAACGTGGCATTCCCTGCATGCGCTTGACCTTAATCTTTTGCATTTTTTTGTGCATCATAAAAAACATGTAGCCGGTGCTTAAGACTCAGTTTTACTGCTGAACTGTTGCTGAACTTCTGCTTCGCCCCCAGAAGGAATTGCCTCAGAAAAATCGCCTCCTAGTTGCTTGAAACTAACAGCGAGGGCTCTGCTGTTTCTTGAGAAGTTAAATTATGTTGCTGCATCATATGAGCATGTTGAAAATAGTCTCGGTGACATTGTCAGAAGCGTTCGGACATCGTGTGAAAGAAGCAGCAGAGATGGAGAGTGATGGAGCAAAGGTGACAGACTTAAAGGTGTTTCTGGGGGCGGCGTTCTGCCTGTCAAGCTCTGACCCACCTCCCTCCATCCCTCCTTTTTCTCAGGATTTGACAGCTCGTATCAAACCTGTGATGTGAGCCTGTTCTGCGACACGCTACTCTAAGTAAAGTTGCAGTGCAGTCAGATGTCTTTCTCCTGCTTCCCTGACTTTATTTCATGCCTTCTTGCTTGTTTTTCTCTCTGCGTCTCATCCTCTTGTTTTCTCTGTTTTCTCCTTTGCGATTTTGACAAAAAGCAAACACAGAAATTGAAACTTCAGTGGTCCGGCAAATGATTGCATGCATTTGGACTTTTCATTTACGTGCGTGCACTCTTTACCCCTAAGCCGGCATGTTTTATGCATTGCGTAGGAGGAAAATGCATTTTGAAATATCATGCCTCATTTGAGTCTTTCTCAAGTGAAAATGCAAAGTCTTTATTTGGCCCATCCGTTCCGTCTCGTCCTGCTGTTTGCACTTATTCAGTTGTTGCGCCGCGTCTCGCCTGTGATTTTCGACATTTTCCACGCGTCGACTTTTTCCCATTTGCGAGGGAGTCTGGGCGCGACAGACGACAGGTTGCTGAGCAGGTGTAAACTAACATTCGGCTTTCGTAATCAAATGGCAGGGGGGCAAAAAACAAGTTTAAAAACACCTTCTTCCTCCTAACAATGGTGCGTGTGTGCATGTGCATCCAGACGAGGAGCTGTTCCAGCACATTAAATGTTTTAATCCGAGCAGATTTGCCTTTTGCAGTGTGCAGATTTAGCATGTTTTAATGATGCTACTGTGTTTAGTTTGGGTTAGCAGACTTTGTGTAAATTGCATGTTATTTTTCATGTTCTCTGCTGATCAGAAAATTCTGCGACGTCGATCACAACCTGTCCAGTCAGATGTGTTTTTAACAAACAGGATTGTGTCTTAATAGAGCAACAAAAGGAGCAGATATAGATTAAATCAAAAGAACAAACACATCACAGCTGGTTGGAGCGAGTGTGTGTGTGTGTGTGTGTGTGTGTGTGTGTGACTTATCACTGCTGTCATCTGTAAAGCAGGGCACAGCTTCGTGACGTTTCTGAGGAAAAGGAGAAAAAAAAGCCTCAATTGCCCATTAAAATAATTTTTTTTTCCATTTTTGCGGCAGCTGCTTCAGAGATGACACCTTTGTGCAAACAAGTGTTGAAAGCAGCCTCCAGTTTTCTGCTCTGATGTCGGCGCCGCTGATCTGCAAGCGCCGCTTGCTGCTGCTGCCACATGTGCACACACACACACACACACACACACATTTAGGGAGAAACACACACACACACACACACACACTCTTTGATGTATGTTTGATTGTCGGGTGGAAGAGCTCTTCTGGCAAGGTCACGGCCACGTGGAACAATCAATAACAGATCACCAGATTAAGGCACGGTGACATCTGGAAATCTGGGCCTTTTCACACACACGACTCGTCCCATTTCGCAGCACCTTTAATTCAGGATAATAGAACATGCTATTTGATCAGCGCTAGCTTTCTTACTGCGCTTCATTATTCAGAAGGTGTCCCGCTTCTCTGCCACCTAAGTGCGCCCCTCTCGTTACCTTTTTCTGTTTTTTTAACGAGGACTTGTCTGCTTTCGTTTGGTTTCCCCCCGACTCGCGTGGAAGTAAATTCAGATGTGTTATCTCAATTTAATTGCAGCCGATTGCCAAGCGAGATTAAGACGAAATTAGGTCATTTTGCGGTTGCACAAATTCCACTCACTTCCACGCTTTCATCTCCGGGCTGATCAAGCACCTTCCTAACCGGAGGTTGCAGCCAAAAGAGGAAATGGTCAGAAATTACACTCGTTGTTATTCAAACATACATTTAACCTTTGGCAAGAGTGAGTCAAGGAGACACGGAGCACATCTTCCCCTTTAAATGTCATCTGCGCTGCAGTCAGACATGTGTAGCGGAGTCGACCCTGTTAAAAACTCTGAGAGGTGAATTCACGTGTTAATGGATTGTGACTGGAGAGGGAGCCCCCTCTCCTGAACGCCTCGTGTCCCGTCGCTGTCAAACGCGAATGTCAAACAAACACCTCCTCAGGTAGCGGGGGGATAATCACACCGACAGGCCTGTCCTCAGCCTTTCTGACACGCAGGACTAAGCGGCGAGGAGAGGAGCTCGCTGTGGTTCCGGGCTGCAGTCTGGGTTTAGGGGCGAGGTGGTCAAGCAGGAGGTCAAAGACGTAGAGGTTTAATACGTGACAGTAAATTAATCAGTGCGGTTTCAGTTTGACAAGGCCGAGCTCTCTTTTGGTTTCAAGAATCAGGATTTGGTTTTGGTTTCTCTGAAGCAGGATTTGGGGGATGCTATGTGATCATTATCTACTTTTTTAAAGTCGTGATGAGGTGATAAACGTGAGGTTTGTGGCTGCAGTTTGCTGTTGACGCCTCTCATTCTTGGCTTGAAGTCGAGCGATGTGACCCAGGTTATGGCTGAGTTTGGTTATGGCTCCTCTTCAAGCTGGATCGCTGGAGCTACAGAGGGCTGGATGGGTATTTCCTGACCTAGAAAGCTTGTGGGAGACGGCGAAGATTGGGTCATTTATGGAGACTTGGCCGTGTGACTCAGCCTGAGACACTTTGGTTTAGGTCAACGCTTTATGACTGGTGGGTGTTTTACATCCCTGAGCTTTAAATGTTTAGTGTATTCTTGGTGATTTGGTTCTCTGGGGACGAAGAGTACACTCCTTTTCTTGTAAAACGTGCAGAATTTGTTCTGTTGCACCATGAAACCTTCATTTAGACGCCTAAAATGTTCTGTTCTTGTTTAGCCAGAAGTCATTCTTGGACTTTTCTGCCTTGAAACTTTGTTTTTTTGCGTCCCTTTCCCCCCCCACCTCTACCTCCATCCATCCCGGTCAGTCATCTAACCAGTCAGCCCACTCTAATTACTTCTCCCCCACCCAAGGGAAGCTACTTCCTTATCGCCTGGCCGTCTTGCTCCGGCATTCCTGAGATAAATTCCCCACCACTTTGTTATTCTTACTACTTAGGGGTATTGGAATTAGCATGTCCATCAAAGCAGACCTTGTACTCTGCCTTTTTTCTCACCACCCCCCCGTTACGACCTTATCAGTGGTCGTACATTACAGCCAGACATGGGACGTGCCCACGAGCTGCAGAGGTGAATAACGGACGGAGGTATCGAGCCTCTGAGGGATGATGGAGCGATGCTAATGTGCAGCTTGTGGCGCTTTACTGTAGTCCAGGTAGCTGTGGTGCATATTCTGTGTTTGTATTCATCTGAAGCGGCGTCTTAAAGAGCTCCACGTGTTTCCAAAAAGCTGTCATTTACACCCCGAGTGAGTTCCACAACCTTTTAGCCCGTTCATACCTGTTAAACATTCATAATCAGAGCTCCATTCATCCCCACTTTTTTGCAGATGCATGATGGAGCCCTCGCTTCCTTCCTTCCGCTCCTCGCCGTATGTTTCCCAACACGGTTTATACCTCAACAGCAAGCAGACGCCGCCTTATAAACTGGCAATCACAGTATCCCTAATGTTATTACTTTTCATAATTAGTTACAGCAACACTCATTCCACGACTGGCGGAAAGGAGTATTCCTTAGTAATTAAGGTAATGAAATATTCATTTATGCTACCTTTTCAGCAGTCTCACAAATGAGCCAGCCATGCTTAATGTCCGCCCTGCCTCTGATTTTATTATGATGGCAGACTGGCACATCTGCAATTAGTACTCGCACTGACAGTTAGCGTTTTTTGCGCGGGGCGGTGAGCAGAGGGAGGTGAGGTGGAGCGGTGGAGGGTGGAGGGTGGAGGGTGGAGGGTGGAGGGTGGAGGGTGGGTGCACCCTGGTGCGACTACAAGCCCCCTCTACTCCTCTAACCTTGCCTTTTTCTGAGCTACCTTTATCTCCTCCTCCCCGACGGAGAGGTTACCTTTTCCCAACGGTGCGAAATCGACTTGACATAACTGTTCATCAGTTTCAGCCCCCCCATCCTCCTCCTCCTCCTCCTCCTCCTCCTCCTCCTCCTCCTCCTCTTCTCTCGCTGCGACTCCCCCTCCTCACCCCGAGGTAGTTTGCATCAAATCAGGCCCAGTCAAGCTTCAAGTGGAAATTGGCAGCCCAGAACCTGACAGTGGAGGAGAGGAAGAGGAGGAAGGGGGGGGGGGGACTGGAAGAAGACTGAACTACATCCAAGATGGTGATCGGAAAGGTCAAGATTTGGGGTTAAGTGCTAATAAGTCAATTTTAAATCAGCGCTAATTGAACTGGAGAAGATGCTTTTTTTTCATAGTTTTGATTTGTATTGCCTGAAAACATCTGTGTGACCACGTTTGTGATGTCGAGGCCAAATCACAGACTGCAGAACAGGGACGGACAGGGCTGGGACGATACGCAGATCTGACGATACGATATATATTGCAATTTTTGTTAACTTTTTTAACAATAGACCATGGGAGAAAGTTGAATCATACACTTCTAGGGACTTTTACTTTGGAAAATATCTAAATTAATACCGTAAAAATGTTTGATTTTATGTCCTGAAATCAAAAATATCAGCCGTTGTCATGCATTATTTATTTATTTCCCTCACAAGTTAATGGTATTCTCTTTTTAATTTATAAGGGACATATAATGTTTTATACTTCTGCTGAATATAATCAATCAATCTTATTTCCATATATGTATTTTGTATATACAGTTCCCTTTGTTAACACCTTATTTTGAAAACCGGACGTAGTCACACATGTCTACTTCCTCTAACTTCTAAAAGGTGGTCTCTAGCTCTCCCGTCAGCTCCGTTCTCTTTATCCATCCATGGTCAGCTCCATCGGGGCCGTTTCAATGCATTTAACATAAATATCAGTATCTGGGTGCTTTACAGTTGTAGCGTCGACCCATTTGACCACGGAGACGAGAGCGACCGCCGGCTCGACCGCACGTTACCGCGATATGATAACGTTTTGCTTTAGCCGTGATGTCTAGCTCTGCTTCTCCTGTCAATGTGTGAAACCCAAAGTGTTTCCATCCTTTACTGGATGTGTAGTGTTTACCACGCTGGATTTAACATGTGAGGGTGCAGCTCGTATCCACGCTGACCCTCCAACACTTTATACGTTCTGCTTGTTGTTTTTAGTGACGGATACGGAACGGATATGACGTCACGTTACTCAGACTACAACAAAGTGATTTCAAAATCGTAAATAAAAAGAGAAATAGTGATACGTAGGTGAATTAATTTTTTTGTGGAAGGTTCTGCTCACCAGAAATATATTTTTTAAGATTTTCAAGGGTAAAAAAAACCCAGATTATGACCCACTAAAATGTCCTTTATTTGAATATTCCCATGAATATTAATCACCAGCTGGGGTGAAAAGTAATTTAAAGGACTTTTGCATCATATTCTAATTTTTTAAGAGGGCACTGGTCGTTTATGTTTCGTCGATCTGAAAACGGCTGACACTTGCAAACAGTCACACATGTTGACCAGGCACATATGGACACGGGACACACACGATGCATATATACACTATGCAGAAACACACACACACACAGTCGTGGCCCTATATATATCACACACACATGCTAATTGGCAGACAGACAGGTCACAGCAGACGCAGATGTGCCGTTTCGTTCTTTTTTGCTGCTGCTGAAGCTCGCCGCGGCCCTCCGAGGGAAGCAGATAAGGATTTTGTGATGAAACTTTTAGTGAATCTCGCTGCTCCAGTTCTGTCGCCGCCACGTCACTAAGCTCAAAACGCCGCGTCCCCCCCCACCACCACCACCCGTCCTCACAGCTGCTATATATTCTTATTAAGGTTGAGTGGGAGAGGTGAGTATTTCATGTGTTTTTGCTCCTTTAACGGCCTCGGAGAATCTCTTTTTTCACACTTTCTACTTTTTACCTCTTGCCACCGTCTTATTCTGCCCTGCTTCTATCTTAATCTCTCTTTTCCCCGTATATTTTCCCCCCGTCTTCTCCTCCCTCCCCGCCCGTCCTGAGCTTTGCATGTGCTCTGATGGGCTGATGGCCGTTTCGACAGGGCAGCATTGAGGTAAAACGGTGTGACGGCAGAGTTTTGTTAAGCCGAGAACAAAGGCTCAGAGATGCCGGGCCAAGCCATTGTCCTGCGCCCGTATTGGCCTTGCCACAGTTTTGCAGGATTTAATGCTCTGTTTACCTCCAGCCGATCGCCACTAATATTCAAAGAGGAGCTTCTTCCTTTTAGACGCACCTCAGGATGATTTAAGATAGATCCATAAGAAAAACAGGAGGGGTTCAGAGAGAGAGGCACCTTTTAGAAACACACGTCTTTCTGCTGTTTATCTATTTTAAGCAAAGAAAATATAGAATTAAAATGCCAACCAAGGCCTCGTCTCATTTTATGTAAAACTGTTTTTGTTTCTGCATAAAAAATACTTTTTTCTTTTCCAACAATTGTGCATCAAAATCATGCAAAGACTTCAGTAAAACCTCGTTCTCCCACGCTTACGTTAAAGATGACCGGACTTATTTTAGCCTCCTCAGTACAGTAAGTGTCTGTCACTGTGACTGGGACGGAGATATGAAGAAATAGTGTGTGTGTGTGTGTGTGTGTGTGTGTGTGTGTGTGTGTGTGTGTGTGTGTGTGTGTGTGTGTGTGTGTGTGTGTGTGTGTGTGTGTGTGTGTCTGGTCCGTTGGACTTCCCCTGCATGGTCTTTGGGCAAACTGAAAGCAGCGCTCAGTGGGATTAGAGAATGAGTGTTGCTGGGGGTGGATGAGGGCGGAGGACAGAGCACAGGAGGATTCTGGGAGTTTTTTTCCTGCCCTGTAGCAGGCCCTTTGCTGTGATCTCCATATAGTAGGTCTGTAGAAGAAGCAACGCTGACTGTTTTACTGTTTCCAAACATACATCCTCAACCCTGAACCATCCTTTTGGACACTATTTTAAACTCCCAGTACGTCTAACAGAATAAACCCTTGAAAAAGAACTTAATGAAATGTTGCTGAATTAAACCAGGCTCAATCTCCAAAATTAATATGCTTGCACCTCAAAGTTAGTGTGAGCTTTTTACGTTTTAAGGGATCCATCGGTACCAACCATGTCATACTAGCTTGTCATGAAGGAGGCTAAATAACGCTCCAAACTTACACTAAATCATGGCCTTTTTCACTGACACACTGACAGCTGTTGTTGCCTGTTGGGCTGCAGTTTGCCATGTTATGATTTGAGCATATGTTTTAATGCTAAATGCAGTACCTGTGAGGGTTTCTGGATCAATATCTGTCATTGTTTTGTGTTGTTCATTGATTTCCAATAATAAATATATACATACATTTGCATAAAGTAGCATATTTGCCCACTTTGATAAGAGGATTAAATAATCTCCTTTAAGGTACATTTTGAACAGATACAAAATGTGTGATTAATCGCGATTAAATGTTTTAGTAAAATCAGCTGAAGAAGTCGGCAGCGTTTTAAGTAAATGCTCCACAGCGGTGTGTTTTTGTTTTTACTGCGACAGTCACTGTGACATCAACATAAAAGCGAAGTTTCAAAGAACAAGGGGCAATAAACGCAGTCGAAAGCGCCGTCATCGAACCCAATGATATTTTCACGAGCACATAAAGATTATGAGTCCATTCCAGTAGCACCCATCTGTGATTTCATTTGCGACTATATGCTCAGTAGTTAAAGGGGAGGCTGAGGAAGGAGAGGGGATGACTTTCATTTGCTTAAATAGTTTGTCGAGGTCAAAAGAGATAAGAAGAGTGTAATCCCCCCCCCCAACAACGAGCCCTAAAACCTCCGCGTGATTGACAAGAAAACTCTTCCTGCCAAATCCTCTCCACGCTGCTCTGGCGATTAACGGGTTAACTAAATGAAACAATTTGTCAACACACAAACTCTATCCAAACCCCTTTTTTTTTTAGCAAAACAATTACAAAATTACAGTAGATAAAAATTGAACGGCGCCAGTATTTATGCAATCAACATAACGAAGAAACAAAACAATTTAATGTGGAAAAATCATCATTCATCTGCATTATAATTGCTTCTCTTTCACATCTACGGGGATGGTTAATTAAAATTGTGATTAAATGCGCCTGCACTGCCTAAGATGTCTTCCCCCTAAACAGGTGCTACAGAATTTAAAAGTAAAGAGAAAAAGCTAATTAGCATTGGAAATTGAGAAATTGCCTGCAAGAATCAGTGTTAATTTCAGTCACTGATGAGGTAATTTATAAAGGGGGAGCGCCGAGGAGGCTGTGCAACACGAGAGATTGCAACGCCGCCTCCCCCCTCGCCGCCTCCCCCCCTCGCCGCTACATCCCTGCTTTCTTTCCCAGCGTGCAGGTGAAGCTGTTTGGAAAATATTGAGGCTATTTTATATTCCGTCTTCGTTAGCGTCGCTTTCGGAGTTCATCTGCGCCCTCACAACAAACACCCACGACTAAATAATGATACGTAAGGGCCTCACACTCTTCACAGACAGGAAGAGCACTCGCGAGCGCCAAGACGAGGAACAAGGAAATGCAAGTCATTAGGAAGCGGTTTCCAGGTGTAAAAACACACACGATGCATCTTCTGCTGTTGTTGGAGAAATGCCACACATCTGTGAAAAGAAAAGGATAAAAAGATTCAGGGTCAAGCACACAAACGGCAGTTGTAAACTTTTCAATTCAACTTAGAGAAAACACAACATCAAAATTGCGGCGGCGTGGTTTTTTCCTATTGGACCCGACGCTCAGGATGTTGGCCGCCGTCCTCCGTCCCCGCTCACAGTTTCCAGAAACTTCACAGATACTGCTGATCTCGGGCTCTGCGTGTACGCTGTGCCTAGTAATTACCTGTCATTGTCCATCATTATAGTTGGCCTTGGAGGAACGTCAGGCCTGGAACGAGACGCAGCCAAACTGTTCCATGAACTTGGCCGCAAACGGGTCGCCACTCTCTCTGAATTCCCCCAATAACCTGTCTGTCCGTTGATCTGGAGATATGTGAGTTTGCGTGCTTCTGCGAGTGCTCCTTCTCGGCTCGAAGTGGTCTGCAAAAGTTAGATTTGTCACCAGCGTTGATTCTGGAGAACCGACACCGACAGAAATTGGCGTTCCCGAGCCGTGTGTCCGTTGGACAGGTGGAGAATGGGTTGAGCTAGCAGGCCGTAGGTCATTAGGCCTCCACGGCGGTGGAGCTGAAGCATCAGCCAGCGCGAGGTATAAAGCCAATTTGCTGAGACATACTCAGTCGACCTTTCATCATAACTGAGGCCTTTTTCTTTTAGATTAAGTCCAGTGAGCAGCCGCCTGTCAGCCCCTTAAACCCAACACCCCCCCTTCCTCCTCCTCCTCCTCCTCTTCTTCTTCACTTTTTAACAATCGCCTCAAAGCTCCCCCAACTTTCTACAGCTGCTATGTGACAAATCATGAACTTTACAACCTTCCTGACATCTGAGCTGCTTGTTGCGTTCATCACCAAACCTGAAGTGTTTCAGTGTCTTTTTCAAAGCTTTAGGGCTGTCGATCCATTCAGATAGTTAATCGTGATTAATCACAAATTAATCCCACATTTTCTTTATTTTATTTTGTTTAAAATATACCTTAAAGGGAGATTTAAGTATTTAATATACTTATCAACATGGGAGTGGGCAAATATGCTGCTTTATTTATTATTATAAATCAATTACCAACACAAAACAATAACAAATATTGTCCAGAAACCGTCACAAAGTACTAAAGTGGGCATGTCTGTAAAGGGGAGACTCGTGGGTACCCATAGAACCCATTTTCATTCGCATATCTGGAGGTCAGAGGTCAAGGGACCCCTTTGAAAATGCCAGTTTTTCTTCGTCAAAATTTAGCGTAAGTTTGGAGCGTTATTTAACCTCCTTCATGACAAGCTAGTATGACATGGTTGGTTGATGACAGTCGTGCAGTTCGACCACGAACAATAAGGAAAGGGACCCTTAACTTGTGATCTCACTTGTGGTGACATGTCAATATTACGGCGTGTGTTTGGAGTCGTTTGAGTGTGGACGGACGGCTGTAAAACAAAGGTCATGTAGGAAATGATCCGGCCTCAAAGCCTCGTGGTGGTTGTAGTTTTGTCTACTTACTCCGTGGATTTGGATACAAAACAAGCGTCCAAAGAAATCAGGTTGCTTTTGACGATAAGTCAGCGAGACTTCGCTCAACGTACAATAACCTCATAAACTCAAATGACCTGCCAACGGGTTACGAAGTGGTGCATTGTTCAAACCCACAGAGCTTTATTTTGAAATCTAGCAGAGATCCCAACATGTCCAACGATACCAAATGTGTCAGGATGAATTTGAGGGAAATGTGTATAAAATCAGACACAAGACATCCCGACTTAAACACAGACATAACAAAATGAAGTTAAGTGTAAAGATGATACAGAATATATGTGATTATTCCAACTAGAGTATAAATGTGTCACAACAACAAACAAGAATGAAGGAATTAGTCTAAACTCTTTGATGCACAGCGGAGCTCCTTCATGATTATTTGATTTTATGATATGTTCTCTCCTCTGCATCCTTCTCCTTCCTCCTCTCCTCTCTGAGTCACCCCGCTGAACAGGTCAGGCAGTAAGTGACAAGGTATTTCGTCGTTTTGTGAACCTTTGCCAGACTGATTGTTCGGTGCAAGTGTAGTGTAACTGAGCCGCTTGTAGCTCGCCGGAGTGTGGAAAATAAGATCGAGGACTGATTTTTTTTCTCTCCCTCTCCCTCCCCTCTCTCCGTCTCCCTCTCTTGGTTTTACAACGATGTAAGATAGTAAAATAGATATGTAGTGGCTCAGTGAGAGCTCCGCCGTTGCTGTCGCTCTTCATACATTTCCGTTCCACCTGACAGCCCGCTGTATCGCTCCAACATTTACACTCGCACCGGGGTGACCCGTGACCACTTGTGTGCTATTACCGCCCAGGCACTAGCCAGACTGACTCCTCTGCTTCACCCGGGTTATGAATGAGACACCAGGACTTACTCTACCTCTGTTTCGGCTTTCTTTCCATTCTATTAACTCCACTAAAACATGAGTGCATGCTGAAGAAATACTGCTACAAAAATAGCAAAAAAAAGTAAGAATATGTCTGACTGTTTCTAATATTTATATACTTGTTTTTAAGTATATCTAAAATTAAAAACGTCTTGATTCTAGTGCGTTATTCATTATGATGGGTGGGTCAAAAAATACCAACATTAGTGTCTGTTAGTGAATATTTGAACTCAAACAACCATCTTTTCCTAATCCTAACCAAGTAGTTTTGTTGCCTAAACCTAAAGAAGTAGTTTCCTGTGAAGACGGAAGTTTATTTTGAAAAGACTGTATGCATGTAACGAGCGAAAATTGATGCGTGTTGCTGGACAATCGTAGGAAAACGCACGGAAAATGAGGAATAACTTTGCATGAGATATATACGAACCGTTGTATGAGGATATGTTGCATTATGTAAGGCAAAAATATTATTAACTAATATCTTATTAAGTGTATATTTTAGCCCAAATCTTGACCTTTGGGAGGTGAACCCCCAACCACTCGGAGAGTTAGTGTCGGCTCCACTCGGAGCCACCAAACAGTATTTATCTTGCAGCAGATGGAGGAAACCTCTGGTGTGCATTGTTTATTACTTAAGGCCTAGTTGGGCGATGAGGGCGTATTTATCAAAGAAAATCATCCTGTACTGCAGCTTGTAACTGTCTCTCTTTGTGATTTAAGAGGTGAAGAGGATTCAACGAAGCTGGATTTTAAATTTATGTTTATACGGCTCATAACAAGGATGTTTGTGTTGATGTAGTGCTGGTAGAGTTACAATTTATCGGGGTAAAAGGGATTTCTACAACTTCACAAACAAGCCAGAGAGACACAGAGGGGAGGCCTCCCTGGAACCCTCCGGGAGAGAGTCGTACGACGACACCGGGGGGGAGAAAACAATCGCTAATATTAGGAGGTGAGGAGGAGGAGGAGGAGGAGGAGGAGGAGGAGGAGGAGGAGGAGGAGGAG
Organism: Sebastes fasciatus; assembly: GCF_043250625.1. NCBI lineage: Eukaryota > Metazoa > Chordata > Actinopteri > Perciformes > Sebastidae > Sebastes > Sebastes fasciatus. The sequence goes on along the minus strand of NC_133818.1, from coordinate 3,794,553 downwards.
GAGGAGGAGGAGGACACACACACCCTCACACAAACAAAAAAACTCCAGTTTGTTTATGTGCACATAATGCGAGTCTGTGCGCCCCGGTGAAGCGCCGCAAATGGGGGAAGTATGCGTGGGTTTCTCAGGTAACAGGATTACGTGGGCACATAATTGATCCATTTGGGGGAAAAATGACAGGGCTCTAAAGAGGCCCCGGCTTTGGAAATGGAGTTTATGAAACAGGCATTCGTAAATTCAAAGGAATCAATATGTCAATTTTATTACATCTCCGGGCCAGATGGGCATTAAAGGCACAGCTCATCCCTCTGCTGCTCCACCTCTCTCTCCCTCTCTCTGCTCTGTCATCTCCCTCTCAGTGTCTCCGTCACTGTCTGTCTCTTTATTCTGCACCTCACTATTGTTCTGCTTTTTCTCTCACTACCTGCACATGTTTCTGTGATCCTTTCTTTCTCTCTGTGGCTGGTACTGACGTGATCGCAGCTCATAAACGTGGCCTGTTAACGAGGTGAATAGTCAACCCATTCCCAAAGCGTCAAATACCGACGCGGCACTGTCCTGGAGCTTTGAAGCACAAAAGATGGTATTGGGGACAGACCTATAGTGTGGACGTAGGGACAATCAAAGGGAAGAAGATGGTTGCAAATGTGTCGACGTTTTGCTCACTTTATTTCTTTCATTTTTACGTTCTTGTCTCTCTCTAACCCTCACCATCTCTCACTATCTACAATTGTATTTTGACAAACATCTCACCGTCTTCTTGTCATTTTTTCCCTCTTCTTATCTTTCTGTCTCTTCCTCCCTAATTCCTTGTCTCTCCTCCTCCCTCCCTCCCTCTCTTTTACCATGATATGCACATTACCAAGGTCTCTCTTTCTGTGTTTGTGAGGTCCTCAGTGGCCAGTTTTGCTCGTTGTTCATATATGTGCATGCACATCTATGTCTCTGTAGCGGCTACTATCAGTTGAAATGCCACCAAAGAGGCTAAAATTGACTCTTTACTGTGTGACGCGTTCAAAGAAATCCACATGTCCGGATACGTTTCTTTTATAAATGAAAAGAATTACAAACAATAACTGTACTGGATTAACTAAAGTAGATCCAAGTGCTCAGGTAAAATGAAGTGAAAAGCATTATGCAGCCTAAACATATAATAATAAGACAGGTTAAATACACACTTTGGCTCCTCCGGCGTCTATATTTGTGTGTGTAGAAGAGGAAGCTGTGTGTGTGTGTGTGTCTCAGAGGTATCAAATATCCCTGTCCAGGCAAATGCATCAGCTGAAATATGTTTGTCAATGCAGCTGTTGACTCAACACTATTATTCTTAAGAAGGAGCCGTTTAGAGCGAGAGGCGAGCACAATAAACTGTTTCAAAGCTCGGCCAATAAAAAGGCAAAAACAGAGCGAGAGGGTGGAGGTGGTGGAGGGGGGGCAGATTAAGCATTTCCCTCACTAAAATATTCACGTTTCATTTAAATACAACGGCATCCCAGGCAAGATTTAATTACCATCCAGTGCTATAATGCAAATGAATAATGCAGCAAAGACTGATGCAAACGGATAGAAATATAAGACTCCAGCGCTCGATACATCCAGAGGAGCCAGAGAGGAAAAGAAAGGGGGAAAGGTTAAAAATCTGTTCTGAAAGAGAAGATGGACAGGAAGGAGGAGAGAGGAAGAGGAGGAAGTGAAGGAGTTAGGGAGGGAGGCAGCAGCACAATAACGAGGCTCCCCGCCGGTTGCCAGGATTTTCCGTCTCCCATTCCAGTAGTTCATTTTTGAAGTAAGTAAATAATAAGAAGTTGGTGATGCTTGCATTTTTAATTCCACCCCCTCCCCTCGCCGCACTTTTTTTTTTTTTGTTCAGTTCACTGACTGACATCTGCTATCAATGCTAAGCAGGTGTTCCCGTGCAAACAGACGTGCCCCTGTTTGTGTTTCGCCATCCCCGCCACCGTGCACCCAAATGAGCAACGTGATTAAGAATCCTGTAAATTTTTGAAAGGAAACGGATGGCTGCCCGGCTAGAACGTAATTACACCGCCGCCGACATCCGCAGCTCACCGCTGCAGCAGCCAGAGCCAAAGCAACAGCAGAGAATTAATAATATATAATGGCATCTTTCCTTGTAATTCATAAATGAAATAAAATGAAGGAGGAGTAACCGCTGATAAGTTTTTTTCTTTCTCTCTCTCGGGGGTGAAGCGGGGGGGGGGGTGCAGTAGCAGTGGCAATTTTCAGAAATTGAGTCGAGACGATCATCTTCCGCGATGCAGCTCGGGGTGTGTGAGCGGAGCAGGGAAGACTCTTTCTCCTGCTTCTTCTTCTTCCTCCTTTTTACCTCATGTATTTAGTAAATGAGGCCTCTGCATACGTCCCCTCACTCTTCCCTGTTTTGTCATTATCCGCCTTCACTTTGCTGTATGATCATACATGCCGGAGCAACGGACAATTAGCTGTGATATCTCAAGTGGCGGCTAACTTCCTTTCCCTTGAACTTCAAAGGCGGTCGGCACATTAAGTTTGCAGTTTCTACAGTTTTTTTTTTTACCTTCACTGATATTTATAAATGTGAATCTGAAGAAAAAAGTTGGGAAACGATTAGAAGAACAGAAGAGCTGTCAATTAATCACACGTTTTTATCTGTTAACCTTAAAGTAGTAATCCTCTTATCAACATGGGAGTGGACAAATATGCTCCTTTATGCAAATGTATGTATATATTTATTATTATAAATCAATTAACAACACAAAACAATGACAGATATTGATCCAGAAACCCTCACAGGTACTGCATTTAGCATAAAAATATGCTCAAATCATAACATGGCAAACTGCAGCCCAACAGGCAACAACAGCTGTCAGTGTGTCAGTGTGCTGACTTGACTATGACTTGCCCCAAACTGCATGTGATTATCATAAAGTGGGCATGTCTGTAAAGGGGAGACTCGTGGGTACCCATAGAACCCATTTACATTCACTGATCTGGAGGTCAGAGGTCAAGGAACCCCTTTGGAAATGGACATGCACGTTTTTCCTCGCCAAAATTTAGCATAAGTTTGGAGCGTTATTTAACCTCCTTCATGACAAGCTAGTATGACATGGTTGGTACCAATGGATTCATCAGGTTTTCTAGTTTCATATGATGCCAGTATCTTCACTCTAGCTTTAATATTGAGTCTACTACTAAAAATCACAAGTTGCATTAATGCATTAGAGAAATTAGTCGTGTTTTTTAATCCGTTATTATGGCGTTAACTTTGACAGCCTTGTGGAAGAACAGAGAGAGGAGATGAGTCTGAAATGTGCTGAGGAAGAGGAGGAGGAGGAGGAGTGTAGATGGTAACCTCTGGGGAGGATGAAATGAGGTGAAGGGAGTGATGCAGGAGCAGGAAGGTAGCGTGACTACTAAAACCTCTGACGAGACCAATTTTGTCCGAATGTGTTTTAACGTGAGAGGACGATGATTGTGTTTCTGTTCGAGGAGCTGCTAGCTACATATTAAGCCTGTTCTATACAGGCTGACACATTGATGCATGATAGAAACCTGGTGTAAGTGCAAAGGGACGACATGTTCACGGCTGCTACCTCCACACGGGGATTTGTGGAGTTACCAGAGCCTTGTAATGCACTTTTCACCCAATTTATATCCATTTCTCAGCCTGTACCGCGGTCCAGCCACCTTGACTACTGTTTCCTCCCACGGTAGCTATTGATAGCGGCTGACAGACATTGTTTGGACAGTGAAAGGTGCGCCTCCCTGTAAACGTTGGCTTGCAGAAGGGAGGCGACACTCCTCTCCTGTCCCCTCTAATCAGAGCCAGAGATGGTTGCATCCTCCCTTTCGGATACACGATAATTACCCTTCTCTGTGAACGCCGGGGCTTCACTCTGAGACGGGGAGGGACAGACGCTGACAATTATATTAGGGATGTATGTGTGTGTTTGTGTGTGAATCCCTGTACACTGCCTCGGAGCTATCTTCCCCCTTGCCACAGCTGAAAGAGTTAGTCCGGAGCTCATGATATGAAATAATAAGGTGTAGTTATGTGTGCGGCGGCCGACTCTAGCAGGACAAACATTGTTTCTGTCTGTTTGCTATCTCTATAAAGAGCCGCTGTGGCACAGATCAGTGGGTTTACTGGATGTGTCGCTCAGTGGGAAGAACAAGGCAGCGACACAGCCGGGGTGACGGAGTTCAGCTCTATTTGGGACAACAATGCCGAACATCGTGACAGACGGTTATTGCAGAAAACGATGTGTCCTTTAGAAGTTAAGCTCTCTCTGTTGTCTCATTGTGTTGTAGCACCATTTATTGAGACATAATCGACTCAAAGTGTTTCATCACGCTTCGACCGAAAAGAGCGGCGACCCCGCGGTTAGGACAGCTTCAACTCTGAGTGCTAACACAAGTATCGTTGTCATGGTTACCTTCTGTAATATATTGATTTAAAATGTATTCTGTGACAATAATCTAGTCTAGTCTGGTTTTTCTGAAGCTTTCAATCACATCTCACAATCTTCATCAGCGGATGTAGTTTGCTCTGTTGACCTTGAGTAAAGATTACTTTGTCAAACTACTATGTTCAACTGTACAGCCCAGCGATGAGGGAACAAGTAAGGGATAATGCACAGTGAGCCGGTCATTATTGTGCAATAAACCCTGACCCACATCGCCCTGTCACAACAATGACCCACTAGCTGTACATTATCCCGCTTATTACACGGCTACTTACTTAAGAAATCAATAATTGGTCACAAAAACGTTCCTCCAGAGTCCGACATCATCTGCGTCCATAGCGACAGTCTGTTATAAATCAAGTATTCAACAAAGCCGTGTAATAAAAGACGTTAATCGTCACAGTTAATGGGCCGTTAAAATGACTCCCACAATCGCTGCAACGCCTGATCTCGAGTTTTAGGATTAGGCAACAGAATCACTCTCTTAGGTTTAGGAAAAACATCATGGTTGAGCTTAAAATACGTAAAATAAGTACGTAAACTAAGTACAATACATACGGAAACAACATAACATCAATATGGACAACTATACTGTAAAAAATACACTCTAAAAATAAGTAAAAAACATTAAATACAAGCTGTTTTCACTTGTAATAAGTCAGAAAATCTGCCGATGAAGCAAGTGAAAATTCTGTAGCTAAGATTTCTTGAAATAAGATGTACAATTTAGACATTTCAATCATGAAATGATTGACTCAATGACTCATTTTGAGCTTTATTTCACTAGTGTTGTGTGTCATAATGAGCCAAAAGTAGTATTTTGTCTTATGCATGCTTGTGCCTTGTGTCATTCATACAGTAGACTGGACTCACAGTAGTATCGTACAGTGCAGTGGATTGTTGTATTGTATTATTGCAGTAAATATAATGCTAATGTGCAGTACTGGGCCGTAACCTCATAGTGCATTAGTGTTAATATGTAACAGTAGTGTTAGTGGGAGACAGGAGGTGATACAGTAGCTCACTGTTGGAGCCTATAGAGAGCCTGCTGTATACCGCCGGTGACAGTGTGAGCAGTGTTATCAGAGGAGAAAGACAGCACAACTCTGTCTCAACTATCTGCGTCTCTGAGCTCGTCATCGTGTGCAGACGATGTTTTCCTCCTCCAGCTGCTGGGAGATGATTCGGGTCACCGCGGGCTGCTGGGAGGGGGGGGGGGAGGCAAACTGACGAATCAAGGGGGCAATTGTGTCTGGTGCCAGTCAGTCGTAATTAAGAGCAGGATCAGGGGGTGGGTGCACACACAGATAGACCTACAATCACATAAATACACACATGTACGGGGACGCTCACACACACACTTAAGCCCGGCGCTCTATAGAGAGCAGCTCACCTGAAAATAATCGCTGCGAGGGGCAGCAGGGGATGCAAATGAGGCCGGAGGTTAGCGTGGGAAAAGTGGAGCAGCGTAGCCTGGGACTAGGTGATCCTCCGGGCAGGGGGCCGGCCTCAGGAGGGGCCTTTGTTTCCAGCCTCCGTTTAAAAATACCCAGCGTGCACCTCCTCCTCCTTCTCCTCCTCCTCATCCCCCACTCCTCTATCACCTCCCAGTCCGGGCCAAGCACAGAGAAAGCACTGATATATGGTTTGTTTAACAAAGGGAGAGGTGTGTGTGTGTGTGTGTGTGTGTGTGTGTGTGCGTCGACTCAACGTTCATTCACGTTATTCTCATCTGAAGTGACAGATCTGTTTTATCAGTCAGATGCGGAATTATGGAGCAGATTTTGTGCGGATATTTATTATAAAAAATGAGATTTATTCAGTGTTTTATCAGTGATTATTTTTTGTCTTGTCAGCATGGAGATGAAAACCGTCCACTGGAAGTTCATTTTTGGTTTATTAAGCAGCTCTTAAAGCAGAATTTACTCATAACAACACATCTTAACGATGATGTAGGACTGTGACTAATGATTATTTTCATTGTCAGATTAATCGATTAGTTGTTTGTTCTACAAAATGTCAGAAAATGGTGAAAACATATACAAGATGACGTCCTCAAATGTCTTGTTTTGTCCACAACTCAAAGATATTCAGTTTATTGTCATAGAGGAGGAAAGAAACCAGAACATATTCACATTTAAGAAGCTGGGATCAGAGAATATAGACTTGTTTTTCTTAGAAATTCACTCAAACCGAATTATTGATAATCAAAATAGTTGGAGATGAATCGTTCAGGGGTTCCAAACCTGTGGTTAGGGGCCCTCCAAGGGGTCGTAAGATGAATCGTAGGGGTCGAAACAGGATTGATAATTAAGAGAAGAAGAAAAAATGTCATTGTGGCACAAAAAGTTATGTTTGTTTTTCCGATTTTCTCAAATATGTGCCTTTCCCTTGTAAAATATTTTAAAGTATATCACTTTTCGTCTAAATAAAACTGTTCAAATATTAATAAGTTTCCCTTTTCTCTTTCTCTTTCCGGTACCAATCCATCTTCCTCTTCGCTCCAAAGCAGGTAAGCACCTAAACTCCATCTCTTCATGCATGCTGCATTATGTAAACAGCTCCTGTATCACCTCCTTACATGCACCGATCACCGCAAAACCCATCATTTCACACAATACGCACACGGACACGTAGCCGGAGCCCCGGTGAATATCCCGGCTATAACGAAGAGGGAAATATTGCTTTGTGAACACCACGTTCTCATCAATATTCAGAGAGTTGAGTACGAGCGAAGCTGTAAAAACGTGTGAATGTGGAGAAAAAACAAGATGCTCAGCGGCGTAAATGTAAGAGCGCGGTGGCAACCTGTTTGACGGCGCGGTGCGGCGCTGGATGCTGGATGCTGTTCACACCGTCCTCCAGACACCCCGCCGCTGTAATACCTCTCTCTCTTAATTATTATTTATTGGCACTACCTCTGGCTCCCCTCGCCTCTCCTCTGTCCCCTTTATCGCCTTTCTAAATAATTTCTACAAATGAGGAGGTTTTCTGTGCAGCGAGCGTGCATGTACGCTCAGCTTTCACTCATCAAAGTTTAATCGAAGCCCGCGTTTTAGTTTTTTCGAATAAAGCACACTTAAAAAATTTAGATGCAAATTATTTTGCATTATTCATGCATTCTCCCAGTCCTTGTAGATTTAAACATTTCCGAGGCCACCTTGATTCAAGTAATTACCTATGCCTCGGCAGGCTCCGTCATGAATAAGGTATTTCCTACAAGCAGAGTATGCGCCTGATGAGCTTTTAAAGTGGCTCTACACCCAACTTGTGTATTGCTTCTCCTGCATGAGTGACTAGAACATGCATCGCAATCGCTCTCAGGTGGGGGGGGGGGCAGCAAGGAGTGACAGCGCTCTCACTTTCATGCACTGGGGGCCTTCAGGTCTTCGTGTCCTTTGTCTTCGTCAGTCCCTTTGCTTCTCCTGGTGTCACTGCCCTCCTCAGTGAGACATCGCATCCTGTCATGATTATACATCCATGTGGTCCAGATCCAAACCTGCACCTTTTGTGCCGTTCACACCGGTGAGAACCAGATCTGCAGTCTCTCTTTCTGTCTTCCCTTTCGCTCCCCGCCTTCGGCTCTTTGTATCTTTATCCATTTCAGTCTGAAGGATCCCAAAGTGTTTCAGATCTGAGCAGCCTAATACCCGTCTTTAAGCCGCCGGCTTTCAAATCTCTTTTTGACATAACAAGGGAACTTAGCTTTCCCCCACTTTACCTGAGTGCCGGTGAAGATCCTCCTAAATCACACCTGGCTTTGTTGGGCAAACACTCCCTCCTCCCGTTCTCCTCGCTAACACCCTGTAAGCACTCCTCCATGTATTGCAGAATGAGATCCCTTTTACTGGCTGATGGAAGTCATTTACATTTTACCCAATGTTATCTCAAGAATGTAGAAATGAGCATCAGGTGATAATGACTTTCTTTTGGAGTGAAGACTCACCTCAGGGCTGCATGATTACGGCCAAAATGATAATCACGATTATTCATAGATTTTAGCAGCAACATTTTTATTGCCATTTCACATTAAAATAAACAGAGCGCTGCTGGTGTTGTGCTACATTCCAGCTAATGCACAAATTAGGGCAGCATGATGTTGGAAAAAAGCATAAAAATGACTCTTACCTACCCGTTGAACACATTTTCATTCACATATCTGGAGGTCAGAGGTCAAGGGACACCCTTGAAAATGGACATGACAGTTTATTTTCACCAAAATTTTGCATAAATGTGGAGCGTAATTTAGCCTCCTTCATGACGAGCTATTATGACATGGTTGGTACCAATGGATTCATTAGGTTTTCTAGTTTCATATAATACCAGTATCTTCTTCTAGCTTTAAAACTGAGCCCGCTACAATCTAAGAATAACAAGACATTAGTAGCTTTAACAAATGTGCGTTAACGTGTTATTATCGTGTTAACTTTGACAGCCCTAATGATAACTACTTTCTTTTTGGAGTGAACCCTCTTGATGTCCACTCTGAGAAATGACCGTCACCTTGACAGAAAGCACCTTTTAGCTGCTGTGTTTGACTGCATCTCAATAGGATGAGGCGTTTACATCAAGTGCATGTTGTTATACCTTTAACTGCTCAGAGCGCTTGAAACCTGACCTCTACCTTCAGTCAGGAGTATTGATTGTCAGATCAAAGCTGGTCAGATGACACGTTATACCCTTCAGATCCTTCCTGTAATATAACATTTAGTTTAAACATCAAACATTAGCATGTTAACTGCGTCTAAAGAGTGTGTTTTCCTGCAGGAAGAGGGAACAAAGCGAGGTTAGATGGGAGAAATGATGCAGCTGTGGCCTACGAGCAGGGGGAGGAAAAACAAAGTAGTTGACTCGGCGACTCCATCATCTTTACTACCCAGCAGAAGAATTAATATTTAAACATTCTAATAATGTAGCTCGCCTTGCATGCACTTTTAAGCAAAGCAACAATATTTTTCACCTGGGGTAACACAATGATTTTTCTTCCCGCTGTGCGCAATTTCCCTTTCTGATGATCTCCTCCAAGCTTCCCACCACCACGTTGCAGCCGGCCGCACATCCCCCCAAACGCATTTTGTGATTTCATTTTTCACCCCACAAAAAAAAAAATATTCATGGAGATAAATATTGAAATGAATTTTCCCTGTATATGAGCAGAGACGGTCGAGGCCGCGGCTCGAGGAATGCACAATGCGTTCCCTTGAGGAGCGAGCAGTGATTCATAAAATCGAACCTGTTTGAAGGAGCAACTCGGTGTGAGCAGAGAATAGAGAAACAGAAAGCACGATGGAGAACAAATGTGTTGTTTATTTTTTACATCTGCTGTTGAGCTTCTGTGGCTTTTGCCCTCTCATACTGGAATCTGTAATTGTAAGCTTCAGTTAATTCAACTCTGGTATTTATCGCCTATAAATTCTTCTAGTCAGAGCAGATAAACCATCACTAAAACCAGGACGGACACAGCTGTCTTTAAGGTAGTAGTAGCTGAGTTTATTCATTTAGAAGGAAATAAAAAAAAAGATTTTAAAAAAGATAAAAAATAAAATAAATAAAATAAAATAAATAATAATAATAAATAAAATACACATTAATGACAGTAATAATAATTAAAGGATAAATCCCAAAATACAGATAAAATAGAAGGTCAGTTTTGCTTTAGGGCGGGGCTACCTTGTGATTGACAGGTCGCTACCACGGCGTTGTCCGTGTTTCCGTCTTATAACGTTGACCCTTTCACAGTGTGTTTTCACTTCCTCAAAGTTAATTATAACATTTTTGGTCGCCTAAAAATGTCTTATTCAGCCTTCAGTTGTACTTCTGGTTGCAGAACACCAAGATGGCCAAAATGCCAAACTCGAGTCTTCAGACCAATAGGCGATATTTGATATTTAATAAATGTAATAAGATGTCAGTGTGGGCCTCATATATCAGCTTGAGTGCCAGATCGAACAAAAAGGGTCAAAGTGAGGTGAAAAGGTGAGAGGTCAGGATTTGGAGAAGCCATTAAATGTGACACCAGCAGAGACAAACGTTTGCCTTTTTCACTCAAGCTCTAACTGTCGGGTTTATTGTCATATTTAAAACCAGCTCTCAGTTCATTCAAATACAAAAGAAACAACAGATTATTATGATGTAATAGTAAACCTTTTCCTCTGTGTTTTCCTCAGTTGCATCTCCAGCTCTCCACCACACAAATTACCTCTTTACTCATGTTGTTGTTTAACATCGGTGCAGTCAGCTACAGACACACCTCACACAACTGTGAGAGTTAAACGCAACACAAAGCCTGCTATTAGCATCAAAGGTGTAGGTAACTGTTGGCTCCCGGGGGACAAATACAAACAAATACTCGGTGAAAAGGAGGAAAATTAGCCAATTGAAGGAACTCTCAAAGGCGCTGGGGTTGAATATTTTATAGCGGCGTGTTGGAGCGAGCGTCTGTGTGAACGCGCCCTGTCAAGCCAAATGCATTACAGATGCCTTAAGGTTTAGTAATTGATCATGAAAATGAATTGCGGAGCGTCCGGGGCTAAATTGAATGACATAAATAAGAGTTATGCATTAGGAGTCGCTGCCTGGATTTGTTTGTGAGTGATCGGGAGGTTCATCTTTCATACATCATTTATTGTCTTCCTGCTCACACCTTGTCTGAAACCTGCACACAAGAGCGAGCTTTCTTAAAAGATCATGTCGTAAGCTGATTTCGACATCTTATGCAAGGTGCCTCGCAGAGGAAAGAATAGTTTGTCTGCCGCCTCGGGGCGCAGATTAAAGTCGATGCTAAGGTGTAGAAGCACCTTTGTGTTGATAATACTCCTTCCCTTTGATACATGGTGTAACCGAGTGAAATCCAACAAGCTCGGCGCTAAACGGTGCACAGCGAGGCTTAAACCATTCCCACCCTTTCCCACAGGTTTGGAAGTTTTGGTGGCGAGTTGATGGAGTGCGAGTTTTAATGAACGCAAGCGGCAATTTGGTTTTAAATGGAGGTTGAAGCAGGGTTCATCTGAGTAGAAAGTAGTGGTCTTAGCACCAGAAGGAGCCAAATCAACTCAGCTGTTTTCAGTTTTAAATTGGATTTATCTTGGCTTTCTGCTCAAAGTAGCGGAGTCAGGAGTTCAGGAGCACGCAGGAAAGTAGTCGTCATGTTTTCAGGCACCATGTTTTACTCACATGGTTGGCCGTCTACGCAGAAATCTACTCCGAATGTTGAAAAGAAAGAGGAGAAAGATGAGATGAAGGAGGAATGGAGGAGGAGGAGGAGGGAGAGGAATTATACTTTCAACAGGTTAAAGAGGCCAAGAGTCAGTCGACACTAAAACAACCATGTAAACTTTCAAATCAGGCACGACGGCACCGCCAGATTCTCAGTTATGTGGTTTGCTACGACAATGGTGCCATTGAGGTGTGTGATTATGTGTGTGTGTGTGGTTTCTATTTAACCCCCACGGGACCTCCCCTCCTCCTCCTCCTCCACCTCCAGCCTCCCAGGAATAAAGCCAGACACTGCGTCCAGGAATCACCTTTTTAAACCTTAATTGATTCCCTTAAAAAGAGGCCTGCGCTGCCACCCCGCATTAAAGCCCGGGAGACGGGCCTCATGTCAGATTGGCCTGCCGCTCTGCATTTGTGCTGCTGCCGCCGCTGCCGCCGCCGCCGGCCCGGGACATTAGCGCAGGACCGTCAAGAATTCAGTCTAGACTTGAAGAGCGGGGGGATTTAGCACGGTGAAGGTTGGAGCAGATGACTTTCACCAATTAGATTAAATCCCCGGCTAATTTAAGGTACCTCTCTGGCCATCTCAGCCCCCCACGGTGTTAAGTAATCTGATATTTTGGTGCACACGCTCAGGGAAACCTGCGTGCAACAATAGTTGGATGAGAAGTTTCTTCTCTGATGATCAGAAAACGTCTTCATGCAAGGTTTGTAGGTTTGTGATGTAGCCTTAGCCCGCTCTGTTTCTTTTATCTCCCGAGTTAGCCTTGTTGTTGTTGTAATTTGGATTTCTCTCCAGATGTTACAACCTCAGACTCATCCGTCTTTGGTCAGTTTTACATTGTTTCATGTGCTTTTTTTAGTGATAATGGAGCTATGTATTGGAGTTGTTTGTCCACTCATGCAGCTCCCAGGTGATAAATTACCTCTGAAATCTTGTTGATTTGTAGATCTGTTGATCTAAGCGTCTGACTCCTCGTCCAACAACCTGAATATTAAATTATAGCTTCTATGTCTGCCGTCTCCGCCGTGAAGTGCACAATGTGTTCCTGAGGAATGCAGCGAGACGGCGTGCAGCTATTTCGGTCGCGGCGCAGCAACGTGTTGGGACGCCCATCTGGTCTGAATCAATCAGACGGTCCCCACGCCAGCGTCTCCCCGGGTCTCCCAGCTGTAATAATACGTCCCGGCTTCATCAAGAGCCCACCTCGGACAGGGGTCAGTCCCGCGCAGATGACCCGACACCTGAGGAGAGGGACGCCGACGAGGCCGCTCTCTCTTCTCGCTAACTTTTATTGCTGATAACTAAAGAAAACAATCCGAATCAGACCACATTGAGACCTTTCCATGAATTCTGAACTCATGACTTCCAAGTCAGTCAAAATAGCAAACCATGACCGAATGAAATGAGAGCACGCAGTCTCACCCAGTTTACCAACAAGCTATAAATAAAAGCCGTTTGATGGTGAAACTAGATCAATGCATCAGCTGGCCTCAGCCGGCCTTGAGGAGCTCTGTAGTCTGCGGGTCTGAAAGAGTAAAACAACCCAGAACTTTTGGGCCCAGATACAAAGATAGCAGCACAAACAACCTTTTAACATAAGCTCAACTTTGTTTGAAACTCGCCACTGTCGAGCCACAAAGACGTGCCCAGAGAGCGGACCTGTTCACTGACCGTCACGGCCGTCTCCGAGTTTCAGTGGTGGCGACTCGAGCCTTGTTTTCAGAGGTGTTGGAGGCAGGTTGTTTTCTCTCCTCTCTGAGCGACGGAGGAGGGAGGGAGGGAGGGAGGGAGAGAGAGAAGGAGGGAGGGAACACTCTGCATGACAATACCTACATCTGTCTGCCGTTTTGTTCTTTGTCATATCAGGGGCTGTCTTTGTGGCAGAGCGCTGTCGTGGTAACAGGAGGTTAGAGGTACGGGGCGGCGGGGGGAAGAGGTGGGTGGCGGCGGCGGAGGAGGAGGAGGAGGAGGAGGGAGACTTGTGACTCAAACGCCCCTGTGACACAGCTTTTGTTGTGCTTCGATATTTGATCCTCTTAGCAGTTTGCCATGCCTCCGCCCCCTTACTACCCTCCACCACCACCACTACTACTACGACTACACACACTTTCAATCGCTGTTTGTCCTGTAATCTCCTTTATTCACTTTCTCTTGTCACCTGTGTGTCTGTTCGCAGATAGCTCAGTGTTTGTTTAAGCTCCAGATGGGTGGGGTTTCCCCTATCAGACCTGTAATGACTTTTACATCCAGATAAGCACGTTTCTTCGCTATCATTCATCTCATAAATCTTACGTTCCCCTCCCTAGGTGGCACCCTTATTGCCGTCAATTTGCACAGTCGGTTAAAGAGCAGGAAAAGTTTATAACCCGAGCTTTCTTCCCCTCTTCTCACACATTCAGGAGAAACAAAGTTGAGGCAGCAGGCCTCTAGAGAGACCATTACAGGCCCTTTATTGTTTCAAAGCTGAGGTCATCCTTCTGCTCAGCGCAGTCGAAACAAAGGCCGCGGCTTTATTGCAGGCTCAACTGTGTGAAAGGAAACGCACGCCAACATTGTTTGATTCTCAGAGATAGTAGACAGACATCCCCGCTGTTTCCTTTACATGCTATAGTATTATTATTACGCTCAAGCTGAAGGTTTGTTTTACATTTTTGTTCAATGCCCGCGAGTGGCCCGGCCGAGGTGTCGGGCGTGACAGTTTGCTCGTGTTGGGATGTCATCCCGTTTTCCCTGACATGTTGACGGCCATCAGAGCAGCGAGGAAGAAGCAGGGGGTGGGTGAAGGGCAGCTGGAGTCAAAATCACACAGGAGAGCTGCTTTTTCTGCTTTTGTCCCAGAATGAAAGCAGGATTTTGAGTTTATTAATGGGAATCAGTGACCTCCATCAAATCCTCTGCAGGCTAATTGACTGATTTTTAGGAAATTCCAGCAGACAAAAAGCCGTTTGAGTGTCATCTTTACTAACATGTCAAACCCTCCTAAATGCTCTAAAAGTGGACCTTTAATCTGCGTGTATCACTGTAATATTTAACACCACGATCAGGCTAAATAATAAAGGCTCCATTGCTGTGGTCATAATGTCAGCCCCTTTTGTTTTTGATGCGGTGACCTTGATAATTGTGATGGTAATTACAATAAGTGGCCATTATATTTCAAGGTGCAGCGACCTTCATTATCCAAATCAATTTGAGTCACTATCAATTTGATAATACCCTAAATGCGTGGCTGCATGGAAGATGCACACTCGGCACGGCTGTCGGCTGCCATATAATGGAACGCTGTTATTGAGATTGAGCCGCCCCTCTCTCATCCGCGCCGGCAATCAATATTAACAGCTTGTAAAAAGTGCGGCGAAGGATTACCCAACAAATGGAAAGAGATACTTAAACAAAGTGCAGCTCCAGTTTGCTAATGTTTGCGTCCTGTGGAAGTCGCCCTGCTTGATCTGTTTGTATTGAGGCTGCAGATGGATGTTTCACATGAGAAGGGGTCAGATATCAATGTTATACAAACAGAATTATATCTTCATCTGGTTGGGAAATCCTATAAAACATCTAGACCCTCATTGGGTCCTTCAAATCCCCAATTTTAGTATATATATTACTGTACACACTCAGGCTGTTCTCATGCACCGTTTGTAGTTATACGTACCTACTAAGTAAACCTAACTAAGTAGTTTTGTTGCCTAAACCTAACCAAGTAGTATCCTGTGAAGACGGAAGTTTATTTTAAAAAGACTGGAGCGGAAATTGCCGCTGGACATTCGCAGGAAAACGTAATTTCTACTGAGATGGAGCTCCTGTTAAAGGCCTACAGTACCCCCTGTCTCAATAGATGGCAGCCTGACAGATTAGGACACTTTACAAGCCTCTTTATGCTCCAGGAAAACACAGCGCTGTTAAATTCTGCACCTGTATTGTGTTGCAGGAAAAAGTGCAAGCCAGGCACTTCTGCTGGCCTTGTCCAGCAGCAATATTCAGAGCTTATTAATAAAAAACAGACAATTGTTTGGCAGTTCTTTTGATGTATGTGCCTATTCGCCGGGTAACCCCCCCGTCTGACATCGCAGGAGAGAGATTGTTTTCCTGAAACGGACCTCCCCCGCCGTCTCCCGGCTGAAGCAGCTCGGCCGGCCCCGGGCCTGATTTGCGAGCTACCTGACATAATTTACCGTCCGGGCCGCTCATATTTCAAAAAATGAGGACAAACAGTATTGAATGAACCGCCAATATAATTAATGGCAATCATGATCATGAGGAAATTGTTTGCCCCCTTGCCCCATTCATACATTTAACAGATGTAGAATAGAGATCTGGATCTGTGTTCAGGGTTACACTGCAAAACATCTCCGTATCAAGGCTTTAAAGGGAATCTATGGAGGAATCAGACACTGCTGGTTAACAGTGACACCTGTGGCCGTTTAGTGTAACCAAAGAAACCCATTTACATTCACATATCTGGAGGTCAGAGGTCAAGGGACCCCTTTGAAAATGGCCATGACAGTTTTTTCTCGCCAAAATTTAGCGTCAATTTTGAGCGTTATTTAACCTCCTTTGCAACAAGCTAGTATGACATGAGTGGTACCAATGGATTCCTTAGGTTTTCTAGTTTCTTATGATACCAGTATAGCTTTAAAACTGTTTCCGCTACAGCCTAAAAATTGCAAGTTGCGTTAATGCGTTAAAGAAATTAGAGGGAAATTTGCAGTAACTTTGACAGCCCTAGTTTATACGTGTAAAAACTTACATACAGTCCCATTAATTGAGCTCCTTGAAGTACGAGTAAGGTCATTTAAGCTTGTTTCTAGTAGAAATCAACTTAAAATGAGTCTTTTAGGACTCCATTTGAGGCTGCAATGACTAACTGGAGATAAAAGAGATCATGTTTGTAGTGTAAAAAGGACAAAAGGGATGTTAACAGTTCTGCTCCTCCTTCAGAAGAGTTGACAAAGAGCAGCCTAGCAGGTGAAACATGTTGTTCTGTAACAGTGAGATGCAGAATGATTTTGGCTAAACGACGTGTTCAGATGGACGCAGCAGCAGAGCAGCCTGTCGTTCTCACTTAGACTACAACGTTGAGTAAAAAAAAAAAAAAGAAGAAAAAAAACGGCAATTATTTCAGTGACCTCATTGTCATCCGCTGGAAAAATGTGTAATTAGCGCGTGTTTACAAGTCTGGCACACCTGCAGCTCATCTTTCGCTGTAATGTTTGCCTTCAAGAAGCCGGGCGGCTGCCAGCCACTGTCACTGGCTGTCACCGAGACGAGAGAGAGGAGAGAAAGAAAGAGACGAGGCAGAGAGAGAGAGAGAGAGAGAGAGGGGTGAAGTAGAAAAAAGAGCGCCACTGTGTGTGCCATTCTTCCAGAAATCTCTGACTGGCTTAATGCCGTCGTTGCTGTGCATGTGAAGAAATGGGCATTTACATGGGTATACAATAGAGACTACATTACTTACACAGTAGCCTCATTATATCCCCGACGCCTACCTTCTGCCCCGCACTGGTTTACTCACTCCTAGCTCTTATTGTTGGGGTATAATGGCGCTTGGGCATTTCTGAAATTCCCTCATTATTCAGCTTATTAAGGCTGCACCAACTCGATAATCGCGCCGCATTTCGTGTCAAAGGGGGCGACTGTGCTGATTTGCCACATTTGAAGGCTAGACAAGGCTCCGAGCTCAATCCTCCACGCATGCAGGCGGGATGAAATTGCTCTGTAAATACAGGCGACGTGTAATGCTTTTTTTTTTTTTTTTTTGTGTTGCACTGGCTGACACAATGCACGCTCCTCCCGGGAGTCAAACCCAAGGCGAAGTGCACCTAACAGATAACCCTGCCGATTTGGATGTCATTACAACGGGCCGGGAACACACGGCGCAATCCGTCAGTACAGGAACATATTGTGGGAATGCAACAGAGCGATGGGGGGGGGGACGCCATCGTTTCCAGGCTTGAACCCGAGGGGTTGAGAGAGGAGAGATGTGAGCAGACGTCTGTCGAGCTGTCACCATCATGTTTAGTTTTACAGGAGATTCACTTTTTTAGCGATCAGGAGTCCTACTTTGAGACGAAATGTCACGTCTGCTAATGGCGCCGACTGCGAGCAGCAAAATATACAGATTTGAAAGTGCCACTGTGACTCGTCAGCCTGTACATTAAAAGGAAAAATGGGTCACAAAGAAACAATTGCGAGCCGTCGCACAAAGCTTCTCCTTCTCTTCTTTCTGTCTTCACATGTATTGAGTTTAATTATTGTGTGAGGCGCTTAAGCTCTCTTTGGGCTGAAGCATCCTGTCTGTTTTTGAAGAATATTCAGAATATGTGGCCGCCTAGGGCTGGCCACGGCTGCATTTTGCCATGTGACATGTTGTCATATACAGGGGGGAGAAAAATCAATTGGCAATTAAATGATACACCTTGTGAAGATGACAAGAGGCATTTGGTTGCACAGGAAGAAGTGGGTAGTGAGGGGCTTTGTAATGAAGGCCTAATGACTATTCATAAGCGATTTTCAGTCCGCTGATCCACTCGACTGGGAAGCTCTGCCCTGGAGAGTCGGCGCTGTCACTTTCCCTCACCTCAAAAAGGCGCCGCGATCGACGGTGTAGGATGCGAGCGAGAAATTACCCAGAATTCAGCCGCGGGCCTGTCTCAGGTCACATGCAGGAGGATGGGAGGGAGGGGGGCACACATCTGGCACACTATAGGTGCCACCGGGGGACAAAACTGTGAATCAGGAAGCTGCGATTGACAGCGGCGGATACCTTTCTCACACGACAGCGAGTTCTCTGCTTTGTTCTTCTTCTCTGCCCGCATCCTGTTGGTATTATGGAGCTGACAGAGCTTCGCGGTGGCCATCTGCGCGGATTTATGACCTCGTCGTGGTCAATAGGTGATAAATTTGAGAGGCCCCTCTTTGCGGTGGAGTGGCGCTTTAAATGTGAGATCTCCAGGGAAGGATGGCCAGCTGAAGTAAAAGGACTCATTGATGACCTTTTACCCCGCGGCGTCAGATCATCAGGTCACTTCCTGCCAAAGAGCCTGATCGCCACCCTGCCCTCCCCTCCCCCCGTCCTGCTCGCTGCGCTGGAAATATCATTTGGCAATTAGAGTGGCGAGGCATTTCAAAACCCGCTGACCCTTCGTCTGATTACTGAGTTTCTCCAGACTTACATCACACTGGCTGTACTCGAAACCGCCTACTACTACGTACTACTGACCAACGCAGTATACAGTATACAGTATACAGTATACAGTACATACTACTGACCAACGCAGTATACAGTATACAGTATACAGTACATACTACTGACCAACGCAGTATACAGTATACAGTATACAGTACATACTACTGACCAACGCAGTATGGCGAGGTAGACTGACCCGATGCATACTGGAGATTTTGCTTTTGTTCGCATACTTCATACTACATGCTACATTTTGGCCAAATCACTACGTACTACTAGTATAGTATGCGGTTTCGAATACAGCCACTGTCTCCTATCTGATCCTCCGCTATCACATTCCTCGCTCAAGCCGGCATGTTTTGATACAACTGACAAATACCACATGTATGTATACATCCACCGTTCAAACACGGCGTTATCCGGCTCTTATCGCCCGGCGCAGCTCACCTTATCTAAGGTAAATACAATAATGGGCTCATTAGGCTCTGCTTCATGGCTACTTGGCAGGCGTGTTTGCTCAGTAATAAGAGCTTGTCAGAAGCAGGCCAGGTCAGTGGAGTGTGTGTGTGTGTGTGTGTGTGTGTGTGTGTGTGTGTGTGTGTGTGTGTGTGTGTGTGTGTAAACGGAGGAGGCTAAAACCCAGAAATTATGCTTCCCGTGCAGCTCTGCGGTGGAGTAATTGAATAAGTCCCGAGTACCTGAGCAAGTCGGCGTGGCTTTTACGCCAACAGTCTATAGCTTCTTTTTTTTTCCCCCACTGCACGTGGCGCTCCGCCAAAACGACTATTACATAATTAATCTGCATTGATCATCTGGTTAGCACATGAATCAAATGGCGGAATAATTGAGTCATGGAGTTTGAGGTCTGTGTGCCGCTCTGTGCAGCAGCGGACAATGGTTTCACATTTTGAACTCGAGGTGAGAAGTCAGTCTGGGGTCTTAACGCGGTTACAGATAAATTAAGGGAAGCTCAGAAGAATCAGTTCGGTCCAGATTAGATCGTCTCAAGAAAACTGGGCCGCATTTCCTCTCTTTATTGTGATTGTTAGGAGCTTTCACCATGCACAGCTTAAAATGGCAGCATGTTAGAATAACGAACTGGTGGGTCAAAAGTGAGAGATTTCCTCTGTGTGTCACCCGGTGTTGAAACAGAGACCTGGACGGCGTGTTAGTGAGTGAATCACAGCTCAAATAGTGCTTGGCAAAGCAAGTCCTGCATGGCGAACGGACCTCATCAGCAGAAAAAGCAGAGCTGCGTTCACTGCTGCACAAACTTAGCAGGAAATTTACAAATAGGTGCAGTGGAACGGCAGGAAAAGGTAGCTGGGAGGGAGAGAAACGGAGACGAGCGGTGCAAAACAATGCCCATCTAATTTAACTCTTGAACCAATTTCATACTGGGAGATTGTCTGGCTTGTTTAAAGACTGAATAAAAGACTGAAATGACCTGATTACAGGAGGATTTTCACAGAGGAAAGAGGGAGACGGAGCTCTACCTCTCCGGCGGGGTCACAGCAGCTGTAGTAGCTAAGTAGTTTTAATTGAAGTAGCAGTGCCATCATTAACATTGCTATCATTATTACAAAGCGAGCGGTTCGGATGATACTTCTGTCCCCAGCCGCCGCCGCCGCCGCCGCCGCCACCACCGCTCCTCCCCACCCCCAGACACCCGCACATCATTATGCGGTGGCATCTATCAGATACTGGCTTAATTAGGGCCTGTACAGCACATTAAGCAAGGGGAGTAGCCAAGCTCAAATATTTATAAGGTTGAGTATATTTATGATCTGTGTCATAATCCCTTATTGGAAGATTTCAGCGGAGCTTTTACAAAGCAGACCCCCTCCTCTTCCTCCTCTTCCTCCCCCTCCTCCCTCCTCTGCCTCACTGTTTTACATTTATCCATAGAAACGACAGTATTTTTTATGTACTTAGATTTCATTTTGTCATTATTCTGCATTAAAGGGAACTTTTGCACGTTTAGAAACAGATTGGAAATTGAAACGAAACACACAATAGACGCGACAAATGTCCCTGAAAAGAAGATTAAACTAATCAGCAAAGAGAAAGTTTTGGTTTTGCGGAGGCTGAACTTTTACCTGTTGAACTCTGGTTGTTATTCTTTCTGATATCTGCAGGCACACTGTGCTCTCAGCTTCAAGCATTCAGCTCCTACTCTTGAATATAGGCAACATTATGAGCAACCAAACACATATATCTTACATCCACGCTAAAGGCCTTTGCACACCAAATCCGTATTTTTTCTTCGAATTTGTCGCACGTTGTGTCACGTTCACACACCAACTCTGAAACTTTCATCCGTCTGTTTTAAAACGTTTTAGTGTGGATGTAGTCTTCGATATCGTAGGCTTCTTAACATCTCGTCTACTGAGCATCATAAAGTCAACTTGCTGCTATTTTTAGTCCCGAGGAGTGGTGCAGGTCTGAGTGAATGGCACTTCATCCTCCTCTGCGATAACTCCTCTTGTCTCTTTGTTGGGCAGAAGGTATCGTTGTTGTTAAGAGCCCTTCCCTTTCTCCCGCACTCTTTTTTCATGCCTCGCCTTGGGAGAAACCACAAGGGTCATGTTTATTTAAAATACAAAAACACGAGTCTGTCCTTGTCCTCAAACATTACCCCCCCTCCCTCCCTCCTCCTCCTCTTCCTCCCTCTCTTCAGTGTGAGGAGGAGGCAGGTAAGAGCTGCAATTAGGCTTCCTGCTTGACTTTTTCTCTCTTCACTGGGTGCTGTTGTGGGGTTGCAGAGGGTTTAATGAGTACACATCTCACAAATGGAGATTACTTTCAAAGTGGCTTCATACGAGAGACTTTCTCTGTGTGTAAAGTAGTAAAAAGCTGTTACATAAATTAGGGATTTTATGTGTTTGTATATTCAAACAAGAAAGAATAGAATCAAGAAGAATTGAATTAGATTGAATATATAAAATATTATATTCGTATATCATCTTTCTGGGCGACTTGACAGACTTGATAAGAATATTTTTGGAAGACATCTTGAGCTCACAAAAACAACAAAAACTGCTGAAAATACAATTTTTGCCACCAAACACCGATCTCCTCTCTGCTAAAAAAAAAGAGCCAGGGAAGTATGAGGAAGAGTGTAACCTCCACCTACACCGGTACTGCGGCGAGGTCCAGGGCAGTAGCTGTGACCTCTATACCAGACATTCGTGATGAGGTCACAGCGTGGGCGGACTTCTGCTGGAACACGCCGGTATCCAGAGGTGGTTATCCAGAGCCAAAACCTGTAGGGGGGAAAAGGGAAGGTAAATACTTCCCGGTCACTAAAGCCCTTCCTCTAAGACGCTCTAATACAGATTGCGAGGCAGGAATGAACCGCGAGACTTCGGCTGACCTCGACCGCAATACTCTCTCCTCTCCCCGAGTAAGTGGAGTCGAGGAGAGCAGAGCAGCGCTGCTCTGAAGAGTTGAGCTCACAATCACTCAGGTGGGGAAGTGAAACGTGTTCACCTCTGGGTGTAATTGAGATTAAGTCGCCCTCGTGTTGTGTGGGAGGAAACAACAAGTGCTCTCTTTCCAGGGTGCAGCGGCGTTTTAAGGCGAGCCACAGTTGGAGAGCATTATGTTGTTTAGCTATATGTTGCCAGAACAGTGTGTCAGAGAGAGAGAGAGAGAGAGGAGGGGGGGGGGGTGTTGAGTCATATTTTCATTTTCAGCTGATGTGGGGCAGGATTTCTAGGAGTAACCATGTGTGATACAGGCATGCCTGTTGAGGAAAGAAAGAACGCTCTTCAAAGCTTTTATTATGGTGAGCTCATCTTTAAACCGGCTCCAACTGGGTTTTTATATACAATTAAATGTACGTCAACAAGTGAAATCAGCCGTTAAGCAAGTAGACTCTTGAGTCAGAGTGGTGCAAATGGTGTTAAAAACACACCGCACTAAATGCAATTTATACAAACATGCAAAATGTTGCGTAATCTAGAGAAATCTGACGGTGCAGAGAGCAAAACGGATGTCTTGATTTGAGCATATTGGGCTTTAAAAGTAGAAACAAGTGACCTGATATAAACTAAAAACTTGAGAAAAAGGAGAACCTTGGATAAGAAAACATTAGCATCTTAAATTATGATAATATGACCTTCTTGAAATGCTCCAGTTTCAGTAACCTGGTCTCACGGGAAAGCGTATAAGTAGTACAACATTGCATGGATATTTTACGTCTTTTCACATCATGTGTACGCCACGTAACAAAACTACGGTAACGTCAACAGTTACGAGATTTTGTGCGAACAAAAACCTCCAATGCATTTGAGCAAATTGTGTTTTATTTAGAAGTTATCAGGACAAAAAGACAGATTTCTCAGTGAAATTCAGAACAGATCTAAGGTCATATTGC
The DNA here is from genome assembly GCF_043250625.1 of Sebastes fasciatus. Classification (NCBI taxonomy): domain Eukaryota; kingdom Metazoa; phylum Chordata; class Actinopteri; order Perciformes; family Sebastidae; genus Sebastes; species Sebastes fasciatus. The sequence goes on along the minus strand of NC_133818.1, from coordinate 3,771,304 downwards.
GTTATGTAATATTTAATCTCATCAGTACACGCACCAGTTTGTCTACCGGGTCCTCAAAAAGTTTGTTCCAGCAGCGCTCAAGTAAAAAGCTAGATATTTGATTTTAACCTTCCTAAACTCTCGTTCACTTCACCCACCTTTCATTTGCAGAGTGGAGTTCACGCAGCACCACCCACACTATTAGACTGCCAAGTGATCTCAGGGAAACTGCTGAAAATACCTCAGCAGTGTGACCGCTTCCCGCCAAAGACGGTAAAAAAAGGAGTTAACAATGAGCACTTTAAATAGCTTCAATCTAACTTTAGGTATCAGCGGGGGTGGTGATCGTGTCCAGCTAGTCTTTGACCTCCTGCCGCAACACCTGAGCAGCGCCGCCAGCCCACGGGCAGCACTGTGGGAGGAGCCCAGCTGCTCCTCAGGCCTCCTCCTCTCCGCTCAGCCTAGCGTAGGAAGGAGAAACCTAGGAGCGAAAGGACTCGTAACAGCGTGCATGGAAACCGCCAGCCCTCGGCCAGGTGGTTGTTGGTGGGGTCTCGCTTTTATTGATTTTCGTTACTTTTTCTGACAAACATCCTCCTCTCCGTTTGGCCACCGAGGGCAGCGCGAGGAGCGAGCAGCGTGGGGTGTTTGGAGTTTGAGAGAAAGAAACCGACAGCGCTGCGTGGCCTGGGAAACCTTTGCCTCTTTATCTTCCTCTCTCCGTTTTCCTGCGCTCCCACCGGAGAGCTAACACATTATTATGCATTTTGCTTTATTTTACTGCATCGATTTAAAGTAATTTGAAGGTTCTGCAGGGACTAGTACCTGGGTTTCTCTCAGATAGCTCGGTGTGTTAAAGCAGCAGGGCCTCTGCTACATTCAGGGTCTATTTATCCCAGAGGGAAATTTAAGTGTCAGCGTGAAGGTGGGACTCAATAAATACATGCTATATCTGTGAAATACAGACGATCCAGGCAGTTAAAGCGTTACTTACTACCGTCGGTTTCTTAGGTGTTAACTTTTTAAATCATCAAATGTTCACTTGTTAGGTAGAAAGGTGATTTTACTTATAATAATTCATATTCAGCCATTTTTCAAGTGGATTAAAACAATATTAAATATTAACAAATATTGATAAAATATAAGAAATTAAACTGTACATATGATATAATAAATAATGTGTATTTAAATATAATAATTTAAATATAATATGGCGAATATATAATGAAAAATATTAAATAAAGGCCAAAACATATGGAATACAACTGATAAATTATTAAAAAATATAATGCACATATGATATAAAATATAGTATGTATGTGTATTTAAATATAATAATAATTTAGTTATACTAATATGAAGAATATATAATGAAAAATATTAAATATGGACAAAAACAAACAAAAAACATACTAGAAAATGGATAGAATATGAACAAATATTATGTACATATAATGCTATATTATATAATATATAATAGAAATATAGATATAATAGGTTGTTAGGTAGAGAGGTGATTTTTATTTCTGCACATCCGTACCAATATCATCCACCTCCCCTTTCATATCTGCTTCACCAAGGTGTCCGTTCGCTCACGGTTCCAGCCCTTCAACCTGTCAGACACACTTTTTGTGACGCCAAATCCCTCTATTCATTTTTCTCTCCTTCGGCACAAATATATTTTCCTTTTTCCCCCCCTCTCTTTTATCAAGGGCAAACCTGAACGCCATGGAAAACACACAAACACACACACACACACACACACACACATCCAGAGCAGGGAGATCTCCAGGGCCTGTCATTTTACATTTACATTTTAGCCATTTAGCTGACGCTCTCATCCAGAGTGACTTGCAAAGAGTGCAGCGGCAGACTGAACCTGAATGTTCACATGGAGGTGAAAAGCTGAGGAGGAAAGGTCGGGGTTTTATGTGTTTATTATTTGACCTTTTGACCCCTGGAATCTGTTAAAAACTTCAAATTTAACCCTCTGACACCCACAATATTTGTCTTTTTTTGGGGGGGGTACAGGGAGCTTTAGGGGGAGATAGCAGGTCAACAGTAGATGTCACATAGAAGTGGTGTACATCATCTGAAAGCTGGGAACCTGGAGATTAATTTGAGATGCTGCTCAGCACTATGTGTCTTTGGAGCTCCTTCCCAACAAGCTAGTATGACATGGTTGGTACCAATAGATTCCTTAGGTTTTCTAGTTTCATATGATATCTGTAGCTTCACTCTAGCTCTGAAACTGAACCAGCTAGATCCCGCGGGGTCTCAGAGGGTTAAACGAGACAGCCCACGCTTTGTTTATGCAACACAACATCTCTCCTGCCACTTGCCCCCCCCCCCCCGTATCTTAACACCTATTTTAATCTTTCATGAAGCCATTTTGAATAAGCTCTTTTACCTTCCGGGAAAAAAAAAAAAAGGATTGCAGCAAGTATTCTGAGAGTCTCCACCTGGCCGTGTGAATTATTCAAAGGTGCAGGAAGTGAAGCCCACCCCTGCTCTCTCGCAGGTTTTAAAGGCCAAAATTGCTTCATCATGCCCAAGTGAAAGTATGCATACATTATTCAGTTAAACCTGAGAAAAATCAGACGTCTCCCTTGGTATTTGTGCCAGCGCTCTCGAATTCCTGAGCAGTGGACGTTTTCTTCTCCTCTTCCTACATCCATTTATTGATAGAGCATTTTCCAAATACCTTAAAATTAAGATAAAGAATCATCAAAGCTTTTACAGTTTTACGGCCCGTCTCCGTATCTATCACACACACACCTAAAAGTGCACCTCCACGATCCATACCGGATGCTTTTCTCTAATTGTTTCTCTCTTCTATCGACCGCCTTATTCAGCCCCATAATGAGAGATAAGTCGCTTCACACCGTCAAGCACCTTTCCTCGTTTGTGTTGCACGCTCACACACATCCACTCATATATATATATCTGTGTACAAACACACATCCTCCCCCCACTCTCTGACATTGGGCCTAGGGCCTACTGTATGGCACTCTTATCTTCAACACACAGACTTAGCATTATGCCATCAACAAGCTAGTGTCTCCCAGACGCAACCGCCGCGCTGATCTCCTCTCAGGTTGGACTTCTTCTTCTCCTCTTCTTTCTAAATCGTCGTTAATTTAGCATTGCTAATCTAATAGGACGCTGCCTTTTTTAAACACATCACTAAATTCGTTCAATGTCAGAGGTCCTTTTCCACACTGGCAATATTGTCTCTTTTTTCCTTTTAATTCTCTGTTCATGTATGCTATGAATATCCCCGCGCCGTGCATAATGTAATTAAGTATGGCCAATGCAGTGTGGGCAGCCGTCCCAGAGCCAGTCACTTCACTAACTCACAATGTGAAACCTTATGAACTGCCACGGCTTTGCGTTGCCGTCATTGTGGCAGTAATGCACCAAGCAACATTTTGATGAAAAGCTGTGTTGCTGCAGGAGTTGGTTGCATCCCATCTTTTGCTTTTAAAAAGGACGTTTCATATAAATATAATGCTTTTAAGCATCTACCTGATGTGCACATTCAAGAAGTGCAAAGGGAATTGTCATATTCGTGTTGCAAGCCAACACAAAGTTCAGCAGAAACTGGCGAGCTGCCTAGTTAGCATGAGTTTGTTAACACCAAGAATCCAGACATCAGCTGATGAAATGTGTCTTCTTGCACAACAACAAGGGAATGGGTGCAGATGTCGAAAGAGAGGACAAGACTAAAGTTCACTAGGAAAAGTGAAGTTGAGACATGTGAGAGAAAGGTCAATTCAAATATTTAATCGTGATTAATCGCAAATTAATTGCACATTTTGTATCCGTTCAATTTGAAAAGAGAGATGTCTGTAAAGGGGAGACTCGTGGGTAACCATAGAACCCATTTACATCCACATATCTGGAGGTCAGAGCTCAAGGGACGCCTTTGAAAATGGCCCTGACAGTTTTTACTCGCCATTAAATTGGTGTTGTGTATTTCCGTTGTGTGAGCCGGATGCCATATTCTCAAATTCTCCTCGTCATCAATGAACGTTTAGTTTGCGAACATGTTTTGGCCCCTGCAGAGGTTGCAACTGTTGAGCTTCGGCTGTTGGACGCTGCTCCATATAAATGATTGTCTGACTGAGAAAGCGGAGAGTGTCACTGTGCAACAACTCAAGGAATCCCAAAAGGAAACAGCTGCGTGGACAGCCTACACTGTGTGTGTGTGTTTAATGCAGGCATGTATCTGCCAGCATGTGTTTCCCCAGAGTTTCCTAAAGCTCCTCTTGCACATGTTCTCACAAGGTTTCCATACATTTAGCTGTGTGGGGTTAAATCTGACATTAGGGTCGGTCCTCACAGGTATAGCAGCAGTAACGTGTGTATGACTGTGTTTGGCGTTGGAAAGACGCTCGTTTCCAATCTTGTCAGCTGTTGTTCTGTCGTTCCAAACGGGGCTCAGGAGAGATTTGGGGGTGGGGGAAGGAAGAGCCTGGCCGAATGTAATTTCTTGCCGTCCTGACAGCGCCGCGGAATAAAGTGGCGCTCTCTTCCCGGGTGATTGGAGGGAATTGCTTCTCGGGGTGACAAATGATTAGCTGTTATCTCAGACAGGATTTGAGTCCCGCGAGCAAGACGGCAAGTCAGCGGAGCGACCGGCCAGTCAGCCACCCGGCCGACTGACTGACTGCGCTGAGTCAGGTAACTCCGTGGGAGGATACAAGGGCGTATTCACAGGAAATTAAGTCGCCAGCCGCGGTTAACCGCCTCCTTCCTCCTCCTCCTTCGTCCCCCTATGAGGCCCCCACCAGGACAAAGCCTAATCCGCTCTGTCAGGGGCAGATTACGACTTTGTTTAATTGGAGATGGGCTTCGCTGACAGTGTTGTCGCCCAGTGGTGCAGGTGTTTTCATCAGTTCACCATTTGTATTCTTTACAGCCTGTGAAACTACATTCTGAACAGATATTGCAGCAATTATAGAGTCGAATTCGACAACAGTTTGGTCCATTAAAAGCTATAGAAATGTGAAAGATCCACATATTTATGGTGTAGCACCTCACACTGTCCTAAACCTGAGGCTGTAATGACAGCTGCTGTAAAACAGTTCAATTTATCTTTACAAGAAGAGGAAGAAGAAGAGCAGAGTGCACGCTGAGATGAGGAAATCTGTCTTGTTCCTTTATAGCAAGCCCTAATGAAGAGGGTTGATTCCTGTGTATCACACACGGATTTTGACACATTAATCCCTGGGTAGACTTCAAGCCTTTGTCCGTCTAATGGCTCTTTGGCACCTTGGATTCCTGTTGGAAGCCAATTTGTAGCACTGACATCGAGGCGGGCGAAGCAGCTCGGCGGCGGCGGCCACATTTGGAGAGAAAAGTCAAGGTGTTAAAGCCTGATTGGTTCCACTCTGCGGTGCAACGGGCGGCTGGTTGTCACCCCGCGAACACATGCTTCTCAAATGGGAAAATGTGCCCTTTTTGCACCTTAACGTGTACAGATAAGAGAATATGAGAGTTATAGTCACATTAGAAGAAGGCTTGAGGGGAGGGAGAGCGGAAATATCCCTCCGTCGCAAGAGTAAATAAGTTCTCCCCATGCCAGTGGAACCCCATGGGATCAATTAGCTGCCCATTACCATAGATACAGAGTTTCTTACGCAACAGCTTGATGGGAATCTGAGTGGAGGGACGGAGACGACGAGAATGTTTAAGGATCTTGTCAAACTTCACCTCTGGCTTGAACAAGCGTTGCGGGAGGCTCTGGCATGTCGTCCAGGTCACGAAAACAACATGAAAACGTCTCAGTCAGCCGCTCTGTTTTCATTACCTGAAACAACAAACAGAGGAGAGAAAAAAGGAGACGAGGAAGGAAAGAGTGAGTGCTCCCCTGGGGCGCCATTCACTTCCTGTGCAGATGAGGAGATAGGTGAGATTGGGCTCTCTTTTCCCTCATCATCTCTTGTGACTCTGGCATTTTTGGTCCCTTACTTTGAACACTGTGTGTTCTGCATTGGAGCTGCCAGGGTTAAAAGGGCCATTTCCCCATGAGCTAGTCGCTAACAGTGCCAGACTACTAGTCCCACTCCCACTGGGAGCACCCATGCTAAAAATGTATGCAGCTTTGGATAAAAATGTCCACCAACTGGCTCTTGCTATGTTAACTACACTTGAGGGAATTGTCCCACAATAACAACCACCCACCCGAGGTTCTGCATGAATCCTTCTCCTCTGCGACCACAGGGAAGAGGGCATTGTTCGGCAGTCCCGCCCTCGCTGGCCTGAGGTTGCTGATATTTTAACTAAGGTGATGATAGCCTCAGAGGGGCGTTCCCGCCGCCCGTCTGCTACCTCTCTCCCTCCGTGGGAGCTCGACTTTTTCAACTTCTTCCCCGTGATTTATGACCTCTCCATCAGACACATCCCTTGGGTCCTCCCCCGGTGCAGACACAGCCCTGCCACAGCGACTCCTGACTAAAATGGATTAGGTGCAGTTATCCGCAAATGGATCCTCGACTACCTCTGTAACTCGCTGGCTTAGACGTCGCCCGGTTTGATTGCAAAGGTGGAGTGGGGCCTGAGCGGCTCGCTCTGATCCGTGGCGTCTCTGTTTGCCCGCCGTAATTACCTGTTTTGAATGAGTTAATAGCCATAGGAAACCTGCTTGCCGGGATAAAAGGGACAGTATCTGGCGTTCAAAGCGATGAGAGGGTTTTAACTGCACTGGGATGTGTGTGTGTGTGTGTGTGTGTGGGAGGGGGATACTTTTCCTTTATGCGCCCTCGAAAGGGAAGAAAAAAAGTTTCCTTATCAGGTATGTACTTAAAAGGATCCCAGTGCTGGAAGCGTACTGTCTTGAGGGAAAGCGGAGAGAAAGATGAAAGGCTTTTGTTAAAAGTGACGCTTGGCCCAGGTTTCCTGTGACTCCCCTGTCCCTCCCCGCCTGAGTGCTCGCCTCTCTTCCTCCCACTTTTGCCTTCGCCGCCTCGCAATGCTGTCTTTGAGGGGGGAAAAGTAAACCCGTCTTGCCGCCTGCCGGTGTTAGATTAAATACCGAGATGGCGACAGGAAAAAGGCAGGGAGGAAAAACAAAAAAAGTGGCTGGCTGCTTAGCTTGCTGGCTGGGCCGGGGTGAGGGATGTTGGAGGAGAGTTATCAGGTTGGCGACGGAAACTGCCAGTTAGTCAGCAAGACTCCCAATCTGGCGTAGTCCAAACATGCCGCCCCGGGTTTTCGATGACACGGTAATCTGTCCCAGGGAGTTCAGGGTTGATCTAAAAGAGAGCTCATCTTTTTTCTCCCCTTATCACACCGACATAGCAAACTGGAGGTGCCTGAGGCCACTAACACAATAACAAGAGAATAAAATGATCTTCTTGAGGGAGGCTGTATTGAGTGCATTTTTCATGGCTTGAACTATGTCCTGCTGGGCTTTAATTCATTGGTAAACACAGCATTATTGGACACATTTACACTGTGCAAATCTTACACAGGAAAACAGAAATGATATGACATCTGGGAGCTGTGAAAATTGGAGACCTGTGGAGGCTTCTTGCGCCTCTGAGACGAGCTTTCTAAGGGATGTGAAGGAAGTATCAAGAAACAATGAGTTTATGTGTTGGCTTAGTTCCCCTATCGCTCTCTCTCTCTCTGACTAATCAGCACTGCTAAGAGAAACGGTAATAGCTTGCGTGCAGTGACAGTGCCCTGGCAGGTTTGTAAGCGCTCCACTAGGGAGAGAAAAAAGCAGCCGGCTCTATGCATCCTAGAAATGAGACTCAATAATGTGTTTAACTTGTAAACTAGTGCGGGTGACAGATTACGGGCGGTCCAGCAGTGTGGCGAGGCGCCCGACGTCTCCGCCGTTCACCTTTTGCCTCTACATCTGTCCTGCTAATGGGCTCCACTTCTCTGAAAGAAACCCAGCTCCTAAAATCCTCCGGCGAAGCTCTCATTCCTCCCCTCATTCTATTTCCCAATTAGACGAGAGGGCATGATTAGTTTATTAGCAGTAGCAAAAGCTCCGGCGAATGTGTTTGCGGATTCTTAGCCGTTAATGAGCAAATTCAAACCCTATTGAACGGACGCGGGTGGGAGGGGGAGGTTATTCGCGTGCGCGCTCGGCTAATAATAGCGTCCCAAAGACAAAAGATGGAGGAAATAGCATTATAGGAGGGGGGGCAGAACAATGGGAGCCTACCGGCGCTCTTAATGGCATGCTCTTTCATTTTTTAAATTGTTTCCCTTTTGGAATTATGTATGCTCGCCATCCTCTCCTTCAGGGTTTGGCAAAGCGTATATACACTCCTCTTCTTCCTCAGCCAGCCCTGCTAACACCAGGGAATAGAGGCAGGTCTTGAAGCACAGGAGACAGTAGTTCCACCTGTGGGAAATGAACTCCAGTGCAACCCCCTCTTTGTTTTCCCTCAGCCTTGGCAGGCTTAACCACCTCCTTTACAAGGCAGGTAAATTGTTCATTAGGGCTGAGGTAAAAGGGGGGTGGGAGGTGCTGAGTTTTTTTTTCTCCCTCGCACGGAGGCTGAGAAGTGCGAAGAACAAACAAGTCGGAGCATTTGTTCAACGGTGTAATCTACACATCAATTATCCCGCCGAGCTAATTAGCACCTCGGCGTACCCCAGGTACCTGAGCACTCACACATGCTCGACTCTTTCAAGCCACTGATCAAAAAAAGGAGAGGATTGACAGAAACACGGGGAGGCAGAACCCAAGGGTAGGTGGTGGAGGTGGGGGGGGGAGCCTTAGATCAAAATTTCCTTTTTACTTACAGTATATGGAGACTACAGAGTGTGTGAATGTGCATGTGTTGCAGCCATTCACGTCATGCCAATGGAGCTACTCAATTATGTAAGCCGTAATATATATCACTGAGTATGTGCTATCTTACCTGATGGTAAGAAATCATCTAAAAGTAGCCTTTCTTTTGGTTCATTGTTGTGTTTATCCTGAGATATACTCACCAAACTACCTCCAGTAATGTCACAAATTATTAAATCAGAGCGATATTAACGCAAATTTGTTAAACGCATTAACACAACTTGATTTTGAGGTTGTAGCGGGTTCAGTTTTGAAGCTAGAGTGAAGATACTGGGATCATATGAAACTAGAAAACCTAAAGAATTCATTTGTACCAACCATGTCATCCTGCTCCTTGAAGAGGTGCTTGAAGTCCCGCCTTTTCTTCCGTAACGTGGTGATGTCACCAAGTAACACATTTGCATAACGGCTAGTTTGGCTCGCCCTCAAACAACGCTAGTTAGAGCGGAGCTGGAGCCGAAGAGTATCGAGACAAACCAGCAATGGAAGCATAATAGGTCCTCTTTAAACACATTATGTCCATAACAAAGAATCAAAAGGTGTTTTTTATTCACTCTTTATTCCATTATTTTTGTTGCTTGTAATTTTTGTGATCTAGGAATTCATAGTTAATGTCACTCAGGGTGAGAATTACACTTTAATACCTGAAACACAATTAAAAAATCACCACAACCAATCATAGATAATTTGTTAAACATCATCATTAGAGTATTTTTTACAACTATCATGCGGCTGACCCTTATTATTACCTTTATATGCTGTCATTCTGGGGATTTAAGCCAATTATCTCATAATTGCACTCATTGTTCAGCGTCTAAAATGGAAAATATACATGATTTAAAAGGCAGGGATGGAGCTGTTAAAGACAGAACGAATGAAATAAATGGATGTATTAAAGGCTGCACCTGTAAACATGGAGGTGGATGCTGTTTTGAACTTGCCAGTTAAGCTTTCTTATTAAGGTGTAGCTCGGTATGTGAAAGAGCCGTAGGTATCCACCTCCCCCGCCGCTCCCCCCCCTCCTGCTTCCACCCTCAACTCCCACCATGTAATTAAAAGTGTAGTTTTCGCCCTCCTGCGGCTAGATAAGAAAGACAGGTACAACATGAAAAAAAGAAACACAACTGGCGAGAGGGAAGAAAAGGAAACAAAATGCCTCGGTCTGCTCCTGTTTACTCCCACCCACGTCATGTATAAGTCATGGGCTCTGGGGCCTCCGACTGCAGCGCTGCCTGTTTGTGCCGTTTACCGAGATCGAGAGAGAGGTTAAGTTGTGTCATCTCGCTGCTGTCTTACACCTGGCGTACCTTGCCGCTAGCGCTGGCGCTGGCGAACGCACACACATGTTGTGGTGAAGAGGGAAGGTGTGCAAAACGCTCGCAATAATCAAATCGATTCAGAGATGCATTAATAAATGTTTACATCCGTACTGTAAAGATACCTGCAGGCTACAAACTTTACACATCTCACTGAACAATCAAGAGCGACCAGGAGATGCTTTTGGACGCTCAGGTCGTTGCCGTGACAATAAGCTATCCTCCCTCCTCCTCCTCCTCCTCCTCTTCCTCCCCCCGTCTGGCTGGCTGGTAGCTAATTGGGAAGTTGGTAACAGTGTCAGAGAGAGTCGCCTTTCTCCAGAGGGCTCTCCCTCTCTGCGAGGGCCCAGGCCACCTCTCCAGTGTGTGTGTGTGTGTGTGTGTGTGTCATTTACTGATTGGAGAGCCCAGTTTGCCGGTTGCCTGCTGGGGATGACACACACACACACACACACTCCCCATTTCCTGGTGCTTGTTTGATACCTGGTGGGGATGCTATTCAGGTGACAAAGGTCTGCTCTGTGTGTGCGTGTATTGGTGTGTATTGGTGTGTATGTGTGTGTGTATTGGTGTGTGTGTCGGTGTGTGTGTGTGTGTGTGTGTGTGTGTCGGTGGGGGTAACAGATGTGGTTTTACACTCTCATTACCATGTGAATGAGGCCCTGGGCCCCCAGATTGGCTCGGACCAGAGAAGAGGAGGAAGACGTCCCCCCTCCTCACCCTCCTGTGGCCCCTCACCTGGACCCCCCCTACCCCCACCCCCACCCCCCCAGTTCATCCTGTCTGATCTCTTTAGTCCATCTGAGGTCCCTGCATGACCCCCCCCCTCCCTACACACACACACACACACATTGATCGACCTTTAAACAGCTGGTGACTGGCAGAGTTTTATGACGGCGAAGAGGTCTCACTCTGCCCTGTTTTGTCTTGACGTTCTCCTACTTATGTAGAGTGCTGCAGAAACGAGTCCTAGAACCCGGACATGATCTTTGCCTAAACCTAACTATGTAGTTTTATTTTGAAAAGACTAGAGCGGAAATTGACATGTGGCTTTTTTACGTGTCTTTAAAAAAGCGGTTGCTAACAAGTGGCTAAATGAGACTACTTCAAATCATCACGCCGACTCTCTGTGTAGTTTGTTTATAGCCTAACGTTAGCTTTTTACTTCTGGCAATTGCATTCACGCTTCAAAAATCATAAAAGTGGTGTTCATTTGTGAAGATTATCTTTCTGAACAAAATGTAAAAGTATCATAAACATGTTTATTTTCTGCAATAATCCAAAACCCAAGGGAAGCAGGGTTAACGATGTTAACTTCCTGTTTGGACAAAAATACGTCATCCCTGCACCACTCTGTTGAAGAAACACAAGTGGTCATCCTCTTATCACCTAATAATGCATTAGGAGTATGTTCCACACACTCTCCGTTGTTGTTTCTGAGGAGTATTGGCCGGTGAGAAAAGGTTGTTTTAGCTCTCAGGTGCTGTTTTGTTGAGATAAACGTGGCCATGGCCCCGTCGTTGCTGTGGACAGGAATGCAAAAACAACCTTGGCCAGATCAAACCGGCTGCTATCTGGCGTCCTGCTCCACAGTGTTGGTGTCTGAGGAGAAAGGTGAAAGAGTCTGTAACAGCTGCATAAAAAAAGAGGATTTCACTTTTAGAAAAGAGCCCTGGCTGCGTTGCTCAACTCACAGACCAAACGAGGATAATTCATGTCCTGAAATGAAGTCCTCCAGCCTGGATTCCCTTGATTTTTACATTTCTAAAAGATGAACTTCAAGCAGTGATTAATTCTTTTCTTCCAAAATAGATGCATTTGAGAGGAGAAGCCTTGATTTGTTTCTTCTTCCCGTCTGGATCTCATTCTCTCTCCTCCTCCCGGTGAAGGAAATCAGCATCAAAAGCTTCTGTTAGCCCGTAATTACAGCTCAGGTTCTGCTTAACTGTTATTAACAAAAAAGTACAGTAATCTGGCCTGGCAGTGCAATATGTTACCGTAGCTTTCTAATTAATCTTACAGGGAGCGTAATAAATTTACAATATCAGATTGGCGCAATACTGTATATAGATTTATTAAAGCTTTTAATCAGTTCTGGCAAAATTAATTTTGCAATGATTGCTTACATTTGAATTTGCATATACTTAGTGCAAGTAATTTATTTTTATAGATTCTTTTTTATTAAAACGAGGCACGTGGGGGCCGTCAGGGATGAAGAATTGCTGGGTTTTGCCTCTCTGTGCTGCGAGGGGAAGAGTTTCCTCATCGCTGACGCGACACCTGTCCTCATAGCAACTTCTCTACCTTTCTCTCAATCATCACAAGTCATCTGAAGACACAGGGAGGTTTTGTCTCCTTGTTTTCCTCTCTTGTAAATACTCCTATGAGCCCGCTGCAACCTTCAAATCTCAGGTTGCATTAAAGAAATTAGTGCCGTTAAAGCGTCAAAAGTTTACTTGTAAGCGTCATTTCTTCCATTGTTTTGGTTGCTTGTAGTTTTTTAATGTCGCTCAGGGTGAGAACTACACTTTAATACCTGAAACATAATTAAAAACTGACCAAAACCAATCATGGATGTTTTTTTATCTCTTGATTTAATCTGTTAATCATCATCAATAGAGTATTTTTTACACCTATCATGCAGCTGACCCTTATTATTACCTTTATATGTTGTCATTCTGGGAATTTAAGCCAATGATCTCATAATTGCACTCATTGTTCACCGTCTAAGATGGAGAATATACAGTTGGGAGGTGATTTAAGTGGCAGAAAAGAGACAAAAGAATCAAATAAATGGAAATATTCCAGTAAAGCTGAAGGTGTAGCTCAGTTTTCTACCTTTCTCTGAAGTGCTCTGAAGCCACAGGAAGGTTTTATTAGACATAAAATCATCCTAGAAATGTCAAAATGCTGTTTTCCTCTCTTGTAAATACTCGTCCACTCCCACACACTCACACTTCCACACATAAACAGGAGCGGTGTAGCACTTCCAGGCCAGATAAGAGTGATTCATAAACAGATGAACCCAAAGCAGATGTGTTATCACGGTGGCGCTGCGCACAAAGTACTGCAAGGCCACGCCGGCTCTCATGGGGCCTTCGAACACACACACACGCACACACACACACACATGAAGCTAGGTTGTGATATTAAACAGTCGGAGCTGATAACAGACGGCTGTGACGCCCCCGCCGCCTCGACATCTAACCTGATACGAGGCGGCGTCAGCAGATTCCTCCACCTGAGTGGGTCTTTTCTACACGTGTGTGCTCCTATTTATAAAAATGTTCCGCATGCCGCGTCCTCATGTGTGAGTGTGTGCGTCTATTTTTATGAATGCATGTTGCTGCTAGATGTAGGTGTGTGTGTGTGTGTGTGTGTGTGTGTGTGTGTGGAGGCCGGGGCGTGGACTCATGGCATTGAGCCACGGTGTCCCTTTGAGACTGGGCAGGAGGAGGAGGAGGAGGAGGAGGAGGAAGAGAGGCCGTAGAGAAAGAGGAACGATTTAGATAACAGTCTTTTGGCGTACACACACACACACACACACACACACACACACACACACACACACACACTGGCTGCTATCGGAAACACATTATTATTGAAGAGAGCTGACCACAGGAGAACCCTGAGATAGGCTCTTATATTTTCCTCCCTCCCCAGGGGAGAATTCATGAATTAAATCTTTCTATTAAAGGTAACCCTTCCCTCCTCCCACAAGAATACAAACCAGACGAGAGAGATTCTTCATCCTGCTGATTATTTCCATTATCAATGAATATCTTGATTCTTTTTTAGATGAATTGATCAATTATTTAGTCTGTAAAATGTCAGAAAGTAGCTCCCAGAGCTCAAAGTGACGTCTTAAAAACAGTCAAGAATTTAAAGATATTCAATTTAAAATTGCGTAAAATAGGAAACCTGTGAATATTTCACCTGTTTGCTCAAAAATGACTTAAACGTTCAGTCAAATTTGTTGTTGATGATGTATTAATTATTAAATTATGAAACAGAATTTAGAAATTCTTCCTTCTAGGGCTAAAACTAGTGATTATTTTCATTATCCATGAATCTCTGGATTGTTTTTTTAGATTAATTGATCAATTATTTAGTCTATAAAATGTCAGAATATAGAGAAAAATGTCTATTTTAAACGACCAGAGCTCAGGATGACGTCTTTAAAAACTGTTTAAAATTTAAAGATGTTAAATTTACAATTACGTAAAATAGAAACATAAAAATGTAAGTAAATATTTCACCTGTTTGCTCAAAAATTACTTAAACAATCAATCAAATTTGTTGTTGATGACATATTCATTATTAAATTCTAGAACAGAATTTAGAATTTTAGAAATTCTACGGTTGCAACTAGTGATTATTTTATTTTTTGATTACTTGATCGAGTCTATTAGTCTATAAATAGTCAGAAAATAGAGAAAAATGCTTGTCGTAAGCTTCCAGATCTCAAAGTAAACAATCTGAAATTTAAAGATATTCAATTTACAATTATTTAAAATTGGGTGAATATTTAAAACCTGTGAATATTTGACTTAAACATTCAATCAAATTTGTTGTTGATTATTTATTTTATTTTATTTATTTTGAGAAAAATGTGCATTTTAAGCCCCCAGAGCTTTTTTTAAAGAGTAACGTCTTTATAAAACAGTTTAAAATTAAAAAATATTAAATTTAAAACAGAAAAAAACAGCAAATTCTCACATTTTAAAAGCAGATTAATGTTTAAAACCGGTGAATATTTGACCTATTTTCTCAACAACCAGACAAATTTGTTGTGGATTTTTTTCTGTCGATTAACTGATGGATTAATTGTTAAATTATTAAATAAAAGTGTACAAATTTTGCAGATTTGCGTTATGTTCATGTTTGGGAAACATATAATTTGTTAGTGAATTTATCAAAATAAAAAAGCAACAACTAAGATGCCCAAAAACTCCAACTAAAACTAAAATGTGTTTTATTTTTTGCAATTTTTTACCGCTGCAGCGTCTCATATTAATATATGCATGTTTATCAGTATTCAGCTGCAAACACGTAAACACACACGTCCTTTTATTATGGCGAGACAGATTCCTCACATCTGCTTTATTAGCTCGTCTATATTAACGTGCAGGTGCTCTTGTCACCGTAGTCGCTGCTTCTTCTTCTTCTTTACATTTATATACACACACACACGCACACACACACGCACACAAAGCCTCGCAAATAGTTTAAAGTGCTCGCTGCATTCATTCAGCTGGGAGCATAAAAAGGGCCTTTATAGTGGAGGGGAAATTAGCGATGGTCTCTCTTATGTGTGTGAGAAGCAGCGCTTCGCCTGCGTCGACTCCAAAACTGGAAGCAGTTCACCCGGCAAACGTTTTCTTTTTTTCCCTCCTCAGTGTGTATTTGGTTAGTTACAGTAATTACGGCCCAATAACTGACAGCCAAAACCAGGCAGGAGAAAGTAGAAGGGGGCTGTTTTTCCTCCGCCGCGCGCTGCCTTGCTGCCGAACATCTGCTGAGAGATTTGCATATTAATTAACCCATATTAACTCTAATTATTCTGGGAAATTATCAAATAAATTAAATTTTCTAATTTTAACCGTTTTTTTCACCCCTCTTGCCGTTGCTTGACGTGTGTCAGGGTAACATCAGGAGGCTCACCTGAGCCAGGATAAAATATATAACCCTCAGTGGCTCCCCCCTGCCTCCTCTTCCTCCCCTTCCTCCTCTTCCTCTCTCAATCCTCCCTCCCACTCTCCTGGCCTGGGAGTCCTGAGGGCAGCCAGGGGAAGCTTTTGTGTGTCTTTTTTATTCTTCTTCTTTGGCTTGTGTGACGAGGAGGAGGAGGAGGTAGAGGAGGGAGGTGGAGGGGGGTTTACTTCGAACATTTGTTGGAGGCAGGAACATGTGTGAGCTGGGGGAGGAGGAGGAGGAGGAAGAGGAGGAGGAGGAAGGGGGGCACAGATGGTGAATCCATGCAGGACCCAGCAAAGGTGGGACCTCTGAGCTGTTGAGCAAACCTTGCAGCTTTCTGTGCCTCGCTCTGTCTCCCCCCCGTCCCCTCTCCCAGCCTGTTGCTCCGGCCTCCTCCGCAAATAAATGGGACTTTAATTGAATTAGAGTCAGAGCTGCTGCGAGGGTCTCCTCACGGACAAAACCCAGCGGCGAGGTGACGGATGCGTGGCGACGACGTGCTGGAAGTTTAAATCATTTAGGTGTGTTATATGTAGTGTCGGGGGTTTAAAGAGAAACATTTGGTCTAAAGGTCTTCTCATCGCACGTCAATTTAAAATGATATCAATGTCTGAGTTTATCCACACCGAATCCCAAACTTTCCTATTTCACAATGCGGTGATTTTTTGCTGTTTCTAAATTTGTCACTGTCACAATTCTGTTTATACCGTCACACAACAATATGGGTATGGACCTCGCAAAATAGTGTCTTCTGTTGAGGTTTGCCAGTGAAGTTTTGAACGCCTGTCACCATATTTTATGATGCCACCACCCTAAAAAACATGGGGAATTAAGTTAAATGGAAGTTTTAGTGTTGTAACTACAGTTTGGGTTGTAAATGTTGAATTAGATCTTAGATGACCACAGCCATACCTTTAAAATCAGACATTGCCACCTCCGCACACAACACTTTATATCTATTTATTTAACCTTGATTGAGTCCTGGTACCTGTAAATGTGTTTTAATGTGTCCTGTCTGGATGTGATATGTTGTCTTTTAATGTACCCTTTTTAATAGCAGTTTTTGCACATGCAAACCAAACACAAATTTCTTCCTTTTGTCTGCAAAAAGAAGACAATAAAGTATTTTCTATTCTATTCTAATTAACTGTTTACCCGTCGATGCAGCTACAAGAGGAGATGTGCAGCTTCAGACTACTTTTGTATTCAGTTTGAGAGGTTTTTACCCTCCTGGAAGATGCTGATTACTTTAGTAATACTTTAGTTTATTGGGCTTTAAAACAGTCAGGCTTTTATTTAACTAATTTATTAGACTTATTAATGTGAATTATGTTTCTTCTCACCACGCAGAGAGACTTATTTTACTGTTGTTTCCTCTTAATTTAAAGAGAAAAGTCGTCGTGCTGAACAACTCATATCAGTCAAACACTTCACTTTTCAGCGACACCCCTCCCCCCTGTATATGCACACACACACACACACTGGCCAGACAGACACACACACACACACACACTCCCAGGTTGCGTTTACACTTCACTGAGTTTTCACCATTCATCGTCTCCCCCCCTCCCCTCACCCCTCACTCTCTCTCTGTCTCCTTTCAGGGCTTTTGTTTGCCCTCTGCCACCGTCCTTTCACCGACTTGGCCCTGATTTGCCCCTTGTGCTCCGTCGCACCATTATACTGAGACAAGATAGCACAAAATATCCAAACATGTCTGCTATTCTTTTGTCTGGCGTCACTCTGGGTTTCAGTTCACTCCTACACGGCACTGAGGGAAAATCATTACCTGAGGATTTATTTTAAACATTTAATCTTTAAAAGTTCACCAGTTTGGTCAAACAGTTAAAGCCAACTGTGTTTTGCTTAATCTGAATTTTATTTTCTCCTATAAATAGATGTTTTTTTGTGTCTTAATCTGTAATTACTAACAAATATTTTATAAAAGGTTTTATTTCTCGATGGCAGCGTCTTTGTCAGACTCATCGGTCGAAGTAAACCCGTTCTTAATGTCGTGAATTAAACAAAAACACTTGCTTAGGTTCAGGCAATAAAAGAAAAACATGGTTGTGTTTAAAATAACTATATTTGTACAGTTTAAATGTGGCTTGACGTTGTGAACACGGGACACCAACGAACAGCTGATTGTAACGTGAAACTGAAACGTAAGTTCAGTTTAAGTTACTTACAATTAATTCATATTTCTTATCTTCTTACCTTTCAAAAGAGACCGTATGTATGCATATATGTCTTATGGTTGAAGAGCCGCTCCTGATTCATTTTGGGTAGTTATTTAGGCGTTTTATTCCAAGGAATAGGGCCAGCACTTTCCCTGAGTGTTTAATATTGACGTGGATAGGTTTACATTGTAGTTACGCTTGAATGCTGACCGCCGTGACAAAGCCTCAGTGAATGAGAACGGGCTGCTTGTGTTAGAGGCAAATACAAGAATATATCAAGAATTGGGTCGTCAATCGATTATTTATCTGTTCAAAATGTACCTTAAAGGGAGATTTGTCAAGTATTTAATACTACAAATATACAAATATGCTGCTTTATGCAAATGTATGTATATATTTATTGTTGGAAATCAATTAACAACACAAAACAATGACAGATATTGTCCAGAAACCCTCACAGGTACTGCATTTAGCATAAAACAATATGCTCAAATCATAACATGGCAAACTGCAGCCCAACAGGCAACAACAGCTGTCAGTGTGTCAGTGTGACATGGTTGGTACCGATGGATTCATTAGGTTTCCTAGTTTCATATGATGCCAGGATCTTCACTCTAGCTTTAAAACTGAGCCCGCTACAACCTAAAAATCGCGAAGTGGCGATAAAGAAATTAGTGGTATTAAAAACGAATTTGCGTTAACGTGTTATTAGCGCATTAACTTTGACAGCCCTAATAAAAAACGGTGACAAAAAGCAAAAGTAAAAGCAACCAAGAGTCCGTAAAAGAATAAGTAGTTAATGTAAAGTGTCTTCATGTAGGTGTGAGGTTTCCATCAGACAGGAGTAAGACTTACCCGAGGAAGTGTTTAAACTGTTGCAGACAGGAACAATGGCAGACAAAAGGTCATCATGAGAATCCACTACCGCCGGCCGTAGCCACGAGGCAGCGACCTCGCTTCCACCTTAATGCCCTCCCACACACACACACACACACACACACACTGCTCCCCCATCTCCCTCGCAGCCATCCAGGTGATCCGCTTGGCTCACATTCATGAGACAGGGAGCGAGCGTGAGCAGTTATCGTCCAATAGGGAGAATGTCCTGGCTCATTATCGGCGTAGGAGGCCGAGCGTGTCACCTGGAGCTAAGCCCCGACACTCGACTAAAAAGTCAGCCGGGGTTAGCGTGAGAGCGCCAACGTGGGTGTTAGTCATTCTCCCTGCAGCCATCACCTCCACCGACAGAAAGAGCTCTCCTTCTCTCTGGCAGGAAGGCTGTTAGTGCAGCCTCCTCTGGGCGCTGGACGACTACTCTGGGAGTGTTAAATAAATGTGATTATACCTGTTAGCGTTGTCAAATGGTTTTCCTCGGCAGAGTGCAGGTGTAGCACCTCTGAACTCGGCTTTTAGAGCTGCAGAAGGGAAGATTATTACGTTTAAATATGTTTTAAATAGGAGAAAAGTTCTCTCATTTGGTTATGCAGTTTAGTTGTAAGGGTACCTAAATACCTAAAACTCTCCTTTCTCTTTAGTTTAATGGTGTTGTATTACTGAATATGAGGGTAATGAAACCTGGCACTTTACATTTCATCACCTCTACAAGACCTAAAAGTAAATTCCCGTTCAACAAATGTGAACACAAGCTCATTTTCTGACTCTCAGTTTGAAAGAAATTCCTGGCATACATACCACGCAAAGTTTCTCCACAAACAGATGCATGGGGTCATTATCAAAAGCACGACTCGGTGGCCGCGTATTCCTCCGAGTGACTTTGGGTGTCTTTGAATGCAGCGTGTGGTCAGACGGAGAGAGTCGATTAGGACTCCAACATTAAAGGCTGTTTTGATCACTGGTTCATTCGCTGGCTGTCAAACCTGAAGCTTTGTAAACACAATCATTTCAGATTTCAGATTAATTCTTCTCAGTATATGCAGAATACAACTGCCACGGCTTCTTCTTCTGTATTTATCTTCATGAAAGAAATGATGGGATTTTAATAAGACTTTGCTCTCTGCTCTGTCACCGCTGATGCTTCCAGCCATCCTAATCAATACACAATATTCCTCTCCTCTCTGTGCTCTCTCTGAGTGACACCATAATGCCAGGCCTGTGAAAGGGTTATGTCAGATAGTTTAAAACCCCGTATTAAACAACGCTGTTACATGTGTCATTTTAATTATCTCCAAGTCAAAGAGGCTCCTTTTATTTACCTTTAAACGGCGGGAGGAATAAAACAGAAAGCAAACAGGTAGCAGGAGTTTGTAAGACGTCAGATGCTTTTGTTGAGGATGACACTTAAGGTAAGAAAAGGAGTAAACATTATCTTTTCTTTGTCTTTCTCTCTCCTCAGCAGCACAAAAGGCTGATTAAGAGCGAGGTTTGGAAGGGGGGGGAGGGCGGCGAAATAACTGCCTGCGAAATATTAGTAGGTTAGAATTACTTTGTTGCGTGACACAATACCAATAGATGCTTCTTCAAGGCTCTTGTCAGCGGTGGCACCTAAACAATGGCGGCTTTCTTGACGTTAATACTACGCGTTTGACTTGACGAGCACCCCACTGTCATTTCGCCTTCTTGGAGGTATACGTTGAATGCGGAGGAGACAGTAGATTGCGTCTACTGTAGACAGTTCAACGCCCCCACGCTTAAATGTGTTCAGAAACTTGAGAACAAGACGTCACGGGAGAAAAAACAGCAGGAGACAGAAATAAAAATGAAGGCTCCACTTTGGACTTTTTTTTCTCAATCATGCCCTGAAAAGTTTGATCCACAATGGTGCATGTGGGAGTCAGAACGGTGTGCGTTGCCGCGGTGGATGTGTTGCTAAACAAAAAGAAGCTCCCTCGCTCCTTTTATTGGGGAAGAATAGGCCCTTTAAAACCTGTCCAGCCTTAGATAATTTCATTCAGCCGGCCCCTGCTCCGCCGTCATTGAATCTGCATCCAGAGATCAGGTTCACAGCGACGGGTTGATAGCTTCCCAAGCCTCTTGGCCTTTTGTTCTACCAGCCCCCTCCCTCCTCTGGAGGCTGGGGGACACAGAGCTGATGGGACATGGCTGAGAAAACTCAGGTCTGACGGGCCTCAAATGATCATTTTATTGTTTTGCGTTGATTCCCAAGTTTCAATCATCAATATGTGAAGCTAAACAGGTTCCCTCTTTCAATATATATCCTTTCAAATAAAAGCACAATATGAGTTGTACCAAGGTGGACCACCCAGGAGTCCTAACGTCTCCTGGTCTCCAGCCTCCGCTGCCTTTTTTGTCATCTCCAAGGAGCATTACTGAGTCTGAACTTGCCTAAACCCTTGTGATCACACCTCTTGAAAAGGTTTTGTTTCTTCTGTCGATTGGTATTCGAGGCAGGTCACCGCACTCCCACCCTCCTCCTCCTCCTCCTCCTCCTCCCTCCTCCTCCTCCCTCCCGCCTGCCTCCCCTCCCACGTTTGAAAGCCCTGTTTTCATTTTAATTTGCACCTGTTGTGCAGTTGTTCGCTGAAGGCAAGTGCGGACCAGTCAATCGTAGGGAGACGTGTTAGGAGGAGATGTGGGGAGGCTTATCTTTTCATATGGATAATGTCATGCATGGACTTCTTGATTCTGGGGAAGTTCAAGAGGCAGCGACACTTTCAGGACAAAATATGGCACGTAAAAAGCTGCATATTAAACACCATTTATAAAACAATCTATTAGATATAAATGTGTTGATTTCCACCACAGACTTATGAGCGTGCTGCAGCTTTTTTTATTGCTCAGAAACATAAATTCAACACATTAAAAAGCTTCTTCGCCATGGTGGCTCAAAGTCTGGGTCCTCCCATGATCGGCTCCCACCGCAGAACATTCTTGCACAAGCTGCCAATGAGGTGTGTCCCCGTGTTGATGCCATGCTTCTGGCTCGCCTCGCGCTCCATCTGCGC
The DNA here is from genome assembly GCF_043250625.1 of Sebastes fasciatus. Taxonomy (NCBI): domain Eukaryota; kingdom Metazoa; phylum Chordata; class Actinopteri; order Perciformes; family Sebastidae; genus Sebastes; species Sebastes fasciatus. The sequence goes on along the minus strand of NC_133818.1, from coordinate 3,749,388 downwards.
CTCGCCAGTTAGTCTTCTGACGTACCCGTTTCTGCCACGATTTACGCTGCGGCGAACCTGCCGATGTTGGTGACTAATTTGCACGCGAGCCACCTTTGATTGAGTTCACAGCCCCTTATTCATTTACAGGCCGTCTATTTTAAGAAAAGCAGACATATGTGTTGGTGTTATGGAAGCGGGCGGGCCCTGCTGATGCTGCTTTTGAGTGTGTGTGTGTGTGTGTGTGTGTGTGTGTGTGTGTGTGTGAGTCTACCTCCTCAATAGGCCTCAAGTCCTATCATTATATTTTCATATGTTAGGAAACATTTATGTTCACAGTTCACTGAACGATGCAAATGTGAAGACATCCGAGGGGTACATGTGCTGAATAATCTAAATGACTATAGGTTAAGCCTTTTGTATGCATAGCAACAACATTTGTCATATTGTGCGAGCTATGCGGAGCATCTCAGACGTGGCGGCAATGCTCCGGCAGCAGAGCCGTCCTGAAAGGTGCAGCTCGTTGGCATCCCAGGCATGTGAGCAGGACTGAAAATTAGTGGCTATTTTGGCTCGCATCTCCTCGACAGCTGTCTGCCCACCGCTGCGGTTCAGTCACAGATTCCAGTCGCGGATGCTGTAATTGGGGTGTAACCCACAAAAAAAAAAAAAAGAGAAAGAAGCGCCTACGCCTTGGACCGAGCAGTGATGTGGGGTGACCTTTTTAATCTGGGAATAAACCTCAATTTCCAAAACAAGTCAAATCCCTTCTCAGATTCCTCTGTCACTTTATGTTTCCAAAGTCTACGCCTACATTCCTTCATCAATATCATTACGAGCTGCCACCCCGTCCCTCGGTCATATATAACGTTACACCACGTTACGTCTCTCCTTTGCTGACCTTCCTTTGTGTCTCTGTGTGTTACAGCTCTGAACTACGAGAATGTGGTGGAGACGGGCTCAGAGACAGAGGAGGAGGACAAGCTGCCGGTGTCCGAGGAAGACCCCCTGATCAACGGCGGGGGCAGCCCGGCCAGCCTCACCAACCCGGAGGCCTCGCCGCGTGCCGAGAGCCACGGCCTGCTGACCAAGGAGGAGGAGGACGACGAGATGAGGGACAGCGGCGTGGAGCACATCTGGCCTGACAACGACATGCTGAGTGCCTCCGTCGACGGTACTGGTGAGTGTCTGGACGTCCAAACTATACTATTTGTGGTGTGAGACACGTGACCTCTAAAAAGCACAAAAGGGCCCATAAAATGATAAAATAACTTTTCAATATTTCTGGCACTAAAACACATCTAGCCTTTGTTCTCCACCAGATGTGTGGGGTTCAGGTGAGCCGTCAATCACCAAAGCTACCACTAAGCTGACTTCCAGATACTTCACAGCGAATGTGTGCACATCCTGCCACTCGCGGTGTCGTCTTACGCCGTAAACCCCACCCATCTGGTGCCCGAGTAGACTTAAACAAACCCCACGAAGCGGCGTGCAAACAGTGCTTGAGCCAGGTCTGACGGCGGAGCCCCGATGATGCTCCCTCAGCAGACAGACGCGATAAACAGTTTCTCTGTGAGCGACGGAGACCATTTGGTTCACGCTTAGAGAAAAGTCCTGCCTCTGAGCCAAACAACAAAAAATATTTACAGTAATGTAAAAAAGCCTGCAGAGAGCTGCTGCAGAAAATGAAAAGCAGCAGAATGTGGTTGATGTGATTCAATGTTTCAGATGTGAGACATGTGAGGCTACTCTTACTCCGAGTGTATCAGTGTTTATGGCGTTTCAGCAGCGACGCCTCCTCCCTATCACGCTCCTAATCCCCGCCAGGTGACACCTCCCAAACTTGACTGACTTATCGTCTCTTTGTTGAGCGACTCCGATTGCCGGGGCCTCGGTCACGGATGCTTGAAAGATAAATACTTTTAATTAGGGGGCAGGGTATAATCATTAAAGGAAGCCAGACTGCTGCAAAAAGTCATTAACAATCTTAAATGAAATTTTTATTTTTATGATAGCCATTTACATGTATAATAAGAGTCAATGATTCTTGGAAGCATGTGACAGGAACAGAGTACGGCGAGAAGTCATGTAAGACAGCCAATTTAAATGAGCTGGGCTCCGCTATTCATTTCTGCTAATGAACTAGCTGTGCACGCCGCCGAAAAACGGAGGAACATTCAGCAGTCTTAAATTTTAATATGGGGGAAAATTGCACATTTATTAGGGATGAAAAAAACTTCTAAATAACAGTTCATATCGGCTCCTTAAGGGGGGGGGGAGGAAAGACAGTTTGGTAAATAAATCAAGATAAAGGATAAACAAGCTGTCGTTGCATACGGTAATTGTTTATTTGATAAAGACCCGCGGTGCCATAATGTCTGTAATTCAACTATGTTGCAATTCCCAGATAATATGCTTCTTGTGTGATAAAGTGTCTGACATATTTCGGAGAGCAAGGCGAGTTCATTAGAGCGTTTGGGAGTCTCTTTCCCAATCTTGCGGGTGCTGTGTTTCCCAGCCTGTTTTTTTTTTTCTTCTTGCTCGGTGCCTAAGTGTCTACAGTGATACCTCAGCACATAACTTAGGCCTGAGATAAGTCAGCACCCCCCCTCCTTCCTGCTCCGACTGATTTGCTCGTCACTCCCCTATCAAGGGTTTTTACGTAGCTCTTGGACGTGTGAGTGAATGTCTTCAGAAGTTTGGCAGTAAAAGTGTGGACAAATGTCGCCCAAAAACACAACCAGACGCTCCGAGGACTCATTACATGTGTTGTGATGCTTTAAAAGTGTCTTCTGCAATACAGCAACACACTTCAGATGAGTTTCAGAGTATTGCGTGTAAGAAAAAAAGTTTATCGTCGATCCAGGGCACAATCAGAGTCTTGTGTCTGGCGTTGTCCTTGACATTCCTTCATCCCACATTGAGGCTGGACGCGATGTGCTGGAAAGCATGACATCATTATCACTGACAGACATTTTCAAATAAATCACCTGCGTTCTCCCTTTGCCCTTTTTAAACTCCTCTCTAGGGCGTCAAGGATTTCTGACTTAACGTTGGCTTTAAAAACACCACTTCTTTTCCTCATGTTTGCTGGAGACACGTTATTTGGAAAGAAAAAGTTCTGTTTTATGACGTTTTTGCCAAATGTGTCCTTCTGTTTTTGATCAAACAGTGGTTCTTGTTGTCTTTGGAGATATTAATTTGCCATTTAAACACCTAGTGCATCCAGGAGTTTCTCACGTTTTTCAGTTAGTGTCGTGTTTCAGATGCTTTTCCAGCCTGCCAAGAATAAAAAACACTGTTTTCTTTGGCTGCTCACATTCGAAGGGATTGACACAAAATATCTGCAGTGTAAAAATATCAGCGATGGTTGTTTTGTGTCTGAGACTGTGAAGCTATTGTGTGCAGATTCAGGATAAATGAGGCACAAAGGCAGAACTTTAAAGCGACTGCGGTGACCGGCCGTAAAAATAGGAATGTTTTCAAAATAAACAGCATCAGAGCTGCTATGAAAATAGGTGGAATTACGGTCTGGCCAAAGGTATTCTGGACTCCTCCTGAGTCTCAAACCTCAACATCGCTCTTCAAGGAGGTGTGTACCTTACTGCCTCACGTCCTCTGTGATTTACTGCAGACAAAACACCAGCATTTAGCGGACGTCCAAAATGCTTTCCATGACCTAAAATAAGTGCATATTTGTGGCATAAATGACTCCTGAAGAAATCGAATCCCTCTTTTTTTCCCTTTTCTTTGTGACATTTTTTATATGTTGTGCACATTTGAGATACTCAAAGAGACACAGCTCTGGAACTAGTCATGCAGCAGCAGCATGAGTCCCTACAATGACACTTTGGCATGGTTTTATACATGTTATGTGTGCCAGAGGCCGTAGCAGTGAGGTGTACGTGGTATTAGCCTACCTCCTACTGGAAGCAGCCGTCCCTCCTTTCAGACCACAGATAACAAAAGTTTTCCAAGGTAAATAGGGGAGAGTGGAGGGCCAGTAAATCCCACCGGTCATCCCCTTGCGTCAGACTAAAAGTATGCAGCCAAATTTGATTACCCAAAGCAAACACGGTGCCTACGAGGACGCAGAAATGTGAGGGAGTTTTCACCGTGTTCGGCGTGAAAGCGGGGAGTTTTTCATACGAGCTGATATCTGATACATGTGGGTATATTTTAATCTGTGGTGGAGGTTTTTTTTTATCTGTTTTGTTTTGTCATAGCTTAATTTATGTTGTTTAAAACCCATTCATTTTCTCATACTGCAACTGTGGTTTGGATGCTGTTTGGCAGACGTGCAATCAAATGTTCAGAAAAAAAAACGCCAGCAAGGGGAAAGTTAAACTAGGACATACCCCTGCAGAAGAGTCTGTCATTATTCTGTGAAGCCATTGACAGGGGTATTTATCATTTCACCGCAGAAGCCAAATCTTTAATTTCAAGAAAACCCGGGATTGCGAGCCTTAGAAAGCATTCCACAACTATTAAACCCATTGTGTTCAACTAAAAATACAAAAGTGTTTTGCTTCTGGCTTTTGTGTAGCAGGATAACATTATTATACACAATACACCCACCACCTTTCCTGTCACATCTCAGCCAGGTTTCTATAATGTAGGCGCTCATCTTTGTTTAATAGCTGAGGGAGAGTCAGATACATCAGATCCTGCTGTGGATCTGTAACAATGCAACGCTTGTAACGTCCTTGCAGGAGCAGCAGAGCAAGAACAGATGCGTGTAAAGCACACAATGCAGGTTTTTTGTTCCTTTTTCCCCCCGTGTTCTCGGAAGCACCTTGATTTAATTTTTACCGACGAGGCAGGAAGGAGGGACCGGGGACTTCTTAAGCTGATTGTCCAGTCGGTGTCCTCCCGTCGACCGTGGAGGGATGAATTTGTCAGAAGAGGGTCTGTTTACGAGCCTGTCAATCCACCGTTTATTTACAGCCACGTCCTCACCTGTGCCAGGACAATATCTGCACAGACTGCCTGCCATTATCCTGATTGGCAGTAAGAACCTGTGCTGTTTAAACCAACGCTCCACGAGGGGTAGTTACTCAAACATTTCTCAGATTGGTTCATGTAAATCTCAGTGGGTGGGACCAAAAAGTCCGAGCTGAAAGTAATGGATAAACAGTAGAAATAGAGATGAGTTTTTACCCAGTAAGTATTGATCTCAACCTGTAGCCTAGTTTTATTTAACATGTTGTCAACATACTCTACCAGAGGACTTTAATTCTTTGTCTCCACCCACCTGAGGTTTACCCCAACCAATGAGGTTATTCCTGCCCCTGAGAAATGTTTGTGCAACTAAAACTCTTAATTTGTGGTTAAGGGTTGTATTCTTCTTAGCTGGTAGCGAGGCACTAACTCTCCGCTGGCAAATCAAAAGAATGTGTGCGCTCACAATACTCCCAAGCAGCTTTGGAGGAAAAGCATCCACCAAATGACATATGATAAAACAAGCGTGATCCTGCATGCAGAGGATTGCCGCGGCGTCACAGCCAGGGAGTAATAAGCTCAGCCGGCGTGTTGGCTGGAGCTCTATGATTGCTCAGGTGGATGTGCTCCGTGTTGTATTTAATCGCTCTGTTTGGCGATTGAAGCTTTCTTCGCCTCCCCCACCGCTTGTTGTCATGTTAAAGGTAAATAAGTCACTGTCTGGCCCAGATGATAGCATTCATTAAGCATGCCGAACAAAGCCGCGGCGCGCTGCGATGCACAGCGGTGCCTTTATTGCTTTCTCCATACCTTCTTCTTAAAGGCCTCATTGTCAGCGTTTGTTGGTTTGCATGGTGCAACGAGGTACTCACCCCTCCCTCTCTCCCCTCTCTCACCCCCTTTTCTCCTCTTCTCTGTTTCTGTGCAGATGAAATAAAAGATGATTTCGACACCCTGGGGCCTGACGCCACTTTGCAGGCAGTTGGAAACGGTACAGGTGAGTTGACTGAAGATGTTGAATTTTGTCTTGCAGTGTACTTTCTGTCACAATCTTTTTTGGCTTGTGTGCCTTTAAAACGAAGCAATGTCTGCTTACAACATCTCGTCATGGGTTGCTCAAGTCTACAGTCTGTTTTTTCAGAACCTTTAGGGATTGCTATTGAGGAAAGTTGCATGGATATAGACGTGTATTGTAGCTTATGTATTCAAAAGTCAGACTCTTTTTTGTCCGGCAGTAAATATTGAAATACTTAACATCCAGATTCATGGTTCTTAAAGCGTGAAACGTGCTGGTTCCAGCCTTCTTGGTGAGCCTCAGTGTGTGTTTGCGTCCCGTTGCCGACTCCTGGTGGAACCGAACCCTACCTGCCATTTTCCATTAAGCCACCAAACGCTGATTTGCGGCCACACACCCCTCCCTTCCATGACATCATCCTGGCCACCCTGACAATTGGCCCTGGACGCTGTTATGGTAAACCAAACTCACCCCACAGAACGCCACGCAGCCCGGCCTCAAAGCCCTCCCTTCAGCTTTAATTACGATTACTTTTCTGCTCGTCGTCGTCGTGGTGTTTTCTTCTTCACTTTATTCCCTCTCTCTCTTTCTCTCTGTGTTCTTTAAAATCCAAGCACAGCAAATGTTTTCCATTTTCGCTGCTGCTTAAAGGAGTTTTTGGAAACAATACTGTGGCACCGCTGTGGAAGCTCGCCGCCACTAGATCACATGTGATTTCATTTAAGCACATGAGCAGTTTGATCACGTCCCGGTGCCAAAGCACACTTTGATCCAGGTGATTTCCTCCTGCGCTGGAAGAAAAGTCGGTTGTTCCTCCTTAAAGGAACATTTTACTTTTATATTTTTCGTCCAGAATGACTCAATAACGTGAAGAATGAGAACTCCGCTCTGACGGAAACATAAAATAAACATGTCATTACCCTGAAGGCTCTTAGGTTTACGTCCAGAAAGTGATTGCACCATCAGTCATCCTTACCAACAAGTAGTATACTTCAAGTTTACTTAAGTCAAGTTCAAGTACATTTCCCCCAAGTATACTTTATGTAGTAAGTATACTAATATCATGTACTAGTATTATACTTGTAAGTGTACTACTTCAATACTTAGTGGGACTAAATTGGCCAACTTTTTAGTAAATAGAAGTATACTTTTAAGTATACTTTAAGTGTATACTTGTCAGTATAAGCCAAGTATACTTACACTTTTATGTATACTTGTCAGTATAAGCCAAGTATACTTACACTTTTTTGTATACTTGTCAGTATAAGCCAAGTATACTTTGACTTTTCTGTATACTTGTTAGTATAAGCCAAGTATACTTACACTTTTATGTATACTTGTCAGTATAAGCCAAGTTTACTTTGACTTGTCTGCATACTTGTTAGTATAAGCTAATTATACTTACACTTTTCTGTATACTTGTCAGTATAAGCCAAGTATACTTTGACTTTTCTGTATACTTGTTAGTATAAGCTAAGTATACTTAAGTATATCTCTGATAAGAACCTAAAAGGTAAACTGAAAGAATACATTTTTATTTGAAGTTTAAAATAAGTATACTAATAGCACACTTGAAAGTACTTCTATTTGTTAAGGGTCCATCTTAAAAACACTATTATCACAACACTCAGCCTCTCACAATTAGCTTAGCCGTCCTCAGAAGCTAATGAGAACGCCGTATATTCTGCGTTATCAAAAGTGATCCATTGGCACCGATGACATTTCGGTGCCATTTTTGACAACCAAATATCCACTACCTTGACCTTTCGCAAATTGGACCGCAAAGTCATCACGGCCTAACAAATGGCTCTTTAAACCTCACCTTGGCTCGCCGTCTAAAAGCCTAATTAACAGTGGAAGGAGTCTGATGAGACGTCACTCTTTTTGGTTCGATATGGCCGTACAGCCTCCAGAATTTCCTCAAGTTGTAAACAGCGTGTGTGTGTTTTGAAAGTCGGCCATCCCCTTGACTAATGAAGGCTGCTGATTTCTTTTAGCTCCGGTTTGTGTTTTGGAGGCAGCTATCTCCACGCTGCAGCTTAAGAGTTTCCCTGAAGAGAAGGGACGGGGAAATAATTTGAGAAAACGCATTGTGTGGCCTCAGCACTTTGGCTGGCTTAAGATACATTCTGCTCAGCTATGGCGAAGCTTTTTTCTCTCCTCCTTTTTTTTCTTTTTTGTGCGCTGGTTTGTGGTTTGGCCGCCGTAATCTGTTCAACACAGAATCAACAAAAGCCACAGTCTCTTGATTGACCTTATATGTGAAAGTCGATACAAAGAAACGTGGCTCTGTTGCTGATTAAGCCAGGCTTGTGTATGTATATATATATATATATATATATATGTGTGTGTGAGTGTTTCCTTTTTTATTTTTAACTCTAAATCTGATTTGATGTCATGAGTAAATTAGGTCAGTGAAGTTTTTTGACACGTAGCTCCTCAGCAGCTCATAGTAGCGCGTTTATCTCTGACTTTTGGCCGGATTAAGTTACAATTCTTATTTTAGCCGGCATGGCGTGACAAGCAAACCCCGTAATTTAGATGTATTCTCCCCAAAGCACGGCTGTAATGTTTTAGGGTGGCTGTCCTCATCGCATTTCCACCCAAGATGTTCCCAATATCCTTCTGTAAGACATTTCTCAGGGGAAGAAATGAATCCAATTTATTCCTCCCCCCCTCTCTCTCCCTCTCTCTCTCTCTATCGGCCTCCTCCTTCACCGACTCTCCTCTTCCTCTCTCTCCCTTCAGTCAAGAACGTCGATTGCACTTCAGAGTTCGAGGACTTCTTCGCCAAGCGGAAGCTGGACGACGGCGACAGTCACGTGGTGAGCATTGCAGAGTACCTGCAGCGGGGCGACACCGCCATCATCTACCCAGAAGCCCCGGAGGAGCTGTCCCGCCTGGGCACGCCGGAGGCCACCGGGCCGGAGGAGAACGGTACGAGTCCTGTCAGTGGTCGGGGGGAGGAGGGGGAGATGAGTCACGGGAGGAGTGAGATGTCTGTCACTATCTAAAGTTAGCATACGGTGGCTAACATTAGCCTCCATAAGCTACTAGTCATATCAGCAAAGCCCCCCCGAGGGGGCTGACCTGAGACAGGTCACATTTTAAAAACTTAAAAATAGAAAATATATAACGTGTTATTTTCTCGTTAAAAAGTTACACAATCTTGCTTTAAATCATTTTTATTTGTTTATAAGTCGTTAAGGTGGCGTGGCCAGATTATTCGCCTGCTTTTCTTTTTATTTAAGTAATATAGTTTGACTAAGATTATGATTATTATAAGTATTATCACTTTTGTTTTCCTTCATTGGCTATTATTTTGGGCTCAATAAATAAAATAAAATAAATAAATAAATAAAAATATTTAAATTAAGGCAGTGAATATGTTTGTGACGCCAGTATTGACTATTTTAAAACGACAGCCCTAGAGAGATTCATTTCGAACTATTTAGAGCTGAAACAATTAATCGGTTTGAGTCATTTTTTAATAAAAATGTCTCTGATTTCAGCTTCTTAAATGTGAATATTTTCTGGTTTCTTTCCTCCTTTATGAAAGTAAACTGAATATCTTTGAGTTGTGGACAAAACAAGACATTTGAGGACGTCGTCTTGGACATTTTTCACCATTTTCTGACATTTTATAGAGCAAACAACTAAGGAGAAAATAAACGACAATGAAAATCATCGTTAGTTGCAGCCCTAGTATTATTCCTTTAATATTCTTTTAAAAAAATCTGGGTTGAAATTAAGTAAAAACTGCTCTAGCAGAACATGCTTGCTCAGCTAACCTCCCTTGTACAACCAAAGGTTAAAAAAAAAGGCGTCTGGACAGAGCAGCAGCTCTTCCCGCTGACACAACCGGGCAGCTGTTGGTCCCACAGATTCACCGGATGCCTTGGTGTTTACCTACAGTCTTAAGCAACAGCTGGGCAGGGGCTTGAAATCAGATAGCGCACCTCTGAAGCTCCCCGGAGGGAGAAAACTGGGGGGGGTTTGAATTGGAATGAGCTCATGATTCATGCTGCAGACACGATGAACGTGTCAGTGGGAATGGCATTAAAAAAGAGGGCTGTTTAAGGCAATTAGGGAGGTATCTGTGTGTTAGAGTACGTACAGTATCATGTGTTTGTTACTGTGTGAAGGAAAGTGAGACGGAGGGCTGTGTGTGATTGTGAGAGAGTGTGTGTGAGGAGTCGGGAGGAGGTCGTAGTGCAGCGGATGCCAGCCTGACACCGTGGCTCTCATGTGGAGCAGATTGCACAGATAACTCCCATACCACTCTGGGCAGCCCGCCCGTTAGCTGCCATTGATTCGCTGACCTTTTGGCCCGCTTTCCCTTCCCCTTCCTCCCCTCCCTCCTCCTCCTCCTCCCGCTGTCTCCCGTGCAGACCTGCCACCTGGAACGCCAGATGCCTTCGCCCAACTGTTGACCTGCCCCTACTGCGACCGGGGCTACAAGCGTTTGACATCGCTGAAGGAGCACATCAAGTACCGCCATGAGAAGAACGAGGAGAACTTCGCCTGCCCCCTGTGCAACTACACGTTTGCTTACCGCACTCAGCTTGAGCGGCATATGGCCACACACAAGCCTGCGAGGGATCAGGTTAGAGAGGGTTTTTTCTTCTTCATCCTTCACTTCTCCTCCTCCTCCTCCCTGTACCCCGCTTCATTTCTAATGTCCCTCAGAGAAGAGAGATCATTTTTTCTGATTGGCAATCATTATTAATTTTTCATGGCATTTTGAAGATGCAGATCCTTTAATGGTAATAACTTTAATTGAGGCCCTAAATGGTTTTTTGATGGCCCTCCCTGATATAATTTTCCAGTCTCGTGTTCACGATCGAATGATTGTGTGAATTTCCAATTTGGAAATTTTTATCAGCTCCTTAACTTCACTTCACTCCTGGCCTTTAATGTGCAGCCTGCAGTCGTAGTACTCCATCAAACCTCACCCCACCACCCCCCTCTTCTAATTTCATGCACTGCATAAACATCTGTGTATACTTGAATTTTCTCGAGCGATTTATACCCTATATGTCTGAAATATAATGTGAATCTGCTGGCAGTTAGCATGAATCACCTTAAAGTCCTGCGAGGTGAAAACACATCCAGCAGTCACGGCTGTTTAACTCGCTTGTCAGCTTTAAGTTGAAGATGTGGGGCCAGATAGATTGTGGCGGGAAAAAAAAATTGCACGCTTACAGAGTTTTCGCACATTGGGGGATAATTATAACTTCTCAGTGAACTAGAATTGAGCAGTAAATTTTAAAGTAGATGGAGTCTGTAGTTGGGCTTTGGAGGGTGTTTACAAGGGAGGAGCGGTGTCGCCAGATCTCGCGAGAGAAACAAGCAATCAGGTCTATAGAAACAAGCAACCTGGTCTATAGAAACAAGCAACCAGGTCTATAGAAACAAGCAACCAGGTCTATAGAAACAAGCAACCAGGTCTATAGAAACGAGCAATCAGGTATATAGAAACGAGCAACCAGATCTATAGAAACAAGCAACCAGGTCTATAGAAACAAGCAACTAGATCTATAGAAACAAGCAACTAGATCTATAGAAACAAGCAACCAGGTCTACAGAAACAAGCAACCAGGTCTATAGTAACAAGCAACCAGGTCTACAGAAACAAGCAACCAGGTCTATAGTAACAAGCAACCAGGTCTATAGAAACAAGCAAACAGGTCTATAGAAACAAGCAAACAGGTCTATAGAAACGAGCTCAAAAGAAGCAACTCTCCCTCCAAAGAAGCCCAAAACAAGCGACCTTACCTCCCTACCTATGAATTTATTTTGGATTGCATTTCCTTTCATTTTTGCATCCAATTTTAGCTTTTAACTCTAAATTGTTCTTGTTATAAACTTAAAGAACTTTTCATGTAATTTTTGCAACAACTTTTAGCTTGTAATTTTAGATTTTTCCAGTTCGGCATGATGTGAACAAAAAGCAGCAACCTGCCTTTGAATCGTCCCGAATCTAATCTTTAAGTCCCCTTTTTTTCCCCCAGTCTTTGTTGTAGCTAAACTCCATCATTAGAGGAGAAAGACAGGAGCCCAAATAAGCAACTATACTTAAGAAACAAGCCCCAAAAAACGCAACTGCTACCAACATTTGTAAGCAACTTTTAAAAAAAAACAAGCCCAAAGTCACTTATAATAAGCAGACTTGGCAACTCTGGGGAGGAATTTGTTTTAAGAAATCTCTAAAATGTAATGTCTACTTTTGTGATTTCGATGCACACTGAAATGTAGCATTGAAAACCCCTAAATTTAAAAAGAATTAATTGAAAACCTCCAGGATAAACGTGATAATTTTTTGTTCATCTGTTGCGTATTAGATGACATTATCACTGCAGGTTGTTTTAGCTGTGTAAGCACCCTTTTGATATCTAATTTTCTCCTGAACGTCCTCCACTAGCGAAGCCCGGTAGTGTACAGTAGATGAGCCAGATGATATCATGTACCCTGACGCTCTGCGGTGTTCAGTCCCAGGTCGTGGGTGTTGTGTTGTGCTCTCTGAAGCGAGAATGACAGGCTCAGACTGTGGCTGATTTGATCAGATGTCAGCAGCCAGCTCTTTCACCTGATCTACCAGCTGGGCGTAAACGTGAGCAGATGGGCCGCCGTCCCAATCCTCATATTACAATGCTGTTGCTGCTCCCCTCCGGAGTCAATGGCCTCCTATTCAGGCGCTGCAGGTCCTTCCACAAAGCCGGTTATCTTGATTTGTAAATGAGCCGGGTTGTTTAAGTGGTAATCCTCGAGATGAGGCCGAGGTGATGTCTTACTCGGTGGATTTTCTCTAGGTGGCGCTCTATCCTTTGTCTGTTTTATTTGAGACAAACCACAATATCACCTCCTCTTCCGCGTGTATTCATGTACAATTAACAGCCAGCTCAGGAGATTAACATAAAGAATAATGTCCTGATAGGTAAACATGTGCTCCGCTGTTCTGTCTCGTATGTTTACAAGCCTTAATACTCCTCCTCCTCTTAACCAATTAGCTGAAATATGACTAATTAGAGGTTATACATATGCAAACATGCAGCCGGGTCCCCGCCCACAACCAGCAGTGGTGGCGTTCACACCGACAACGAGCCACGGAGGAGAGCATTTTGCCGGTGCCATTCACAATTAAGAGCGCAGAGCGATTGTGTCTTATTAGCAGTGGTGGCGAGACTAAACTTTACCGGGCAGGGGTCCTCAGGGGGACGTAAGGGGATGGTGGTGGCGGCGGTGGAGGTGGGGGCGGAGGCACCGAAGCAGCTGTTGCTGTTTGTTTATGCAACTCGGCAACATACGAGCGGTGGGGTCCCTCTCCGGCGCTTGGCGGGGCCCCCGACTCTCCCTGCTTGATCTTTGAAGGTTGGGGCTGTTTGAACAATTCCTCCCAGTCCTCCCAGTGTCCTGCGCGCCACCATCTGTCTCCCCAGGAATGTGGGTAGAGTCAGCACACACCCCAGCATTTGTCAAGGCTGAACTGGGAGGAGGGAGGCGCTGTGTTTTTCCCCCTAGCGAGCTCAGAGAATATGTGTCCTTTTTTTATTTACTAACCGTTTAACGTCCTCAACTCCCACTTGGTATTAATTGTTTCGTGAGTGACGAGCCAGGTTTACACACCCGGTGTTGTTGTTGTCGCTGCGTATTATATTTTGATTTCCTTTCAGAGAACAGGGCTTGTTTGAATTGCAAATTTGATGGATTGCAACTGATGTTTACCTTTGAACAGAGAATCAAGGCCGAGCCTATACGCTCTGTTCTGTATTCTCCCATTATTAAAGAGGCATTTAAAAAAGGACCCAATTACTGTAAGACATTTGAAAGTGTTGTGAAGAAAGTGTAATTCAGACGGTGTGAATACAGGTAGGCCGGGTGAAAGAGCCCACAGATGATTGTGAATACCTTTCAGACTGATTAGGCCCAAATTAATGAAAAGTAGATCAGATCGGCGGCTCTAATGAAGGGGAAACGCTCTAAAAAGACTCTTTTCATTTATTCTATTTTCCGGGCTGCCAAATTCTAAAGGCATGCCTCCTTTGGCTGCGGAGCCAGGAAATTAAAAGGTATGTGATTCTCTGTGTTATCGCCGCCGCTGCCTGGAGTCGCTCTACGGAGGTGGGAGTAGAAAGCCAAGATGCTCCGCTGGCGACGAGAGCCGCTTGGCTTGTTGCTTGTTGTCATGCCGACCGCTTGTGATTATTTACATTTTTTTTTTTTTTTTAACGTGAATCTCTTCCTCTCTTTCTCTCTCTTTCTCTCACAGCACCAACTGCTCAACCAAGCGGCTGGCAACCGCAAGTTCAAATGCACCGAGTGTGGCAAGGCCTTCAAATACAAGCACCATCTGAAGGAGCACCTCCGGATTCATAGCGGTGAGTCGCTGCCCGGCTCTCTGAATATTCATAACGTGATTCAACATCGCCATGAAATTCCTCTCGGTTTATTTTGGAGCGTCTCTGCTGTTGATGGACACTGAACTGAGCTGTGTTTAAGAATCAGTCCAGTTGCCAACGACAATATTTGCTCAGAAATGTGTGTGAAGCAGTTATTAGTTTATTTGTCAGGAACATTGATCAACAGAAACACTAAATGAGGCTTTTTCTGATTGCTTAATTTTCTCTTCCAAACTTTTATATCCTCTAGTAAATTTGGAATAATTTATTACTGAACTCTAACTTCACTGCTTTCCATGTATATTTATTTATTTTATTTTATTTATTTGATGTTCTAATAGTGACGCCCGGGTCTAGGGGGGTAGGAGTGCAACATAAAAGTGCAAAGGTCCCCGGTCCCCAAAGCAAAGTCTCAGGACTAAATTGAAGTTTAGTAAAAAGATTTATTTCTCCAACTCAAGTTAAATTAAATATAAATTGAAACAAGTGGTGAACAAAGGATAAAACAACAAACACAGTAATTGGGGATGTCAATTGATTAAAATATTTAATTGCATTCATGATTGTCCATAGTTAATAATGATTCATTCATTAATTAATTACATTTTTTAAACAAATAAACAACTACTAATTTGATATTATTCATATCAGCCATCTTACAATAATGTATTTTTGTTACAGGTGAAAAACCGTACGAGTGTCCCAACTGCAAGAAGCGCTTCTCCCACTCGGGCTCCTACAGCTCCCACATCAGCAGCAAAAAGTGCATCGGGCTGATCGCCGTCAACGGCAGGATGCGCAGCAACATGAAGACGGGCTCCTCCCCCACCTCCTCCTCCTCCTCGCCCACCAACACCGCCATCACCCAGCTGCGGCAGAAGCTGGAGAACGGCAAGCCGCTGGGCCTCGCCGACCACAACAACCACATGAGCATCAAGACGGAGCCGCTGGACTTCAACGACTACAAGCTGATGATGGCGTCGCACGGGTTCGGAGCTCCCGGGCCGTTCATGAACGGAGGCATGGGGGGGAACAGCCCGCTGGGGATCCACCACTCGGCCCAGAGCCCCTTGCAGCACTTGGGGATGGCCAGCCTGGAGTCGCAGCTCCTGTGCTTCCCAGGGTCTCTGGGGAACAACCTGAGCGAGGTGCAGAAGGTGCTCCAGATCGTGGACAACACTGTGTGCAGGCAGAAGATGGACTGCAAGCCCGAGGAGCTCTCCAGGCTCAAGGCCTACATGAAGGAGCTGGGCTCCCAGGTGGAGGAGCAGAAGCAGGTGCTGACATCTAGCGGGGCTTCGGCCGGTCTTCCACTCGTCAATCACAACGGCGCCACCAAAAGCATCATCGACTACACGTTAGAGAAGGTGAACGAAGCCAAAGCCTGCCTCCAGAGCTTGACGACAGACTCAAAGAGACAGATTAGCAATATCAAACGAGAGAAATCCAACCACATGCTTGAAGGAGGTGTGGAGGAGAAGGTGCAGGAAAATATCATGTTTACACCTTATGCTTGCCAATATTGCAAAGAAAGCTTCAACGGGCCGATACCTCTGCATCAGCACGAACGCTACCTGTGTAAAATGAACGAGGAGATCAAGGCCGTGCTGCAGCCCAGTGAGAATCTGATGCCCAAACAACCGACATTATACGTGGAGAAGAACGCCCACTTACCCCCCTCCATGATGTCTGAGAAGGGCTTCACTGGGCCCCTCCACCCTTACAGGGACCACATGTCCGTGCTGAAGGCGTATTTCGCCATGAACATGGAGCCCAACTCGGAGGAGCTGCTCAAGATTTCCATAGCGGTCGGCCTCCCTCAGGAATTCGTCAAGGAGTGGTTCGAGCAGCGGAAGATGTACCAGTACGGCACCACCAGAACCCCACCACTAGAGCACAGGCACAACATGGATATGGTTGTCGGAACAAATAACCACTACACTCCACCAAAAGACTCTATGGCAGCTAGGTCACCCATGTCTCTACTGAAACCTGCCGACCGCATCACGTCCCCCTCCATAGCAGAGCTCCATAACAACGTTAACAACTGTGACAACCCGCTCAGACATTTGAAAAACCACCAGTACGGCGGCAGCGCCAAACCCGCCGGCGAAAAGTTGGACCACTCCCGCAGCAACACCCCCTCCCCGCTAAACCTGTCCTCCACATCTTCCAAAAACTCCCACAGCAGCTCGTACACTCCAAACAGCTTGACTTCAGAGGACCTGCAGGCCGAGCCGCTGGACCTCTCTCTGCCGAGACTCATGAAGGAGCCCAAGCACGCACACTCTGTCAAAAGCAGACCGAAAATCAACAGCATCTCCATCGACCACAGCAGCATCCCCTCTCCTCGAGAGCACTTCGAAGAGCCTCTGAACCTGGCCTATCTCAAGAAGGAATTCTCCAACAACAACGGAAGCCTTGAAAAAAGCACTAGCCCCATCTTCGGCATTAACCCGTTCGCCGGCAAACCCCTATACACGTCACTTCCACCTCAGAGCGCTTTCCCACCGGCCACATTCATGCCCCCGATGCAGGCCAGCATCGCGGGCCTCAGGGCCTACCCGGGCATGGATCAAATGGGCTTCCTACCACACATGGCCTACACTTATGCAGCAGGGGCAGCTACGTTTGCCGAGATGCAGCAGAGGAGAAAGTACCAGCGGAAACCAGGTTTCCAGGTAAATAAGCCACCTGTGGTTTTGTGAAAAGCCCCAGGCTCACTCAGACTCCCGAAAATGATCTGAACTCATTTCTGTACTAATTAAAAGAGTCAGGAGAGAGAAACGCTCACCTGAGGTAGACCGAACCGGCGAAGGAGACACAGATAAACAGCTGGGACACCAAATGTAGTTAGTGGTGTCATGGAGGAAAGAGGTCAGAGGTCAACAGAGTGGGGTAGATATATGGAGCAAATTACAACCGTTTTAAGGCCTTTAAACACCAATTCATTCACACATTGGTAGATTTTTTAAATTGTTTTTTTTTTCACACAGAACGCGAATATTACACTGCAAAAAAACTACGTATTTTTGGCAATTTTTCTGGACTTTCACACCACGAAACAACCAATCAGGTTTTAGTTGCACCTATATTTATGAAGCAAAAACACAGGGCCTCCGTAGTCTGAACCAAGACGGCAAACTTTATTACTCTTTTCATCCTTAACAAAGGCAGCTCAGACCACTTCCCTTCTTATCTTTCACAATAAAAGCCCTAGACATATAATATTTGTAGGAGATTATTATTCATCACGCCCCCCGATATGTAATTGATCAGTCATATTAGTCATTATCTAGCAAAAATAACAAATATTTGCTGGTTGTAGCATCTCAAATTTTAGGATTTACTACATTTCTGATTGATAGTGTTGTAAATGAAATGTCTTGGACTGTTGGATTGGGGAAAAAATCTGTATATTTGTGACATTTCTAAGCCTAAACAATCGCTTACTCCAAAATATTCTCTACTGTAGAGCCGCAACGATTAATTGATTAATCAATTAGTTGTCAACTATTAAATTAATCAACAAGTTTGAGTAATTTCTTAAGAAAAAAAACTAAAAATTCTCTGATTGCAGCTCCTTAAATGTGAATATTTTCTGGTTTCTTTACTCCTCTTGGACAGTAAACTGAATATCTTTGAGTTGAGACAAACAACTAATCGATTAATCGAGAAAATAATCAACAGATTAATAGACAATGAAAATAATCACTAGTTGCAGTCATAT
This sequence comes from Sebastes fasciatus, assembly GCF_043250625.1. NCBI lineage: Eukaryota > Metazoa > Chordata > Actinopteri > Perciformes > Sebastidae > Sebastes > Sebastes fasciatus. Next base: position 3,731,324 of record NC_133818.1, on the reverse strand, counting down.
TTGTATTTTTTTGTTTTTACAGCTGCCAGATTGTGAAAACTTTAATAAAACCTCCTAGAGTTTTATAGTAGTCTAATAATGGTTCAAAACAGTTTTAAGGGTCCTCCACTGTAAAACGTCACCATGAATATTGGTTTAATTTTTACCCTCATAAAGGTCCAATTTAAGCATAAAAGCACATATTGGCACCGAGTACCAAACAGCATCAGGTTCAGATAAATAACAGGAACGATATTGGCCCTAAAATCTCATCTGAGTGAAGCCATAATTGTTACCACTCTGCACTGTAAATTTCTCCCTCTGCAGTGTGTGGAATACATTAATGCTGCCGACTCTTCCAGCGCTGGCCTGAACTCAGACATTTGGTTATTAAATATGGGTGAAAGGCCTTTGTAAAAATGACAAAGGTGAGCCCCGGAGCCGTGCACTTCTCCCAAATCTCCCGTCGCAACTTTGCTGCATTTTAAAGCGCGAGCCGCAGCCAAAATGAGCTCCTACATGTGGATTAATAATGCACAGTCTCCATGTTCATTACCACTGAATGCTGAAGGCTGTTTAACATAGAGGGAACCATTTTGATGAAAAAAAGTATTAATAATGTTTCCTATTCTAAGTTATTAAATTAGATTTTAAAAATACAGCTACAGGCGTTTAGTTCAAATTGATTGCAGAGTGATAGTGGTCCCTTCTTAAAACACACATTATCACACACATAGAAGCATTGAAGGGAGCCACCTTCTGATTTTAATCATTATATGAGTTTGCAATTTCCACAACGGCTGGCTGAGCCTCCTCTAATGTTGTAATATTGTTCATGTTTAAGACTAATCTTCATCATTAAAGAGAATTTTAGAGGAATCTGCAGAATTAACGCTCCTGTACAAAATGAGACCACACTGAATACACCATTATGGCTGAGTTTCATAATGGGGAGCATGTCAGTAATAGATGGGGGATATTACTGCAGAGCTGGAAGTTTTATAAGAAATCAACGCTGGGAATTAAAAATGTATGAGAACATGAGGCATAGTGTGATTGTTTGGGAGGTTTACGGCTTTATCTGGTGACGTGAAGTCAGTTATTAGAACATTAAGGAGCTTTTATTTTAATAAAAACAAGATTTGCACACTTACACTAGAATCTGCCGATACAATACGTATCATGATACAGGGGTTACTACTCAATATACTGTGATATATCGCGATACTGTTAGGAAGGGGATATATTGTGATTCTTTTTTTAAATATAATTTTAGGAAAACTGTCATATTATAAAAAACACACCGCATAGCACTACTTTGAGAGAGCATATCTCTTTGCAGAGTTAATCTTTGCATGTAAACTATTAATTACAAATGTATACCGTGTTCATGAGAATCGACACGGTATCACAAAACGTAATATCGCGATACACACGTAGATTTGCACACCTACTTACACATCTTATAATTGCAGTATTATGACATTTATTCCTAAAATACTTTATTTCTTTTGGTGTTTTTTTTGGTGTTCACTCATATTAGCAATTGATTTTAGCAATTAGCACATGAAAGCAGATATCTTCTTGTTCAACGCAACTACAAATGACCGTACTGTAGAGTATGTAATATAGAAGTCATATCAAGAGATTGTATAGCTTTCTAGTACGGCTGGGTGATAATTCAATATGATAATTTATCATCTTTCATAGATATCGAGGTATCGTGATACACAATTACGTCATCTAAATTGATAATAACAAGCTCACACTAAGTACAATTTTGCACTAAAGTTCTTAATTGAATGAGAAAATACTTTTCATTTTTCAAGTATTTAATTCACACAAATAGAATTTACCATGAGGTTATTTAATTCATAGACTATTTATTTATTTATTGAACGAACGTTTTTAATAATTGATCATATTCGTCATTATCCAGCAAAAATGTCCAATATTTGCTGGTTCCAGATTGACTACGTTTTTGATTAATACTGTTTATCTGAAATGTTTTGTTTGTTTGTTTTTGTGCTGTTTGTTAGAAAAAAGAATCTAGCTATTTTGATGATTAATTAAGGATGAAAATAATCATTAGTTGCAGTCCTATTTCTATTTTTTTTTTTTACAGCTGTCAGATTGTGAATGAAACCTCCTAGATTTGTATTTTAATAATGGTCCAGAAAGACAGTTTTAAGGGTCTTTTACGTTTTTTTTTACCCTTAATTGTATTACCAGAAATCTATTTATCTATATCGTGATATGTATCGTTATCGAAATATGAGTATAGAAGCAAAGAGACTAAACTCTGGTGTTTTTTGGCGCCAATTTGGACTGAAAACACTCATTATATTTACATATTGTATTGTTTAACACAGACCATTTCAGTAGAATATAAATAATTTAGTTTTACTTTTGTACGGCACTTTGTAGCCGGACACTTTACTGGCGTCCGAGAGTCAATTTCAAATTATTCCAAGCAAAGTGACCAACTAACGTAATAAATATACTGCAACCCTTCATGGTGCACGTAATTCATTCTAGTTTCTTGTCTTCTCTCTTCTTTTCGTTTGTGTTTTTGAAGGGGGACCTGCTCGACGGTACACCAGATTACATGTCAGGGCTGGACGACATGACAGACCCCGACTCCTGTCTGTCGCGGAAGAAGATTAAGAAGACCGAAAGTGGTATGTACGCGTGTGACTTGTGCGACAAAACATTCCAGAAGAGCAGTTCCCTTCTAAGACACAAATATGAACACACAGGTATATACTGTTCTAGACCCTTATTTTAAACCCCATTGCTTTTTTTATGTTTTAAATGTTTGTGTTTCCAAATCCAAAACCCCCTTTTCTCCTTCTTTCCTTCTCTGTTTGACCCTTAAGTTGTTTATGTAAACCAACCCTTAACGTGCTTCTTCATTGACAGGGATGCCAACGAATGAGTAGATTTCTAATGTCATGTGTTCTTTGCTAAAAATCAAAATGTAATTAATGCAGGTAGGCCAGCAAAGGGAGCTTTTCAAGTCATTGTGCTCTTTATTTTCCAATCATATCCTGCTGTATGAACCATTCTGCTATCTTAAAAGACACACATCAATTCACCTCGATATATAAAGCCAGCCCCTAATGCCTTTATCGGCCCCATTATTGGCGATAGATCACATCAGCGGAGCGGCGCTCAGAAGCTTCACAGCGCTGATAACAAGTCTTTCATTATAGTTATTATACAGAGATCCTCTTTCACGAGGTTGCATCATTTATTTTATCCGCTATCTGTAGCCGGGCGCTCGCCGCTTTATGCAGCCGTCGTGTTATCTGGTCCGACATAAAAGGGAGGGAGGGGGCACCGCTCTTATCGGCGACGCTTTCATGTTGCGTCGCTATGTGTTGTTTTTAACACTATTCTGAACTGGCCAGATGTTGGACAGAAGTGCAGTTTGAGAGGGGAGTCATGTGATGTGTGCGAGGCAGGCGGCCATGTTTCCACACGTGCTGAGCAGCAGTGAATGAAGAAGAAGAAGCCAAAATTAGACAGTTATTTTAAAACAGATGCAGGTAACGTAGAAGAAGTGTAGCAGCAGCCGTGTGGCCACATTACAACCCGGAGGACATTTATTTAGCCAGACAGTTTATGGCCCCGTGTCATAAAACTATCTCACCCTGCCCTTGTGGCCAGCTCGGGTTTCTCATTTCGGTCTTGGCATCCGAGGCGTCCCGTCACATTTGTTAGACGGAGGAGCCCTAACGGAGGGCCGGGCGTCACCATGAACTTGAATTGTATTCGGAGATAAGCAGGGTAACCCCTCGGAGCCTCCCTCCTTGTTTACTCCTTCTGTTTGTTTGCTTTGCTTGTTTATGTTGCATCCATCAGTGTGCCTAAAATAAGTAGTTGTGGTTGAGTTTCTCCATGCTTTAACCACGGGAGGGAATTTCCATAATGTAGGCCCGTGAATGCGAGCGCACTTTCTCGTCTGCGCTCCCAATTTGAATAAACAAATAAGTTGGATTTAAAGCTCCGTGATGTCATTTTGCTCCATTGCATTCCAGTTTTTCCTTTGCTTTCTTGTGTGATTTGCTGTAGCAGCAGGACAAGCGAGGCAGGCGACTCACGTCCTCTCTCTCTCTGTTTCTGTGTCTCCGCAGGCAAGAGGCCGCACCAGTGCCAGATCTGCAAGAAAGCCTTCAAACACAAACACCATCTCATCGAGCACTCCAGGCTGCACTCGGGGGAGAAGCCTTACCAGTGCGACAAGTGCGGGAAGAGGTTCTCCCACTCGGGCTCCTACTCGCAGCACATGAACCACCGCTACTCCTACTGCAAGCGGGAGGCCGAAGAGCGGGAGGCGGCGGAGCGGGAGGCCCGTGAGAAGGGCCACCTGGAGCCCACGGAGCTGCTCATGAGCCGGGCCTACTTGCAGGGCATGGCTCCTCAGGGTTACCCGGAGCTGGCGGAGCGCGAGGCCATCATGAGGCACGACGCCGTGAACGGAGGGATCAGAGAAGGACGGAAGGAAGTGGAAGGAACGTACGCGAAGATCGGACGGAGGGATGACGAGTTTGAGGAGGAGGAGGAGGAGAGCAAGAGCATGGACACGGACCCGGACACGTTGAGGGACGAGGAGGAGAACGGAGAGCACTCGATGGACGATAGCTCGCTGGACGGCAAAACGGAAACCAAATCGGATCACGAGGACGCGATGGAGGATGGCATGTAATCGGCAAAAAGCTTCCCATCTTAAAGAGTTTTAAGTTTCTCTCTTTCGGTTCAGTATTCTTACCCGCTCGGTTTAAAACGCCGTGTTTTAAGCCGTACGTGCACGTGCCTGAAGCTTCCGGGAAGCTTTCTTTGACAGACTCCTCGGGGGGGAAAGATGTCTGCCGAACAAGACATGGACTCAGAAGTGAATCTGGAGGAGGCGTTGAGGGAAGGGAGGCATGGGTTTGTGAAATAAGCTGCATTATGCAAACCGAACAATGAATAAATGAATACATTTCAAAAAATGTACAGTACTAAGGCCTAAAAATATGTGTGGTGCTAACCTCCTCAAATAAACCCCCTGTGTTCCATAGTATTTATAGCACAACTAGTGACTTGTACAAATTGCACTCCGCTTCTATAATCATGAACAAAAATAATAAAAAGTATTGCCTATGTATATATTTATACAGTGTTGGAAAAAGAGCAGTAGTGTCTGCACTACAGTCCTTCAGTATTACCTTTGTTCTCACCTCCGGTGTTGTCTTTAGTTTGCCATGTTGCCCGGCCACAAACATCTCCAGCCACACTATTTACGGCCTCTTGAATCAAATGAAGGAATTTAAACAAACTGCGTGAAGGGTTTTTTAAGAGGATGAAGTTTTAAAGAGACCTTGGTTTTAAGGGAAAATACAGTTTATGGACAGATGGGATGGGGGGGGAAAAAATGAAGGAGGAAGCCTTTGTAAGGTGTTTTTGATAAGAAAAAAGAAGCCTTATATGCAAACCTTTTAACCTGTGTGTTTTCTGCAAGTGCCACCCTCGTATTGTGTAAAAGGAAGGTTAATTTTTGTCACCAGCTTCAGTATTATGAAATGGTTCACCGTTGTTCTTTGAAGCATCCGTGTCAGTATTAAGACTTATAGGCAGCAGTTCCTTAGTTTACATTATGTTGTGCAATGTTTTCTTTTGTCAGTATTACACCAAACCATTTTTCTTTTTTGAAAACAACAACATTTTATTTGTAGGTTGAAAAAAAAAAAACATTATTTATGTGGCCCATTTTATATTTCCTAATTTTATTTATTTCATACTGTTGTGTACAGTACTATAGTTCTTCAATATATAGATATATTTTAGTAAAAAGGAACATGGTGTCGATCATAGGGGCAAATTTTACGTAAAGAGAGCATTTATTGTGTTTTGAAACATTGTGAAATGCGAAGTTTAATCTTATTTTATTTTATTTCCTTTATTTTCCAGTTACTGGAAAATTCCAAATTTGGGAACTTTTATACAATTGTGAAAACACTGTATTTTCGACTGAAAAAATTCCACTTTCTTCATCTTTGTTTCTTTTTTTAAGCTAAAAAAAATGAAGAGGGACTGTTAAATACTATGTATGATATCATGACTGAAGAAGAATCTTTCCTGAAATGTCTTTGTAAAAGTATTATTGAATTCTTAATTTGTAATTTCTCTTGAAAATGACCCTGCTCGAATAAAAGTAGCCAAATTACAGAGTACCCAACCGTCAGCGCTTCATGTTTATTCAGGGCGGTTCGCCTCCAGTCACTTTAAGAAGAAATCATATTTATACAGAAACCACTGCTGCTCATTATTATGTTAATTACATACACGTTTTCAAACGGATCACAGTGAACTGACCCCGGACCTGCTGCTTATTACAACACTACAACATTTACTCCACATCTTTTCACCTGGATTTGAATAACTGAAGTATTTTATATCTTTATTATTGTCAACAATGAATTTTTATTTATTTATTTTTTTAAACTACAGTGGCCATCTTTTTTTTTTTTAAATTAAACTATATAAGATTTATTTTTATTTTTTTATGGGATTTATTGACAGTAAGAAACATGCAGAAAAATTTGTGCTTTGTCCTTTAAATAATCAATTTTAAACATAAAAAGAGAGAATTTTTTTTAAGAAATACTTTATATAACAACATTTATTTATACATGTGCACGGTTAAAAACAAGTTTCTCTACTAAGTATAAGAAATAAGTACAAGACAATAGATACAGAAATAAAGAACACTATGTACAATATACAATAATACAAAAATAGAACATGGAAATGTCTCTTTATTTCTCAAACAAACCGCTTTTGACAACATATGGAATTATATATTTTATTTTACTGACGCACTTTTAGTTCTTTAGTGCTCAAAGTTAATAAATCCCTTAGCTGAGTGATTAAAAATTAATAAAAAAACATTTTAATAATCTATTATCACATTAAAAACCCCAAATATTAGCTGGTTCCAGCTTCTTAAATGTGAGGATTTGCTGCTTTTTCTTTGTTTTTTATCAGTTTATTTATGTATCACCTTGGATGTTTCACTATTTTCTGACATTTAATAGATTTAATGAATAATCAAATACACGAATAATGCAAATATCATCATCAATAATGCAAATAACTGCTAATTGCACCCCTAAGAGTATCAGTAGTTTTGGTGCTTGCTCACTGAAACAACACGTCTACTTCTCCAGATCTGATAGTGAAACTTTCCTGAGTCCTGACAGGTGGACTCCAGCAGCGGCGTCCTTTCCACTGAAGCAGCCGCTCGCCTCCGTCCGCCGCTCTCACTGCGTTATGCAGATTAAAGGCAACATCAAACGGCCCAGATGAAAGCGCCAAAGGTTGAGCGATGCCAAACATCAGAACGCGCTTTGCATATTCCGATTATTCCTATCGATCGGCGTGCCGTCGGATCACTCGCGGACCATCTCGCAGATAAAAGAGCGGGTCTTAAATGATTAGCTGATGAATCTGATAATGTGCCGTGAACCGCCTCAACAATCACACATGCGGAAAATGAGCGCGCGTGTCAAGGCGAGCAAGAGGGAATCCTCTGGAGGATATCGCTACCATTAAGAGAGAAACTTCAACCTTCCTCTGCTTTTACATTTTACATCTACTAGACTCGCATACAAGCCGGGATTCGGCGGCTTCACAGGCAACTAATGGGAAGGTCAAAGGTCGAGATGGATGTGATGAAATATTCCTGCAACCAGAGAGTAGGTAGAGGCAGAGAAGCAGGAAGCAAAGAGAAAATGAGATGTATTAGATCATGCGAGGGGAAAAACTGGAAGAAAGAGACTAAATAAATGTTTCTTTAATGCAGATGAGACGAAAACAAACTGAAATGTTATTTACCGTAAGACTCTACTGCCGTCCGTCTCCGTTGTCTGTTTGAATTCCAGTTGTCACTCTGTGAATATCGGCTGATACTGATGTTGATCCAATTTACGGATCAATACTGTCTGAGACTATTAGCCTGGGCTCAAAGGACGACGGCTTTTAATTGCAATCAGGCCGCTGGATTGATTTTTATAATTTTATTTTCATGTTTTGACTGAAGCATCGCTCCTTGTGTAATTTTTAAAATGCATACAGACAGAAATTAACATGCAATGTTTCTCCATAAAGATGCATGATCAGAAAGCGACTATCAGACACTAAAGAACTGATTATATTGTTTAAATTTACAGTTTAAACCAAACACAATAATAATCTGTAACACTTAATGCCAGGTTCAGTCACTTTAAAGGCATCTAGACATAAAAAAATTGCAATTTAGATGTTAAAACACATCAGAAATGTAATCGTTTACATGTCTCAAACAGATCCTTACAGTGTTAAAACCTGATTGGACCTGTTTCCTGTGTATAAATGTTAATGTGCAGACCTGTGTTGCAGTGATGTTGATGTGCTCTGATGTAAAACGGTGTTGGGAGTGCTGCCCGCCTCGTAGAACATTTAAAAGGGAGGAAAAACAACAACACGAGCGTGTAGTAGTAATTCATACGAGTGTCATGCAGCCATATGCCTGGGCCAGATTGGTGGTGTATTTTGGACAGCTGAGCTCTAATGATTCACTGCTGGGCCTCGTACACACCAAAGCTAAGTGTACGTTTTGCCTCAGGCTACTCTGCTGCCTCCGCAGATACACTTAGTAGTAACATCGACTTGTGTGCATCTTCACTCGTCCTCCTCTACCTGCATTTCTCACCTCTCTTTAGACAAACAGTAGCTCCTGGTTGTCAAGGTTTATTCATACAAAAGCAGCACGTGAATGCGCTTTAACAAACAGGAGGGTTACAATATGGAAAAAGGGAGGCAGAGCATGGAACATCAGCAGCGGGATGAAGACGTAAGGGGAAAAAAAGATCACGCTTTAATGCACAAAATAAGAGCGATAGAGCATGACAGAACACGGCGGAGGCCAGTGAATGAAATCAGGGCTGAGGTTTGGTCGCAGCGGAGGAGTTGAAGTGTATTTTTTCCGTGTTGGAGTCGGTCGGAGCGGCGCTGGAGAACAGATCAGGGACTCAGTGGTGGTTTTACCTCCGATGAAGAGGAGAAGCTCTCTGTTAAGCAGTGGAAGCTGCAGGGCAGGTAAAGCCGACAGGTGTTCAAGCCCGGTTCATCACGCTAAAGGATGCCTTCGTGCACGACGGCCGCTGACCAATCGGCAGTATTTGACGAGTTGGGAGTGAGAACAGGTTGGCCTGGTGTCAATTAGGCGTTAAAGGTAGCCCATGCAATTTTTGACGACTAGTGTCAGCAGTGAGTACGTCCACAAGAGCACCACCTAAAAGCACAATTCGGCATTTTAATGTTTCTTTAAAGCTAAGCTAAGCTAAAATAAGCTAAACTAAGATAAGATAAACTAAGATAAGCTAATCTCAACCTGACTCCAGCTTCATCTTCTCATCTCCCTCCTGGAAATAAAGCACATGTTGAGTGTGTTTGGTGAGGAAGGACAGAGGGGTCATGTCAGAGGTCGTTATTATGACCCATGATGTCATAGAAGCAGGTTTAGGATGAGGGCAAAGAAGACGAGACTTCACACTTTTGACCTCATTAAATTATTTACATATCCCCATATGCCACCCGGACCATTCGCAGGGCACATGAAGGACGGAGAGAGGGAGCGCTCCTCCTCCTCGGACCTGGCACTCGGCGAGAGAAAGTTCAATGACACGCAGGGAGGAAAAGCGCAAGTGACCAGCAGGGATTAGCCAATCAGAGCGTCAGAAGAGCAGCCAGCTGTTCATTCTGGCCGGAGCGAAAAGAGCCCCGGAGCAGGTGGTGCAGCCCGGTGCCAGCGGTGCTACAGAGGAGAGGAAGAAGAAGATGACGATAAAAGAAAGCTCGCCTAATGCGGGGACGTTACTGCATTACTTCTGGACTTTTTTTCCCTGTCTGGCACTTATTGCTTTGCATTATTATGCATAAATATTCCAGGGACACGAGAATATCTGTGTTTCCTCTGAAATGAGCTGGAAGAAGCTCTTTATTTATGTGCCATTCATGGAAGCAGATCCAAAATGCTTCACAACAAGGAAAGAAGTGAAGGTTTAGAGGTAAAAGGCAGGCAGGAACCGTGCAAAGGAGGTCAACAATGAAACAAAAGGTCATTAAATAACAGCTAATTATTGAAGTGTAAAAGGATGGGACCCTCTAGGTGAAGCAGGACCCTCCACATAAATCCTTTAAAGTGACGTATTAAATGTGTATTTCCTGCAGCCTGGCCTGTGAACTGGAGGTGACAGTGGGAGTCTGAGTGCCATCGCTGCCTCCTCCTCTGAATACAGCAGCTGCAGAGCGCCACAAAGACAACAATGCTCTCGCCAGCGGAGGGGGTTCGCTGCACCGTGGTGATGTTGGACAGCTCTGCAAAGACCCCCGTGTGGAATTTTATTAATTTGCATTTATCGTTTTACGCTCCCGCTCCCACCGAAACACCAGGTCTGGCACAGCGGAGTCATGGTATGGCGATGCTGCAGAGGTCTGGGACAGGAACAAACAAGCCCAAAGTAGACTCATGCATTGTATTTAATGTAAAGTTAATGTAGGTTTTAGTGTAAACTGAACAATAATGTCATTATTCATCAGTTTAAATGAGCATTGAGGACGTATTTGTGTTATTTTGCAGCTTGGCCTGAAGCCAATGAGCCATCCACATGGTCCCTGTTGATGAGCCCCCTGCTGGCTGACACTTTGTACTAATTGATCATTTAAATAAAGTTTTTTTCAGTCCAGTTTGTCATCATGATCACTGGGAGAAACATCCATCGACATCCTCGTAGGTGAATAACATGGAGAACTCAACTTCTGAGAGATTAAAGAACACAAAGTCACCTACAAGACGATGTGAGTATTGAACAGGAGAAGAGTTGTTTATGTGGATGAAATGAAGGTAAAAGGTGAACTGTCATGACAGGAAGCTTCCTCTGGGTTTCTGTGTTCATCAGTGCTGAGGAGACTTTGCAGAAGAAGTGGTGTAGATGAACTGAGTCCCAGCTGGCACACACCAAAACACACTCAACAGGTAGGTGACAGAGATGTGTCTGCATGCAAACAGCTGCTTAAAGGAGGTTTGAAATATCACCTTAAAACTAGAATGAACAGACAACAACAAAACCCACAAAACCCCACCTGAGGCTTTAATTAGCTCTCTACTAGTTTCACCTGTTCTCTCTCTCTGGGAGCGTTCTGGGAGTCTGTAACCACAGATTCCTCTTAGCATCAAGGCTACAATGTTTCACAGTTTCATGCAAGTTCAAGACCAAGTGTGTGTTCCAATCCACGTACTTTCAGAAGTACACTTAAGTGTAGTGCACTTTGTGCACTCTGTACTCATTTGAGTAGTGCATAAATTTCAGCGGGGTAAGATTGTCTCAAATGGAATACTCTGCGGCGCACTGACCGGAAATGACGATCGCAACATTTGACCGCGGCTCTCTACCCGCCAAAATATCTTCTGAAAAAAAATGAAAGCAGAGTGGAAATTACGTTTCCATCGTCGTCGCCTACGCCTACGATGTGTCCTCCTGTTGGCTGAAAATGCACCGGTATGTTTACGTATTGTTTTATTCTGTTATCTACGTATGTTTGAATAGTGGTCGCGGCTCCGCAACTTCCGCTACATAGCCAACATGGCGACAGTTGAGTGTGGAAAGTGTCCAGCGTTCCACACTCAATGATCTGACCATTTTGAATACAACATCCGGGTACTTTCAGTGCACTGCATTTTGCCGTACTTCCCAGTGTGAACGCACTTATGCACTCAAAATAGTAAGTGTAAGTACAGAAGTACGCGGATTGGAACACACTGTAGGATGCCGATGGGCATAAACCAAGATAGCGAATATCTTTGTTGCGTTTTTACATTACCTGAAGGCCACCGTAGTTCTCCGACACGCTTGTGAAACTGCGGCAACGGGACCCGCAGAGGCTAAAACCGTGGTACCACCTGCACCTTGCTCCTGAAGTAGTGTTATCATGGTAAGGATGACCTCTGAGCGTGATGGTGGCTCACGTTACCGCAGTCTTGGAAAGGGAGGAGTGAGGGGAGGGGTACTCTGTCGGGTTGCACCACACCACTAGATGCCGCCAAATCCTACACACTGTACCTGTAAGAGTGCTGGGAGTGAATAGTGTTAAACGTGTTCATGATTCAGTGAATGAATTTGTTTGTTGAGTATGTGAGTAGTGAAGGTGTTAAAGTCCAAGTCCAGTCTAAAGTCGTCAAATGTGTGACTCGGTTTGAGTAATGCTGCCCTTTCTTTGTGTTCTCTTCTTCTTGTAATTTGCTGGTATGAGGTGAGAATGGTGTATCTGAACACACTGACAGGCTAAGTGCTCCTGTGTTGGTGTTTTCTCTGCTCAGAGGAGCCAGAAGCTCCTGTTTTCAATATCATTTAGATCATTTCTGCGTCCGACTTCCCTTCAGCTCCTAGAGAAATTAAACCCGAGCAGCACTAGCTGCAGGCCGTTCACGTGGCGACAGTGATTTCCTCCAACACTCAAAGGAAATGATCTGTGTCAGTCTGTCCGTCCGTCCGTCGTGCATCCAGCCTCCCCCTCCTCTCCCTCTGAGGGGTAAGTGATTATATGTTTTGCCAATGCGTTTGTGGAAATCTTTTGATATGCACAAACACAGATTCTAATGCGCCGGCAACAGCGGCTTTTTTGGCTGACGGCTGATTAGGATGCCGGCTCATGGCTGAGTCCGCGGGGCCCCAGCTGGGTGCAGGGAACATCGCTCATTACACATTTTCCAGAGGGGGGAGGCTAATTCACACCGCCTCGCAGCATGCCGGTGTAGGTGTAATCATATCATTCTAAATCACCGGTCAGTTACGCGCCGGCGAAGCCTCGGCTTGTGCCAGAGGGCCGGCTGGAGCCTGATTAAAGCTCGGCCAAAGACAAAGTGACACGTCCTTAACCTCATCAGAGGAGACGTTAAGCAAACCATCACTTACCCGTCAAGGTGCGAGGTTCACCCCGCCGAGACCTTCAATGAATTCTTAACCTCTTCCTCCTCTTTTTTGTAAATTAGAGCGTTCTTCTCGGGGAGCGCCATGCATTTTTTATGATGGCCGATGGTGGATGGCTGCCTGGGCGTTCCCATCACTAATACGCCACTGTCCTCTTGATTTAATTAGACGTCGCTTGGCCCCCACTATTTTCGACAAGGAAATATCTGCTCTAATTAAGCGGTATACTTCACCAGAGAATGAGCAGATTCAACGCAGGGTTAATGTGGTCATAAAAAATCCATGATTTCTTGCCCTTTGCCCTCCTTTTTCTGACGTTTTCCCCCAAATTCTCCAGAAAATGAACTTCAAATGTGTCCTTTGTCTCTGTGTATTTTTGTCTTCTGAACAGGCCAATTACTTTTTTTGGTTGGTTTATGATTATTCATGCTAGAGAGACTCCCAGCCTCCCGTTAATGGACTTAGCACTGTTTTGTACTCTCTCACTGGAAATAGATAATTACTCCATTGAGGAGGCGAACCTTCGCAGTCCAACCTTCCTGTTGAAAAGGAATGAATGTAGCGTTACATGTATGTAATTTCTTAAAGGAAGCATTGCCTCTGTAGCCTGCAGGGATTAGGCCTAATGACAGAAGTTAATTATATTAAGAGTAATTTTCAAAAACAGTTCATGAACTGCAAATTATACTTAAAATTGCTCCTTAATGCTCTTAACTGTAATTAAATTGGCTAATATCTTAAGAAAATGAACATGTGGGATAGGAGCGATGGGTTAGGGGAACTTTTAGGAGTTCACTGGTTAATGGGCCAAATCAGTAATGTGATATTCACATGGAGCTTTCTTTAAAGAATGGCTGCAGAGGTTTTGTTTGACCAGCATTTGATTAAAAAATCCGTCGAGGGTCCGACTGCAGACGTCATGTCTGTGGACGTCAGGTGAGCCAATGAGCAGAGTTGATCCTCAGGTGAAAGGTGTTGTATAAGTATATAATCTCTTTTGTGGGTCAAGATAAGAAGCTAACAGTTCATCTGTGTAAAAGAACATTTTGCATTCATAGTTTTATTTTAAAGCCACGTAGAAAGAGTGATGCTCAAGAAGGGAAATAGAACTTTTAATGATCGTCTAAGTCTTGTTTCTGGGGACTTCCATTGTTACGACGGACGTTTTTTCCGAAAACCCCAATCGTCTGAAAAATGTCCCATTAGACATCCCAAAAACAAACGCCCATTGTTCCGAAAATCCAAACTCTCCGTGCAACAAACAGAAGCACATGGCTAATTCTCATGCAGAATGACGTTGTCGGACCTTCACTATTTTTGGCGAATGCATGACCCGCCACTCTGCCTCCTACTACTCGTTGTCTCCGTTGGTTTGGTTGTTTCGGTTTAGGCATGAGGAGTGAGATTAGTTAGGTTTAGGGTAAGAATATCAGAGTAGGGCGGGTCACCTCATGCCTTCGCCATGTAGGAAGAAAAGTATCGCGACCGTGAAGCATAACAATTGGCCAATGTCCATCCGTTAGCATGGAAGAGGCGGGATTTATGAGCTATACTGCAGCCAGCCACCAGGGGGCGATCTAGATGTTTTGACTTCACCTTTGTGGAGCTGTCATGTCGTCAATCTTTATGCTTTCAACCTTGACAAAGGCAGAGCAGACCAGATCCACTAAAGCCCTAGACATATAATATTTGCAGGCGAGTATCGTCACGTTCCCCGGTGCATAACGGCCTTTATGCTCCACGATGTTAGCTGGAGCTAGTCACTATCCATCCCAGTTGTGTACAGTCAGTTTTGAAAGCTTTTTACCTGAAAACAGCTGCCTGCTGTGACCAAATATGACACAGATGAGCCAAAACAAACAGCAGGAAAACCAAACCAGTTGAAAGATGCTAAAAAGCCCGTTAACTTCTGCTGTATGAAGAATGTGGATCCTCCTCCTCTCTTCCAGTTGGACAGTTTAATGTGACAGCATTCTCCCATAATGACATGCTAGTAGTAAATTCATAAATGCATGAGATGAGTCGGCCATACCACATTGCAGCGGGTCTCTCCGTCTGTGTTGCAAAGACTCGGGTGGTGCCATTCCTCCCGACGCCTCCACCACAACTCCTGTCCTCTGCAGAATTAGTTTCTCCTCTTCAAGCCGGTGAAACCTCGACACGTAAAGTGAAAAGTGCTTGAGCTGTTGTACGTTTTAATCCCCCAAACTGTTGACGACATGCATTTTTTGAAGCATTTCTGAGCTCTACAGGAGGGGGGAAAAACAGCAGAATTATGTGCATTTATCTGCCCGTAATTAGGTGTATTTCTTCCCTGAGTTTTTATTTAATGATTGGCTTTTACAGCGAGGGCCAGTACTTTTGAAGTGTAATGAATCTCCTCTCAGGCGACTTAAGAGTTGGAGGGGAAAAGGGGGATGAAAAAAAAAGAAACTGCCGTCATTCTGCGGCTTTGAACAACCCTTAATCTGTACAAAATTTAGGTTTGCCTTGCTTTTTTCACATCAAAGACTCACGAGAAAGTATTATTCAATCATAACTGGTATGTTAAACCAGCAAAATGCCATTGTTAAAGTACTTACAGGAGGTTTTTCACCTCAGAAAGAGGGTTGGAAGCTTTCCGAGTCATGCCATTTGTGCAACTGTGCATATTAAATCTACTTGGAATTCCATGTTGCTGGGACTGTATGTTCTGTGTGGCTCAAGTGCATGTGAATGTGTGTGCGGGGGACTTTTTCTCCCCCTCACACACTCGCATGCAAAACTATGCACGCACAAAAACACACACTGGCGGTGTCTTCCATCTCCGCCATGGAGCCAGACCCCCCTCGGCTTTTCTCACTTGTAATCATGTCCAAATTTGCACAGGAAGGCAGGGGGAAGGGGAGAGCCATGTGAACTTGTGTGGGTGTTTTCTGTTTTTTTTTTTCTCTCTTATAAAACCTGCTTCTGATAACCGCCGATCTCCGGCGCCCGAGATCCAAATCACCTTCTGAAGCTTTTCAAACGGCGAAAACATTTTCCTCTCCGTCCTTTTTCAACTAAAAGTGAAATTTAGCTCGGGGAAGGAGAAACACTATATGTGCCAAGTAACAAGTACATAAAATATGAATGTAAAGAATGCACAGAGAAGTCCTCGCTGTTTGGACGCCTGGGAGGTAATTGGTAAACGACAAGTTGAACAAGCACAGGAAGTGGGAACCACAGAAACATTTGAATGAACTCAGTGTTTTCCTCAATACAATTTTCTATTTTTTTTTATAAATCTTTTCTGCACCAAATTTTCTGCAGTGAGTCAAGTTTGCAGCTGATCCTGCATCATTAAAATGTCAATTTGCACATTTAAAAAAATCTCTTACTTCACATTCAGTTCATTTTCACCACTTTAATTCTTCTCCTGGTCCACATATTGTATTTATTTATTTATTTTAATCATGCTTTTTATTGTTTCCTTAAGAAAAATTACTACAACCTAAACCACAACAAATAAAATATGTACATATAACAAAAAGTAACTGTCAATTGAAAAACAAACTACTCAAAAACAAAGGAGAGAGAAAAAATAGAATAAAATAAACTAATAATATAAATACAAAAATAAAAGTTATAAAATAAATATTTTTAAATGTATGAATTAAAAAAGAACGAATAATAATGATAATAATAAATAAATAAAAAATGCATAATAATAAATAAATATTAATAAAAAATAATAATAATGATAATAAATAAATATAAATAATAAAAAAATATATAAAAAGATATAGAGTACAAACTGTGTGTTTAAGGCACATTTACAAAAGAGGAAATAAAACAGAATATAACAATAATTAAATAATATGAATCCTGGTTACATTACATTGTTGTGTTGTTTCTAAAAGATGAATTATTGTTAATTGTTATATTGAGAAGCTTTTGTCACTATTTGTTCTTTCCTATCAGTGCTTGTGAAGCTTGTTAGACCTGAGTTGATGATGATGAATTGATGAGCCAGAGCTGCTTGAATACCTGCATAGTTTCTCATTTTCTTTATTTGACCGTGACATGCATCAGATTTTAAAGCCGTGTTCTTGTTAGGGTCGACATGTACTTGGCGTCCTCCTGCACGTCTCCATTCAGTCCTCTCTCGGGCAGCTTGGAGGAGTTTGTGGCACTTAGTGTGTGTTAGTGTGTGTGTGTGTTCGGGCCCACCTTGGCAGTAACAGCAGCTATCAGCAGGGCCCAGCCGGCGTGCTAGCAGCGCGACCGCAGTGTTTGTAACAAAGCCGCTCTGACTGTAACCACTCACATTTGTCCCCCGGGCAAAGCGAGGTGGAACCTTCCAGGAAGGAGCCTCTAAATGGGTCTGTGGAGGGGCGGCGGCGAGGGGTGAGGGTGGCGGCGAAGCTGCGCAGGACACGACCATGTGTGCCGAGGAAGTCTGCGCGCCACTCGGACCTCGCTCGCGACACGCGGCCAGGACGCCTGGCCAACGATGTCACACGAGACGCGACAATGAGATGGAGGAAGACTTCACTTCAGCTGGAGCTTCTTTCTTTCTCTCACGTCATTTCTTTTTCTTTCTTGACATTAATTCTTCAAACTCCGACAAACAAAAACAAACATTGCGTTGTTCTTTCTGATCCTTCATGTAACCCTCAATTAAACGGAGACGTTAATCTCAGCTGATGCCCGTTGTTCGCCATGTTGCCCTGAACACATGGACGAAGTTTGTCAGAGAAGTTTTCTTCATTACAATGATCCGTGCCTCATAAACACCCCGCCGCCCTCATTTGCGTGATCTCGCCGAGCATCAATCTGCTGTCGGTGACGATGTCGGTGAGAGGGCCGCTGCCTCTGATCGGTGCTGAAGGCTTTAAATAGCTGCGTAGCTCAGATTGCAGGGTGTCAGGGCCTATCGGCTGAGGCCGGGAGGATGAGGATGATGAGGACGATGGTGGTGGCGGTGGTGGTTGGACTGGGTGAAGTGGGTCAGGTCCGGAGTGAACGGACACGCGAGTGACACCGGCGTGTGATGTGACCCGTTAGCGGTGGGGTGCACGGACTCTCGTCCTGTCTGTCTCGGCCGATGCAGGACGCCGGTAGCCACGGGGCGAACAAATCAGAGGAAGTCAGAGCGGCGCTGGCTGAGAAGTTTACTGCTCCGCACTTCACTGCACTTCATGTCCTCTCTCTCTCTCTGCACGGGGTTACAGCCTATCGATCTACTTCTTCTTCTTCTTCTCTTCTTCCTTCATTATTCTGCATTTAGAGCTTCTTTTTGGTTATATCACAGCTTCCGTATTTCTTCCTAATAATTTAGTTGCTGATTCATTTAATAGTTCACAACTAGTCGATTAATCGTTGCAGCTCCGTCTTTAGTCCGTCCCTTTTATCAAATCAGTTGATGTTCTTTAGTTCTTCCCTGTATCTAACTCCACCTCACCTACCTTTACATTTATTAAACTCACCTCTGTATCAGTTCAGGATCGATTCATCCTAAATTGCGTGTTGCATTTACACACAACTCCCCAAAAGTCTTTGACCATGATATGAGCTGGTGTCTTCTTGTCTCTGCCTAAACAGGGCATGTGTAGCCACGGGGCAGCAGCATATCAGAGGTGATCAGCATGATGCAGGCTGAGAGGACACACACACACACACACACACACACACACACACTGGCGTGTTGGAGTCAAATCCTGTTTATAATTCCTTCATAAATCCACAACCTGAGGAAACAGTAGAAGCACCTCCGTCTGATATCTGATGTAGAGACCAGTCCTCCACTGACGTTACTCTAACTGGTGTTTATAATCCAGCTCGGTAGGAAATAAATCTTATCTTTAAAGTTACTGTGAGGAACTTTTAACTGGTTATGAAACAGTCTTAGTTTAACACTGATGCTTCTATATGACCTACATCAGCAAACGAGACCATCAGCGAGAAGATTGGCTATTTCTATACAAAACAACACGCAGGTTCACCAACAACTCCTTCAGCTCAGACTCCAGCGGGGCCCACCGCCGACAGACACAGATCGGGCCTCACTGCCGCCTTCGACCTGCAGTCGGAGCTCCAGCGGGAGATGGAGAGCTCCACGCCCGTCAGGTCAGGCCAGGAGCAGAGCTTCGCCTCGCTGCTCTGCCGGTCACAGCTGAGAACCAACACCGACATAACGCTGCCCAGGCCGTATTGACAACACGTTCTCATCCCAGCTCGTCATATACCGCCACTTTAGCGGCGCCCCTTGGCGTCTCTTTATTTTCGGCATCAGCACCTCTATAGTTACCCTTGACGTCACTTTAGGATTAGCCAACAAAACCACTGTAGTTCGGTTTAGGAAAGAACTACTACATGAACTGCAGTCTCCTGGATGAAAGCCTTGTGTTTGTTGGAGTAAAGTACTGGTATTTCACGCCCAGGGAATGAGAACGGGCTGGAGGAAAGGGAGGCAGGGGAGAACCAGAACCAGCAGGTCAGACTGCAGTAAAATTAGGTCTTCTAAAGGGACTCTGGTGTGAGGAAACACTACCGCTTGTGTCCACAGAGACTGCCAAAATCAATGCAGAATGAAAGTTCCTTGTAGACTTTTACACTAGATGTTTATCTTGTATTTATATCTCATCAATCTGTCACATTCAGTTAAATTATTTCATGATGACATTGTATAATTGACTCCATATTGTTGTGTCATAACAGGGAGATCACAGATGTAAATAATAGCATTGCATCAGTTTACCAGTTTACCAGTTTACCAGTACCACGACCCTCCTAAATGTGTGTTAAACTCGCACGCTGCAGGAACTGAGTTGTCAGAAAACGCTGCGGAGCACAAAGAAAACACGGCCCAACCGAGGCCCAACAATAACAGCTTGAAAAGGTTTTTGCTAATTTGTGAACGTTCTCTTTGCTGCCGTCGCGTCTCTGAAGGCCCAACCCAAAAGACTTTGGGATTCCAGTCAGAGTGGAGCGATGATTAGATCGCTTCACCCAATTCTTCTATCATCCGTCTCCCGGTGCCTTTAATATGCAAATGGTAGGTATGCAAAGCTCTGATGCTTTTATTTAAAAGACATGTCCTCGGGCGATAGCAGTGGGCTTCCAGGGAGAGCTCTGTTTCAGCATGAAATAAATAGTTGTTAAAGGGATCACACAAGTTTGCATCTTGGAAGATGAAAAGCTAATTGACATGAATAATTTATTTGTGTTGCCGTATCTTAAAGATATCAAATAGCGGTGGATGAATACAACTTGAGTTCAGACATGATGTGGAGCATCGACGGGGCCTTTCCGAATATTCCGAGGGAATTACATCTTTCACATTAGGCGTCAGCCTTTAAACTCATAATGGCATTTGTCCTAAGGTCACTCCACTGCAATTATCAGATATTAGCAGAATACTCAGAGGTATTAAGAATAATGATCTGGATATGAATCATTATGTTGCTCCTCAGTTCAGGACGCGAACGCCAGTTTTTTGGGGGGGTTTATCTTGTCATCAGGTGTACACTCACTTACGGAGGTCTTTCATTGTTTGACTTTTGCTTCTCAGATGTGGGTTAATCTACTGTCTTATAGTCCTTTATCTTTTAAAAAACTCTCATTGTATTTGGAATATGTGTGTTTTCAGTTGCCGCCCTGAATCAGAAAGGTCAAAGGTCAACATCAGATGCACAACAGCACCCTGGGAACCGGAAGGGACTTTGGCAGGTATGGAGCTCCTCTAGTTGAAAGTCTTTTTTAGGACTTTTCATTACAGATTAATTGTCCAATTGTCTTCTTGATTAAGTGTTTGGTCTATAAACTGTCAGAAAATAGTGAGAAATGTCCCTTACGCTGTCCTAAAGCATACAAATAAAATTGTTTTTATCAGCCAATAGTCCAAAATGATCAATTTACTATCACATTTGTTTGGTAATTTCTCACAATATAAAAATGTCCAGACAATAAATGAAAGTTAAAACTGTTCCTAAGTGTTTGAAGTTATTTTAACTGTAATTTTATATTATTTCTTACTACCTTAATTGTCTGAATTTGATTTAACTGAATTATCTTAGTTTACTTTCATACCGTGAAGCACTTTGTACTTTAAAACGTGGTAAATTATAATGTTTTTTACTCTGACACACTGGTGGACTATTTCATTGTTTGACTTTTGCTTCTTAAATGTGCGTTATTCCACTGTCTTATAGTCCTTTATCTTTTAAAAAACTCTCATTGTATTTGGAAAATGTGTATTTTCAGTTGCCGCCCTGAATCAGAAAGGTCAAAGGTCAACATCAGATGCATAACAGCACCCTGGGAAGGGATTTGCTGTCTTTCTGCAGGACACTGGCAGGTATGGACGTCCTCTAGTTGATATAATATCTCACATTTTTTAGGCTTTTTAGGACTTTTCATTACAGGTTAACTGGTCGAATGTCTTCTTGATTAAGATGATGTCTTCAGATAACTTGTTTCTTCCAACCAATCATCTAAAACCCAATGATTTTTAATTTGCTATGACATAAGTTTGGTCATTTCTCTTAATACAAAATGTCCAAACTTTATGAATAAACTTCACAGTCAACATCACAGACAATAAATGAAACTGTTCCCAAGTGTTTGAAGTTACTTTCCATTTTATTGTATTTGTTACTACCTTAATTGTCTGATTTATATTTAACAATATATTACTGAATTATCTTTGTTTACTTTCATACTGTAAAGCACTTTCTACTTTAAAGCGTAGTAAATAATAATGTCTTTATATAAGAAGTCGTCACACTGTACCATTGTGTACTAACAGAAAAGTCATGTTCCAAATTGTGACTTCAGTTTTGGAAAGTTCAGAAATGTGATCACTTTCTACTCGCTCAGCTTCTAAAAAACGTTTTAGCCAAGAGTTAATGGATCTATTTTTGTCGCTGCAGAAGTTGCATCAGCGTTCGACATTGTTTGCAGCTGTGAGAAGCCGCTCGTGTTTATTCTCATGTCGGTAAATGAATACGGAGATGATGATTTATTGTTGTCAATATGACACATAAAGCACCTTTTTGAGTTCTGTGGGTTTTTGGCTTTAGGAGAAACTAATTATGTGAGGAAATTATGTGCATGAGATCAGTCTGAGATCCAATCAGATCCCTTTCTGTGGTGGACTGACATTTAGCCAGCATGGCGAAGCCCGCCCACCAGGCCCTCCACCCAGGCTAAAAGCGAGCGCTGCGAGTGTTTTAAAATTGCAGTTTGACCCCAGCACAGAGGAGGTGAGTTAAATCCTACTCCATATCTCTGTTGGCATAGTTAGAATTCAGAAGAGCTGGGCTCTAACTGGAAGGCCCTTCTGATTACAGACTACCCACAATGCCCTCTATTGTTGCTGTGAACTTTTGACTGCGTGGGCCGGGCCTCGGCAGCGGCGAGCTGCACCGAGGAGTCGGCAGCGGGGCGGAATACTTGACATTTCTCCGTGATGACAGTCTCGTTACTACTCTGGTTTCGTACTGTATGCATCCTCTCTGTGCCGACCCACGTCTCCCGTGGCAACACACAATCTGATTTGGATGACAAATACTTTCCGGCTCTGGAGGGTGGATTGTTTTGGCAAACTCCACCCAGCTCGTACTCAGATTGAGGCCCCAGCGCTTGTTTTCAAGGACTGTTTGACATCCGCTGGGCGTGAATGTGTTCTCCAGGGACGCAGCGAGCACGGCGAGGATGAAGAATCAGAAGCTCTTCTCTAGTAAACGCAAGAGGTTCAACAACAACAGGACCTCAGAGAGTACACGTCATCTACAACCCTACATTTCACTGTTGTCATATGAATACATGGACCTACTACACCTTCTGCTGGTACTGTCAACGCTACAGTTATGAGACAGTCGATGGCACAAGAATGAGAATAAAATAAAATGAATAAACTGTGTGAACTTATTTGCTGCCTTCAAATGAAAACTGAGCTTGTGGTTACGACATGGGAAGTCGTGTACACCATATGCTTGGCAAGCTTTTTCGCCCCTCTTCAATAAATAATAATAATAAAAACATAAATTATTAATCACTTTGTGGGATTATTTTTCTAGTAGTAGTACATAGTAGTATAAAATACTTATTACTTGTATTACTTTTATAACATGTTTTATATTTTATATATTTTTTATTATTATATTGTATTGTTTTATATATATTTTTATGTCTTCATTTATTTAGTTATATATTTGGGGAGCTTTCATTTTGTATATTTTATTTTCGTCATGTGACCCTGTTGCGTCACTACCTGCGTCACTACGTCAGTGAGTCACGCAGGCCTCTGCAGAGCAGGTTAGTGTTAACTGTCAATTGAGCGTTTAAACCTGCAACAGCGGTATAAATCTCACTCTGTAGACTTCTTAGACTGTCTAATATTCTTATATTGTTTTATTAATGTTGGAAATGTATTTTTGTCGTGCAGAGCACTTAATTGAAATGATAATGCTAGGCTTCCTCTCTGTCTGTCAGGTGTGCTGCTGCAGGTAGAAGTCCCTCATATGAAGCTCCTGTACTCACTGTATTTACTCAGGTATGTGAGTTAACACATGTTTTATCATGCATATTTGTTTTGTAATGTTTATGTTCAATGTTACAACTTAATTTACTCATTATATGATATTTAAATAGTTGTATACTTGTAATGCATGTTATTGTGTGGAATAGTGTTGAACTGTAACTGTCATGAGGAAGGGGTTATGTATTTAACATGTATATAGTCAGTCCCTGCAGGATTGGAGTGCATGAAGTACTGATTTTATTCTGTCTTCATCCAGAGGAGAGAATAAACCCTCGGCTGACCTGAGAGCAGTGCTCCTCATCTAACTTCACACAACTCAGACTCTGCAGCCAGATGAGATGCTACATGTATGGAAGGTAAGACGCACCAACAAAGCTTGCTCTCTAATGTTTTAATGTGAATATGCATGTTTCCATACCCAGTCTATTTAATAAGGCTAGTATTTAAAACCAATACAAATGCTGTGTGTCTGATTGGAGTATTACTACAATAACATATCTACTATTACTGCTACTGGTACTGCTGCTGCTGCTGCTCAAATACACAGCTACTACTCCTGAACTGTTTGCATTATTACTATACAATAGTACCAGTACATTAGTACCTGCTAATACATAATAGTAATACTATCACTACTGGTACTGCTATCTCTACTGTGACTGCATACTCAATACGGGTACTATTGTTCAACATACTTTAGTGTGAATAGTATGTGTCTTTTCTGCGTTACTGAGCTGTAAGTTATGTCATCACTTCCTGAGAGCCTCCTTGCTGGTTGGAGACACGTAACCATGGTAACCTGTGCCAATCTCATGTGACCAAAATGTGTGAATTGTAAAGTCTGAATTAATTTAAAAGAGTTAAATTGTGTACTTCCACTTCAATCAAAGCGTTATTGAAGTTACAGAGCTGTCCGTCATCATCTGTTATGAACGTTGTTGTCACTACTGCATTGCATTGTGGGGTATTATTATTATTATATATTGTGCATCCCTAGTTTGTAGCGTTGTGTTTGTGGTATGTTGGTGATGTTGACATTGGAAATGTGTGTTTTTTTGTGAACTTCTATGTTCAGATGAAACTGTGTTTTCGTTTTGAGTGTGAGAGATGAAGCAGCTCTTGTCGAGCCTGTTAAAGTAAGGAAGCACTGAGTCAAGAAAACGTCTTTAATATCCACTTTGTTTAACATCCCAGCTCCATTTATACATAGGCACTGACCCACAGCACCATTACAGTGATTCATGTGTGTTGGTAGGAGCTCCTTACTGCTTTTTACTTCAAAACAAGTGCGATCACACAACCTCTCTGCTGCTAAATCACACTCGGAGCCCTAAAATATCCTCTATTTTGAAGCCAGGCGGTGCACAAATGAAACCCAGCGTGGTAATATGAAGCAGGATATGTAACCTCACAGCTCCTCTGGTCCAAATAGCAAGTGTTAAATGAGAGACGAGTGGAGTCTTTGAATAAAGAAATACATTCTTATTGGGGAGGTGAGAGGCTGACAATGAAGCTGCTAGCTGAGCCTGCGAGAGGCCGACTTGTTCATCCCTTGTTATGCCGCTAATGTGTATGATTTAAGGGGGAATTATGCACATCTCAATGTGCCTATAAATGACATTATTCATGCACAGGTGCTGCACTAAGCAGCTCCTGAATGATAATTAAGATAATCTTTCTCTTTTTTTCTTCCTTCACGCTCGCTCGCTCCCTTTTCTCACGGATCCACTTTGTTCAGCGATATCTCCTGTGTCAATACCTCGCTAGACTGCAGCCCCTCTCCCCTCAGCCATTGTCTGATCCTTATTCAGCACTAAAACCCGCACTAACAAGTGAGACCACGTCTATGTTTCTCCCCCGAGCCCGACGGTATTTCTGAGAAATAACGTGCCAAGTTGAATTAAAGTGAGAGAATAAAAAAAAAGAAAAAACTTTTGCAAGGCAGAAACTTGGCTGCAGCGTTCCCGAGGGAATTCACCGCGCAATGAATTTCTCAAACGAGAATATGAAGACATTGATGTCGAGCACTTTGCATATGATAAGCTCTTTTTCCATAAAGAGAAATGATTAGTTTTGGGATGGTTAGGAAATGTTGCTGCAGAAAAAGTGTTTCAGGCTCTCAGATATTAAGGACATTTAGAATACATTAAAAAAATAGAGAAATTTTGTCATAGTTAGGAGGCAAAATTATGATTTAAACGCAGGTTTTCTGATCAAAATGCACTAAAGCTAAACTTTGTTTCTTTGCACACACATTGTTCTTGATGTGTTTGGACAGTAGAGAGGCGCACGGTGCCAAATGTCGGTGCAGAAATGCATCCTGACTGAGATGGAGTTAGTGGATCCAGCTTGGTTTGTGTTATTGGGGAGAACCAGAGGCTTTTGGGGCTGGAACCCCTCTCCACTGTGGTAAACAGTGAGTGATGATTATCGTCGCTAACAGAGAGGAAATCCAGCTGTATTGTTTTAGCACGGCCACTTGTTTACAAGAACCTCTCTCCAGTGGATGGGCCGCGCTTTATTCAGTTTTCTTTTGTGTGCAAATCACTCGTTTTGTTTGTATTTTTTCGATTTTCTTGTTGTGTTACGCTCCGACTCGGCCCTCTCTCCGGCCCATGTTGCGAGGGAAGCCATCCAGTGTGTTTGCGGCCTGCAGCTGCGTTTCATTACCCGGCTTTTGCCACACCCTTTCATTTCAAATAAACACACTGGAGATGTGTACCAGAGCAGGGACAAATAGGAGCTGCAAATCATTCACAGCGTTTGATTTAAACTCCTCTGGTTGCCAGATGGGTGGAGTTACTGGGACCGTCAGGTGAGGTGTCAGTCACAGGGACGGTTGCAGATCACTTGAACAAATATTTCTCCATTCATAAGGTGTTAATGCCATTGTTGTTTTTTAGTTTGTAACACTGACCCCATGTTGCCAAGGAAAATAATGAATGCAGCTTTAAACTACTCTGTTTAGGTAGAATTAGGCATTCTGCTTGATGAGTACTTTTATTTTTGCCGCTTTGGTATGTTTTTGCAAAATACAAGTAGTTCTTGTATCGCTACTATATGGATTTTAAACACCTCTTTGGGGCTGTGACTCGCTCCACCCGTTTGTCTCTCCAAGAAGTTTAAATTCTGTCTTTTCTGGCGTGTAAAGTTTGGTCTCGGATGGATGTCTGCCATTTGTTTGTGAGGAACATAGGATATAATTTTGCAGAGTGGTTTTGCTGCGGTAAAAATGTCATTGCAAAAGTCAACAAGCTCTCCAAATCGAAATGAAAAAACTGGTTTCTTGTCTTTGACATCCAGATCCGCCCTATTGGCAGGACAGCAGCATGTGTCAATACCTTCTCATACTGCAGCGGTGTGGTTTAAAGCATAATAAGGAATCTAAATGAAGAGAATAATGTGAATTAAGCACAGTTACACAGTAATTAGTGACACTTTACAGGCTCTTACAGTACTGTTTAAGAAAAACGTTGGACCACAGACTCCATCTGTCATCGCTGCAGTCGCAAAAGGCAGAATTAACTTCCTCTAAAACCCAGATTTCCTCTGCGAATGACACTGAATCATATATATTTGAACCGTGCCTCCTGGCTACAGCGCGTCCTGAAATGTCTTTAATAAGGATGAGGATGTTAAGGGGCCGGTGTAGTTCCAGTTTTAAATTAGAAATAACCCGGCAGAACGCTTGACTTACAGAAAAGGTTAGGTTTAAACACAACACATTAATCTCTGCTTCTCGTTTGCACATTTATAGATCTGAGTGAGTGTGTGTGAGCTCCAGTGTGTGTGTTTTCTGGACCCGCTGCCATTAACTAAAATATGAAAAAGCAATTATAGAAATGAGTGTGTGCAGGGAGAAGTGTCCACTGATATCCTGACTAAAAAAGCAAGTTTTTAAATCAGTGTTTCTGTGGAGGGAGGTTTGTCCGGGCTATCAGCTTAATCTAAATATGATAAGGCAAAGATGAAAATCAATAATTATTTGGAACATAATATACTCTGAGGATGGCGCTCGGTGCAGCCTCCGTCGTATATCAGCAGCAGGAATGTGTGCACAGGCCTCACCATCTCCACCTGATCACAAGGATAGAAGCTCATATCCGCTTTCACTGCTCTGCGTCTTTATTCCTCTTTATTTGTGGCAGGAATTGCAGCTTTAACTGATGACAGGCAATCTGAAAGTGCTCTTGTTGAATAGTCACAGGTGCCATGTTGTTTGAATCAGGCAGTGTGTGCAGGAAGAGAGCACACTAAAGTCTGTTCAGAGGGGCATGCTGTTTTATGTGGCCATTAGCAGATTGGAGTTTTAGTTGCACTAATATTTTACAGAGCAGCGATGGTCTCATTGGCTGAGTTGAACCTCACTGGGCCCAAGCAAAGAACTACAGTTTGGAGTGCAGCTTGAATGTATCCTGTGGACTTTTTGACCACTGGTGGCGCTATGGAGCAATGCTTTTGTGAGCAGGTCCTAGGGTTGGGCAATTGGATATTGAATATATTGGCTATAGGTAAATGGGTGTAATTGAGTACATCGCTGGTTGTTTTTTTTAGCATTTTTTTGGGGCATTGTTTGTCATTAATAGTCTTAATCCGATAAACCGTTAACACTCGGACCAGACTAGGCACATCAGCAGTGCGTGGCGGCTGCCTCGCTGAACTGCTGCTGCTTTCTACGTAGAGTTTGCCTTTCATAATGGCCATTTCATTTCATCATTAATGTCATTTATATTTATTTTAGACAGAAAAAGGTTAAGAAGTGTGTGCTCATTTGTAAATAATAGTAATAATCCACAATTACAACCCCGTACTTTATTCATTCATGGAGTCGTGCAAGTCACTGCAT
Source organism: Sebastes fasciatus (assembly GCF_043250625.1). Taxonomy (NCBI): domain Eukaryota; kingdom Metazoa; phylum Chordata; class Actinopteri; order Perciformes; family Sebastidae; genus Sebastes; species Sebastes fasciatus. Next base: position 3,702,979 of record NC_133818.1, on the reverse strand, counting down.
GTTCTACAACACTGTCTTGCAAATATTTCAGAATAAAAGCCTTGTTTTAGCAAATGAAGGAATTCTGTCCACAGAAAAAACGCTTGAGGGCTTTTATTTTGAAACGGAAGCAGGAAGTGTTGATTTAACAATAAATCTTAACTTTTTTTCATGTCTGTGTCATATTCTACAGACGTCTAGACATTAAAACTGTAGTAATGTAGCTGGTATGATGTCAATATACAGTCAAACGATCATTTTCACTCTCACTTTAGAAGAGACGCAGCCGAGCCGTGCGTCTCACCAGGCAGTGTGGCTGCTTTAACCTGTTAACGTGGATGACGAAATAAAAAACAACATGTTCCGTAGCCGCCACGCGCTGCTCACGTTCCCAGTGTGGCCCGACCGTAACACCAACTACTGCGGCAAGCCTACCTGCCACTAATGTTGAACAAGTCCGATGAGATTATCTCCGTCTCCAAGACTGAAACAGCACCTCAAATCAGGTGTTTGCCAACAAATCTTAAGAATGTGTGTGTTCTGACACCTTGTAGTGTTTAGCTGCCGTCATCTGCATCTGTGCAAAATGTTCAGTTCTCCGTCTTTTGTCGTTCACCTTCGTTGCACTCCCAGAAGAAAAGAGTTAGTGTGTCCTGAACTCGTCTTTATCTCCAAAGATGTGTGTGTTTGTGTCATATCATTTTCAATATCCTCATCTCTAAGATCACACACAACAGAATCAGGCAAACATTGGAAGGAGAGATGTGTGCGGGGGGGTGAAACATCTTTGTTCCCTCTCGTCTTTAGAGAGCTTTAGCCGGCCCGTCCTCACTGAAGCGTACAGGATGTGCCTGATGTTTCCTTGGCAAAGGAAAAGGTAAAAATAGAGAAGATTCATCTGGTTTGAGTTCTGCGCCACCACATTACTTTAGGGGTGAGTTTTTTTCTTTTTTTGTTCGGCGGTCCTGGGCCCTTTTGTGTGATTGAAGCTCAAACGGACCAGGAAATGCAAATAATCCCGGTTCTGAAGACGTCCAGTGACGTGATTGTTGGGACGGTACGAGGAGGCCGGCCGGCTCGCCACATTAAAGGCCGAGTTTGAGCGAGAGATGAGTGGAGACTGGGTTAAGTTAAGCGAGAGGAGAGGACTTCAAAGCCTGCTAGGTTGGCCTGCCACATTGGGAGTGACGAGATGTGTCTTTTATTAATAGCGTTCAGCAGAGTTTCTTGTTTCTGCTCTCAACTCGTTCCATTGTTGTACAATCAGCGCAGCGTGGGGACCGATTGAGTGGAGGCGTTTCACAGCTGCACAGCAAATTACACCTTGATTACATGTGAGGGAGGCAGTCGAAGGATTTACTGTTGGATTGTTTGACATTACCCTTTACCACTCTGTTAAAAGCACTTTAACTTTACTTTCAACTTGTCCTCATTGGAAGGGCTCGGAGTTGTTCACGCATATCTTACATGTTGCACTACTTTAAAACTATTTTGTTTGTCCTAAGTTTAACTCCTCTTTAAAATGTCATCAATTAAAGGCTTTGAATTCATTCAAAAAATAATTATAGTTGTACTATTCTTTCTATATAAGTCTATAATAGTCTATAATAAGCTTCCTTTAATGCCCAGAAATGAACATCTGGATGATAAGATAAGTGAGATGTTGGATAGTTTGGACTCTTTTGGTCTCTAATAATCATTCAGATGACACAAATCCGTGGAAAATCACACCGTTTGTAGCATTTTCTATTAAGATGCTGTTTTTTTCCTTGAGGAAATGTCCCTGATAGTCAGTTTTTTGTTGACATATAACCAGGAGAGTTTGTAATGCGTTTTTATCAGAGCTAATCTAGCAGCTCTGAGGTCTTGTTGTCCCTGAAATGTGATCAGCATGTTCTGATAAACTCTGTTGTTGCGTCTCTGCATCGATGTCACCAAGACATTTGGATTTCTAGTGATTCTTCTGCATCTTATCAGCCCTTAAAAAATAAATAAATGTCAGGATGAGAGTGGAGATCCACAGATAGCTCCCTTATGTTACTTTATATTTCTCCCAACACAAGTTTTGCCTCCAAAAACTCCTCAATTAACATAATAATTCAGCAGCAGTGGTCTCCATTCATACCCGCGGCTGTACAGAAGTGCATCAGACACATTCAGAGATTTGCATATTATGATGCGAGCACTGCCCATCATCCCTTCCCCTCATTAAACATCCGGTATCTCGCCGCCTTTTGCGTCTGTTTTTAGAAAAAGCAAAGGGAAAGAAAAAAAAACTGTGGATTCAGCCGCTTTAATTCTCCTCAGCGGACTTGTAATTGGTGTTTACGTGATTGGCTTTTACTCTGCTTTCCCCATAAATCCTTGTCAATCTAAAGTCAGCCTAGCATGTTATCAAGCGAACAGAAACAAATAACGCCACAGTAAACATCCCATAATTGACTGTTTAGGAGCGCGATCATCAGTTAGGGTTTGATTCGAGGATGTAATCTGCTTTTGCGGATGCCAGGCCATCCAACCAGAATGGGCACGCCAGTTAATGCCGCTCTAACCTCTGAGCCATTTATGCTCGTTGAATGTACTTGTAATGATTAAGTTTGAAAGAGCCATGTTTTATCATCGGCCAACACAAGAGTTGACAATCTTAAGACCTTCAACTAGAAATAATTAGGATCTATTTGAATGCTGAGTGTGGTGAGACAAGAGCTAAGCTTGTTAACGAATGTGCTGGCAATTAAATGGCTCATCCCCCCCCCCCTACTGTTTATGTTTTTTATCACCTGAAAATTGATTATAATTCTCAGCATTGCTTGACCATAAAGTTTCAAAATCTCTGCCAGCGTAATTGAAAATGCTGCCGGAGCATTGTTTTTGTGCGGTTTTAAATTGTTTCCCCACAAAAGACCAAAAGTATTTTTAGTCGCCGCAGATCCCACATGAAACCTGAGCTGGCGACATGGTGGAAATTAGCTTATTTGAATGTTTTCCCCCCTTCCTCCTCCTTGTTAATTTCTCCACATAGTTTAACATTAAAAATCAGGTCAACCTTTAAGATTTATGAGCAGAGAGGAGAAAAAAAGAATTAATGGTATGCTATTTTTATTCAGTCAGTCGTCTGTTAATTTGGTATGACCTTAGTCAAAGGCGGTGAAATAACAAACTACTTCTTCTTAAGACCAAACCCCTGGTCTCCCATGTTGCTTTGCAGTGAGAAGAGAAGGGCCCGCCGCCGGCCTTATCTGCAAAACTCAACACGCAGGATTTTCAGGACATCAGTGGCGCTGAGAAACTAATACGCTTTCATCTCATTTCACACGCGTATTGTTTCAATTAAGCGCTTTTTATTAGTCGATTGAAATTTTTTGAAACAATAAAAGCGGCCCATTTTTAGAGAAGCCGAGGCTGCGATGATCGCGTCGTCTCTGAGCGTCTTTGTCCGCGAGCCAAAGCAGAGGTGCGTCACCTCCTTTATTTCCCACCTTTTTCCTCGCTGATGAGTTCCCAGTGTGACTCTCCTCGTGACAGCATCCAAACTTTGAGGACGGAGCGCTCACAGCCCCCCATTGAAGCATCCCTGCAGGGGTTTTCTTCTCACAGAGGCTAGAGGGGAGGGGGTGAAGGTGAAAGTTTGGCACCCAGCGACAGATCTCCAACAGCGGAGGCCTTTGTTGCCAGGTTGCTCGCACTCGGCAACGTGGAGTCAGGTGGCCTCTGACCTGACCTCTACTCCGAGGGAACCGGTGGGCAGAGAGGCTGGAATAGAGAAAGAAAGCTGGAAGAAAGGACGGGATTGGAGGAAGGGGAGATTGTGGGGGGACGGCATGAAACAAAGTGTTCAGAAATAGGTCAACCAGTATCTCATTTTTCTTGCTAAGCTTGTAATCACCCTTGACAGGCACACTGTGGAACAGGCTATTCAGTTTGAATTCAGGGCTCATCGTTGAATTACGGACCCTAACCATCCGTCTCATGATGTAAGGGAACATTTAGAAGATGGAACTTCTTTGTTCTCCAGTTATTTTGCTGACAAGGACGAGTTGCCTGCGTTCGTCTGTGTTAGTAGTGATCGTCCAACATGATGTTTTTAGAGGAAAAAGGGGATAGTGTTGATGTTTTGCCTCAAGGGCACCTTTAGGAAACACAAAGGATCATTCATGCACTTCTCCAGACCCGTCCAGCATTCTTTGGACTTTCAAACTTAAAAGAAAGACGTATTCTCTAAAAGATGCAGGTTGTTTTGTTTTTATTTTCCCAGGTTTAGAGATCTTCATCTCTGAGGTTGATCCCTTTTCTGGCTCCTTAAACTGTTCACATCAGGCTCGATGGGTTATTCAGAATAACTAAAGGACACTGTTTCTGGACACACTGCTATTAGGGCTGCACTATTATGGCCAAAATAGTAATCACGATTATGTTGATCAATATTGGCATCATGATTATCATGATTATTCATTGATTTTAGCAGCAATATATACTTTTGCACTCACATTAAAATAGACTGCTTTCACTTCCATGCTGTGCTACATCCCTGCTAATGTACTAAATGGGGATGCACATTGTTGGACATTGCAATATTTTTTTTCTGCTATATATGTATTGCAATATGAAAAACGTTTTGATAGCAAAATTAGAAAAATGAAGAGGCCAGATAAGCATTTTGTGCTCTTGTAAACAATTTAATCATGATTTAAACACATTGCTTGTATAGGTATGAATGGTTAACATCACTGCAGACATGCACTGAGGACAGTCCACCCGGTTGAACGTCACTCCAGGAGCTCTGACCCTCACCGTAGGGAGAGAGGGCACACCGGGCATTAAGTCCACGGCCCTGGGAAGCGGCGAGAGGTGCTGCAAAGCTCAAGGTCGGAGCCGCGAGCCACATTCAACCCGAACCTTTAAAAGCCAACCTAGAGCCGGTCGCGACGCACTTACAGGAGCATCCATGCTCATATGAGACGTGAAAAATGCTGTGAGAATTAATATTTGTACTCGATGTTGGCGATATAGTCATTTACTAAATCTTACGTAGAACAAGCTGCAATACATCAAGTATATTTAATATATCGCCCACCCCTTCTAGATAGTAGTTCCATTGAAAAGTGGATAATCCATGGAGCCTGATGTGAACAGAGAAACCAGGACACTGTTTCTGGAAAGACACGCTGCTGCTGAATTTTATAATTGTCTTTTTTCAATGCAGATTCCAATAATACAAAACCCAAACTCTCCGCCTGCCTTGATGCCCCTAAAGGTGGATGAGAAAATGTTAATTTGTAATTTGGTTGAACTGACCCTTAAACCTTTTTATGCATATTTTCACCAGGAAATCAATAAGATCTTCATGAATTTCTCTCAAAACTAGATCAAAAATTCAAGCAGCCTGGAAATAATTGTGTCCCGCTGATGAATGTTCATCAGGAAGCGATTCCCCATCTCGCCGCAGATTTAAATGTGATCTTGTTAAGCCACCAAGGGACTGAATCTCGCCCATGGGTGGCCAAAGGATACTCTGTCGCTAATGAGGTGTGCACGGGCCCCGTGGGTAATGGCGGTGTCACGCCAGAGCTTTTTGACACCCCGGGGCAGCCGTACAGTACGGCCCGGGCCTCGGCTGTCGGCTGGCATTCATTTGACGCTGAAACAATGAAACACGTCGACCATAAAACTGGGTTTTCATTGGTAGTTTTGATCCCTTCCACTCTAAATACCCATTTTAATATGCACTTTACCCATTATGTCTGTGTTAATAAGAAGTCTCTTTGAGAATGTGCCCATTGTTGAGTGAGTCTGTTAATTATGACAGCTCAAAGTGCTGCTGTATTCTACTGACTCTTCCTCATAAGAAGCATGATTATTCATCACCACGATAAGAATTAATATGCAGCAAGGCGCGCTCCCCCAGAAATATTGTTGTTTTTTTTCTCTTCCACCAAATTTGAATGCTCCAAATTACACATTCAATCCATCTTTGTTTGTGTATTTAACCCTGTTAAACATGGCAGCACTTTGTGACTTTTAAAGACCCGTGGCTTATTGGACTTGGAGCTGGCATCGCTAAGTGACAATTTGGATAGTGTTTGCTATCAAATAAACACTTAATGTATCTGGGGATGTAAACAAATGTTCATTCTCCGCCACGCATCTGCTGGAAATAAAGCCCGGCCTCAGAACGGCGCTTTCCACCAAACTGACACCAGTCGTGATGAAGTATTGGCGCCGTAGATGATTAGAAGAACACACGATCGTCATGTTCTGATCATATAATGGATCGGCCTCAGCTGAAGGTCAGAAAGAGAGCAGCACAATGAAGGAAAAGCCCGGAAAACTATAATGTGAAGGGATGAAACCCCCCCGCTGTTTGTATCCAGAGCATTTAATCAAACTGGCATTAGTTCAGCACTGTAGCTTAAACTTTGCTTACCTCCCAATCCGGGCCGGGAACTTCATATTGTTGACAGTAGCTCCGAATTCAGCCAGAGACTCAGCAACTAAAAGGATAAGATGGGCTTAAAGGGCTTTTTATAACCTGGCTATTCACCCTGATACTCTGTCAGTCCAGAGGACACACTGACTCCAACACCTGTCGGAGAGTCCAGGAGGCGTCCAGCCAGGACGGAGGACACGTTTCAAATAATTAACATGCAGATTTATTGACTGTCGATTTCATTTTTTACCATTATGTGACCAGCGGAAGTGTGTTCCTGCCTGTGTCAGGTGATGAAAAGGCGTCATTATGTGATTTCTACTGGTTTGTCAGAAGGTGTTGGATGCTGATATAGCAGACTGAAAATAGCAAGAGGCTCTCTTCCTTTCCAAGAATCATTATCATGGCTCCAACATCAACTTGCACTTTCCAATGTTTTTTGGTAGTAATGTAGGCGTTGTCGTTGGAGTTGTGGGAGTAAATGGTGTCCATTGTGGTGTGTTTGTTCTAATAATCATTGTTATGGCGTGGTGACACTTTTCTTTGACCAATCAGCGCTGCATGCACAACCTCAAAGTACCTCTTTAGCAGCTATGTTACATTAGGTTAAGTTCCTGCGAATGTGTAAACACAATAGTGCAGATTTCCGTCCAGCGTGTCATCATCACTCCATCACCATCCGCCGTTTATACTTGTGTATAATGTTGCAGAAATGCCTTCAAACAATCACGCCATCAGCAACCAGAAAATAAAGCAGAAGCAGCGTCTGACTGGCTGAAAACCAATTCCAGCTCTGCAGCAATAAGACCGACCTTCCATCAGATCAGAGCGTTCACATGACATCCCTGCAGCCAGTTGAGAGGCTGCACACAGCACTGTGTTTGTGTGTGTGTGTGTGAGTAGTTACGTATCCGCGATAATATAACTAAGAATCATGATGCAAGCTTTTCGCCCAGAGTGTTTTTGAGCTCATTTTCAAATGGTAATTTGCCTTATCCGAAGCAAACTCACTGAGTGTAAGTAAGTGATTATTTGCATGGCTGACAATCATTCGGCACGCCTGCGGTCTTTTTCCAAACTGCTCCAGTTTGTCCAGTCTTTGAAAAAACAGAAACTACTCAGGGAGGGCCAGTTCTCTTTGAAATATCCTTTCATTTACCTTATCATTAGACACAAATGTGGCATAGTTAACAATGAGTGAAAAAAACACAGCCAGCCAGCACTTCTTCATACAGCTGATGAAGGCTCCGCAGCCAAAAAATCCTCTTTGTGACTGCTGAACACAGACACAGTTAATCATTCTCAACAGCTACTTTTCTAGTTTTTGGCATTGGCATTGGTTTTCCTTAAACTTTCTTAGGTTTTGGTTTGAGCACCTCAGGGTTTGGGTTTCTATCAAGTTTCTGTGCTCCTGTTTAATTGGTAATTATCCCATTAGAGGCATCATGTTGGTGGGTAAAGTGCAGCAACGACAGGACGCACCGGCAGCAGAACAATGCAGTGATTTAGTATCTGCTCTCCCCCTCAATCACACTCACATGTCAGCCACAGACTCATCAATGCCCCGAACCCTGAGCACCCCCCAGAGACACACATCCACTCGTACACACAGCCCACATGACTACACACCAGCACAACATCGGGGCGTGCAGAGAGCGAGGCACGAGGATACAGCCGAAGATGGATTTTCCAGAACTCTCTCTGTCTATTCTGGTCAAACTCAAAACCCGCAGCAGTCAACATTATTGTTACTACAAGACCTGAATAGTCTCAGTTTTTCCAATTTCAACTCAGCCCGTCTCAGAAAGCCATTCACAAGTTTATAATGACCAAGAATGTAGGGTTTTCTCCAAAAAACGGTCGTTTCGTAAAGCTGTTTTTCAATTCTGTGGCTGGAAGATACTGGAGTGTTACTCTACATGTTAGCATTGCTTTATACTTGTACCATTGTTGCTCGTACTTCTAAAGGAACAATTAACTTCCTCACTTTAATGCTTTAGCAGGAGTACTCTTTGAAAAGGTATTGACTGGAAGGTACCGTCTCTTTGGGGTCTGACACTGCAGGTTTGTGCTTTTTAAAATAGTTAAAAGAGGCCCTTTAAGCTCAGAAGAAAAGAACAAAATATGTACTTTTACTTTTAGAGAACTATTAGTGTACTTTGGAGGAAACATTAGTGACATGTACATGTGTAGAAATGGTCCAGAAACTTCTTACTGGTCACATTTAAAAAGTGAAAAGCCATAAGAAGCCGTGCGGGGAAGAAACATGAACAAAAACGATAAGAAAACCACCAAGAGCCATTCAGACAGGAGGCCACCAGCCTGCATTCAATACATGCCAATAACAATCTGGTATAGATTTCCCCTCGCACTGAGAAATCTGTGAGGGGGAAACAAAAGTCATAGGAGTCCTTCATTTGCCATGCTCATCCATCAATCAGTATTTAGGACATTGGCAAGTGGTAATTTAATAACCAGTGACCTGGGCTGGCAGGAAGCCGGCCTGACAGACAATACAAACTCATTTATCATGGGGGGGGCGGCGCAGCGCTGCCGTGGATCCTCTCTCTCTCTGATCCTGTGATTGTCGCTGCAGGAGTCACCCTCGGCGAAACAGTGAGGGGGTTAGCGCACATGAAGCTCGGCTCAGAGATAATACACATAAGTACAGCTGGATATGTGGAAGCTGGGAGGAAAGCTGAGTCTCTGGTTACACCGTTTACTATTTCAACCCTCATTTTCACCTTTAATTTCTCTTCAAGAGGCTCTGAAGGTACTAGAAAGCCTTTTTTCCAGAGTGTGAGTCAACATGACAACCTTTCATTACAGCCGTGCTGTGTGATGATTATATTGAGTGAAATGTTCAAACCAAAGATTCCATGATTTTTATAGCTGCACTATTACATAACATGGAAATATTTTACACGTCTTTCCACATCTTTAGTATCCGTGGAAACTAAAATGAAACTATAAAGCAAAGAATTTCTATCTGTATGTGTTTATGTGTGTGTCCTTCGCATATCTCGAGAACCGTTCACCTGATCTACTTCACACTCATCGTGTGTATTGCTGCAGACCGGAGGACGTGCAGTGCTGAAGTTTGGACATGTGACATGTTCAGTATTAATAAACTGTTTTAAACTTTCTGTGCAGCAGCGGGGGCGGAGCTTCAGGGCTCTGCAGACTGAGACTTCAGGCGTTGCGGCGATTCGCCAAAGGGTTGTGCTGCAGTGTGGGAGTGTCACTTCAACGGCCCGCTGACTGCACGACGATTAACGTCTATTGTTCCCTCACGGCTGGGTGATACACCTCTGGATCACCAGTTACGTAATTGGCGACCGCAGCGAGTTGCGTTTTTCCAAAACTTTCTTCTATTTCAACTTTTCTGCCACAGGCTGTTTATTTTCTTCGGCCTCCACCGCCTCAGCCCAAACACACTACCCACATTCAAAACGAATAAAGGGACACGTGTTTTCGCTGCACCGCCGGATCTGGTGTACAAGCCTAAAGTTAGAAAGCCAAAGTCGAGCGTGTACATTTATAGATTAGGTGTCATTGACTGCAGTTCCCTTTTGCTGCTAGATGCTGGATTTACTAACGTTACAACCAAACTCTTCTTGACTTCCCTGGAGTCAACGAGCGATGGTTCTCGACAGCGCTGCAAACAGTTGGCCTGTTCTGAGCGGGCACAAGCTCCAAGCGGCCACGCCACAGACAGGCACTGCAGTAGTACTGTGTGAATTACATTTATGTCAATTTAAACAAGTAATATATTTATTTTGAATACATCCCTGGAATAGTTTTTGCAGTAAGTTGTGTTTTTTAACCAGATTGCTTCATGTCTTACTGCTGCATTGCATTCTGGTCTAGGTCTTTCCTCTGTGGGTGTGGTCATTGAGTCTCTTGAGTCTCTTTAACAACAGATTTCACTCTTTATGATTAGTTCCATATTGTTGATGTTTTATGTGTCTTAAAAAATTCCCCTTGAACATTTAGTCTGTTTAGAAGTTGTAACTCTCATATGAGAATTACACAACAAGCATAAAGTTTATCAGTTTAAAAGGTATATTCTTCTTTGACCGTTGTTAAGAACTTTTTGAGAATCCATATTTGAATGTTTACTTTGTCCAGGCGTAGAAGCAGCTCTTCCCCCACATGTTGCAACCTTTCCTTGCATGCAGAAACTTGTTTGATCTCCAGAGAACATACTGAATGAGAGGAGGTTATTTCTGTGAGTATGACTGTGTTTCCACGTCTTTACTGACAAGCCAGGGTCAGCTCAGGATGCTCGCTTCGCCCTCTGTTGGCTTAAACGCTCAGCTTTGTCGAGCCGATCTGTGTTTGCCCACATCCAGTAACATCATATACCTCTGTGAGCTTCTGATCGCGTTGCTGCCAAATTGCAATCAGTGGGCAGGCGTCCACATGAGCTACCATTAGGCCACGGTGCGGCGAGTTAGCGGGCCCTGTCGATGACTCACCCAGCGCGTTTGACTCCTGAGGAGGCAGTAAAAGCTGTAATGTGGATTTTAATGTGCTCTAATGATCTTTTGTATGTCTTGGGTGCTTTCTTTTCCGGCCCAGCACCGTTGCACTCGCGTTAGAGTCTCGGTGTCCTCTGCCAGCGGCGTCACCTGTAAAAGTGACCACGCTAATGAGGATGGCGATGGTGGTGATGGTGCGTCAAAGTGACAAGCTGCTGCATAATAATGCCCTCGCTAACCTGGTAACCTCGTTCATCAGCTAGTTATGTCAGCAGTAATGCGTGATCACAGAGAGGGTGATTATATGGAGATATCATGCAGTAATTAAAGGGCCAGTGGTTTTATTGTACCACATCTGTACTGGTTGATAGGGTTATTGACCAGCACCAATTTATCAGCACACTTTTGAGACTTTTCTCTCGTAGAATGAAGGAAAAGTAGAAGATTATAGCTACCGTTCATAGCTATAACTAATATATCCGTAAGTAATCCACGTAGTCGTGACCCAGGAAGGTTAGTTATGTCCTTTCGTAGGTATAGCTATGAATGGTGCAGGAGAACAGCCTGGTTTAGGGCAGACCTTCATGGTCGTTGTGGCGATCCCTTGACTTTTCAATCTAGCGTCATCATCAGGTCAAAATTGCAATTTGTCCAATACTTGTCTTTATATAACAGTTGAGTTTTCTTGACAATGAGCATTACAGCCTCACAGAGTTGTTCGTGTGGCTGTAGATTGTTGGCCTTGTTTAAAAATGAAAGTGGAACAGTTGAGCTCGGGGCTGTATAGTGCCAGCCTTCTTATCCCTCTAACACAGTGAATAAAGTCAGTCAGCTCAGTCCTCGGGTCCGGATCAATGGGACTCTGATTAGTGCCGGCCAAAGGGACACTCGTGATTATTACCAATAAAGGGAATTAGATCAATGATTTTTTTTTTGGTTAGGGGACTTCAAAACCTGCAGCTTGATCAAATTTAAGATCAAGTCATCAGTGGGATTGCGGTTGATTTATAAATAAGATAATTAGTCCCCCCCCTCCTCCTCCACCTCCACCTCCTCGCTGTGCTCTGTTTCTGCTCTCGCTGGCAGTCCGACACTTTTATTGCTTAGTCAAACCTCCTCCTTCCATTTTTAAATTGCCTATTGAGTGGATATCTCTGCGGAGTTGCTAGCCTACCATTAGTATCACCTTCATGCAGCTTCTTTTCTTACGGCGAGGAAATGTTTAAGGTATTTACTCTGCGTAGCAAACATCCCCGTGTAATTTAATTGTCAAATGATACAAATCATAGCCGTGTTTACGTACAGACACAGTTTCACTACTCCGAGGCACTTTAAATCCCTTCAGAGCCCATGATGACATGTCATAAATGCATCTCAGCAGGTATTAACAAAGGAGAAATAAGAATAAGCAGCTAAAGCTTTAGTGTTCTCCTGTGGGGATCAAACCTGTGACACCTCCGATTTAAGATCTGTTACTCACAGACTGTCATGTAGTCAGGTGTTTTCACCCCCATTAGGAAAAACAACTCCACTGCTTTCTAATTTGATAAAAGTGTTGTCATTTTTACATTTAATTTTCAAAGGCAGAAAAATACCTTTCAACACTTGTCACTCGAGAAAAGCAACAATTCTGTGATTCGTAGCGTTTCTTTCTCACCACGTCTCTTTGCAGGTGATAATTTTATTGCGTTTGATGTCAGCGTTGAATGAAACATCACCTCAATCGCTTTTTACTCCTCTCAAAGAATATTATCTCATCTCTAAGTGGCATCTGCAGAAAAATGATTTACAAAATTAAAGAGACTTTGCATAAAATCCCTTTTAACATCCACATCTTTGTTTATTTATAAAAGAAATCTGAATTGTTTCCCTTAAATACGTTTTTTTCTGATGTCTTTGTTGGGCAGGTCATTGCTAGTTTTCCTACTGAACTTGTGGTGTATTTTAATCTAAATATGTTGCCCTTTAAAGTGTAGTAAAAAAGAAAACAGGAGGTTAAATTCCAGTCCCATACAGTTCAGAATACGTGAACTAAATGACACAGAGCTAAACCCCGTTTGGCCGTCAGCAGCAGCTCCCCTAATTTAAATGAGGTAACCCTGCTGAGTGGACGCTTTCCAGTTCAGCTGCTGCAAACTGACCCGATTGGACGGATTTCAGTCATTCTTCGGCGACGGGAGCCAATCAGGACCGAGTCCAGCCGTGATGCATATCTTGGACTTTGTCCGAAAACTGCCTGGAAAGAAAGCAAACAGTCAATTGTCCCTCTCAAACACAATCAGGTTTAACACTGCTTCTATTAAGCATCTGTTATCGGATGTGTAAAGGGCTGTACCGCTATTTCTCTATGGTTTAGTCCACATAATACAACATGCAGGATTTTATTATATCACTGCTAACCGTTTTCTACAGTTTCCAGTTAGAGTCCCCACCTTCCTGGCAGGGAAATCAACTCGCTTGGGATTGGTAATCCACCGATGAGGTCATTTAATGGAAATGATATATTGGGGGAGATGAGGGAAGTTCACTTGTTACAGCTAAAAGTGATGAATTGTGTGGATTTCTATCCAGCCTTGTTATACTTACACAACCTATCTTTTGACTTTCACTAGGTTTATGCTGACAAAATGAAAGCTTAAATTAAAGGAGTCAATAGTCAATAAAAGCCCAGGCTTTTGTAAGAAAAAAAGGTCTAAATTCTCTGATTGCATTTTCTTAAAAGTGAATATATTCTGGTTTCTTTTCTCCTCTATGACAATAAACTGAATATCTTTGAGTTGTGGACAAAACGACATTTGAGGACGTCATTTTGGACATTTTATAGACCAAACAATTAATCGATTGATCAAGAAAATGATGAAAAGCAAAACTGAAAAACAAAATTGACAGAACTCAAAATTTATCTTAAAGTAGCTTTTAGTTGGCTTTTACCACAGACTGTATATAAGAAGTGGAAATAGTCACCGTGATGTCACCCAGTGGTTTTTGGACTGACGTTTTGAAGCCTCAAGTTCAGCATTTTGGCCGTGGCCTTGTTGGTTTTTATAACAACAGTAGCACACAAGTAGAGAAGAGCAGTAAAGTCTGCAAACATTTGCCACCATAAGCTACTGGACCAAGTGACGCTGTGAATGTTTAATTGTCTAAACCATGCACTAGCACTGGTATAGTCTTTTTATACTCACACAGCTGCCTCTTGTCAGCCTCGTGATGCAGAATAAACGTCCACCGGTGTAGCTACCTGCCTCCGCTCTGTGATCGTCAGGATCATCTGCCTCTGCTCGGGGACTAGTTTCACCTCGCTAACAGCTGAGACCCTCCCCCCTGGTGTTTATGTGTGTAAGTCACCTGGAAACCTGGTGTAGTGGAGGTATCAGCGGGGCGCAGGTTGCACTCTGAGCCCCGGGGAGGACGAGGAGAAGGGGAGGGGGTGCACATCCTCACGGCTCAGATGGGATTACAGGTTGCTAACACTTGATGACACAAGCTGTTTCCAACATCTCGCCCACCTTGTGTGCTGAACACACACACACGCCCACGTAAGCTGCCGTTCACGTGCGCGTGTGAACTCGCTCATAAAATTGAAGTTGTGTGTGTGCATGCATGCTGGCTCGACTTCTTACATGACTGCACGGACACACACACACACACACACACACACGGAGTGAGAGTAGACAAACTCGTACATAAAATTGTATTTGTGCTGGATGGAAGAAAACAAGCAAGCATGAGTGAACATGGAAACACACACACACACACACACACAGAGGCAACACTATCTCGTGCTCAGAATTGTTGTTTACACGCATGAATGTAAGAAAGCAAGCATGCATGCACAAACACACCTCTGGATCCCCAACACGCACACACACACACACACACTAACAGCTCATCTCAGTGATGGAGTCAGTGTGTGATGTTACACTAATATCCATCACTGTATCAGTGTTTTTAATTGACCCTTGTCATGATGACTGGCATTCAGATGATGCACGTTACTGTGGGAAGGTTCTGAATTACATAAAACCTGTTTCCAACTCTCAAACAAAGCTGATTGGATAGAAATTTTACGTAAAATAATTTATTTTATTGTCCCCAAAAGAGTCCCAACGTGAGCTAAATCCACCCTGATCAACACTCCTGAGAATTCATGGTCAATAAACCTAATTTAAATGAAATTAAACCTCATTTTTTTAGGAAAAAATGCAGAAATTATGAATTATTTGGACTATACTCAAAATTGGAGGAATAATGTTGATGGATGTCAAAGTGTAGTCAGAATATTACAAATATTATAATATTAAAAAAAAATGTAATGACTGTGACACATTACACCACAGGTGCTATAATTTTGAATAAAATACCCATAATGCAACGAAAGTAGTGGTCATTATTTTTTTTTGCAAAGACCATATAAGTGAACCATACATGTAATTTTGGGGCAATTAGGTGATCCATATTTTATGATATAATGAAGTTTGAAAACGGGTCAAATTTCACCCGAAGACAACAGGAGGGTTAACTCCGCCTCCCAGCCGTCGCTACAGCCTCCGTCTGGGTCTCACTCACATGAACTGAGGAAGGGAAATAACTATGGATTTGGCTATTTTACAACTTTTAGGACCTAATGAATTAAATAAGGGCTGTTAGTGTTCGTTCTGGGAAGTTGATTTACCTATAAAAAAAAATGATCCGCTGAGTTACGGACGTCTCTTTAACAATGTAAGTCTATGGGAAAAAGTCATTTTGGGCCCGATGGCATCACGTGACGGACACGTACGTTGTAGTACCGCCGTTTGGCCACTACGGTGCTCTTCCTGGGGGCTTGGTCCACAACCCCAAAACCTAACCAGAACACAACCACAAAGGTTTCCCTCTGCAGCCCTGTGTAACAGAATACTATCCCCAAAGAAAACAGTTCTGATTGGTTGGCAGGTGTCTTTTAAACTGTTTGTACAAAGCTCTTCAGACAGGTTTATATATTAGCAGGATATATGAGGAGTAATGGCCTCAGTAGTTTTAATAACACATAACATTTAATTAAGAGACATTGAGGATTATTTGAGTGTATTTATAAAAGTGCAGTGAAGTTTAATGACCCGCGTTCACCTCGCTGTGACCACTGCAGGCCTCACTCGCAGGCTAAATTAATTTTCTCCTCTCTGTCTCTTTCTCTGCCTCTCTATGCCCAAAGTTATTTAATATCCACTCGGATTCAGATTCATTATTACCTGCTCGCCCCCCCACGCTCCTCCCCAGCCCCTCCAGATAGCACTTTGAAAGACCACCGTATCTCCCAGGCCTAATTAGAAATGAACGTCTGCTCGTTTAGTCAACTCTCACCTCAAGCCTGGAAAACTTTGCCTTGAATTTCAAACATTCACCTCACAGTGAACGCTGTATAACTTTGCTCTGACCTTAGGTGAGTGAACATCAATGCAGCTTCTGTACGCGTTTGCGTGAGAGTAAATCCTCCTGTACTTGTCTTTATTTAAAACGATACCACGGAGGGTGTTTTCCTAACTCAGCATGTGGCCGGTAAACATCACAATCCATCAGTCTTGGATGTTTTTGGGGGGGTTGAGAGGTGTGTATGTGGGGGGGGGGGGTGGCAGGGGAGAAAAGACGGTTTGTTTTCACACTTAAGGAAGACATGAAATAGAGTGTCCTTAACTTAATCACCACCTTGTTTTACTACATTTGCATACATTTACATATTAATTGGACCACCGATTAAAATTGGTTTTGTAATTTTAATTAAGTGTCCACAAAGGTATATGATTAGCACTGTTTAAAATACAGCCTGACATAACTAGACGCACAAAAAAAGGCTGCTTTCCTCGTCGCCCCCCCTTCTCCTTTTACAGAGGAGGGGATTACTTACAGGGAATGCCTGTTTCATGATAGCCATTTGTTAAATCTGCAGTAGATTAGGCTGCCATGGAGACGGCGGGGGCGGGGCCTCCAGATCATTGAGGATATTTAAAGATTCATATATTGTAATGTAGTGTTTTAGTGGCCCTTCTAAGTGACTGGTGAATTCACGCTGCAGCTGTAATGTGGTCTCCGTTACACCAGTTACAATAATGTGAAAGGTGATGATGGTCCTCGGGGCCCACAGCTGGAGAGGGGCTTCTTCTGCACTAAAGTCAAGATGATAGCTTCATTCTTTCTGCCCTATGCCTCAGCCGGTGTGTAATGTTAGCATGCAGCCTACCGTCACTCCCTGTCATGGATTAAAGGTGTGATCTTCAGCTGAGCAATACATATCATAATATTAATAGTGATATTGTTCTGATATGACAATATGCCAAACCCTTTGAGCTCCAGTCCTCCAGTCCTACTCTGGTATTTTTGTTTACTGTGATGTCATTTCTTGGAGTATCTCCAAATATTTCATATCTCTAAAATCTGTACAACCTAAACTAAAAGGTTATATCGATCAATAAACCATGATAATTGACAAAAGTATTGCAGTTGTGTCAGATCAGGGCTGTCAAAGTTAACGCGATAATAACACGTTAAGGAAAAAACGTTTTAACACCACTAATTTCTAACGCAACTTGTGTTTTTAGGTTGTGATGGGCTCAGTTTTAAAGCTAGAGTGAAGATACTGGTATCATGTGAAACTAGAAAACCTAATGAATCCATCGGTACCAACCATGTCATACTAGCTTGTCGCAAAGGAGGCTAAATAACGCTCAAAACTTGCACTCAATTTTGGCGAGGAAAAACTGACATGGACATTTTCAAAGGTGTCCCTTGACCTCTGACCTCAAAATATGTGAATGTAAATGGGTTCTATGGGTACCCACGAGTCTCCCCTTTACAGACATGCCCACTTTATGATAATCACATGCAGTTTGAGCATATTGTTTTATGTTAAATGCAGTACCTGTGAGGGTTTCTGGACAATATCTGTCATTGTTTTGTGTTGTTAATTGATATCCAATAATAAATATATACATACATTTGCATAAAGCAGCATATTGTTCCAAATACTTGACAAATCTCCCTTTAAGGTACATTTTGATCAGATAAAAAACGTGCCATGAAGTTGCGATTATCACGATATTTAATCGATTGTCAGCCCTATGTCATACATAAACAAAAACATTTTTTTTTTCATAAAATCTTACTAAATAAACACTCAATAACTCTTTTGAATTATGCACATTTTTGAGATATTCTCCTTTTTCTGTGCAGATTGAGTGAAAAGGCGTTTTGATAACGTAACATAACGTAACACTAGATATTCTCTTTTTTATTTTAGATCTATTTAAACAGGATCGTGCAAACAACGTTCTCTCACGGGAGGTCTGTTTTTAAAGGGTTAAATCACGTATAAATGAACCACATTAACGGCGAACGTGTGGCTCTTTACTGTCGTTGTAACTCTTAGCATATGTCACTTGACTTTGTGTGTTGTTAGGTATTAGCATGGCAGCTACGTCCCCTCGTTCTAAAGTGTTAGCCTGAAACCCTGGAGCCAACAGCGCTCCGGGGACATGTGATGTTGGTGATACTGTACTCGTGCATGTTGTGTTCTCCTCTATATGCTTACGAGCCTTCAGCTGGGAAAAATTTGAGAGCTTTTCTCTCCCACACTCTTAATGAGCGCAGCTTTTGCCAAGTCAAATGGCCTGACATGTAACAGAGAGAGACTCGCGCACCATTTTTTTTCTGATGCAATTACAGCAGAGTCGGGGTATCATACTGGGGACTTTTCAGAAACGTAATATTACCTCATTTTGTCTTTGGTGTGGTCTGGAAGGTTCTTGAGAGACATTTGGAAGCATTTTACTCATAAAATACTTAACCATTTAAGTGATAGGATACTGTTTCCTGGGCTCTGTCCCTGCTGCCAACCACAAAAGATTGAAAACTGAGGGGGAAAAAAGTACAGTAGGTTGGTAGATTTTCCCCTGTCATCTATTATGCCCCTTCTCTCTGTCTCTTCCCCCCCCCACAAGAATCAACAATGCTTTGAAACTTATAGAAACTGGAGCTCCGTGTTGCCAAATATCCCGTTTCCCTGTGCATGTTTCAGGATCTTTATTCCAGCTTCAACAGACAAAAGGAGGCCTCTTCTTCTCTGGGTGCAACGTGTCTGTAATAATGCCTGGCATGGAGCAAGTCCTCTCATTACCAGCGCTCATACCCACCTCTGTGATGATGAGTCTTTCTGTCATCCAGTCCAATCCTCAAAGCTGTCTTCTGGGAGCCCTCAGAGTTATGGCATTAGTTTTGCTTTCTTCCCCGATCCTCCCTCCTCCCCTCCCTTCTCTCCGTCTTAAATTGCCGCTTCTTGAGTTACTAAGCTGCCCTAATAGGTACAACCTGCGCCGACTCCCTGTCCTCAGATGGGACGTACCTCTCCCGATTGCTGTTTTGCGGGCAGAGGATAAAGAGCTATCCCACGATGCACCCTGTCACACGCGATGCCGGGCTCGCGCGGTGATTTCGCCTGGCTCCCGAACAGCGTCCTCAGCGCCAGAGATTTAAATGTGTTTCCTATTTCTTGCTTCGCTGTTGACATCAGAATGTTTCCAACCTCAGTGTGTTGTGTGTGCATGTACCCCCCCACAACACACACACACACGCATGGGACACTTACATAATTACACACAAATACGTGCACACAGGCATCTGCAAACACACTTTCAGTCACAGTCAAATAAAGCCACATGCATGCAGGAACACATGCAGGCTCGGCGATCACGATATTTTATTGAAACAGAAACGTTGCATGTTGCCAGCAGACACTGTGGAGGCCACCACATCCCACAGGTCCTGGATCTGCTTTATAGGACCCTCAGCTGCATGCCAACACGCTCTGTGGATGCCGACACATTTGCAATTGATTGCCAGGTGATTGGTTTGGTTTTATTCCGTCATAAAACTACAGCATATACTTTTTAAAAAAAATAGAGATATGTGAGCACAAAGAATCAAACAAACTAAAATAAACTGGTAACAGGGAGTGAGACGACAGAGTTACCTCCGGCATCTCCTTAGGGAGTGTAGATAATCACACCTCTTCCCACCTCCCAGCGGCTAATCTAGAGATTAAGAGCAAAATGACCTCTAATGAGACGGTTTCTAGGAGCATTGTCATGCACACTTTAGGGTTGCACCTCAGGTGTTTAGACAATTCAGGGCTATTGTAGGTAAAAATATAATAACGGAGCCTCCTTTGGCTCCGTAATTTATTATTTTTTTCACCTACAATGGCCCTAATACGCCGTCATACAAATGATATCCGGCCTGTCAAACAACTCAAACGGCCTTTCTCTCCATGACCTGGGTCAGGTTGTTACCTCAGGACCAGTTTGGTTCTCATGAGTGAACCGTTCCCTGCAGCCCTCCAGGACTCTTTTATTAAATAATACAAATGAACCCTTAAAGAAGAGAGAGAAAGCTCTTTGGTGTTCATCCTCCTGCGTGTTTATGCCTGTAGAAGGACGTCAGAGTGCAGCACAAACAGAAGCGCTGATACAGGATGCCACCTTCACTTCCCCGCAGGCCCGTGGCGTGAGGGTGATGCTGAGTGTTGTGTACAAATCACAAGACGTATGCCGCACACTGTCAGGCCACATAGGTGGCACGGTGATGAATACGGCTTCCCTCCGACGCCTGAGCATTATCATAAATAAAATAGAGTACAAACAGCAGCCTTTGCGCACTAATGGAATTTGTCAACATGAAAGAAGTGTTATTGAGCTACGCCGCTCCCTCTCTTCTCTTTGCTGATGCCTTGCCAAATACTTATCCCCTCTCTGGTGAGCATTTAGCGTTAACTCGCGGCGGCTCCTGGGAATTGCACGGGCGTAATGAAATTACCTCGGCACAAACAAATAGGGTCAAACTCTCAAGGAGACGAGCATTAGGGCCGCATTTTGCTAATTACGTGGTGCGTTCTTGCCGCCGTCTCGCGGAAGCTGCACTGGATAGCCGGGATCTGCAGGACGCCACCGTGTCCAATGCTGAGTAAACACGCCACCAGGAGAAGGGTCGGGGAAATTAAACTAAGCAAAATGGGATTACAGTAAACAACACCTAATATTTTGTCGATTTGCGGTTGATAATTAAGCAAATTTCATGCTGATTTGACGGAGAGATGAACACAAAGCTGGAAGTCTATATGTTCTTTTGAATGTCAACGCCGTCACTCATCTTTGTACCTGAAGAGGAAACACATGCATGAACACATGAGTCAATATCCCCCCCAGCAGTAGGCCACCCTTCATCATAATGACATTTCTTTACCATAACAATGCTATCAGATCTGTTTTCTGCAATTCGTCTCACCTGTGTTATCGCTGCCAGCAGAGCAAGATATGCCATTACCTACATGAGCGTGACGGAGCGTTTTGTAATTATTGAGCATGCCTCTGTGGTAATTACTTGAGTTTACTGAATTATAAAGCTGGAAGGAGGGGAGAGAGGAGCCACGGCCCTGAGCGGAGACACAAATATTCTTCCGGAGGCTGAAGAGCTGAGAGACTTTCCTTGGCAGCGGCATTATCACATACACTCATCTGCCAGAGTCTGTTGACAGAAAATATGCCCTATCAGCAGAAATAACCACTCTTTTTCTCCCAGCGCCCCCCTCCTCCCGTCGCCACCGTGCGCCCTGACAGTCTGACGAAAGACAAAGCTCCCCAGTGAGGGATATCAATAAATCAGAAAAAAGCAACAAGAGCGGAGACCACCTATTTCGTCTCCTACACGAGACGCCGTCACGGGCGCTGTTGCATGTTTTTATTGTTGTACTGCGGTGCTGGTGACTACCCAGTTGGTAATCTCTCTCTCTCTCTCACTGTGCGCCTGAAATGAGCAAATCAAGGCTGGATTACGCCTGCTAACATGCTCATAAATTTGGGATTTATTCAGAGGTAAATTGAGATTGAAGAAGGAAGCGCTCTGCCTGGTAATCCCTCCACACTGAAGGGGCCTGTAAGCTCGCTGTTGTCTGTCTGTGTGTGTCTGTGTGTGTGTGTGTGTGTGTGTGTGTGTGGTAAACATCCACATGGAGAACCAAAGAAAGACAAAACAAGACGGAGAAATACGTCAAATAATAGACCCAATAATTGAAAAGTCACTAATCAGCATCAGATTTCAAGTCATCTTCAAACTGTTGCTAAAACATCATAGATGTCAACACGTTCTCATCTCAACTCGTCACATACTGACTTGTCAGACCCCTCGGCGTCACTATTTGCTCACAGTAAACACGTTATTAATGTTGTCAATTAAACAAAAACACTTGCTTAGGTTTAGGGAAAACATGTCTGTTTGCCGCGAGGAGAAACCTGCGCGGAGTATGAAAGATCCAAACGCTTCGGTGCGTCAGCTCATGTCCGTGCGGCCGTCCTTGTGGAAAGTATAACCAAAGCTTCAGACACTTACTAGTTTTCATTTTTGCAAATAACTCTAATAGAAAATAATGTTTAAGGCCTCAGACGAGGTCAAAACACCAAATGCAGTTTTCTATTTTTGAAAGTTAAAATGGTCTTTTAGTCGTTTTTTACTTTCTGACTATCAATTTTATTTTAAAATGTAATGTTTTATTGTCATATTGTTATCCGCTACGTGATTTTTGACATATAAATGAAGGTTGTCTTCTTGGAGGTCAAAGGTCAGGGTCCAGAGCTGAGGATTAGTGCCTTGCACAAGGACACTCCAGCAGGTTGTGGAGGATTGAACCCTTCTGTCCCTCCTGTGTTATCTCCTCTTGAGCCCAGCTCAAGGCCGGAGTTCATCCTCCAGATTCGGGGTTATCCTCGTGGCCCTCGGCCCTCGCTGGCGCTCCAGCCTGTGGGATCAGAGTGGGTGAGCGCTGCTTCCTGTTAGAAACATCCCAGAGATTCAAACTGGCGCCCGTCCAACCAACCGACTGGGCAGCTCGTCTGGCCTCCAGCCCACCGCTGCTTGTTCTCTGCTGCTAACAGGTATCGACGGAGCTGATGGGGCAAATCATCATCTGAGGGATTTTTTCTGTTGTTGCGTTGCTTGGTTTCACTCCCATGGCGCTCGGAAATTCCCGTTCTGGCGGAGAGACTCCACTACCTGGAGGGATTTCCAAATGTCTCGCAGAAGACGAAATAACCTCCACCTAACAAAATAAACCCCCGACCGTCTTCCTCCAACAACAGCATGAACACAGAGAGAAGAAAGGAACACGGACTAACTGGCAGTGAAGGCAATTTGTCGCTGGAGCTCGCTCCCCCTTCTCTCCTGCACCATCCAGATTTCCCATAAGGAATGTGCTTTGGTGTAATTCATCACCGGGCCCATACGGCAAACCGCTCGTTCTGGCGGTGAAATATGAGTCAGTGCGGGGAGGCATTTTCACACGGTAGCTGCGCTGAATGGGGTATTATTTTGGCAAGCTCCCACAAGATCCTCCAACACCTTTTTTTCTGCTGTTGCAACACGCTGTTTATCAAATGTCTCTAGACGCAGGAGGCGCACAATAAACATCAACCGCCGAATTACAAGCTTTGATTTCCGGCATATTACGGTGTCCCATAAATAAAGGTGGAGGGAGAAAAACACAGCACTCCATCATGTTATAATAACATGCCTGTTTATGAAGATGGAGGATGACAACGGCGTACCTGCCTGCGAGCGTGAAGCTGAATGATAGTATTCACGCTCCGGGAAGGGACGACATGAACGCCACTCTGCTAATTAGCTGCCCTGTGTGGAAAACTGTTGTTCAGTTTAAACTGTCCAGCCCACAGAAAGTGGGTTAACTTTTCAGGCATTTAGCAGACGGGCTGCTCCGTGCAATAGAAAAGGCTTCAATTCCTCGACTCTCAGTTTGTAAGGAAGTAATAAACAGGAGGTCAGAGGTCACAGAAACCCGGCTATATGTGTAAACATTAAACATTTCAGTGACTTGAGGGTGAATGTTTGTGATGAAGTAGTGAAAAAAGAAATGAGTACGATAAACTGCTTATTTAAAAAGCAGTAACTCATGACATTTTAATTTAAATATGTCAGTTTTGTGACTCAATTACAGATTAGAGCGTTTAGTGGCTCTTTCCTGCTGCAAAAGGAAGTCATTTTGGTCCTCTGCTCGGTCTAGTTCTCATATTTTTCTCTTATAAATTGACTAATCTATATTTTTTAGGGCTGTCAATCAATTAAAATATTTAATCTTGCTTAATTGCATGATTGTCCATAGCTAATCGTGATTAATCGCAAATTAATCACACATTTTTATCTGTTCGAAATGTACCTTAAAGGGAGATTTGTCAAGTATTTAATACTCTTATCAACATGGGAGTGGACAAATATGCTGCTTTATGCAAATGTATGTAAATATTTATTATTGTAAATCACATTACACAAAACAGAAACCCTCACAGGTACTGCATTTAGCATAAAACATATTCTCAAACTCAAGGTGTAGGAGGCCCCTACTGACCCACATCTGCTGGGCTTATAACCACCGATAAAGTCTATTTAATAGCCTAACAACATGCAGTCTAATCAGCAGAAAATGCAGGTGTAACATGTTTTCATGACCAACAGTCATGGTATGAGAAGAAATAGAAATAACCAGCAAATAAAGTAAGTAAGCATCAGAAATAGAGACAAAAATGCACAACATGTTTGCACCAAAAAGCATAATAATCCTAAAAACAAGACTCTGCTTTGTTAGAGCAGGTATGACTGTCTCTGTCCCGTTGACTTCCTCACAGGGATTTAAAAGTGAACCCCTTCCTGTGATGACTCCTCCAGCCTCGGTCTGAGAGGGCTTCACAGCGTCAGCAGCCTCTCCTCCGCTGAGCCATTTTTCTCTTAACACTGCGAAGTTTAGGAGGCGGGAGGGGCGGGGGGGCATTTAATGCACAGTAAACAACTAAAGCACTTGAAGCCTTTAAATCCCGACAGGAGGAGAGAGAGAGGGAGGGAAAGTCGGATAGAGAGATGTGATGAGGGAGGGGGGGCGGCGGCGGTGGAGCCAAGGGAGAGTCTCTTTCCCAGTGGGAGATGACAAATGCCATATGTCCTGAGCACAGCGCTTGTGTTAATCCTTGGCGGGTCCCGGCAGGCCCACATCCGACTCTGCGACCTCTGCACCCCCCCATCCTCTCAACCTCTCCTCTGCTTCCACCGGGCGGGTGGATCAGTCTCAGAGGAGCGCGGGCCTTCGGATGGAAGCGCTAAACGCTCTTTTTGGTAGTGAAAGGTGAGGAGAGAGAGCGCCCCGTCCTCACTTCCACTCTGTTTAGACAGATTATAGTCTGGTGTTGGTACGGGTACGGCTGTGCAATTAATCACATTTCAATTTCAATTACGGGAATAACATAATCGGCATAACGCGATTACTGTGCCATATGGCGCTCTCGTTTTGTGTTGTGTTATAAATCCAGCACACCCCTTTCCTTCACAGCGATGCACTTTGACCCCACTCGGCGGGTCAGGGACGGCCACCCGGTGTGGGAGGATCGCTCGTGGGAACTGTCCCCGGGGCTGGCTGGCCCTCGTCAGG
Organism: Sebastes fasciatus; assembly: GCF_043250625.1. Classification (NCBI taxonomy): domain Eukaryota; kingdom Metazoa; phylum Chordata; class Actinopteri; order Perciformes; family Sebastidae; genus Sebastes; species Sebastes fasciatus. The sequence goes on along the minus strand of NC_133818.1, from coordinate 3,677,580 downwards.
CGTATCCGTGACCGACTCTAGGTGGGATTGGAAAGGCCGAGTGAAGGTGGAGCTTAACAGCACGTCGTTGCCCAGACGTCGCCGCCGTCTTGTTTACCATGCTTTGCCGTGTCATCACCATTCATATCTATACAACCATGTATCATTAAATAGTTTACTGGAGCACAAAGCTCTTCATAGATCTATTCTCTTCTATTTGCTCTCAAAGTGCTCCAGATTGATGCATTCAACTTCAAAATGTAGCCTAAAAAATGTTCTTTCTAAATGCATGATGTCTCCAAAGTCCACTCCACAGTGATTCCCTCATTAACGTTATGGTTCCCTCATAGCGTTGGGTTTAAATCTTAAGTATTGCCAAATATACTGTAGGTGACTTTGCTTTTTGCTTTGACACCAAATCCTCGTCCCGTCTCTCGTCCCGTCTCTCGTCCCGTGTGTTAAATCGGACTCTTGTACAGAGCAGACACGCTCACTTTCAGTTTGTAGCGTCTGTCGTCTGCCTATTGTATTGATAACATACTGTTGGTGTTTTCAAGGACGGTCTTCCATCCTGACCTGCGTCCAAAAAGCGATGAGTTCCTGGACGGAGGGAAATCAATCTCCAAATCGTAAGCTTTGGAAAAACGATCAGTAGTATTGTTGAGTATAAGCAATCTGTTCTCACTGGGCTATAACATTAAAATCCATCGGTATGGTCCTTTAAGCGTGGAATCCAAACAGAGATCTTTTTCCTCTGTGTGCAGTTTCCTGTCGTCACCTTTCAGGATCTCTGGAGTTCCGACAGTTTCCTCTGCTTCCAAAATCACCTGAAGGGCTTCAAACGTTAGCTCTCTTGTTTCATATCAACTTAAACTGAGAGTAAACTTCAGTCCTCGGTGCTGCTTACACCAGATAGATTGATGACTCCAGTGTGTCTGCCTGTTTTCAAGACTCTGACTGCTCCAGTCATTCGTCTGTGCTCAGAGCCTAAACAAAGCACTGCCTCGGCCTTCGCTGAACCCTGAACAGCACCCAAACTGAGACCTGGAGGCCGTTCAGCTGTAATGATGTGGTTAAAGAATGAACTTTCCTCACTCGTGAGCTGAATCAGCTCCTCCACGTACCTCCGTGAACCCAAAGTCAGTGGCTCCGTTTACTGCTGCACAGAATAAACTGAATTAAGAGCTTGATTTAACTGCTTTACATTAGAGGATCTGCAGCGGAGGAAGCTCCACATTCATGGTTGAAGCTTGTTAATATAACGTGTGGAAAATGTGTGCTTTATATGAGGAGGTCTTCATGCAGGTGAAGCTACAACTGTGGGTTAAAAGGGGTGAAAGGTTCATGCATTACCTGCATATTTTACTATTCAATCATTCCACCTTCTTCTTTATGGACGGAGAATGATATAAATGCAAAATGAGGTGAAAAATTGGTAATTAATCGGCTGTGGGTGACTCCGGCGAGGCATTAGCCAGGCCTGCCCTGTTTGTCTGGCTAACATTAAGGGGCTAATTTTCAAAATCTAGCGTGCAGTCAATTTCCCAGGATGCCTCGGGGGGTAAAAGGTAGGGAATGACAGGAGGGGCTAATTTCACCCGCCTTATTTACCCCTATGTATCATCCGGCGGCTCTCATCTGACAGGACTGACGGCGGGATTGAAATTAGACCGACGGTGGCTGGCGTTGAGAATTTATGACGCCGCCGTGGTATTTGTTTGTTCGATGTGTGTGTAGTGAATACATCAGAGAAGAAGAAGAGGAGGCGGCGCAGGGAAAACCTGGGGAAATACATCTTTTTAATAACAGTCAGTGAGGTTAATGCAGCTTACCTTGGAGTGCCGACAGCAGCGGGAGGAGGAGGTGGAGGAGGAAGGGGGGAGTTATTTGACAGGGGGGGAGATAGACGGCGTGCAGAGAGATGTTTAAAGCGGAGTTTACCTACACAGGAGTCAGGCCTCGGTGTCTGATCGCTATTTGTTGTACAGAAGAGGAAGAAAAAAGGGGCAATAGGGGGGAGGAAGCGCAGCAGAGGGGTGGAAAAAGTCTTAATACTATTGTGTGCCTATAACCATCTGTCACAGCTAGCCTGGAGATGAGACTGAGATTAGGAGGAATAAACGTCGGGGCCGTAGAGCATCGGTAAAGCCTTCAGGGCAACAACAACAAAAACAGCAAAAGAAGAAGAAGGTGGCGGGGGTGTGAGAAGAGAAACGAGCCGCAAAATCAAACTCACGGGGGACATCCTAATTCTGAGGCAGTCATGGATTACAGATTGTAACCTGCGCCGACGACGGAGGGGGAAAAATGACGGGCAATATTACAGCGAGACTTGGAGGGGTCTGGATGATGATGTTGATGGTGGCGGCGGCGGTGATGGTGATGATGATGATAGTGGCGGTGATGATGGCGGTAATGACTGCACTCGCGCGGTTCCATCTTGCGTTACTTCAAACAGAAATGAAAAGGCAGTGGTAGGGAGGAAGGAAGGAAGGAAGGAGGGAAGGAGGGAGGTGGTGTGGGGGGTTGAAAGGAAATAGTGTCTTCTTCTTCTTCGCCTCCCTCCTCCTCCTCCTCCCTGAATGCCGACGGCTTAAGGAAAGGCATTTGGTGGCTCCTGAGGCATCCGCGGATCTCCCCTCCTTAAATTTACCGTGAAGGTTCTTAGAGTCCCTATTCAGGCAGGATATTCTCGTTTATTGCTTTTAGAAGACAAACCTCACAAAAGCACAGTGTCATTGCTTCTGGAGAGCACAACCCCGGAAGAATATACGCCACAGAGAAAGGTCCTTTTACCTCCATTTCACTTCTTATGTACAATATGACACACAGAGAGGCTTCCTACGCTGATTTACAGTCAGACAATATCATGTTCCTCACCAACACAGCTTTCCTTGTTAATTCATTTGCACTTATTGGTTCACAGAGAGCGTAGAGAAGGTGGACAAAATAAAAGAAACACCTGAACATGTTGGTGGAGCTCATCATGTGTGGATTTATCTGTGAATATTTGAGGTGTTTATTCAACTTGATGGCCAATTTTGAGGCTGAATATTGTGCTGCTTCTCATATTTTTGTATATCTTTGACTTCATAGTTGAACTTGTAAGTCTTTAACCCTTAAAAGCCTATCGTAGAATTGATGAAATAACTTTGGAACATGATAGAGATGAGCTTTAAATTGTGTCTGAACCATGAGATCATCAGCTCGTGAGTCTGTGTGAACGTGTGTGTGTCATCATGGCAGAATATGCTGGAGACACCCACTGTAGCGGGAACTACCACAGAGGAGGTTTGGAGTACTCTGCCAGGTGTTTATCTTTCTGTCTGTCTGTCTGAGGACAGATTTAGTCAATGTGATAGCGTCACAACGTGTTGTTGAGGTCGATATGAAGGTGGAGTTTGAAGATGGGCGTGGTCCGAGCAAGGAGGGCGTAAAAGCGTTAATTTGAACCATATGAAAAAGGAGTATGATATGTTGCATATATGGTACTGACAACAGTTGGACTACTAATAACCATACATTTTGAGTTGGTATTCTCCATATGCTACAAACTCCATCTTCAAACTTCTTCAATTCTGTTGCAGAACTATTATGAAATGTGCCTCCTCCGGCTAAACCCGACACCTCTCTTGACTTCTTACATGTCCTGCACAGGAGAAAACCCTCTCAACCTCTTGTGTGGCAAGCCGGAGAGCACCGAAGTGGTTTGGTTCCCAACCCCATCACCACCAAAGGATGATGCGTCCAGTCCTGTGGTTATGGGTGAGTCAGACCTGTCTCCCCCACCTAGCCCAGAGAAACAGGACGCACTCATGACGAACAAACAGGAACATCACATCTAACTCCACACACAGGGCAGGTTATCAGGTTTATTTAACAGCCACTATCACTGTGTTCATTTACTGTCTGTACATGGACTCCATTGGACGATTAAAGCGGGGCTTTGTGACTGATGATGAAGGTTTTGGTTGCTGCTGTGTCTCAGCATGGTGGACAGCTGAACAGAGTGTCCTTCTACCCATAATTCCTTGTGTTTAGGGCTTGTTTTCTCCACTTGTTAGGGCTTTCTTCTTTCTGACACTTGCATTTTGAGGCATTTCTGTCTCTAACCCCAGTGTGTGCAGCAGTGTGCATGTCTGTGAGTGTTCATGAATGTGTGTGTGTTGAGCTGCCCTTCCCACTGCCCTTGTCATACTGGTCCCAGTGCTGCAGGGCTCGTTGCTGGTTGGACAGCTCGGGTCAAGGTCTCCCCTCTCCTGATCTGACCGACGGGCTGTCACGTCAACAGCCCGGCCACTGGCCCAGTCTGCAGGCACACACACACACACACACTTTTTACCCAATGACAAGCCAACACACACTTGTACACACACACACACTGAGAAATTAACTGACAGTACAGTGTATCTATGCAGAAACGCACACACACACACACACACGCCCAGCGAGGCCCCCGCCCTGTACTGCAGATTGACAGTGAGGTTTATTGCTGCTAATACTCCCAGCTGTAGAGGCAGAGCTGCAGCATCCTAATGGGAAATGGACTCATTTCCTAACACGATGAGTACAAGGGTGCGGCACACGCCCATATATGGTCAACGGGGGCGGTTAATCCGTCTGACCTCCTCCCTATTGGCCCGAGACTGGAGCGACCATTGTCTAGTTTGTCAAAGTTTTTTTTCCAGTTCTTCTCTGCTGCACTGTTTGGAATAAATATAGGAGGAGAGGGTGAGAGAGCGCCACCTAGAGAAGGGACGCTAACAGGAAGTGGGAAGACAGATGCGACAGGACTGAGCATGCATTTTGATTGACGGATGATTTCTGGGAAATGCAGTGCAGAAACTTCTGCACCAATGAGAGCTTAGTATCAAAGATGAAGACTTTAGAAGACTAAAAAACACTTTTTCAGGACTTTAATTACATGCAAACATTTTATTTTAGCACATTTTCCTCCGTTAGTAACAAGTAAAATTACTAAAAACTCATTTTTTTTAATCAGTCGATAGTTAAGAAGTATTTTGTACTCACTGTACTGTAAAGAAATCTATATTTTTGTTATTTTTTCCTATTCCTACGACTGTTTTCTGCTCATTTTGTAACAAAGCAGGATCTCTTTTCGCTGCAGTGATGCAGGAGCAGCGGCTGCATCGGCATCGCTGACATGTTTCTGCATCTCAACGAATCTGCTGCTATTTTGGACTTTTCTTCATTAAAGCCATTAGTGTTTCATGAGGCTCCGCAGCGTCCTCGTGCTAATTAGGTGTCTATATTTCTATATCTCGTTATTGGATTTATTTTATATTGTGCTTAATAGTAAATAGTGTTTGAATTTTAAAACACACCTCTTGGGTGCAACATAAAGGGGAATTTTTAATCACATTTTCTGTAAATGAAAGGACCCGGTCTGCTGCTTTTTTTCTCAATTTTTCCATATGTGTCTTAATGAGTTTGCAGTTTCTTAAGCAGATACACACTGATTATATTTTTATATTTTTTTTTTCCTACTGTATCTGCTCCCCACTCCGGTCGCAGCAGGAGACAGTCCAAAATGAGAGATGGGTGAGGCAGGGGGGAGGTAGGTGATCATCATCATCACAAGGGGGAAGAAGAGGGATGTTGGTGGGAGGAAGAGGGGGGGAACATAGTTGATGATGGTGGCCGCCAGTTGCCTCGGCAACCTTTTTTTATTTTATTTATTTTTTCATTATTTATTCCTGGGGCCCCGGTGATGAGGCGTGTTAATGTAGCGCCGCCCGCCCGCCTGCGCCGCCTCTACCTGCTGATGGGCGAGGGACTCGTCTCCCTGCGTTTCAGCCTGGCTTGACAATTAAGACCTGGGCGACTGTAGCCAGGGGTTAATACCGCTCATTAAAAGAACTAGGTCATTAGCGAAGAATCAAGGCTCTTAAGGCGGCAGGGGATGCGGGGTGGAGGGGGTGGAGGGTGGGGGGGGTTGATGGAGAGGAGCAGGAGGAGGAGGAAGAGGAGGAGGAGGAGGGGCGGCGGTGGCAGCGGCGTAGTAAACTCTGCATCTCGGTGAACACGCAGCCCCTTACATTAATTAACCTCCCTTTTCCTTGTTGGGGAGGTGTGTGTGTGTGTGTGTGTGTGTGTGTGTGTGTGTGTGTGTGTGTAAAAATCCTCTGTTATCATATATGCACATGGCTGTACACCAATTAATTGCAGGGAGGAAAAAAAGAGAAAGAAAGCTAGTTTACAGTCCTCCCTGTGGTCGCCCCCTGTTCCTGTGTGAGCCCGAGTTACATTATTTCAGAGAGATGAAGGGTGGGAGGGGATCGGGGGGGTCTAATGTCTGTATGATGAGTAAAAAGGGTATTAAAATTAAGGAGGGAATCATGGTAGAAATCAGCCTTTGCTGTACCACAGGGGAACGGAGCAAATAAAAGCCACGGAAATGAAAATAAATAAGCTTTGCTAATACCTCACCTTAAGGAGCCGGAGCCGTACCCAGCTGAACCGCGGCTGTTTGCCTGTAATTTATTTGCGGACTTTATTATTAAGCTGTTACACAGGCTGTTTGACCTTCAGTAAGGAGAGCTGTTTTTTTTTTCCAAACAAATGCTCTCCATGTTAAAATGGTAAAAGACTCCTGTAATGCCCAGTGATCCCAGCGAGAAGATCCAGTGGTGTCTGTTTGTCACGTCGGTTAAGCTGCTGAGACAATTCACAAGGCAGGAAAATGAGCACAGTGGCAGTAATTCACTGGAAACAGCAAGGACACACCAGTAGGGGGTTAAACAGGTTTAATTAAACATCATTTTTAACGACTGTAATAATCATTTCAGACCGAAATTACCCAAAAATGGAAAAATATCCAAGTGCCCGAGTGAAAAAGCATTTTATCATCTTGTTCCTCCTGGTTTCACCGCAGAGATGCAGGAAACATACGGTTCACCTTCTTCTTACAAAGTAGACTTTGTCAGTCATTACAGGACTCTAAATGCTATTTTCCCTTCAAGCCTTTCTAAAAACGTTTTCCGACGTGACCTGACGTAGGTTTCTGCATGATGACGCTGATACATGTACATTATATATACATCCAGGAATGCAGGAAGCTAAACAATGTACTGCTGTGTGGACGCCACGTTAGTTCAAACTAACCGATGGATGCAGCGGTACACCAGCAACTCCCCTGTTCTGAGAGGTCAAATTACTGTTTCTGTGAATGGAGTCTGGTGGCTTTGAAGACGGCGATACAACAGCTTCAGTTCCCCGTTGGATATGTACATATCAGCCAGGTAGCTCCTAATCATTTTTCTCTGGTGGACACTATGCATACAACTCCGGGCGTCAATGCTGTTGTCGTCAAAGTGACAATAATCAAGTTAATATCCTCATGTACATCCAGGACAACTGACACGGTTTACTCCCACTGTCGGCGGCCCTGATGGCTCATTTTATCTAAACTAATCAGCCGTTCCTCGTCCATGTTGCGGCGCTCTCAACGTGAGCGACAGGAAAAATAGGAACAGGGCGTCCGACAAAAGTTCAGCTCAAAACACTGCGTCGCATCGTGCAGCATCGCTCAGCATCGCCCAGCATCGCCCAGCATCGCGCAGCATCGTGCAGCATCGTGCAGCATCGCTAGCGGCCAGTAAGGCACTCCAATAGAAAACAATGTAATCAAGCTGATTTTGTCGCTGACACTCGCTCGCATCGCATCCAGGACACGGTGTCAGACAGACTGCCAGACGCTGCTCTGGGTCAACAGAGTCCCGATAGTTGGTCCACTGCCCACGCAAATCTATCCCAACCTTTTAATGAAAAAGTCGCAAATTGGTATTGCTGCTGGTATGAATAGTTTTGATGTGTTGTCATGTGTTGTCACGCTCCCAGTGTTTAAAGGCCATAATATAATTGTAGTTCACCTGACCACTGTATTTACTCAGGCTGTAACGTCCTTATTTAAAGTGTCAGTAGAAAGTCGTGGACTTAAACGAGCTGTACGATGGACCTGCTGTCTGCGGGCGTGAAGAGGTTAACTCCATCTCTGTTCCTGCTGGGGGGAAATGTCAAACATTATCTAGATTTTGGATGAAAAGACAAGTATTAAGCCGTTGATCAACAGAAGCCGAGAGGCGTGCTGTGTGTGTCTTTCAACATGAGACACTCAGGTCTCCACTCATATTCAGCGTTTGAAGTTTAATTTGGGGAGAAGTAGGTGTCGTGATTTTTCAAAAGGTGGACGACGTCTCAATTTGGAGCAAAACTCTTAATATCCAGAGGCTTTGAAAGGTAACTCTTCTTTCATTTCCTACGATAAAGAGTGAAAAAGCCAGATTGAAGGGGGGGGTAAATTAGCCTTAATATCAGGCCTGTATGACAGTGTTTTTATCTGCTAATTTCTCAAGCGTCATAATGAGACGGTACCGAGCGATGGAGCGATTTGAATTTAAATGATATAATACTTGAGATAGCCCTAATTCACCCATACATATTTAATCTGACATATTATCTGGCTCCTGCGACGCCCTGATATGATATGACAGCTCGGCCGCTGCGCCGGCAGGAAGGAGGGAGGCGCGGCGCTGCTGTTTGGAGAGCGCAGCGTTAAAAGGAGAGGTGGTGGAGAATCCGCTCTCTGCAATCAGAGCCACTTTAGACGCCAAGTGGGTTTGTTAGAGATCTACTGATGGAAATAAAGTTTTATACAATACGGCATGCTGATAGAGTAGAAAGGTAAAAAAATAACCTCTATAATCTCCATTAATTTATGCTGTTATTACCAGGTCTCGTCTTTACACTTTACAAGTGTCCTCAAGAAGTGATAGAATCTCTTTCTCCTCGTCTGCATCTTACTGATTTCCTACATTTCCCAGATTGCCACACTGCATTGTGTTTTGTGCCTGTAGCCGGATCTCCTGCTCTCCATAGAAAATGAATAGGATCCGTCGACTTCACGTACGTCAACGGATTATTTCTGCTGGGCAGCATTGTTGAACCTCGTCTTTACGCAGCGCTGCATGTTGTTTAGCAGGTGGATTATTTCTTGAATGTTTCTGTAAAGCACTTTGAATTGCCCTGTTGTTGAAATGTGCTATACAAATAAAGCTGCCTTGGATGTGTTTCTGGAGATGAGCTCTGGCCTGTTAGAGACTATGTGCACACTCACCTTTCTGTCTGTTGAGGTTAAACCAGTTTAAAAGCAGGTACCTTGTTGTCACACAGCTTTAATAATCCACTGACCTGGAAGGTGCTGCTGCTGCTAACACACTAAAAACCTGCTCTGCTGCTCACCTCTGATGTCATATCTCCCGTGTAGGCCGTAAGCAGCCGCCGTGTTTCTGTGCCAGAGGATAATTGCAGCTATAGGAGGCTAAGAAATAAGAGATCTGCTCAATTAACCAATATAGCACAGCTGAGGACAGCACCTGTGCTTATTTATTTTTTTGCAGATAACATGGCCGATTAGCCTCTGAAGTGTGTCTGCTGCGTCCCTACCTGGTGCAGTGCAGGGGACGCGGCATGCAGCCACATTGTGTTTAATTGCTCTCTGGGTGTTAATATGCGCTCGTGTTCGGAGTGTTTCATTTTCGCCCGCCTGGTGTAACGATAAGCAGATCGCTGGCTGCCAGTTTTGAACAGTTGGATAAAGTCTCCGTCGTTGTGGGAACCTGCAAGTCGCTGGAGCGGGAAGAGAGATCCTGCTGTGTTTCTATATGAGGACACATGAAATTACCTGTTTACATCCTGCAGCCTGCTGCTGCAGGAAACTGAGCTGCTGGGAGATACACTACCAGTGTGTTTTAAGATACACCCGGGATGTTTAACATTTTAGTTCATGTAAAGTAATAATGTATTCTCCATCACCTGCTTATAAAAGGGTCCTCTCTCTACACTGATTGGCTGATTATTAAAGCTCCAGCTGCTGCCAGATGTGAGACGATTGGTCGGCACAATTTAAGTTAAGCTGAGCATAAAAATACAAATCTAGATTTTGTTACTGTAACTTTTGAAAACTTGCTTGTAGTATTTGTGGGTGGATTTTTGGTTGTTGCACAACCAAATTCAAATATCTATTCAATCCCACCTTTCCGATCAAGCAAGATTCAAGCAAGGGACGGAGCATCGTAAAACAAACTTCATTCAAACACAGACAGAAACAGAATATAACGTCTTCCCAACAATCACCAGCTCAAAATAAACCCTTATTTCACCAAGTTAGATGTGAAAAATGTCCTGGCTCTGCACGCTCAAGTGTTCTTCAGAGGCAGATCATTAAATTAGCAAAATAAAATGACAAACATCGCCCAAAAAATGCGATGTACTCAGACAATATATTCGTCCAAAACCTAAATAAGGTGAAGGGAGAGTCATTTCCAGTAAATATCACAATATAAAATGTATATTTTCTGTTTAAAAAGTACAAATAAGAGAGCAAGTAATGGAAATACTCATCTAAAGTAGATTATTAAATTATTAAAACGTGTCCTATATCAGCCTGTTATTGATACGTGTACCGGTAATGTATCAGTACCTATCAGATAGCATCATTAGAGGCTTTAAAGTTTACTTTCTCCTTCAGCTGCAGCTACATTCAGCTCTACTGTGAAGCCAATAATGATCTCTCTTCCCCCCCCTCCCTCCTATAGATGCTCTACATTACATGAGATCAGATCAAATGCTACAACACAGTAATCTTCCTGTCAGAGCAGTAAAACAAGCGGTGTGCACCGTCGTCTGTACCGGTGCTCCTGGTTCCCCAACACAAACACAGCCGACACTTCGTGCTGGCAACATCGCCTCAAACAGGAGAAAAAGAGTTGCTTAGCAGATGTCAGTTGTTGTGTTTATCTCGGCGGTTTTCCTTCGCTCATGCATGGATCTTCTATCAAAGAGGGCTTATCCGAATAAAGTGCTTAAAAGCTTTTCAGACGCCTGGTGATCTGAACAATTTTTGGCTTGATCTGCAGACTAAACAAACCATAATGATGCAAGCTTGTGTAAAGATGTACACAGCAGTCAAACAACAAATGCCTGCGCTTGATGTTTTTATTAATGTTTTCTCTTCTTTTCATCAGCTTTTGTTCATATCGCCGCTGTTTTGGGTCTGAACGCCGGGGTAGCTGTGTGTTCGCTCCTGCAGAGGTGCAAAGAAAAGGACGGTCATAAATTCATGCACAAAAACAGAAAGAAATCATCCGTCCTGGCCTTGCAAACTTAAATTTCCCTCAGGACGTTAAAGGGGATTGCGGTGCGTTCAATATAAGACGTAATCAAAAATATTCAAATATTCCTGCAGTCAGTCGGGGAGCGACAACAATCCTGCTGAAAAGGTGTATTTTCTAGGACGATATAATAAGCCGACCGCCACTCCTGCTGCCGCAAAGTAAAAGCGACAGCGGCATTAAGTTTTTAACACTCTCTGTATTTTGTAACAAGGTTGGATGTGGGAAGAAAGTTAGCAGACATCCTCTCAAGACCTGCCGGTCTCATTTCAATGCAGAGATAGGAGCGTCGGGGCTCTCCTCTGAAGTCACAACTTCTGGCTCACATGACGGGAGCGAGATGTGGCGAGATCTGCTCGCTAAAGCCAATCAAAAGACCTGAATTCTATTTGTTTTGTTTCAAGGGAAGACGACAAAGGGGGCCTCAAGGTCTTCTTCAAGATGGCTCTGAAGCCTGAGAGGAGGAAGAAATAAAAAAGGAGAGGGGGGAAGAGGAGAAAGAGGGAGGACCGAGGCTTTCAAGTGCCCGTCCTTGGTGAGACCTTTGCCGCGGTGCCAGGTACACAGCTTTTAGGAGGAGGGGGCTGTTTTTCATGTTAGTGCGTGGTTGGGAGTTATTAATATTCTCAAAGACAGAATTTTCTCCCCCGGATTGAAATAATGGATCATACTTAAAAGGGGAAGAACTCATTTCAGGTTTTAATACGGTAAGCCTGTTGGAACCAATTATTGGAGGTGCTTTGCCATTGTCATCTTGCATTTCTCCTTGAGGAGATTAGCTGGCAACGCTGAAAAGGCCTCGCAGTATCCAGGATTTCGCTCATTCTGCCTGAAATGGAATATTTTTTCTTGATTTGTGTGTGTGTGTGTGTTCTGCGCTCTAAGTTCCAACGTGTTTCACGTATTTTGGCTTCATGTTCTACCTAATTATTGCAATTTGATCCTGAAGCAGGAGTGGCCTAATCCTCTGCTGTACTGCAGAAATCCTGTTTCAGAAACTTTGGTAATAAATTTGGCCTGTTTTTAATAGAGACTGGGAAAGTAGCACTGTGACGGCAGAAGGACGGCCTCCCTGGGAAGCTCCTCTGTTTCCTCGTATGCAAATTCATGAGAGGAGGCAACTCGCAGAAAGTTGGAAGAAGTTGTGGAAGGAAGAAAGCAGAAATCCCTCGTTTTCTTCTGCTCTCTTCTGTTTCCTGACTGTCCCCTGAATGCTGGAGGCTCACTGTATGAGTGTGTGTGTGTGTGTGTGTGTGTGTGTGTGTGAGTGAGTGAGTAACAGGGCAACTTCTGCACCCACGTCGTTTGCCAGCTTTCACAAAGCAGCATTATTCAAGCTTTGTGCTTGTTCTGCAAGCAGCAGTCACCTTAAAACACGGCTCTGCAGATGTTCTCAAGAAGTGGAGCAGCAGGATGTGCTGGTTTATCTACACACCTGAACTACATCACCTACATTAAACTAATGACTGAGATCACTGTACTGACACCTTGACAAATACAACATAATGAGCTGTGTATCGATGTAATGTTAATATGCAGACTGATTGGTAATAGTAACATTTGATTGCAATTCACCTGGTCCAGATGTTTCTGGTCTCGTTGTAGACCTCTATAGAAGCTTTTAATTGCATGATCACACATGAAACTCTGTATAGTAATGAGACTAGATGTTCAGCTGTAGTTCCAGTCCAAGATGTATTTTTCAAGTCAAACTATTGATGATAATTTATGAAACTATTTTAGGTAAAATAAACATGTTAATTACTTGATTCCTAATTCAGTACAGTACAGTACAGTTAACCTACACACTGTACTATCCCCTATGACAGACCTCTTATAATTAGAGCTACAACGATTCATTAATTAGCTGTCAATTATTAAAATAACCAACTATTTTGATAATCAGTTTGAGTCATTTTCTAAGGAAAACAAAATCTAAATTCTCTGATTGCAGCTTCTTGTGTGAATATTTTCTGGTTTCTTTACTCCTCTATGAGTCATTTAAGACATCTGATGACGTCATCTTGAGCTCTAGGAAACACGATCCACATTTTTCACCATTTTCCGACATTTTATAGACAAAACAACTAATCGATTAATCGAGAACATAACCAACAGATAGTTAGTTGCAGTCCTACGTATAATAGTTACTTGGTTAAGTGTGCCTTCTCTGTGTCGTTCTCATATCACTGAAGTTACGTCCACTAACTACCGTTACCAGTGGAAACACCAGGTGTTTTTGCAAGTACTATTGGATTGTGAATATTAGTACAAGTTGAGTAATACCTCCAGGATGTTGAGACTGCAGACAGACAGGCGGCTGTATCAGAGCCAAAATAGCACATATTTCATTTCATTTATTTCATCGGCTATCTGTAAAAAAAATAATGATTCGGCCGATAATCGGTCGATCCTGGTGATATTTATCAGATTTATCATAGTAGCTGTTTTTGTTTTTATTCAGTCTCCAGCTGTGATCATTTCTAGAGAGACTAAACTCGTCCTCGTGTTCTTCAGGACCCTCAGAGGAGCCTCTCACGGCCTTCTAAGGGACCGTAGACCTCATGTTGAGAACCAGCTCACCTGGTCTTTGTCTCGTGTCTTTATCTTTTAATCTTCTTAATCGATGTGTGATATTCATAACCAGGCTGCTGTCTGCTCTGACAGCTGACAGCAGCTCTCAGCCAGTCTGACTGGTCTTCTCTATCAGACTGAATCACAGGAATCACGTTTAATGTGGATGTAATATTACGTGTGCTACCTAAACCTCACTGCAGGACATGCTCCTTTGTTATTTCCAGATTCCTCCCTCCTCCGCCTCCTCCTCCCCCCTCTTCCCCCACGAGTGCCAGGAGTGAGCATCGTTCCCGGATCATTACTCCTCAAAGAAATTTAAGCGCGGGATGCCATTTAATTTTTTTCCCTCCCCAAATGCAGTCCGTCATTAGAAATCCTAGCTGTCATGGCGATGCCATTTTTGGTGCGGAGTGTTTGTTGCCTCATTTCTTTTAATTTTATCTCCATTAGCTTAATTCTTTTTTAATATTTCCATCTAACGAACTTTACAGTCCATTTTGTCTCAGTGTCTTGCTAAGCGAGTTTTATGAAGCAGGCAGTTGGCTTTTCCATTTGAGAGCGGGTGAGGCGGGAGGCGGGGGGGTAATCGAGGAGGGCCCCGGTGCTTTTGTCAGCTTATTTTTGGCACCTTAGCTAGCAGTTCTGCTTCTTCGCCTTGATTATACAAGCAAACAACTGCATGAAGTTCATTAACAATAAAGCACAGGCTAATTAAGCCGAGCCCCTTAGACAAACCAGCGCTGTCATCCCGCATGTGTTCGCCGCTGATTGAGCTGTTAAACATTTACCTTCACTCGTCTTTTACCTCCTTCGCCCCCGCGCCGGGGCCGTCCTTATTCGTCTCGGAGGGCGTTTAACCTCTCAGAGAGTCAGCTGCTGCCGTCTGGGTTGTAAACACGTTCACTTCAAGGTAGAGCAGCCTTACAAGGCCAAAGAGATGTTTACTTCTGCTTTAATATGCTGCAGGCGCCATCCAATCAGTCCATCCTTCTATCTACATATCTATCCATCTATCCATCTATCTATCTATCTATCTATCTACCTATCTACCTATCTACCTACCTACCTATCTATATACATATCAATCTATCTACACATCTATCTGTCTATCTATCTACATATCTATCCATCTACCCATCTACCCATCTATCTATCTATCAATCTATCTACATATCTATCTACTTATCTATCTACATACCCATCCATCCCCTTGCAGCGCTGATCCTGTTACACTACAGGCCGTGACGCGGCGCCATAAATTAGGTGTGAATCAGTCCCGTGTCTGCCCAGAGGTTGGGAGATCCGCCATTAGCAGAACGGCCCTCCAGCCCTTTGTTAATGCAATTTGCTTAATTGCTCCGTATCAGTATACAGATGAGACGCTTGCCGAGGTCCACAGAGAGCGTTCTGGACATATTTATTTTAATTCTCGCGTCCTCTTATGGCTGCTGATCCCATTTTTATAGCTGGATGTCTTCTGATGACACTGTAGTGGGTGAGGAGGACGTCCTGGAGACAGATAACAGATGAATGCAAGGTTTAGGTTAGGGCTGCCCTCCATCGACTAATCGATTAGTTGATTTAATCTCTACAAAGAATTACACAAAAGCACCACTTTAAATCTGGTGTTTACCAAAAATGTGCTCAAAAATGAATTCTTGCAGCTCTAATAAATATTCTTACAAATAGAATTAACATTTTTTGTCAGAGTTGATAGAAAAATTGATTATTAATAGGATATATGCAAACTAAAGCCAGAGGCTGAGAATTAGTTTGCTGCCAAATGTGCAAAAAAATCTGACTCATTTCTTTGGACACGTCTCAGCTGTAGATGATTTTGAGTGTTTGGGTTTGTCAGCTGGAGTCAAAATCCATCAATACCAGCCTGGAGAAGTTCCCTTTTTTTCAGATTGATGACACTTATTTTAAAAATGCACAGTGCACACAAGAAATATAATCCCCAGAAAACATTTGAAGTTAGACAGATGATGAGGATGTCAGGAATTTTGTGCAAATATCCTGCTGAAAAGTTGTGATGCTCTCCATAGCTGCAACCTGCTTCTGGGATTTAGGATCTAGATAGATATATCTATGGCTTCAGCTCACAACCGCTTCCAAATCGTTCACCACGAGACAGTCTCATGTATGGATCTACTCCTACTGGATCTCCAGTGCTCTACTGTAATCTCAGAGCTTTAATACTGCTCAGGAAGCATCCCCCAAGAAGGTAGGAGAAGGTTGGATAACATGGAGACCTGAGCTGCCAACCTCCGTCTACCAGCCTTATGTATTTCTAGTAACCTTCAGGCTACCTTCAGCTGCAGCTTCCTCCTTCATCTCCTCCTCCTCCTCCTCCTCGTCTTTGGTGGTGGCTCTGCTCCACCCCGGGGAGCGACGAGCCGCCCTTCCCCGCTGTGACGGCTCCTCGTCGGTGTTTAATTACAGGGGAGGCTGAGACGTCTGGCTCTCCTGTGATGACTCGCTGGATGGGAGGCAGAGGGCTGAGCGGCGGAGGCTTAGAGGAAGTGACCTTTGACCTCTGGGATGCATGAAACGGTGCTGGAGGTGGATGAAAGGACAAACCTTTGGTTTTGTCCAAAGGTTTGTCATCACCTCCGTTTCTGTACTTTCTGTCTGTTATGGCTTCAAGTTTTGGTTTAAATGAGCCGTCTCGCCAAACACCGTCCTGGTTTCAGCTGACCTTCATGTTGACCTTGGGATCAGCTGTGTGGTCTTGAGGTTGAAAAAGTCTACATATGTGCAGACTGCAGAAACAGTATTGTTATTACATTGAGAAAATGGGTCTTTAATGACCTTGATGAGGGGATTTTTCTTTTCTAGGATGATTTTTGGGGTATTTTTAACTTTCTTGGACAGAGGACGGAGGACAGAGGACGGAGGACAGTGTAGAGTTAGACTGGAAATGGGGACGTTGTGGTTACGTGGAATACGCTGTAACCATTCAGTGACCAAGGCGCTCCGATAAGGGGATTGTATATAAGAAGTAGCTGAGTCACCATGACGTTGTGATGCCGTGACGTGCTTCAAGTGAGAAGTAGGCTTATTTTTTCATAGACTTCTATACAACCAGACTTCTTTTAGCAACCAGAGGAGTCGCCCCCTGCTGGCTGTTAGAGAGAATGCAGGTTTAAGGCACTTCAGCATGGGCTTCACTGTTCAGACCCGGAGGTTGGATCCAAATCAAAATTCAGAAACAAAAATAAAAGTAATCCGTCTTGTATTTGGCTCTCTAATTGGCAGAAAAAACTTGATTTGAGCCAGAAATCCCTTATTAGGAAGCTGTCACTGTCACAATAGAGCAAGCAGAGGTTCAGTGCTTTGCTTTAAGGCCTCGAGGCAGCAGCAGTGGAAGGAGGGAAGAGTCATACTGCTGCTTTTCAGATGGTTTCATGACTCCCTGTAAATCTGGAGTATGTACAGCATACAGTCAGTGTCACTATCACTTCACGCAGACACAGAAGAGTTAACAGTGAGCCCCATAAAAGTGTAGATTTACTGATCAAACACAGTGTGTCCGTAGGTACAAAACTCCCTTTTAGCACTTGTTTCAAAGCTGCTCCAGAAAAGAGAAGTTGTCTGTGATCAAAAGCCGTGAAAGGAACCTGAACAAAGACACAGTGTGCCAGTTTGAGAGGACGGCCGCGACATACGAGCCGTCAAAACGGCGATATGAATCTGCGCTGTAATTCAGAGAAAAAGAGATTAGAAGAAGATAATGGTCTCATATCTCAAAAGTTAACAGTGAGGCCCGCGTGAACTGTGAATAATCTTATAATTACTGATCTAATGCCATTAGGCCTGACAGAAATAGAGAAAGCAACGCTTGGATGGGGCGCAGTTAATCAAGTGTGCGCTCCTCGTTGGATCATCAGTACCCCGGCGCACGCTAAGGCCACGACTGATGATAGGTATGAGTTTAAATGACAGCTTAAAGGAACATTACGCCGCACTCATATTTGGTTAACTTCCCCTACCAAATGGTTCAAAAACGTGACATTTTTTTAATGTGCCTTGCAGCCGTATATTATTCTGTTGAGCCCCCTCGATTTGTGAGCGTTTTCTCTTTCTTTTTTTTGTGCCTCGGGCTGTTCTGCAGGGGGAATCCAGACTGACTGGAGTTCCCTCACCTTGTGTGCTCGTTTGATACCCGACACAGACGGCTGATCTGACCGTGTTAAGCTTCTGTTCCAGGTTGTACTTGCAACGTGAGAATAATAACAGGAAAACACAGCAGCGCTGGAGGCGCCCCGTCTCTGATTCATGTTGTTTTCTTTCATTTCTCTGCGTGGGGGAGAGAACGCCGTGACAAAGTGCACACCCAGAGTTTGACAGTTTAAAGAAAAGATCCACCCTCAGATTGTCATCCACTGTTTGATCTCATCAGTCTGTGATGTTCAATTTGATGGCAAAGTGTTTTGGCTGAGACGATCGCGCCTCCGAGATTGATGCAAGTAAAATGCTCATATTGTCTATATTTGACCAGTTATCTGGGGGAAGAATAATAACTCCAAAATTCATAAATAGCCGTGTTGATAAGTGTCAAAATCTCTAAGTGTTTGCTCACTTATAAACTGCACACAATAAGAGACAGACTTTTCCACTAGTTTGAAAGTTGAGCAGCAGTGTTGGAGTTGATCTGAGCTCTGATCATGTGTTGTCATATTCAGAGACGGATTCTTAGGGACAAATATTGCTCCTCTTTTTAACCATTCACTGCTGCTTAATTGGATTGGGTCTAATTATCTTTGGGTCTATTTTGGACAGACTGTCCTCTGGTCCCTTTTGGATTCTCTTCTTGTGGAAATTAATTTATTTGGTCTGGTTTTGGTGGGTTTTCCACAGGTCTGCTTCAGAAGGGGTCCCGTGAAAAAGACTTTACTCTGACCTTCACAGGAAGTACAGCGTGGTGATGTTTCACCTTTAGCTGATAGTAGAGAGGCCAACTGAATCAGTAATGTGGTGGTTATGAGCTGTAACCATTCAGCTACTGGAGATCTCCTAAAAGAGTTCAGCGTGGGTTTTTCTCTGCAGTGTTTTTTGAATGTTGCTACACATTTGTCGCATTGCAAGAAGAGTATTTTGCATTTTGGTGTTGTTTATTCATCAGGTAAAGCCCCACCCCTCGGGTGTGTAAAGACCTTCAACATGCCCAAAGCTTCCAAAACACATGTTATCACAAATTTTCTCCTCATGTCAGCAACAAAACACACTTGGTTTGATAAAAGCTGCTCTCAATTTTAAGTAAATTAGATCATTATGAATTTATTTGTTTCCATAAACACTGTGGCCTTCAGTTCTATGTGACCTTGTGAGTATTGAGATTATTATTGACTGGAAAATCACAGGTTTAATGTATTTCTTCTTTCCTAAGACAACGTGCACATGTCTCTGTCTCACAGGAAATTGCAGACTTCCTATAAGTTAATAGTAGAAGTTGTATTTCATGTGTGAAATATGACGGCAGAAGCGCTGATATGTTGTGCTTTCTCTTTGTTCGTCCACGTTTCCTAGCGACTGCACAACAAGTATTCCTCTAAGTTTTAACAGGATCACACCTTGTGTGGTTTTCATCTGACTGCAGCTCCAGAAATAAACAAATGTGTCACAACACTTGGACGCTAATGGTGTCTCCCCAGATGAAGTTCCAAAATATTCCCTTTTTCATTTACATTTTGGGAGCCCCGAGAGGAAGACTTTTGATTACTCAACCTGCCGTCTCTGTTGGAAGTTGGTCTTCCAGGGAATAAACACGGCCCATAATTAGGGAAACATGCAGATGTGGTAGATGAGCAGTGGTGGCGGCGGGCTGACTGGTCTGGTCTCTGGGCAGGGAACAGCGATAATGAAGGCGTTGTGAATTTGGACTGAAAGTGGACTGATGGGATCCGGCTCCCCCCCGACCATTTGGGAGGTTTCATTTATTTTGTTTAGCCGTGGAAGCTTTGTTCTGCCTCACTTAGACATGGTCAGTGTGGGTGTTTGTGTGTGAAGTGTTACGGAGGGACTGCACATCATGTGGGACGTCCATCATCGGCTTTTAATAAGATGATAACTGATCTGTGGCCAGAAGTCTCTACTGAAGTTATCAACAGAAAGTTTATTTACAGTCTGCTGCTGCATGTAAACAATGTGGACAAAATAACACATTTTACATTACTACTACTTTCTGACGGGAGATTGTTGTTTACTTGATCCTGTTTAAATTGATGTAAAATAACAACTATACTAGTTAGAGCATTCATTCTTCTTGCAAAGCGAAGCTAATGTTTCTGTCATATCTCACTGTAGGGCGAGGAAAAACTGTCATGTCCATTTTCAAAGGGGTGCCTTGACCTCTGACCTTCAGATCAGTGAATGTAAATGGGTTCTATGGGTACCCACGAGTCTCCCCTTTACAGACATTCCCACTTTATGATCATCACATGCAGTTTGGGGCAAGTCATAGTCAAGTCAGCACACTGACACACTGACAGCTGTTGTTGCCTGTTGGGCTGCAGTTTGTTATGATTTGAGCATATTGTTTTATGCTAAATGCAGTACCTGTGAGGGTTTCTGGACAATATCGGTCATTGTTTTGTGTTGTTAATTGATCTCCAATAATAAATATATACATGCATTTGCATAAAGCAGCATATTTGTCCACTCCCATGTTGATAAGAGTATTAAATACTTGACAAATCTCCCTTTAAGGTACAAAATAAATACCATGGACCATTTCTATTGTGGAGTTCAAAGGGTTAATGCAAGTCTATTTAAATTTATACATGTTGCACAACTCTGTCCCAGTAATATATTTGGTGAATCGAGCATGCATAAAGCATTTAATGATGCCTGGTGTACTAGAGAAGAGTTTTCTAGAGCTGCAACGATTAATTGATTAGTTTTCAACTATTAAATGAATCGCCAACTATTTTGATAATCAATTAATCAGTTTGAGTAAGAAAAAAAAAGTCTTAACTCTCCGATTGCAGCTTCTTAAATGTGAATATTATCTGGTTTCTTTTCTCAGTAAACTAAATATCTTTGAGTTGTGGACAAAACCAGACATTTGAGGACGTCCATCCACATTTTTTATCATTTTATAGACTAAACAACTAAAAGAAAATAATCGACAATGATAAAAAAACAATCATTAGTTTCCGCCTTAGTCTTTTCATTTGGTGTACAATAGACAACTTTTCTGGCCCCACTCACTTGAGTTTCAATCAGATTATTTCTGTCTCTACAGCAGCTCTGTTTTACTGAAATGTTTGTACAACTAAAACTCCAATCTGTGATGAAATGTGCCAGAAAAGACAAAAGTCTTACTTTTCCTTTTTTCCCTCGGAACATAAAGCATCGTTAAACTGTGACTTCCTGTCACCGAAATAACTGACAGCACTCTGCAGTGACACATTGGATTTAAATCTGTACAGCGTGTGTCACTCCGTGCATATGGGCGGCTACAGTCAGTCACACACTCACAAGTTTGCAGGCTGGATAGTGTCACTGAAGGTGTGTGTCTGCATGTGTGTGCATGTGCTATTGTGAGTTTAGTTGTGAAACACGACGTGACGGCAGCGAGCGATCCCACGAGGGGCCTCCATGTCATGTCGAAAATACCATAACATGTGCATTACACTTAAGTAATTCTTCTTCCATCTGCTAAGTATGACGGCATTAGCATACCCATTTAATTAGCGCCGCGCTTAAAGCATTCCCCCCTTTTAATCACCTCATTGTATTTACTCAGCCACTGGTAGCAGAAGGGCTCGCCTTTAAAACACAAAAACAGTGTCATTATACCTATTCCTCAATATTTATAGAGGATAAGCATTTAGATTTTTTAAGATTTGCATCAGTTTATTTGCTGTATTTATGTTTTTCTGCATCTATAATTCTCAGTTATCTCACATTAACTTGTTTCTTGCTGCAAAAAGGTGTCCTCTCCTCATCTTCCTCTTTTCCTCTTTATCAGAACAAAACCCATCTGATCTCTCCTTCTCTGTTGTCGGGCCTCCTTTTCAAAATCAAACCATCAAGGAGGGGTGGAGGTGACGGCGGGGGTGCGATTGAAAAATTGGGAGCCTCTCTGAATGGCTTGCATTTACATTAATGAACTTGATTTGAATGGAGGTTCATATCAAGCCTCATAGATTCTGCGCTGTGATTTTATTAATTGCAACAGAGGCGTCATTGTTTGTCGTTTTGACGCCAATTCAATTAAAATCCCATTTAGAGGGTAATAGATTAGGCCGGGTAAACTTTATGTGGAAGACGCCTCGTGACTAATATGTGACGCTATGAAAGGTCTGCTGCTGTGTGTTTCCATGCACGTGTGTATCATTCACTTCTCTAGGTGTTTTTGCCTAAGCATGTGTGTAATTGTATTGTGTGTGTGTGTGTGTGTGTGTGTGTGTGTGTGTGCACGTTGTCTTTGTTAAGTGAGCAGAATCGCTGCCAGCATCTGTGCTGCTCGGCTCACTTTGATTCATAATTGGTCGTCTTTTGAAGGAATTAGCAGCTTGTAATTCTATACTTTGAATATTCACAGTAAAGATGTGTAGGATCCAACGCTGTCTAATTAGATTTTATATAGTAGAGTTTGAGGCTGCAACTAACGAGCACTTTCTAGATTAATCGATTCATCGTTTGATCTATAAAATCTCAGTTTCTTAAAGTCCAAAGTGAATCTCTTTTAAATGTCTCGTTTTGTCCAAAACTCAAAGATATTCACTTTAATATGATATAAAACAGCCATTGTTGCATGAAAAAATACTTTTAACGATTATATTTCTGTCGATCAACTCATTGCAGCTGTAGTAGCGTTTGATTGTAGTGTTAAACACGTGGTAATATATTCATCTCAGCAGACTGTGCATGCCGTTCTCATCTCAATGTTTGGAAGTTGGCTGAAATGTTCGCATGAGTCCGACTCAGTTATTGTTTGATTTCAGATGCATTTGTTATTGTCTTATTGTGACTATGCACAAAGAGATTTCACAGTTAGTTATAATATTCAAACTTCATGTAAAAGGTCTTAACCCTTCAGCTGTGAATTATTTAAATGGAATGGAAAAATGTCTATTTTAGAAAAATACTTACGGAAGCTCGTTCATGCCAGGAAAAGAGAAAAGGAAAAAAAGAAGTAAGGAATAATAATTAGATATTTACATTTAGTGCTGCACAATTAATCAAATATTAATCATACTCATGATTTTGGCTTCCTATATTTAAATGATCATGATCGATTGTGATATTGACGTTTAAAATGCTCCGCTCAGAAAACTTGATAGAAAACTTAATTTAATTTTGGGTAAAATGTTTTCGTACAATTTTATTTTACTTCTAGTTTTTATTTGGATGCAAATATTTGTACATTAGCAGGAAAGCAGCGCTCTGTTGATATATATGTGAAAGTGCAATAAAAATATTTAAAATAAAAACCTATGAATAATCATGATAAATAATCGTGATCTCAGTATTCATCAAAATAATCGAGATTATCATTTTGGCCATAATGGAGCAGCCCTATGTGTTTGTTTTGTAGGTTCAATTTTTACTTTTTATGAGACTAACTTTCACAAAGTCATAAAAGGACTTTGTGAAAGTAAGTCTCTTACTATCTCTTCCAGCTCACGTCCTCCCACTATTACGCATTTCGGTTAATTGACCCAGAAATAAATATTTAAATTTTAGTACAGAATTGTTGAAGGAAGAGACGGTCGACTTTCATATAAATTAAAACATTTAATATAAAACATTATCACATCAATTCTTCACAAAATGGTTTCTTCTTCATGTTATTCATAAAATCGTATAAATGTTTTTTATTGACGTCTAATCCTTTTATGATGTGTTTTTCTTTAATGTTCCAGCCCAGGTATATATATCTTTTACTCCCCGTGTTTCACATCTCCAACAAATGTGCTGTGCTGTAATTACCGTCGGAGGCACCTGTGCAGGAACTCCTGCCAATACAAACTCTCCGTGTTTTTCTCAGCTGCTACACGTCTGCTAATTCACCCGGAGGAGTCGAGTGAAGTGCACGCAGCCACTCTGAGGGAGTGTTTTGCATTAAAAATCCTTTTGAGCCGATGTAAGTTTGAGAAGAGGAGAGAAAAAAAAACTCTGTCTTTAATAATGCACAATGTGAGACGGCACAGAGCAATATACATTTTTAATTACTAAAGTGACTAATATCTAGGTTTGGCTTTGAGGTTTTTGTTCCATAAAATATGCATTTGTATTTAGTTCCCTGCAGCTGAGTTGGATACACACACCTGAGCAGAGCCGAGGGCTTTTAGCACAGAGGAGGAAGTTCAATAACACGTGTTCAGGTACTACATGCAAATACGGGAATGTGAATTTTATGAAGGGGAAAAGTAAGCCATGCATACCTAAATATCTGTCAGGCTGTTGGAGCTAGTCCTACTGAAAGTCACAGACGTCTCTGTCTGGATCAGATTAATCAAATCTGACAAATGAAATGTTTTTTTGTCCTCTTGATGCCCAGAATCTAATTTTAAACGCTTTATACAACAGCAACACATGTGGTTTCATAGAAAAAGACAATAAACACATTTCATTATGTCATGAAAAGAAGAAAAGGAGCGTAATGGTGATATTTCCTCTTTCAGATATGAGAATAGAAACTTGTTTTTTTATGTCTTTAACCTTTAATTATTCAAATAGTCCCTCTAACATTTGGTAAATCTAAATCAGGGTGCAGAGAGCACTATCATGAAATGTAAAAAAGTTGCAGAAAAACAACATATGGCGGTGCACAACCAGAACGTGATCAAACTGAGGAACAGAAATGAGACTTCTTCTTATAGGTAGTCAAAAGAAAATCATACTAAAGTTTTTAAAACCAACGTGAGACGTGCACGAGGAACAAAACTGGATTTAAAACACATAAGAGAGCTGAATTTAGCACACTGCTGCTTAAAAGGCTCTAAACTAACACAGAGTTTTGCTTCTTTCTTGGACTTTCTTGAGGTGATCCAGAGTACTTGTGCACAACGGGGGGTGAGGAGGGACAAAAAAACCGAGGATTTAGCTGTGTGGAAAGTCGTCTTTTTCCACAGTTTGTCTGTGCATTAATTGGAGAGCCTTCCCTTTTTAGACGGAGTGCATTATTTATGGCGCAGCCTCAAACGCGCAGCTCCACACATTATATTTTCCCTACCAAGACAACCGAGGCTCTCCTGACACCAACCTTGTCTCCTGAGTGAGCGCCGATCCAGCCTTACCTTAGCGTTCCCCCATAAATTAAAGTTAAATGAACGCCGAGCAAAAAGTAGCGGTGGCCTTTAAGTGGAAAAGTCATTAATCAATCATGTGTCTCGTCACTCCGCCCACTCCCCCGTTTTAAAAACCAATGTCCAAGGGAGAGAAACCAGAGCGTTACATCCCACATCTTCTGTTTCCCTACAAAGATCTGCCCAGAAGGGAGAGTCAACCTACCTAATTTGATAACTTATTCCATTTCACACAGCACACAGTCCTAATTTTGATGTTGTATGCCGTTTCTTAGCTTCTCCTTTCTCTCTCTTAAACTCCCTGCATTACCGCGAGCTACTCTCCTCACACAGACAAAGAAGAAAAACCTTCCTGGCTGTTAAAAGTGTCGGCGCCCGAACCCGAACGCTGCAGCGGCGGCGACGGGGAGGCTTCTCCCCACACGGGTCGATCCGTACCGTCGGGGGAAAGTGTTTACCACGACTTCTCAAAAGTTCAATAGACGCAATATGATGTCAATTAAAGGTGACAAAAACTTTAACACTTCCATATGCAGCGGCAGCGCTTCAAAACCACAGACTTTGGGAGTGGAACTATTAAGCGGGTGCCAAAAAATGTGCCAAGTGTCCATATGTTTCATAAGGTGCACTTTTTTACCAGGGAGATTTGTCCTCAACAACCCCAGACTTTCTTCATTAGTTTGTTAGAGAAGAAGAGAAAAAGCCTTTCACTCCTCCGCCTCTCTCCAGTTATTTTATTTAATTGTTTGATATTTGAAAGAGGCCCATGTTTTCTTCTTCTTCTCTCCTGGCCTCTGCTGTAGTTTCTGCTTTTGCTTGGCTCCTGTTAGCAGATTTTGGTCGCTTGTAAAACCTCCCGTCTGTTTCGTTATCTCTTCGTCCCATCCACTCCAAGGAACGCTGGGAGAGTTTCAGTCCAACAAAATGAGAGATCCACCACTGTTTTCCTGTTTCTGTGAAAACCTCATAACTCCTATTCTGCTAATTTGAATGTGGTAGCTTCAGTTTAAAGACGACAGGGAAAGGCCACAACTATCTGGCTCATTGAAACCTTTCAAAGTAGTTTAATGTGTTGAAGTTAAATGAGGAGGTGGACACTGAGATGCAAGGCTTTTATGCAACAGCAGAAATTTGTAAAGAATGGGAAACATTAAGACGCTGAATAGGAGATGAAGTGACAGCTTAAAGGCACCAAAATAAAAGACAAAGTCCAGAAACAATACCTGCACTGTTGCCTCAAATTTAACAAAAATACATTTAAAGGGAACCTATTATGCTTTTGTGCTTTTTTCTTTTCTTTAGTGTGCTCTATAGTTTTTTTATGCATGTAAAAGGTCTGCAAAGCTACAAAACACAAAGTCCCCCACAGAAACACGGCTCCTGAACCGCCTGAAACACCTTGATTTAAGTCCCGCCTTTTCTTCCGTAACGTGGTGATGTCACCAAGTAACAGATTTGCATGCAACAACTAGCTTGGCACGCTCTCAAACAAAGCTAGTTAGAGCGGACAGACGGACAGAGGGTTAAAAAGAGGTGCTGCTATTATGGTTTTTATTTTACATCAATATGAACAGGATCATGCAAACAACATTTTTAAAGGGTTAATGCAGCATTCTTTTTGTTTCATGATTTTGATGAACTTCTTGCAAAGTTGTTTATTAACAAACCCAGCAGACACAGAGCAACATTAGTTTAGTATTAGTATAGTAGTATAATAGTCACTCTCATTTTCATAATATCAGAATATCCATCTCCTCCCTCCCCGTCCACCACCTCTCTGTCACTCTCCATCATGTATAACACACAGTAATGCTCCGTACATGTACCTTCTGAACACTATGACTCTGACCTCTGACCTCCTCACTGCTGTAATCCGGACATTTTTGGCATTTTAGCTCCTTCCTGCTTCGTGCTGCACATGTAAGATCTTTTTCTGGATAAAAGCATGAGCTGAACAGCTACAGTAAAGTGTAAGAAGAAAAAATCAGTCAGTCTATATCGAGATGATTCATGCTCGCTGATCTGGCAGAGCTTCGCAGGGCTCGTGGAACAGGAAATAGCTGTGAGAGGAACCAAACCAAAGAGGATGAATTAGGCATTTCCTCTGAGCCGCTGTTAACCCTCGCTGTGCTGCTGCAGGGCTTTGTCATAATACAAATATTTGCATTGGACGCGTTTACAATACAACTGTAGAGCAGGAGGCTGGTCATGTTGCTGCTGTAGGATGTTGTGTCGTTGGTTTAATCTGTGGTGTTTGTGTTCATATATTCAGAGAACAGAGAGCAGACCTCTATTCAACCCTTTCAGCCTGTTGTCTTTATAATCCAGCAGTGATGACGAGCAGTAGTTTCCTGAAATGAAATCAGCTTGTTCGCTGTTAACTTCTGGATGATGCAGTTAATATTAGGGGTTGGGGGAAAAAATCAACACAGCATAGTATCTCAATATTATATGACCTATTTGACCTCTGACCTCCAGATGTGTGAATGAAAACTCTAACTGGATCTTATAAGATAAGACAGATGTTGACAAACGACATAATTGTAGTTGAAAAAAGGGTAATTAATCGTGATATATCGTTAAAATGTATCTGATAAAAGGGAATAAATCACAATATATTGCAATATATCTTATCGCAAAAGAAAATGTTTAAAATCCCAATAAGATTGTATCGTGACTTAAGTATCATGAAAATATCGTATTGTGTCATTATTGCATTGTGATAATATCATACCTTTTATAATATTGTATCTTTATAATATCGTATCGTTATAATATCATACCGTTATAATATCATACCGTTATAATATTGTATCGTTATAATATTGGATCGTTATAATATCGTATTGTTATAATATCGTATCGTTATAATATCGTATTGTTATAATATCATATCGTTATAATATTGTATCGTTATAATATCGTATCGTTATAATATCGTATCGTTATATTATTGTATCGTTATAATATTGTATCGTTATAATATCGTATCGTTATATTATTGTATCGTTATAATATCGTATTGTTATAATATCGTATCGTTATAATATTGTATCGTTATAATATTGTATCGTTATAATATCGTATCGTTATATTATTGTATCGTTATAATATCGTATTGTTATAATATCATATCGTTATAATATTGTATCGTTATAATATTGTATCGTTATAATATCGTATCGTTATAATATTGTATCGTTATAATATTGTATCGTTATAATATCGTATCGTTATATTATTGTATCGTTATAATATTGTATCGTTATAATATTGTATCGTTATAATATCGTATCGTTATAATATTGTATCATTATAATATTGTATCGTTATAATATATCATTATAATATATCGTTATAATATCGTATTGTTATAATATCGTATCGTTATCATATCGTATCATTGTATGGTTATAATATTGTATCGTATCGTATCGTTATAATATTGTATTGTTATAATATCGTATCGTTATATCATTGTATGGTTATAATATTGTATCGTTATAATATTGTATCGTTATAATATTGTATCGTTATAATATTGTATCGTTATAATATCATATCATTATAATATATCGTTATAATATCGTATTGTTATAATATCGTATCGTTATAATATCATATCATTATAATATATCGTTATAATATCATATCGTTATAATATCGTATTGTTATAATATCGTATCGTTATAATATCATATCGTTATAATATCGTATCGTTATAATATTGTAACGTGGGGCCTCCCACCGCTACTGACTCTTAAAAAGTCACTTTTCTAATATGGTCTATTTCTATATATAATGATATATATAATGTTTTTAATGAACACCTTTATGCCCATGTGTCTGCATGTGTTATTTACAGCATAACTGTATTTCATGAAATGAATTCAGCCTTCCTTTAAACACTGTTGTTCCAGATTCAACAGGAATATACAATGTGATGTTGTGACTGGAATGTTTCTTTAATATAATAACATAATCTGCATGAAGAATTATGACTTCTGTTTCGTTGAATCCTCTATACATCATGTAAACATGTTAAGTTGTTTTTCTATCAATTCATACAGCAGAAATATACATTAAACAACATACAATAAGCGTGTTAATTGTTTATATTAATATCACAAAAAGACAAACAGTGTTGTCATTATTACTAAATAATTATCTCTAGGAAGCAAGCGTGCCATATTAACATTACATAATAACTTTGTCACGATTATTTTACCTCAAACAGCACGTATTAATGTATGTTTCTGATATTTCATATTGTAGTTAGTATATCTGTGTGTTTGTGCACTTGTTGGTGCTGCAGCAGGTAAATACCACTCAACAAACGACAGCTAACATCTTTATGTAATGAATCAGTGCACAAGCTACGCCTCCACTCTGTCTCTCTCTCTCTCTCTCTCTCTGAGAGAGGAAGAGGAGGAGCAGGAGGTGGTGGAGGAAGAGGAGGAGGAGGAGGAGGAGGTGCGGTCCCTCCTGGCAGCCGAGGCCGCTGAAGATCTGTGACAGATGGGGCCGAGTCACAAAACTCACAGCCTCGGGCGAAATTTATCCCCCAGAACTTTCCACAGGGTGCCCAGATTTACCTGATCAGAGAGATGTGGAGGGAGGGCGGAGTGTGTGTGTGTGTGTGAGAGTGTGTGTAGGTGTGTGTGTGTGTGTATGTGTGTATATGTGTGTGTGTTGGGCTCCAAAAATGTGCAGAGGAAGCCGAGGAAGCCTGGCCGCCTGTCATGGCTGACACAGAGCCCATCTGCCTCAAACCTGTGGCGCCCTCAGATCCCCCCCCCCCCCATACACACACACACACACACACACACACACACACAGAGACAGATACACACTCCACCCTCTCCACACGCCCGTCGCTCTCCTTGCCACAACCCCCCCCCCCCCCCCCCGTAAATGAAACACAGATAGACACAGACCTTATGATGGCTACACATGTCGCCAGCTTTGCATACCTTCAAATGCACCGGGGCTCTTACTTTGAAATCCACACACACACACAAACAGAGACTATAAAGAACGGAGCTTATGTGTCCCATATGTGATGCCACATTGAATATCCGGTCGAAATAGTCTTTTTCTTTCTCCTCCTCCGTCTCCATTTTAGTGTCTGAGTCGTGCTCCTCCTCTTCCTCTACAACACGCCGTTGACCACACACTGAAGGTCGTCTGTTGTACGGCTCTCTGTCCAGGATGTACCTTTATAAAACTCAGCAAGAGTTTGTGGTTTCTTATGAGAAGATGAAAGAGAGTCCCACATATTGGATTTTACAGGCTCTTCTTATAGAGGGGTTCTTCAAGGACCTGGCTAGAGTTCTTCAGTGGTTTTCAGTATATCAAAGCACATTGTGATACTCTTTAAAGTCCCCATGAAGTCTCGAACTGCTGTACTGTGACGTTTCTCACAGCGAGTGGTGTACAGTTACAAGAGGGATTTAAATCAAGTCATTCGCATTTGATTGGGCCGCTACAAAGTGGGTGGGCTTATAGTTTAGCTCGATACAGAGCTAGGAGGTAGAGAGCAGAGGACTGTTGGCTCCACACCGACTTCCGCTGGCAACACTTCCTCCAGTGGACGTTCACTACGTGTACTGTGTGTACTGCCGCGCTGCGGTGACACAGAGTCAATTGGAAATCGGTAAAGTTTCCCTTGAAGGACTTAGACCTTAACCACATGCATTTTTTTTGTAAACGCCCCCGAGTGCAGGATGAGTCATCGAAACATTTGTTTACAGGAACAGAAAAAACAGGATTTTGATCAGATTTCAACGTAAAAATACTCTGATATTGTTGTTTTATTTACCTATATTTGGCATATAACAAGAGGTAAATGAACAATCAACACAGAGACACAGGATTAAAACTGGATAAATGTATTTATCTTTCCATGGGGATGTTGAAGATGTCATTCAGTGTTTTCTATTATCGTCTCTCTATGTATCGGGTTTGGACGACGTTGTTGACCATTTAATGTGAGGTGATAAATCCTCTCAGCCCACAGCTGGTTTGGCTGCGCTGTAATCAGATTGTTGTTCTTCTTCTGTGGTGTTTGTGAGTCGCTGCTCGAGGTGTGTTCGCTCACGTCTAACAGAGCTCTGACATTCCAACACAATCTCATCCCGACTCGTCACATACGGACGCTTTGTTAGTTGTTGTTTAGGCAACAAAACCACTGTAGTTAGGTTTAGGAAAGAACTACATGGTTGGACTTAAAATGACGACGTTGGTACAGTGAATGAAACTGAACGTTGTGAACACGGGACATGAACAGCGGTCTCCTGGATGGGAGTCTTGTGTTTGTTGGGCCCATCCATCGCCCTTAGTGTGTATTTTTGCTCTTTAAACTAATTCTCCAGAGTCACTCCCGGTGCACTTTCTCTGAGCGTTTACTGTTACCGTGGATGAGTTTACATTATAGTTAAGGGAACGTACCGGTGCTAAAGGGTTCCTTGTGCGGCGGTATTGAACGCCGATGACAAAGCGTTGGTATTTGATGCCCTTAGAACGAGAACGGTCTGAAAAATCGTCCGTTTCCTGTTTCCACCACAGATTCTGCAAAAACAACCAAAGACAAAGTCATAACAATGATAATTTATTTGCTAAATTAAAACATCTCAGTAAAAATAATAAAGCTAAGTGGATTTGTGCAGAGGAGGAGGGAAGCTAACGGGTTTATACAAATCCCTCTCCGAGACAAGTTCAACTTTATTGTCTTTTGAATGAAATGCTTGTGCCCTTGACAACAACAAATATACACAAAATAAGAGATTAAACATCAGACAACAATACAAAACGAGATCACGTAAAAGAAACAATCCAATCATCAGATTCCTAACGTTAGAGACCTGTAAAAAGTTTGCAGCACTGTTAAATTCTCCAACAAAAAGCTGAGCTCTAACTTTACATAATTATAATTTTTTTCCAGAATGGTTTTGTTGAACAATAATGATATTAAAAAATGACTTTTTGTTTAAACCACCTCACTCTTTAATCATCTCTGGCAGGTCCACTGTCATCAGTTGATAATAAGATGCTGAAATAATGACAATTAGCCAATTTCAATACATACAAATACAATAGAAGAAACAGTAGGGAGTAAGGCAAAATATATTCATAATCAAAAGTTAAATAAATAGTAATTTAATAGAAATAATTAACTATTGAATCTCAGTGATTCGATCTGGGTCCAGTTTGAGTTGATGAAAGTTTCTCCTCCGGTGCACTTTAAGACTCCCATGTTGCGTTGATTAAACTGCCGTCACCACGGCGACAGATGAGGAGTCGCGAGTTGTAGGGCCTCTAATTGGGGAACAAAGGTGTGTTGTTGTGGCTGCTGTGGGTGTGTGAGGTGGTGCTGATGGTGTGTGTGTGTGTGTGTGTGTGTGTGTGTTGGGAGGTTGTCCAATTTCTTCTTCTTCTTCTCCGAGACGTCCACTTTTTTAGCGCCCGCTTCACTCTGTAATTAACACCTGCCTCTTCAGTATGGCGGCGTGACGGTGCTGCGCCAAAATGCCCCGAGCACGGGTGTGTGTGTGTGTGCGTGTGTGTGTGTGTGTGTGTGACAGAGAAAAGTAAGTGGAGAGATTGACAGTCTTATCATTAGTTGTTCTGATTGCCAACATGTGTGTGTATAACTATGTAAAATGTGTGTGTGACAGACAGAGAGTCAGCAGTATCATTAGTGGCATTGCTTCAACACACACACACACACACACACACACACACACACACACACAGACACACACACACACACACACAACTCCAATTTTCAAAATGTGTCTTATTTTCCTTCTAGCTCGCGGCGTGTTTTCTGGTGGCTTTATTTCCCCCCTTCCTCCCCCAACAACCAAAAAGCCCTCTGCTGCTGCTGCCAGGAGGCCGGAGAGACAAAGAAACTGAGTCTGAGCAGAGACTTCATTTCCCAGAGATCACCTGTCAATCACTGAATCACAACCAATATCCGGTTTATTGTCAAGTAGGTTTTCACATACAAGGATATGATAATTAGTGCAGAACATAAACATATAAGAGAAAATTAAATTTAAAATAAAAGCAATGGCAAAAATAATAGAAAAAACATAAATATAGAATGAAAAAAATTACAATAAAAATCTGAGAAAAATACTATAAAAATATGTACAATATATCTGAATTATATGAAAGATGTATTTTTTAAATAACATTATGAAAAAATATTATAAAAAATATGTATAATATATGGATTAAACTGAAAGATGTATAGAAGAAAATCACAATAAAAATATGAAAAAAATATATACAATATATGAATTGAAATTAATTATGTGTAGAAGAAAATGACAATAAAATATGAAACAAACATTATAAAATATGTACAATATATTAATTAAAGTGGCAGATGTATAGAAAAAAATCACAATAAAAATATTATAAAAATATAATATATGAATTACAATGATCGCTGTATATAAGAACATACAATAAAATTTGAAAACAAATAAAATGATGTACAAAATATCAATTAAAATAGAATATGTATAGAAGAAAATTACAATAAAGATATGAAAAAATATTCTAAATTATAATTTTTGTATTAGAATGAAAGCCGTGCAGTTTTTAGAAGTAGTAGTTTTATGTAGAAATGTGCACATGTGTACAAGAAAATGCAATGTACAGAGATATAGACCCAAAGATGTGCATTAATGTAACGCATATATGCATATTGCCTTTCGGTTGCTAGGGCAACAACTTTGATCCAAGTGTACTTCCTGTCAGCTACTGCATTAACAACCATTTGAACAGGAAATACAAAGTATATCCTTTGATTTGTGATTTCTGTTGGGGTTGCACTTTTCTTTTTCCCTTCTAATCTATCCAAAATGGGTCTGTAGATGATGATGGGACACTCCAGTGATGATTATGACAATATAATGCACTCTAAATCATAATAAATATGCATTATTTATGTGCAATCTGATCAAATATTCCCTTTTAAGTCATTTAGAGTCAAGCTCCTCCCTGATAGAAGACACATATTTATAGAATAAACAATTAAAATGTAATCAATAACAAATCAAAGGTGAATGAAAGGATTAAATATGTGAAACCACACATATGCTAAAGGAAATGTGTGTTTGTGTGAGTGTTGATACGCAGACAGATTTATATGTTTTCACATGTGAAAGTGTGACATTATCCTGTGTATGTGTATGTGTGTGTGTGTGTGTGTCCCTGCAGGACACAGAGCTTTATGACTGTACTCTCTGTACTGTATTAATAGCCTCAGCTGAGGTTATGTGGGCCCTTGGGTGCCTGGTAAAAACTGTCCTCCTACACAATTGAGCGTAGAGCCGTAATTTAGCCCCGGGCTCACCTACCCACAGCCACCTAATGCATGCTGGGTATTCACATGTGAATGGTACTGGGAGGCTGCTTTCACTTTGTCTCCTCATGCGTCACATACTGGATGACATGCAGACACTGAAGGGCTGCGAGGACTTTTATATCCTGCCTCTGATCTGTAAGGTGTCTTTAGTGTTGTTTGTCTGGGGAACGTCATTGTCATGTTGTTTTCAAATGCTTTTCATCTTTTTGCACTTTTTGGGAACGTTACCGTGCATTTGAGGTTTTACATTTATCACAAATATCAAGGACTTTGTGTTGTTATTGATTTCCAATAATAAATATATACATACATTTGCATAAAGCAGCATATTTCGTCCACTCCAATGTTGATAAGAGGATTAAATACTTGACAAATCTCCCTTTAAGGTACATTTTGAACAGATAAAAAATGTATGATTAATCGTGATTAAATATTGTAATCGATTGACAGCTCTAATATAAATATATAGGCATTAAAGAACAAGAGAGAATCTTAAAAGACATAACATTTCACAGTGTCTTCTTCCTGTTAATAAGGATTCAGCTGTGTTTTTGTTGAGTCGTGTTGAAGACGTCAGGAGGAAATAAAGCCTGAAGCGTCTCCCTGAAGGTAACAGTGTGTGTAAAACTGAATAAGTAAACTAAAGAAGATGTCATAGATTGATTGATGCAGACTTGTTGTGATGCTTCACCTGTCGGCAGGACTTGAAAAGCCTTCAAACACATCTCGAGTCGTGCTTTGTTTCCTCCACACACCCACTCAGCACACTTCAATTAGTTGATTGTTGTCAGAGACGGAGGATGAAGTGTGTCTCTCTGTTACCTGCTGCCCTTTAAAAAGCTGTAATCACTTCTTTACGAGCTGCTGTCACTCATTTAAAACGCTGAAAATCTCTCGGACTAAAACTCAAATGATTCTTAGAGAAGTCAGATGGTAGTCGGTTGAACTTCTTTCTCTCATCGTGCAGAATTTTGTTTTTATCATTTAAATGTTGGACTGCTTCAAAGTTTGCCCGTTCAGTCTTTCACTCTTAATGATCCGCCTTCCACAAACTCGCCGGGTGCAGAAGTCACGTCTCGGGTCTGCATCGGCTCCTAATCGCCCACAGTTACCGCTGCTTTCTGGGAGGGCGGGGGGGGAGTTAGTGTGTTTTTTGGCCAGGAGCCGCTGAAAAGGCTCATAAGCAAAATGAGGAAAGAAAAAAACACAAAAAAAGCCTCACAAATCTGACTTTCAGGAGTTTGGAAAGCGGCCAACTTCATCAGAAATGAAGAGAAAAAAAGAAAAGCTCAGATAGTTTCATATGGAAACAGACACATTGTGGTGAACTGCACACTCACATAAAAGGCCTGTGCAAATATTGAAAGTCTCCCTGAGCCAAATATCCCTCACAGACACATTTATTTATATGTATATATATTTATTTATATGCTATTCCCCTGGTGCTTATCAAGATCTGAGCGGTTAACGTGGGGGGCAGCTGGCAGCGGATTCACTCTCCCATCACATATGATGGAGTGTAAAGGCTCCGGACACCCGGATGTTCCTGAAAGCACCACATAGAGAAGAGAGGAAGATGAGGAAGGAGCGAGGAGGAAGAAAAGAGAGGATGGGTAGAGAGGCTGCAGTGAAAGAGAGGTGAGGGAGTGAGGAGGACACAGAGACAGAGAGACAGAGGGAGAAGAGTGTGGCGGACATGTTGGCGGTCACGCTCTGCTGTCACCTTCTTTTTGACCGGAATTCATCCTCCCCTGGCGAGTTTCTCCCATCTGTTCCTCCAACGAGCAAAACTCTGCAGCTCCCACTGCTGCACGGCACGCTCACAAAACCACCACCAAATACAAAATACATTTTAATACTCAATGCATGTTTGTTTGGAAGCTTCAATAATAAAATGCATGAAAATTATTGAATCAAACACTGAATAATGTCACTGTAAATGTTCATACTCAAATCTATATACTATAACCTTCATGTACACCCATTTTCTGGGGGTTCTTGTGCAGCCTCCTGGGAAACCTATCCTGACAGACATGCACTTTATGTTTATATTAGCGCTGTCAATCGATTAAAATATGTAATCACGATTAATCGCAAATTAATTGCACATTTTTTATCTGTTCAAAATGTACCTTAAAGGGAGATTTATCAAGTATTTAATCCTCAAAATATGCTACTTTATGTAAATATATATATATATTTATTATTGTAAATCAATTAACAACACAAAACAATGACAGATATTGATCCAGAAACCCTCACAGGTACTGCATTTAGCATAAAACAATACGCTGAAATCATAACATGGCAAACTGCAGCCCAACAGGCAACAACAGCTGTCAGTGTGTCAGTGTGCTGACTTGACTATGACTTGCCCCAAACTGCATGTGATTATCATAAAGTGTGCATGTCTGTAAAGGGGAGACTCGTGGGTACCCATAGAACCCATTTTCATTCACACATCTGGAGGTCAAAGGTCAAGGGACCCTTTGAAAATGGCCATGCCAGTTTTTCCTCGCCAAAATTTTGCGTAAGTTTGGAGTGTTATTTAACCTCCTTCACGACAAGCTAGTCTGACATGGTTGGTACCGATGGATTCATCAGGTTTTATAGTTTCATGTGATACCATTATCTTCACTCTATCTAAAAATCAAGTTACAATAAGGCAATAAAGAAATTAGTGGCGTTAAAATGAATTTTGCATTAATTATTACGTCAACTCCGACAGCCCTAATCATGTACGTACCTTCTTTTCTGGGGGTTCTTGTGTTGCATCCTGGGAAATGTAGGCTAATGTAATTATCCTGACAGAAATGTACTTTATGTTTAGAGGAACTAATGTCATTATAACATGCGTACCACCAACTTATTTTGACTAATGAGGAGTTACGTTTAATGTTGGAAACAAAAAGCAGGTCAAGATTTTTGAGAGTGGTGAGAGAAATAGCTGGGAAATATGATGATATGTATCGTCAAAACTATATAATAATATCGATTGTTTTTATTTTACTGTATCGTTTCTATTGCAATAAACGCTAGGCCTATATTTATTTATTTTTTCTTTATAATTTCAATTAAAACTGTGATGTTCATTTTGTACTCAGGTTCTTAAAATGAGAAAATACTCAGTATTTAATTGACACAGGAGTAAAGAGACACAAACATCTGCGACACCAAAGACGACACATCTCCTTTACTTGTCCTTCTTTAAAGGGAGCGGTGTCTTCAGACGTCACTGTGGGGACAGAAAACGTCCTCCTGGTGTTTTGTCTTCTATCAGCTGAAGACATCTTACTGAAGGAGCGTCTTTGTATTAACTTTTTAAATTCCAATTACAAAGGAGCTTTAAGATCTCTCAGCGGAGTTTGACTTAGAGTCCGTGTTTGATCTGCCCTCCTCCGCTGGGACCTCCTCGTCTTCCTCCTCTCTTCACCTTCTCCCTCCTCGTATTATTCCTCTATCGCTCTTCCCCCTCTTCGCCTGATTCCTTCCTTTCCACCCTCTTTGTCTCTCTCCTCTTTCTTCCTTCCCTGCTCTCCTTTTCTTTCCTTTTTTCACCTCTTCCTTCTTTGAAATCTTTTTTTCATTTCCTTTCTCTCTTCCCCTTTCATGGCCTTCTTTTGTCCTCTCCTCTTCCTCTCCATCTCTTCTTCTTCTTTTCACCCTTCTTCCTCTTCTTCATTTCCTCCTCCTCCTCTCTCTTTCTGTCTTCCACACCTCATCATCTTCACCTTCCTCTGTGCCGACCCCCTCTTCCTCCTCTCTTCATCCTCCTCTTTTCTCACTCCTCATCCTCTGGCTCCTCCTTCAGCCCCCACTTCATATCTATCCTCTCCTGCCTCTTCCTCTTCTCTCTGATCCCCTTTCTTTTTCCTCCTCATCCTCTTCTCATCATATTCTTCCTCTGTGTCTACCTGCCTCTTCCTCCTCTGAGCTTCTCCTTCTTCTTTTCTCTTCTCCTTCCCATCTTCTTTCTGTTTCTTCTCTCACTCTTCCCAGCTTTCAGCTCTCCTTTATCCCCGACCCTCTCTTCCTCTTCCTCCTCATTTTCCTCACCCTGTTTACATTCTTCTTCCCCCTCCTTATTCTCCTGCTCTTCTCAAGCCTTTCCTCCTTCCTCATCCCTCCTCTTCCTCCTGGCCTCTTCCCATGCTCCTCTTCCTCTTTTCCCTCCCTAATTCCTCATATTCCTCTCCTCCTCCCTTCCCATTACAATTGTTTTCTTCTTCCTCTTTCTCCCCCTCATGTTACTCGTCTTTTTTCCTCCCTCCTTGCCTTCTGTCCTCCTCCTCTCTTCCTCATCTTCCTCCTCTTCCTCCTCCTCTGCAACTACAATCCTCTTTTTCCTCTGAGTCCTTGTACTTCCTCTTCCTCTCTCTCTCCCTCCTCTTTCTGCAGTCCGTCTCCGCACTTTCAGCCTCACCTTGGATATACAAGTGGTGTTAAGGGACAAGAATAAGGTGTGTGTGTGTGTGTACCTGGTGTGTGTGTGTGCATTGTGTCTAATGTGTGTGTGTGTAGAGCAATCCTCCAGTGACTGCTGAACGCTCCCTTTGTGGCTGCAATAACAGCAGCCGACAGCTTACACCTTGCTGAATACCTCCACTAACAGTGTGTCGACGGCATAGCGCCTCTGAGTGTGTGTGTGTGTGTGCGTGTGTGTATGTGTGTGTGTGTGTGTGTGTGTGTGTGTGTGTGAGAGAGAGAGAGCAAATCCGAAGCTACCTCGCTACCTATTGGACTTAATAAAGGAGTGTCTCGGTAACCATTACCCCCACAGCCATGCAGAACAAATTACATTTAATGGGGTTTCTTTGCCCCCGCACTCGTTTTCACCGTTCGCTTCAAAATTTCAATTTAGTGCTTAATGCTAAGGTTTCCTTCAATGTATTATAGAGCAATATTATACCAATTACGGCGTCTGCGAACATTAAATTAAATGCATTAGCACAATATTGGAGAGAAAGGCAGCCGTTTGAAACCAGTTCTGTTCCAAAGCGATGCAGGCAAATGATCCGGGATATGAAAGCCGCGCAAAGAGGCTTGACATCGAAATGCAATTATGGTTGTTGTCTTACAGTTTTATCTGTGCTGAATCATTTACTTTTTTATATTCCATATGGATTCTGTGGAGCCGACACTGTCTTCATTTAACACGGTGCAAATCAGTGAATGAGCTCTGACTCAGTGTGTCAGACAGTGGAGGGTTTATCAAAATGATGTGAGATTAGAGTTCACAGGAGGGAGGTGAACGTTTAACCCCGGCCTGATTAGTGACAACTTCTGGGTCTGTTTCTGGGCTCTAGTGGCTGTTGCTGTACTTGTACTTTTATAGGTTTTAAAGACAGTTAATGTAGTTTTACACACAGTATGTTTTTACCATAAAGTGAAGCGAAAGCATCTTGATCGCCCCCTGGTGGCTGGTTGCAGTATAGGCCAAACTAAAATGTCAAATATATATATATTTTTTAGAGGTAGCTCTTATCATGCTGATGTTCAAGTGTTCTTTTGTCTGATAAGTTTGGTTTTAATGAGTTATTTGATGATATAAAAAGGAGGTGAAATGGCCTGATTGATAGCTGTGATTAAGTGGAGACACATTGTCCATTTTTATATACAGTATAACACATTCTCACTCCCAACTCGCTTCAAATACCGACGCTTGGTCAGTGGCCCTACGCTTCAAACGTATTGTTTATACAACAGTTTGTGTTACTTCTTAATTTTTCTTGCGTTCTCCCACGAGTGTCCAGCAACACGTGTCGATTTCTGCTCGTTACATGCCTACAGTCTCTTTTCAAAATAAACTCTGAGTAAAATACGTAACAGAAGTACACAAAACACGTCACAAATGTAACTTAAAAATAAGTCAACATTCTGGTTGAAAGTCCTGTGTTTGTTTGACCCGTCCTCCATCAGCAGTCTCTCTCACTTTGTATTCTACATCACCAGCTCTGAGTGTGGCATATTTACCAGCATAGACTTGGTGCCTTGCTCACCCCTTAAAACCAGCATGGCAGCATCATCTCCAGATAGTCTCTCTAAGGCCACATGTGAGGTGTTTGCCCCCCCAGCGAGGGAGGAACCAAAGCCTACAGCGGCGGAAGCAGTCCGGGTAAAGACAGAGAAGGAAAGAAGAAAAAAAAAACAGATGGCTGGCCGGGGACCAAGTCGGGGACCGGTCACGTGACGGGCGGCGTGCCATGGAACTTCCTGCTCGCTCTCCCTTTCTGTCGCAGCAGTTGGTGTCACTACTCGCGCCGTCTGCGTGAATTCGAGGCCCCGGCTGAACAGATTGGCCAGTCGGCGAGGATCATTCGCAGAAAACTCTGCTAATCTCCCACCGGCTGCCTCGACCACACTCACATACACTGTCTCTCTTTCTGCCTTTCCTCTCCTCAAAACTGTGTCGAGGGAGGGCAGAGGATTTACTAAACATGTCATCATGAGCTCCGTTCCAAACCGAGATACCCACCATTCGGAAAAAAAGAGAAATACCTACTCTTACAAAATAATGCTTTCAAGTTTTTGACCATCTTAAAGGGATATTACACCACATGTATGTATGTATGTGAGTGAAGCAGGACGGCTCTGTGCTACTGAAGTGGAGAAGTTTTCAAACTAACCTTTATTTAAATACAGTTTTTGTGCATAATCGAGTTCACATTTCAGTTCAGAGTGCTTTACAAGGGAAAAACCGGAGCAGAGAGACAACAATAAACACATAAGAACAATAAAAAATCATAATGCTATCCCTGTTTTTGATGAACATTCACTTGAAACAAAGGCTCTGTCTTAGTGTCCCCACGTCTCTTTAGGCCTTTGGGCTTGTGCCTCTTTGTTAAACATGATGTTTTCACCCTCCTCCATTTCCTGAATCACAATCTAGTGTTACAATGTGTTAAAGCTGCTTTTAAGATGCCTAGATTTCAAGTTAAATCCAAACATCAAATCTTAAAATGGGTCTTTCTCTGTGTTTCCTTCAGCATCCTTCCTGCGTCCATCCTGGTGGGGTTTTTCCTTTTTTTGTGTGTCTGAGAGGCGAGCGGAGCCGAGCATGAAAGTGACTTCCTCGATCATCTCTGCAGCCCGCGGCGTTCTCTTCAATCCCTCCATCGCCGTGATGGACTTCAGGGTCACGACTCGCTTCCTCCTGGAAACTCGCCTTCGCTGAGAGGAGTCTTAAGATGGTGAGAACACACACTCATGTACACACACACACACACACACAGGCAGGAGCACATACAAACACCTCATTTACACTATCAGACCACACAAGTACTCATCTAAAGATACATTTACTGATATATAGTTTAGTTGTGTAAGCTTGGTTCCTATGTAGGACAATGGCTCGCAGATGTACACATATTAAGGTAGCATATAGATATAAATATGAAAGGATTTTACTCTCTTTGAGGTGTGAACTGCTTATCCAGAGCACCAACAGCTAACAACTCCATAAACTCAAACGCTGCGTTGCTGCTCTTCTCCGTCTCCAACAGCATCTCTCATGAATTTAATAAGAATAGCAGTAAAAGTCAGTAAAGCTCGGCAGCACTGCTGCGTGGCATCGCTGTGTGACATCGCTGCGTGACATCGCTGTGTGACATCGCTGTGTGACATCGCTGTGTGACATCGCTGTGTGAGCTCTTTGAGTCTTTACAAGAGAAATCCTTCCCGTTAAAGGACCACTCTGTCGTTTCTTTTAAAGGAGTACAGAACAACATATATACTCTGCTTTTATAACGCATATATCCCATTTTTTAAAGAGCTGTTTGTAACAAATTTCGTTTTTAAAGGTTTTGATTCATTGTTTTAAAGTTGAAAACAGCTCAAAGATTTCTCACAAAATGCATATATTCTGTAGCTTTGCAATCCAACTAACTATCATCGACAGATTTGATATTTCAAAGCAAAGTTTTAGACCTCGGGACATCTGCAGTCATCACATATCTCCGTTTTCTGTCTGAAAGTTATCACGTTTCAGGCTTTTGGCTCCGGCTTTAAGTCCAAAATCTGCACAATAACACGGCACAAGAGCAGAGGTCAAAGTACCAGAGTAGAGTTTTAGTGTTTTAGTGTTTTCCAAATGCAGATCAATTCATGTCTCTGACCTCTAAAGGAGACAACAAGCAGCATCATAAATCATGCTGCTTTATTCATGCTTAGTTAGTTTTGTTCTCTGATAAAACAACACTAATCATATCAGCTACATTATTATAGTGCTACTCACCATCACACCCTCTGTGGATTCAGCTCATACTGATACAAAGGAGAAGTTAAACTGTATAACAGGCCTTTATGCTGTTCTGTTGACAGTCGTCTGTCCCAGAGATGTTACCTGGAGCTGGGATGTTACAGTAAATGTGGCAGCAGTAGTTGACTCGGTGTCGGCCGGTCAGCAGCTCTCAGTATCTCATCTCACTTTCAATTGGCTGAACAACTTCAGGGTTGATCATGTTCCTCTTGTGGAGGAGACGGGCAGTGCTCTGGAGATGTGACCTCTCATCTGAGAGAGGAAGTGGTGGGTGTGTGTGTTTCCAACAATTTGTGGTATTCTTTCAAAGTTTTGCACATTTCTGCAAAACTACGTTCAGTGGCAGTATTTCATCACCGCAGACACCCAGTTGATAATACTGCAAATATATAAATATTGCAATACTTTCATCAGTGGGCCAGAGGCTCAATCACCATCGTGTTACCTCCTTCGCCGATAGATAGTGATTTAACAGGCATTTATGTAAATGAAAATCTTGGAGATTGCCAACTAAAGCACTTGGTTATGGTTGAGGAAAGATCTGGGTTTAAAAAAGGCCAATATGAACTGTTGGATTGGGATGCAAACTGCAGTCTTCTCCATCAAAGGATTTGTCCATTCGCCTCACTGACCTCCCAGCCTGGTCTCAGTCCCAGAGAGCAAGTTACCAACGCTTTGTCACGGCCATCGGTGTGTGATACCGATGTACAGGGCACGCTATAGTGGCGGTATGAAACGCACCGTGCGTTCCATTAACTACGATGTAAACTCATCCACGGCAACAGTAAACGCTCAGAGGGGTCTGACAAAGCGTCAGCATGTGACGAGTTGGGACCTCCTCCCCTTTGTTCTGTGTTTCACTTCATAACGGACACTTTACATTTAGCATTAACACTGACTGTTGGCATTGGACGTAAATTGTGGGCTGCAGAATTGTCCAATATGAATATGAATCCTAGGACTCTGGGCTGGTTAGTTCAGTCAGTAGCAGAGTCCTTACTAAGTAATTGACTTCTTTACTGGTGTGTCTAATGTTGCTCCTCCATTAGAACGTGTTAGAAACGGCCTCTGCCCTTCAGAGTTTAACCCCAGCAGTGAGATTAGGCCCGCCGCTGCCCTCCGAGCCGCTCCGCCTGCAGAGAAATGTGTGTACAAGTGAAACTCCGCTGTGCGACAAAGCCACACTGGATTTATTAAAATCCACTCCAAAATGTACTCGTGCTTTATCCGGCAGAAAACGAGAGCACCGTTTATACCTCTTGGCGGCGGCTGCGAGGCGGCTGAGGAGACGAGCACCCAGTGTACTTTAAATGTGTGAAATGTGGCGAGGAGAGGCAGCGGGGACCACCAGGTGCTGCCTCTCCACCTCGAGCCGGCCGAGGAGCGCTTCTCCTCTCCAATAACCCAAAGGGCTGAGATGCCACTCGCAGCAGCCGAGCCAAAAGACATTTCAAGTGTGCACTTCAAAGGGGCCTTGGATTATGTTCGCGCACAGTCTATCCTGAGGGGATCCTTTGAAGGGAAACTTACTGCAGAGCCACTGGTGGCCGCTCAGTCGCTCTGTATGTGTGTGTGTGTGTGTGTGTGTGTGTGTTTGTTTGTTTGTCTAAACCAATTTTACTCACTGCTCTTGCCACTGTGCTGTGTGTTGGGAGGGGGTTCCTCCTGCAAAAGTTTATATGTAAACAGAATTTAAAGAATTTTAGTCCAAAAAGTGGAGAATTGACTTTATTGACTTTGGGAATATGAAGCTTAACTTCCACATTTCTAAAACAAGGAGATCATCACAATAGAGCATTAACACCTGCAGTGTTATATGTTAGAACATAATGTTTATGACAAGAAGTTTACAATGTGGATCTTATAAAAAATCAATACAGCATAGTATCGCGATATTTTGCGTGGCAATATTGTATCACCACACGGACGTCAAGTATCGATCTTTTATTATATAAACTAGTAATATTAAGAATTCAACGGGCGCTATTCTGTCTTTCAGAGGTTGTAGCAGGCTCAGGCTTAGAGCTAGAGTTGAGATACTGGTGTCATATGAAACTAGAAAACCAGACGAATCCATTGGTACCAACCTCGTTCTGTTAACTTGTCGGGAAGTAGGATAAATAACGCTCTAC
The DNA here is from genome assembly GCF_043250625.1 of Sebastes fasciatus. NCBI lineage: Eukaryota > Metazoa > Chordata > Actinopteri > Perciformes > Sebastidae > Sebastes > Sebastes fasciatus. The sequence continues at coordinate 3,632,797 of NC_133818.1, read as the reverse complement.
ACTTACGCTAACTTTTGGCGAGGAAAAACTGGCATTTCAAAAGGGGTCCCTTGACCTCTGACCTCAAGATGTGTGAATGAAAACTCTGAGATGAACTGAGTGAAAACTGTATCTTAGTAGATAAAACACATGTTGACAAACTGCATCGTTTGCAGTTGAAAAAAAGGTAATAAATCATAATGTATCTGTAATACTCGTCTGGCCTCTGGTGATTCCCACTCCTAGTAAACATGATGTCAGAGGTCACTCCAAAATATTATAAATCAGTTATTTAGTACAGAGAGAGATCCACATTTCATATTTTGCACATATTCATATTACACTGTTAGTTATGTAAAGTAGTATAATGCGGATATGCATACTAGGTTTAACGTTCATCATTTTACCTGCCAAACACTTAACGACCTTTAATTATGTGGTATGAAATAGAAACTATTTAATCAAAATGAATATGAAAATGAATTTATAACATGAATCTAAAGGTCAAATGTTACTCAAACATACTGTAAATGTGTCTTGGAAGGTGGTGGCTGAGTAGAGAGAGATCCAGTTTGTCATTTTGGAAACCAGAGACCTTGATTTGCAGGTTTCCAGCGACCCGATGTAACATCAACTTTTCGATTCAGTTCAGCATTTCATCACGTGTCACTGCAGCGATGCAAAGGTGGCGGCTGATTAGCAGCTAACAAATTGCACGGCGCCGAGGGGAGGCAACAAACATCTGTAGGACACCTGCAGCCGCCGATGCCAGGATATGAAACACCGCGGAAAATAAAGGGACGCGGGGGGGTGTTAGGGAAAAGAGAAACAACAGCAACTCTGGCAGGCGATTATCATAATTAAAGCCGCATCAATTAAAGAGGTCAATCACTGCGCGGCTGCCACCTTCCTCCGCAGATGGTGAAATTTGTTTAGAGCTGCCTCCTCCTTCCTGACACTGCAGAGGGACGCAGACAGAGCTGCTCTTTACCAACACTCTGATACATAAACACACAGATGTAAGAGCACAATTACCTTCAACATACTACCAGCTTAAATGCATACTGATGGAACTTTAGGATGCTGACAGATGATGATATGGACATTCATATTTAAGGCGGTATTACTATGATAAACTACTGTATGGTAGGGGTGGGAATCACCAGAGGCCCCACCATACCATATTATCACCATATTTAAGTTAGAGTATTGCGATTTATTACCTTATTTCAACTGTAAATAATAAAGTTCTTCTTGGTGATGAGGTCATGTGACGTGTTTGATGTATATGAATCCATCCCAAATACATTGGGAGCATTTCACTGTAGACCGTATGTGATGCAATCCCATTTAAGAACATTGCTATTTAAGTCTCAGCTGAAAAACATGATGATGCTTTTAGAGCCAAGTGTTTCTGTATATTGGCCGGGCAGCAAATGCAGTGTCCAAATTTAAAATACACTTACATATTCTATTACTGGACTACACTGGTAGACACTGGTTAAGCTCATATTTCCATTTACAGGGAGATGCTGTGAACTCCAGCAGGATCTGCTCCGGGTCCCGGAGGTCCACCTTAAATCAACGGGGAGGGATTCGCTGCGGCAGCTTCGGCAAAGGTAGGACCGATAGAAAAAATAGTCTTCCAGTGTTGTAATTTCCCAGTAAATTGCTTATCAGTATCGGTATCTGGCCTTTCATGGTCACTTCAGAGTGTCACGGGTGTTGATGAACACATGAGCCAGCGCTGGGATTAAACATGTGAAGCGGTCTCAGATTCTCTCGCCGTGAGGTCATATCTGTGGCGTAAACAAAAGGGGCGGAGCTGTGGCTCTGTTTAAAGCAGCCGCTGACCTGCGAGGCTAAGTGTGGGTGGGTGTAGCGGCCGCGGGGCCCCGGCGGGGGGCCAGCTTCCACCCAAGATGAGGACTGACACCGGGGTTCAGGGGTTAATTTGTGTAACAGGCGAATTTGCATACAAATGAAAAATGACAGAATTTTTCTGTTCTCCGCAACTTTCAATGTCATCCGCATCAAGCCGAGCCTATCTGCCGCCCCCCCCATCCCCCCTGCACGCCGTTTGAAGAATATTCATTACTTGTGAAGCTGGGGCACCTTGTTTGCTATTAATCTCCACCGCAGGTCAATGACTTAATTTGCTCAACTTTATCAGTGGTGCCATTCACTTTTTCTTTCTTCCTCCGCCCGTCCGCTCCCTTTGTAGCTCTTTCTAAAGTGTTCTCATTGCCTCTCTTCATAGAGAGCCGCTAAGCTTTTTAAAGCACAACAAAGGCACAGTAACTCTGGTCTCTGAAAGAGTTTTGAAGACATAAATGAATTACTTGAGAGGGAAATATACGCCGGCCCTCTAGATTGCTCCTTCTTCTCTTCTCCCGCAACGCCCAACAACTTCTGGAGAGATTTCCTCTCAAATCTCCCTCTCTTTCCTCCCCTCCTCTCTTCCTCTTGATTGGATTGATTGTTTTTCTAATCCAGGGGAAATTACTTGCAAAAAGGGGGTCACATAATCATGGTGAAAATAGTGAAGAAAGGAGGAGAGCTTTCCGCTGAACGGCTGCACATACGTAGGTGGATCCTGTGTACAGGACGTCTTGTCTATTTTCCAATTAAATGCCTTTTCAGATAAAACCACACAACCCTCTGAAGACCTGTTTGATCTTAGACATCCGTTTACTGATAGTTTTATGAAACGCGTCCCCTGGAAATGAGTGAGAACTGCATTAATCAGATATCGATAACAAAATAAGTCTATTAGTTTTTAGCCCAGTCTTCAACCTGTATGCCACCCACAGCTGAGCTGAGCTGAGCTGAAAGATGCTAAATCTGTTCACATTAGGATTTTTGTGCAGCTTTAAAAATATGCTGTTTTACTTTACAAATGATCTCCCGTCGGCAGCCGCATGATGCTGTTTAAATCGATCTAAAATAAAAACCATAATAGCTAGAGCATTCATTCTTTTTGCAGCGGAAAGCTGTCTTTCGCGTCATCATTGTGCGCTTGTGATGACGTCATTACATTACATTACATACGGAGCAATACTCGGTGACAATGCACGTTGGTGCCAGAGTATTGCCCTTAAGGCCCAGACTCACCAAGCCGACATCAGAGAACTAGCGGCGATGGAGGCCGGCTGTTGAGTCGCCTCATGTCGCCTTTGTTTTGGCCAAAAAGTTGCACTCGAACACATCACAAAGACGACAACCAACGGCCAGTTAGCACGTACATTCTGCTACTGCGTGAGAGGAAAGCAGGTCACGTTAGTCTGTATTCATCATTCAAAAAGGGAAACGGGAAGACGGAGGACGGCGTATATACAAGCCGTTGTTATGATGCGTACATGGGTTCAGTCAGATGGAAGAAGAAGTACTTGAGTCAAGTTTAGCTCCAGTGTGCATTTCAACAATCAGGCTTATTTAAACAAAGTATCTCTGCATGTTTCACTTCCTCATAAATACACTTCCACTGTATACTCTGTGGATTAGACATTTCTTTAATCCCTAATCGGTTGTTTAGGCTAAACTGACCAAACAAACTGGAAGTGCGTCGTCGGGCTTTCCTTAGACATGCATGATGTATGACACAAATATGGAGGGATTAAATGCTTCCATCTATACTGTGGAGTATTAAAGGAGCATTACACAATATCTGAGAATGCATAAGTTTGTTTATCTCACCATACGATGCACGTCTGGCAGAGCGGTGACGTCTGTTTACCTTCAACAATATTTGAGAGTCTGTAAGTGAATCCGTACAACATATTCTACCATCCGGCTAAACATGCTCCGAGAGAAATGACTTTGGTTGTTTGCCTCCTGCGGGCGTTTTCAACCGCTGAAATCAAAATTTCCAGCTTCATTAAATAACTCCTCCTTCTTCAGGAGAGGAAAGTTGAAGGGAAGGCAGAGGAAAAGTGAAAGAGATAAAGTATAAAGCATAAAGCAAGAGAGTGAGGGAAAAAAATGTCTTGTGAACCATTGTTTGGATCTTTATGCAAAAACCCCCTTTGTGTTTCAAACTCTTGATCCCCCATAGGCAAAGGAGAGGAGTGTATTGATCTGTGCTGAAAGGAGACGGCCCTTTCATCACGCTTCCTCCTCACCTTAGACGGCTTTGAGGGTGCTCCTTCAGGATCGCAGCACCCTCGCCTGGCTACCGGCCAGAGATTAGCGCGGCGATAACCTCCCCAACCCTAATAGGTAGCGAACGAAAGCAGAGGCTGTCTAATTAGCGCTGATCAAAGCGGAGGACTTTATCCCCAAAACAAACCTGCACATTTGAATGTGCTAAGGAGAGGGGAATGAAAGGGTGGAGGAGGTGAAGGTGGAAGGAGGAAGAGGAGGAGGGGAGAAGTTGGAGGTTTTTGATGATGATATGCACAGCCTCGCCCGTTCACCACTTCTTCTTTTCTACTTCATCTGCATGCAGATATGTAAGCACAGCGAGGGCTGGGAGAGGTTATTCATGAGATAAGACATCTATGGTTTATGGACTACAGTTTTCAAGCCTCGATTTTGGCATTTTTTGTTTGGCCATGTTGGTTTTTAGAGGTTGCCATTTTGGCTCTTGGCTGTTGCAATCTTGCCGTGGTAGCGACCTGTCAATCACAAGGTAGCCCCGCCCTAAAGCATCCCCTGCTTTATGGTCTATCTGACTCTAAATGGGACCATAATTTACTAAATGATCATCATGCTGTATTGAAGAAGACTTGAAACTAGCGATTGAGACCATAAAGTCATGTTTACAATGTTTACTGAGGTAATAAATCCAGTGAGAAGATGCACAGACGCTCCTCAGATCAGCTACGGTACCTTGATTCCTTCTTCTCTCTTTATGGCGTGTTTGGTGTGCAACCGATGCGTGTTGCACTTTAGTGTTGTATTATTTATTATCCAGATGATATCCAAAATATTGGATCATCAGTTTTTTAGTGATCTGTTCCTTCGTCGATCCCAAACACAACAGTGAAATGCAACAAAACACTCATCTTTGTTGCCAGTCGCCTAGCAACAGTAACCTCATGACTAGCAACATTTGAACAAGAAGCAGAATTTGTTCAGGATTTCCCCTGACAAATACAGATGGTGAAAGTAAAACCAACATGGAGTTTCTCAGTAAGGTGTTGGTCGACCACCAGCCTGCACTACTCCTCCAAGTCTGCTCTTCATCTTCCATTCGTTACTTTTCTCCTCTCGCTCAGGCTTTACCTTCATTGTCTCACTTCTGCAGTTTCTTTTGAAGGCAGCATCTGTTCTGAAACCAAAGTCTTTCCTCGTGGTGCAGCTCTAACCACAATGAAGTCATAACGCCGCAGCTTCAAAAAGCCAAATCTGACGCCTGTCTGACTGCACTTTGAGATAAGAATCATACTAAAGGTTTTCTGCGCCGGATAAGACGCCAAAAGTCGTCTGTGAAAGCAATTAGCGTGATTGCAGAGAGGAAGGAGAAAAGTGCAAATGTGTCACCGCTCAAGACATCATACACTAAGTGACTCTTTAATGGCCGTACACGGAGGTATGAATGTCTGCGTTGCAGACCGAGATGGAAACCAGCAGTGTGATTTAGCTGGTGAACTGGGCCAGTTTGTTTTTGCCATCCCATCATCTACTTTGCTCTTCCAATTGGAGTTTAAGTGTTTTCTTCATTAGTTGCTGTTTCTTTGAGGGTCGGAGCCAAGCGGTGCTGATGAGGAGGCTGAAATGCAGCCCGCGAACGTGTCGAACCTCATCCCATTTACTGTCAGACGTTTGATGCAAATGTACAAATTGCCACGACTGTGAATGTATTTGAAATTTGATCACATTTCATACTCGGCCTCTGCCCCCAGAACTTCCCTCGCCATCAACGCCCTGACTTTTCTCCTAATGAATTCCTGATAAAAGAAAGTTTATTTTTCCATATTTTCTTTGACTTCTTGTATTAAATTGAGACATTCCCAGCCGTTCGAGGCCACCGAGATGTGTGCCGGGTCCTAATCTTAATGGAGGGAGCACATTTGGCGGTCCGGTTTTGCATACATTTCCTAAAATATTCGATGTGAAGTGTTTGGCCTCACAGCTCAGGAAAGTTGAGAGTTTTTAACTAGATGAACACATGCTCTGATTTCACTTCCAACTGTCTCTCTGCTCTTTATTTAAGATCTACCTGTGATCCTCTTTCCTCTGGCATTAAACATATGCTCCAAACATATGCTCCACGCAACATATGCTCCGCTAAAGCTGCCGTTTTGTGCCGATGTACAATCGTATATGTTTAAATTTGAATTTCAAGTGTTCGGCACCTTTCTGTGAATTTAAATGAATTAGGATCATATCGGAGAGAAATGAGGAATTTCACGCCTGTGAGGCAAAATGGCATCCCGGGAAGTCATATGAGTACAGTATGTGCATGTCTGTTTATTCATCTATGTGTGTGTGTGTGTGTGTGTGTTGGAGGGAGGATTATTACCCATTGCCTCCGTGCATTAAGCCTCCCCTCATCCAGTGCCAAAGGCCTGACCCAAATATGGCTGAAAGACAACATGTGACCTGCTTAGCGTTTCACCCCCGGCTCCGCTAGCTCCAGGCTGTGGTGGTGGTGGTGGTGGTCCGGTGTAGCGGGGATGGGGGTGGGGGTGTGGCGGTGTGCAGGGAAGGTGGGGAGGTGTGTGTGTGTGGGGGGGGGGGGGGGGTTCAGTCTATTAGTGGGAGAAAGCACAGATGCCGGCAGATGGCTAGCATATTGTCCAGAGCTGACCCGAGTGCAGAATAATTACTGGAAAGTTCAGCGCTCTCAGGTCTGCAGCCTGACTTCACCTCCGGTCAGCGACGGTTGGAAACACAGATTTAGTACACAAACCTTCTGTTCAGTAGTTTAAATATGATGCTGAACGCCGTCATGTCGCTACTGTAGAGTAAAATACATTCCTCATTTTAGTGAGTTGATGCTACTGAAGATACACCGGTTGTTCCTTATGTTGCTCCTGTTACATATAGAAATAAAAATAAGCTGCTTTTCTTATCGCATCTTATTTGTGATGATAATAATTTCAATTTGGAAATGTTGAAACTGGAAATTGCACAATTTGTGTTTTTGTTAAATTATTCAAGTTTTAAGGTTCAAAAGAAATAAACTAATAATAATAATAAACTTTATTTATGCAGCACCGTTCATACATAAATTGCAGCTCAAAATGCCTTACAAGACAAATAAAATAATTAAATAGAAACAATAAGACAGGTGTTAAAAACAGAGGTCATCAGGAGAGAAATGTAATAAATAAGACCAATAAAACAGTAAAATACATAAAAATAATGATGTTAAAAAAAGGCTTTTTTGAATTCTTAGTCGACTAACAGTCATACTATTTCGTCGACTAATTGATTAGTTGATTTAATCGATGACAGATCTGTAAAACTGAGTTTTTCAGTCAATCAGCATGAAAAAAGTAGGAAAAACGACTAATTGACTAAAGAAATCTTAGTCGACTAAAATCAAACCTACCGATTAGTTGACTAATCAACTAAGAGGAGGCAGCTCTAATAAAAATACCAACTAATTTCTACTAAATATGCGATATAGAATTGGACCATAGCTATTTAACAAGAAGGAAAGCCAATAAATAAACTTACCATAGTAGAAAAATAGCTGCAAAATGTTATAAAACATGTGCATTAATAATAGTGCACTTGTTATCTTTACATACATGCCTCTATATACAAAGTTTTTATACTTATACTTTCTTGTATTAAGACATTTACTTGTAAATAATGTTCAAATCTTCTCTCTGCACAGGCAGATACATGCTTTAAGAAAATCCGGTTTTAGGAATGAGTTGATGCGTTGTATGTTTTTGCTGTTTTGCTGTTTATGAAAGCTTTCATAGAGGAGCAGTAATGTGCTGCTCACTGTAGAGGTACACGCTTATGAGGTGTAACATTGAATCTGTAAAATAGCAGCTTTCCCGTTCTGTGTTTCTAGGCCTTCTTATGAGAATCTGCATTATGCTATCCTCCTGTTTGTGTTGCAGACACATAAATAAGTTAAAGAGCAAAGGAAAGTGTGCACATATCGTTGTATATTCACACACGCTTTATATCTGTGCACTTTAACGTCTGCCTTTCATCGCTGAAACGGAGCTGTTTATGAAACTCTATTCGGTGACCCAATCACACACACATGGATGCAAATGTGTCTGTTGGCTATGAAAAAGCTGTCTGTACTCATTTGTAGTGCGGGGCCTGAGGATAGATCAGATCACGGCGGTGGCTGCTGCCTCCCCCCTCCCAGCCGGGGCCCAGGTAGCGCTGCAGGGGCCCCCGCTCAGTCAGCAGGCTGCAGATGCTGCTCTCCATCGGCCTCCGTGTCCCCCAAACGTCCCCGATGCCACGAGACCAGACACATTACTGCTGCGGTGACGTTAAAACCAACAGAGAGGACTGTAAACCCTGAACTGTTGGAGTAAATATAGCTGTGTTGCAGTGCCCTCGGTGGCAGCAGACACACAGCGATGTATTGTTTATGTTGCTCTAATGCAGATCTGCCCTCATTGATGTCTCGTCACCGGAATTTATTAACCAGCGCACAATTGATATGGATCGAGAGTCGACCTGCAACAGTCTGCAGACATTAATGTAAACAAGGTTGATGTGTGCCGAGGCGCAGTTATCAGCGTCCGCGTACGGAGGCGGGTTCAAAGCAGCGCACGGCGGCGGCGGCAGCGGCTACAATAACAGACAAAACAAGCCTGTGGCCCGACGACGGATGAATATACATTAACTCATAGCAGCGCTCCCCTTTTGAAAGGCCAGAATTCATTTCATGCTAATGATAATGACAATAATTCACAATGGACAAGAGAGGAGGCCTTGCAAAACAACTGCGTTCCCCTCTTAATATGATCAGTCGTGATGATTCTCTCCACGATAATGATTCATCAAACGATTCAGCGGCGGTCACAAAAGGGCTCCCGTCATTAATAAAAGAACAGAGTCAAAGCACCTTGGGGATCTTTTTTTTTCCTCCTCTCCCCCCTCTCCCTGCATTCGGACCTACTTATCATTAAAGCAAGTAAAAAGTGTCTGTTACATCTGAATGAAATCTCATTGTTGGATTTCAAGATGTGAATAAAATTCCATTTCAAATTAGGCCCCATTAGCATCACTAAGAGTCGTACGATTCGGGTGACCTTTTCGTTCCGGATATCTGGATCTTGGAAGTTTCTCTCCCTTTCGTTTACAGAAGTGAAGGAAGGTCTCCACTCTTCTCTCCTCCTTCTTCTTCCTCTGAGAGATTTGACCTCCAAACGGAGATATCTAGTGTTTGAAAAAAGGGTTGACACCTATTTTACTTATATGTTTTAGAGAACAAAATTAAATCATAAGCTGATCCATCTGATCAGATTATCACCTGTCAATCAAACAGTCTTTGGTTTTATCTCAAGATTTGCACGACTGCTGCACATCAAACTAGTAGTTTTGTAATTTTGTAGGAATGTCAATCGATTAAAATAGTTAATCACGATTAATGACTAATAAATACACTTTTTAATCTGTTCAAAATGTACTTTAAAGGGAGTATTTACTACTCTTCTCAACATGAGCAAATATGCTGCTTTATGCAAATATATGCAGGAGACTCGTGGGTACCCATAGAACTCATTTTCATTCACATATCTGGAGGTCAGAGGTCAAGGGACCTCTTTGAAAATGGCCATGCCAGTTTTTCCTCTCCAAAATGTAGCTCCTCCTTCACAACAAGCTAGTATGACATGGTTGGTACCGATGGATTCTTTAGGTTTTCTAGTTTCATATGATGCCCGTATCTTCACTCTAGCTTTAAAACTGAGCCCGCAACAACCTAAAAATCACAAGTTGTGTTAATGCGTTAAAGAAATTTGTGACGTTAAAACAAATAACACGTTATTATTGCGTTCATTTTGACAGACCTATAATTTTTTTATTATCGTCGTCTTATTTTATTCTTTCTTTTTAACTTTTAAAGAGGCTTTTTAACAGTTCACTCTATGTGTTATGAGGAATACTGCTCAGCCTGTTAAACCTCACGTTTATAGCAGAAAGAGTTTCAAACTGGGGACGAAGAGTTAGAGAGGCGAGGATGTTTAGCAGACGGGGAAGGTCTAGTGGAAAAAGATATATATAAAGCATCCAGCTATTTTCGAGCTCAAAGCTTGGGTTGGTAGTGTTGTTTCTGGTTACATCCCAACCAATCAATAAATCAAATGCTCTGACAAAAAAAAGAAAGAACTCTGTCATCTTTGTCCGTCACAGGACCGTTCTTCCACAAGCTGCTAACTAAACAGCTGTGAGTACTAACAATAGCTCTTGTTATTCATGTTCATTATGATCATTTTGGGGGAGCGGCTTTGGAGGAAGGCCTGAAGGGACGGACTGTCAGTGTTGCCACCTTTCTCTCTAGATTACGGGACTTTTGGAGCTACTTCTGCTACTTTCATTGGATAAGAGTTAGCAACACTGTGTTGGTTTTTAGGTTGGATCATTTAAAAAAGTCTAGTGTACTCTTGCTAGTTTCTCAACATTACCGACCCTACGTTTAACACACTAAGCACTAAGGACCATTTTGACCATTCTTTCACTCATGAGTTCCCAGACTTTATTAATGTGCAAAGCTGAATTGCTCAAGTACGTCTTGCTGTTTTGTTTTTTTCTTTGGATGGCATCGGAGAGGAGAGCAAACTAATAATTGAATTGCAGCTCGTTCTCAGTTCATAAGGTAATAAAGCTTTTACTCTTCAATCTACTTCTAAACGTGAGTAGCTCTGTTTCCTTGTTGGGTTGCGTTGTTGGACAGTTCAACACCTCATGTTTGACTTAACATGCTGCATTATCAAGACACATCTAGAATCAGTATTTAGTATAAAATATGAAACCAAAGTGAGTGTTTAGAGCTGCTAAAGGAAACTCTTTCATGAACTGGGAGGTTGGATGGTAGTTTGTTTATAGCAGGAACACAAAGGATGTAATGAAATGGACATTTATTTATCTGACATCTTCAAAGGCGGCTGGATATTATTGTAAATTAATTGGAATGAGACTGAACTCAGAGAGAAAACAGGACAGGAGGAGAGAAAGACGGGAAGAAGGAGAGGAGGAGGAGGATGAGGAGGGGGGACGCAGTAGTTCGGAGGTCAGTCCAATAAACAAACAACGCATCGATTTCCTGCCGCTCTCCGCCGTTCCTGGGGAAACCCCCTCGCCTCCACCGTCAGGCTCCACCGTCAGGTTACACTCATCTCCACTTATGTTAAAGACACTCCTCGCTGCTGGGGGAAGCCCCCCCCCACCCCTCCGCCTCCTCCCTGGTTAATAGCATCCTTCGGACATCTCCCGGGGACGGTGCATCTGAGGTGAACCACTACCAGAGATTGGTAATCATTTTATTAGAGGAAGTCAGAGCCGGGCTTCCACTCAGAGAGACGGATAAATGGTCGGGCCTGCGGATCAGAAGCTCTCAGCCTGTTTACACCAAGGAAATAAACAGCGAGGCAGAGCTCACATCTCTTTCTGCTTCACCCTGCATGCTTTAACACGGCACTACACTATTATTATTTACACTTATAAAACCCCGAAACACACCCTGTAAAGCAGCTACTTGTGATATGTTGCCCCATTTCACATTGTCTGTAAATAACTGGTCAAACATGGACACAACGTGAAGAAAATAATAAAATAACTCAACATTTTCTTGGTTGAAATGAACGGAGGTCTCCAGGTGAAAGTCCTGTTTTGATTGGACCCGTCCGTCCTCCCCTCTCGCCCGCCATACGTGGACTTGCTCGCTATTTAAACTACGTCAGTTGCTCTCAGTTTACACTGGAGTTAGTTCAAACTGTTCACCCAAAACAGTGAGTTGTAATAAGTTCCCATCCCAGATTAATGAGATCCAACAGTAATACAAGGTGGACGTTCCTCCTCTCGGAACGACTGGCAGGAAATAACCTCACATCTTCGTTTTTCTCTTTAATTTCACGATCATAAAGTGCTGAGCTTTCTTCCCCTCTTGTATTTTCATCCTGTCCTCCGCCACAAAAGTGGAGAAATGGGAAAGCTTTTTTCTCTCCCTGTGTTTTTAATCCCTTTGCACCCTAATTGGCCTCTCTTTACTGTGAAGTGAGTTCAATCTGCAAGCAGATAAAACAAGTGTTGGGTGAGGGCGCAGGCACAGTGGCACTGTGTTCCCAAGCATGAAGTGAGCGGTTTTGAACTAATATCCAAGCCTCTGCAATTAAAAGGCTCCAGAGTCGTTAAAGTAACTCCCTTTTTTTTTTACCCTCCCATGGAATACCGCTTCACCTATCCTCTGCTGCAGATGAGACGATGATAGCTGCTCTCAGATCTGCACCTCTCGTCCGTGTGAATGCAGATTGGACCGATTACAGCGGAGCCCGTTTATTTGTCATTTGCAGGCCAAACACGGCCTTTCATCATGTCAGTAAGTCGAGTATCGAGTGGTGCGGCGGGCGACGCCGTGCGTGACCCTTTGGAGAGGCGAAGAATGGCCGACAGGACCCTTTTGTGCGGGGTGATTTCTCCCGAAGCCTCGGCCCACCCATCCCAACACAATGGTGCTGTTGTGTCGGTACCAGGATTAACAACGACTGGTATTGATCCGCCGCTTCTTTCTTCCTCCGTGTCCGTATGAGAGGCCGCTCAATATCTGCAAGCTTTGATTTCTTTGTGGCCGTCTCTCAAGCGATGCTCTAATGTTCTCACTGAGAGGGCAGGAAAGGTTTGATATGACGGCTTACTTAAAGAAGCACTCAGAGCAAAGGAATGTGATGAGACTGATTAAATCATTTCAGTAAATATTAGGTGTCTATTAGTCTACGTTGTCCAGACATGATATGATGGAGGTTCCTCCTGATCATTCATGTGCATTTAATATGTTTTTTGCACAGAAGAAGAAGATATATCTGGCTTTGGGTGCACAAACATTACTTGATAGTAGGATGCATTATTGGTCGATATTTAAATGGAGTTTGGTGGCAATATTAAATACATTTAAGACCCTCATGAGTAAATTACAACATTATCAAGAACCTGCATGATTCACATGGAAGTTAAATTTTGGCAGAACATATTGAAACAGCTCTTTAGTATGTGCCAGATTAACTGCAGGGCACATATAATACTCTTTAAAAGCCTATTTGTTGCTTTCATGTTCATTTAAAGGCGAGTTTTGAACTGGAAATCTCTAACAGCGAATTAAAATCCAGATTGTTTTGCCCCGTCTTTGCCACACATTTTGGCAGAGCCTCTCCAGCGCCGTGATATCCGTGTTCGTTTATTCATTTGTTTGTCTGTTTACGTTATGTGTTTGCTTATTTATCCATCTCTTTATTTTTTAATGAGTTGAAAATCCACCAGAGAATCGGGGCTATGAAAGTTTAAAACGTGTACAGTAGCAGTGAGGGGAACATATTTACATTGAAGCTGGCCACAATCTCAGAAGATCCTCAAATGTAGGTTAGAACTGCAAAGTTAATATGCAAATGTCCTTATCTGCTGGGATTCACAAACAACCGTCATCCTGATTGATTTAATAAACTGCTTTTATCTTTCAAAGTGTTAATTAGGAGAGATGGGCCTCGCTTTGAATCGCAGCTTTCTGTGGCACATTTGAGAGCTTTCAGACAAAGAGAAACTTTACGTCCTTTAACATCACTGAACTCGCAGCTTCTTCAACATTTTACAGCTTGTTGTTGTTTCTGAGGCACAAAGCTTCCCTGTAACACTGAAATACACTGTGGCTATAGACTGTCTGCCACCCACATACATGCTTTCTGCAGTTTGATTACATACTGTCATCATGGACGGATTACTAGATGCAAAACGACCAAAAAAACAGACGCAAATATGCCAGCAAAGAGACGCAAAACGTATAAAATGAGACGCGTAGTGGCCAAATAGACAGAATACAACGACAAAGAGACGCAAAACGACTACAAAGAGATGCAAAGCTATCAAGAAGAGATGCAAAATGTCTACAAAGACACACAGAACAACCAAAAAGAGACAGGATACGACAACAAAGGGACACAAAACGTCTGCAAAAAGATGCAAACTGACCATTAATGTGTCTCTTTGAATCTGTTCCCAGGGGCCCAATGTCTCATAATCTGTCCATGACTGTTGTCATCATTATCGTATAACTGATCAACACCAAACTAGTCTTCTATGTGACGTCAGTGGATTTGTACCATTGGGATTTAAATGTATGAGTCTTTTATTGCCAGTAGTAGGTCTGTTTCTCTCAGACAGACTCTGAACCTCCGTCTCTATCCAACTCAATTCCTCTAAGTCTTTTTAATTTAGTTTAACTGCAGATTACTTGAAGTGCAGCAGCACATGTGCTGACCAAGACCCAAAGCAGAGCGCACACCTTCATTAATTAACTTCACTGGCTGCCAGTTAGTTTCACAACACAGTCTGAAGACTTTGCTGGTGGCTTTTCAAATTTGTGAGTGGAATAGTGACGTATTAATTCTGTTCTATGTGTCTTCCATAAAACACATTTCTTGTTGGGATGTCATAAAGAGACACAAAACTATCAAAAAGAGACACAAAATGTCTAAAATGAGACATAAAGCGACCAAAAGGAGACAGGATATGACAACAAAGAGACACAAAACATCAACAAAGAGATGCAAAGTGATCAAAAAGAGATGTAAAATGTCTACAAGGACACACAAAACAACCAAAAGGAGACAGGATACGACAACAAAGACATGCAAAATGTCTAAAAAGAGATACAAAAGTGACCAAAAAGACGCAAAATGTCAATAAAGAGACACAATGCGACCAAAAAGAGACCGAATACGACCACGAAGAGACGGAAAACAACCAAAACGAGATGCAAAATGTCATCAAAGACCCTCATCCCCCTGGAACTGGCCTCCTAGTAGCAGCCTGAGTCCAAGGTGATGTCTTTAAATGTCTTGTTTTGTCTGTCCAAAACCCAAATATATTCATTTTAATATGAATTAAAACATAGAAAGGCAGGAAATATTCATATTTGAGAGACTGAAAACAGCTTTTTCTGGCATTTTTTTTGCTATTATCAAATTAGTGGGTGATTATTTTTCTGTTGATGGACTAATCGATTAGTCGACTACTCGTTGCAGCTCTATTAGTTTAATTATTTTGAATGTGATTTTGCATGTGCTTATATTTATTTCTCCTTCTCTATTTTATTTCCAGTTGCCTCTAGTGCGAGATATAGCATTAAAAGAAAGAGCAGTATAGCTGCACACATATTGGTTTATTTTGTTATGATAATGGCACCTTTGCACAAGCATGCCATTAACATGCTTTTCTGTTCGCTCTGTCTGGACTCAACCTTCCTTTCCTTCGCTAGAGATAATTTCCATGACGCAGGAGTTGACGCATCCTCCTGGCGTGACCGTGTGTGTGTGCACGGAGGTGGGATTTTTGCTGGATTTACTGTACAGGTGGAGAGGTGGTTGGACCGAGCAGAGCCAGCAAACATGACGCAGGTGCAGCGTTTGGCTCTGACTTCCAGGCAGCAGCCAGTGTGTGTGTGTGTGTGTGTGTGTGTGTCGGTCGCTCTCTGCCAACCTGCAGGGTTCACATTGTGAGGCGACATACTGGCGAGCTGCATGCCAGTGACCAGAAAAACAAGGGATTCCCCTCCAGTCAGGGGAACCACGACATGAAATACTGGAGCTGCCAAGGCCCCCGAAACGCCCCAAAAAAAGCAGGCGGACATGTCTGAAAGCGTCCTCTCATTGGTGCGTGTGTCTCCTGGTATCACAGAGTTTTGATCTCATCCGGTCGGACACTTTGAGGGAATATTTTTCTCCCCGCCATCCCAAAGCAATCTGAATAATTTTCATCTGCATATTTTAACTCTCAATCTATCTTTGATGTCTTATTTGTGTGATTATGTCTCCCTGCTTGCAAAAAAACAACCAGTATGCACCGACTGTCAACCACTCGTGGCACTTTCCTCCTCTTTTCCTTCTTCCCTTCTTCCCTGCGCACGGTTGGGACTGTTTTTGATTTTTTCTGAGCGATCAAAGCGAACTCCCTCATGCTTCACTTCAAGTAAACACCAAATGGACGAGATGAAGAAACTTTAAAACATTGTTGACGGGCGTCCTGTTGAAGCCGAAGCCTCTCATGAGAAGTGTCTCGACGCTTCTCGTCTTTAAACGAGTTAAGAACTTTTTTATTCGGGCGTGGGCGGCCATCTTAACCTGAGCAATTAAAGCCGAGACAAACCGCGGAGGCTGCAGAAAGCCGGCGACAGCCACCGCGCCACCTCTAATTATTGACTGGCCCCTGGCTCGCCGGCGAAAAACCTTCATTATTCTTCTTCCTGTGGTAATTTGTATTTGCCTGACATTCATCATATATTGTTGGTAACCTTTAATTCATCTGCTGTTAGCACTTTTGTCTGCTGAAGTCAGGCTCCGGCAGGCCGGCCCTCCTCATGCAAGTGGTAAAAACTGTAAATTGGCAGCGTGGAAACGTCTGTGTCGGACCGAACTTTACAAATAACACCAAGATAATATCAGCTTGATTACTTTATTCTCTCTCTAGTTTAACTTTTGTAGCTCAGATTAGATGTAAAGTTGTAGGAAAACAGGAAGTGAGTGTGGTTGAAAACAAAATGTGGGATGATTCAACACGACTTCACTACTTCCTTTGTTCCGATCTTTCTGTTTTTCTCTTTCTCTCTTTTCTTAATTCCCTCTCTTGACTTCCTTTACTGGTTGTCTTGCTACTTTTCATTCCTCTCTTAATCTTATTTTCACGTTCAGCCCTTCCCTTTACTTTATTTTGCCTCCCACTTTCCTCCATCCATCCTTCCTTCCTTCCTTCCTAATGAATGTCTTCTTTATTTCTTGTTTTGCTCTTTATGTCTCATCATACTCTCTTTTTTGCTTTCTCTTTCTCCCAATTATCTCCTTTCTTCTTCTCTCTCTCCTACATCATTTCTTTCATCCCTTCTTCCTTTTCTTAGTTGTTGATCAGAATCCATCACACACTGTAAAAAATAACTAACAGTATATATTTGTTTTAAATATTTAATTGAGATTAATCGCATGATTGTCCATAGTTAATTACGATTAATAGCAATTTCATCATAAAGTGTGCATGTCTGTAAAGGGGAGACTCGTGGGTACCCATAGAACCCATTTTCATTCACATATCTGGAGGTCAGAGGTCAAGGGACCCCTTTGAAAATGGCCATGCCAGTTTTTCCTCGCCAAAATGTAGCGTAAGTTTGGAGCGTTATTTATAAAACCTAACGATGGATTCGTTAGGTTTTCTAGTTTCACTCTAGCTTTAAAGCTGAGTCCGCTACAACCTAAAAATCACAGATGGCATTAAAGAAATTAGTGGCGTTAAGGCGTTATTCTGGCGTTAACTTTGACAGCTCTACAGTATACTGTATATCTGTCATATGATGAGACTCCATCCAGCCTCTGTCTCTGTGACTGACAGCTGATGTGGGTAACCCAGCTCTGGTAAACTCCTCCCACCGGGTTCCTCACAAAGCGTAAAACAAACGGCGAGGATTATTTCCTTTCATATGTGACCCAGGACTGCACGTCTGCCTGTCCACACAGCACCTTCATCCATCCCTGAGTCACTCCAAGCTGTGTCAACATGATCCGGGCTGAATACTAATGTCCCGTCCCGAGATCAAAGACAGCGCTCCGGTTCCTGCAGGTTGTTTGAAAGGCCGGAGCCACAGGGATGAGCCTTTGTCAGCACTTTTCCTGCCCCGAGCGAGACCCACTTCACTCTCATTTCAAAATAAAATAAAAGGACGGCAGTGAGGAGGCGGAGCAGCGTCTTCTGGTAGAAAGGATTGGACAGAAGTCGGGTTGAACTTTATCACTCAGGGATAACTTTAGGTTGCCTAAATGTCTTCCAGATTTCAGTTCATGTAGGAAGCCGATCCCTGCAGTATAACCTGCTGCATGAGATATTGTTTTATTGTTTCTGCAATTTAAAAAAGGCTGTGATGTCAGTGGAGATTGATAAAGACAGAGATGTAATATCATCCTATGCCAAATTGACTCTGAATCTTGAATGGAAATGGTACTGCTTATATGTAGAGTATATCTGCAGCGGACCGGTGTGGGTCAAAGACTGCAGCCTCCTAATTGATTTCACTGAGAGCCCTGCTTTGGCTCAGTGGGGTTATTACTGTTTAACATGAGCAGAGTTAATTATACTGTTTATCTTCCGCGTGTCGCGTTGTTGGATTAAATGACTGACATGGTAATAACTGTCCAGAGTTGTAAAATCTTTCCTCGTAGTGTTATAAACTGCTCTGCAGTCTTTTGCTGTCTGATGAGCCTTCAAACTCATGGATGTATGGCTCAAGATGGATTCTTTGGATCATATTTCATCTACTGTACCAGAAGTTTTTCACAACATAGTGCTGATTTCGGTCAGAATATCCGTTAAGAGGCAGAGACTGAAGCTTTATAAGGGCTCCACGTACAGGATTAGAGTTAGGGTTCGTTTTGCGTTGGTTCAGGGGGCTCACTGGACCCCCTAGTGGCTGCAACCAATATTCTCTTTATAATAAAACAGAACTAATTATTGTAATGAATAATATCGATCTTGCTGTGTCTTCTTATTGACAGAATAAGAAACTAATTGAGATTGATTTGTG